>NC_136059.1:1293176080-1293859823 GCF_964261635.1 Lissotriton helveticus
GGAAACCCGGGTTTCAACTATTGAGGACGAGCTTTCCAGCCAGAAAACTTCAATTAATCAGATGCAAAAAATGATCAAGATATAGACTGGAAGCTCACTGACCTGGAAAATCGGGCACGTCGGAATAACTTGCGTATACTGGGGATCCCGGAAAATTCTGAGGGAAAAGATGTGCGCCGATTTGTTGTCGATCTCTTTGCAGCAGCTTTCACGGACCTTAAGGACTGGGACTGGGATAAAAAGATCATAAGGGGTCACCGCTTTCCCTTTACTCAGAAATGTGGTGCAGGGGGGGAAGCAGTTCAACCCAGGGCAATTCTCATTTGTCTGCATAATTATCTCCTCCGAGAGACTTGGTATGATTTAGCCAGACCCGCAAAAACTAGGAAGGGATTGGGGCATGAATTCTTTGTCCGACCTGATTTCTGCCAGGCAACTGTGCAGCAGCGCTGGAGGCTTAGGCAGTTAATGTCACCTATCCAAGCAAAGGGGGGGCCAAGTATTTTTATTAAACCCCACAAAATTAAAAATTGTCTATAAGGGGAAAACAACCTTTTTTGTATCTGAGATTAAAACTCAGCAATTTATAGATGCAATGTAAGACTATTTATGGAAAGATTTATTTCCTCTTCCTCTTTTTTTATTTTTTATTTTTTTTGCCGGATGGGGTATTTCTGTTACAGGGTGTTAACTAGGTATGACCAGGTATGGTCAGCACAGATAGGGAGATTGCTTCACGCCACCCACCATTGATGAGGACTTCTGTCCTTACGCCTCTGTTGGGTGGGTTTTTTTAGGGTGGGGGGGCAGGGGGGTTGTATGGAAGGGGAGGGGGGACGGAGGGGGGATCTTGGGGGCAAGGAAAAACAGTAAATGGTCAATTATTGGCAGCTAAAACTCAAACTGGGCTCGTTTTTGTGCTTTTTTATCTTAATATATTCGATATTCTAAATAATATGTCCAAGGTCTGTGATAAGCTTCCTAATAGACAGGATAATGGGTAAATATTGATTTGCTCATGGAACGTGTGTGGGCTTAATGACAAAAAAAAAGAGGTATAATAGGACAGATGTTGAAAACTATGGGTGTTGACATTCTATGTATTCAAGAAAGTCATTTAGCATGGAAAAATAGAGGGTGGCTTAAGGATCTTGGGTTAGAAATTGTCAGCTGTTCGCGACAAACCTCTACTGTAAGAGGAGTGGCTATATTAAAAAGATTTGGGTTGGGACTTGTTAAAAATATCAAAGAGGACTCATTGGGTCGCTGGGCTATAGCTGCATTGAAATTAGATGATGTTACTTTGACCATCTGCTCAGTTTATGGCCCAAATGCTGACGACCCCTCTGTCTTACATCAATTAAGCATTGATTTAGCCCTATGGCCGCCTCTGTTAATTATGTGTGGGGATTTTAATTTACATTTAGATGAGACTTTTGATTTATCTAGTGGTAATCCCTACGTCGGAAGGAAGAAAAATGTATACAGAGCTGTTAAAGGATTGGTCCAGGAATTTGGGTTGATGGAAATAGGACATGTCAGGGATGGGGGATTGCCCGGGTGCACATTTTTTTCCAGCCCACACCAGAAGCATTTTAGGCTCGATTACTTTTTTGCTGCTACAGCCCTTATTAAGACTTCTGCAAATTCAACATATAGGGTTTTACCTAAGGTAATTTCTGACCACAATCCTATTGTTCTCAGTCTCGACTTAAATTTTTCACCAACCCCGAGACCATGGTCTTTCGACTGTAAACTCTTGTACGACTCATCCTATGTTGAACATATGAGCAAATGGATTACTGAATTTTTTGAGAATAATAAAGGGTCCGCTGCTATTAAAGTAATATGGGATGCGTTTAAGTGCGGGGTTCAGGGTGAAACCTTGAGCTATTTGCTTAGAAAACAGAGGGAGATTAGAAAGAAGGGGGAAGTTGAGATGTACAAATTGAGAGACCTTGAGATACAACTCATGCGGGCTTGCAATGCAGGATTGGATACCGACAGCATCTTAAAAGATCTATTGGTGCACAAGGTCAGGATCCATCAGGGCTTTGCCATGAAATTCGCACAACAACTTACTGCATTTCGTGAGGAAGTTTATGAAGTGGGGTAAAACTCTGGGAAACATTTGGCTAAAAGGCTGCGGCAGAAGGCGGTGTTTGCCTCTATAGACAAAATAATGGGCGACACAGGGAAAACTGTCAATGATACTTCAGAAATATTGGAGGTGTTTCGTGGATTTTATTCTAGGCTTTACACAGAGGACGGTGGATCGGATTTTGAAGACAGGATATCGAAATGTATGGAATCAACTGCCAATGGTACACTGGCAGTAGAGGAAAAGGAACAACTAGACTGACCTATCTCTTGGGAAGAAATAGAGTCTTCCCTTCTATCTTTAGCACAGGGGAAGGCAGTAGGGCCTGACGCTATTCCTCTCAAATTCTTTAGGGTTTTCCGTTCCATTTTAAAGCTTGAGTTAGTCTCTTTATTTACAGTAGCACAGCAGGGTACTTCTCCTCCGTCGTGGCAAGAATCAACAATCACGGTTTTGGTAAAAAAGGATAAACCTCCCCTTCTCCCATCTTCTTTCCGTCCGATTTCATTAATAAATGCAGATAGCAACATTTTCTCTAAAATCTTGGCTTTCCGGACTCTCTACTGTCATAACTCCACTGGTCTCTAGATTCCAACACGGTTTTATCCCCGCACGTGACACGACTGACCATATTCGGCGACTCATCACTTTTCTAGACTGGGCGCAGGCAACCCGATCGAATATAGGAATAATTTTGTTTGATGCTGAAAAAGCTTTTGATAGGGTTGCCTGGGCTTATTTGTGGGATATTCTGCACAGAAAAGGATTTGGTGAGGGTTTTATAACTGCACTTAAGACTATGTATTCCACCCCTAAAGCACGTATTCGTATAAATTCACAGGTATCCTCTATTTTTCCAATTACATGGGGTACCCGACAGGGGGGCCCCTGTTCCCCTTTACTTTTTGCACTTTATATTGACCCTTTACTTAATTATCTTAATTTGGAAGAGAAGATTAAACCAGTTTGCTTGGCCAATGTAAATTATCGGGCATTAGCATACGCTGACGACATTGTTGTTGTCACAACCGATGTCCAGAATGCGGTGCCAGCAATTAATGACTTGGTGTCAGAGTTTGGCACATATTCAGGGTATAGACTAAATCTGTCAAAAACCCAGATTTTATGTGCAGGGCATAATATGCTGACTAATTTCCCGACTGTTTCTGAGGTCACGTACCTTGGGATTAAAATTTCGCTACCCTTATCTGATATCCCGGATATAAATATGAATCCAGTGCTAGTTAAGATCAATTCCACACTGGAACGGCTAGATCATCTACACTTATCCCTGCATGGTAGGGTCAATGTTTTAAAAATGCTGATCTTACCTAAGGTTTTATACCTCTATCATTCAAGACCCTTGGAATTTTCCCCTATCTGTATTAGAAATTTAGAAAGGGCAACATCTAGATTTCTATGGGGGTATAGACGACATCGAAAGGCTCTCAAAAAAATGATTCTCAGCAAAGATTGTGGAGGATGGAATGTTCCGTATTTTTTGTTTTATTACTTTGCGGCAACTTTGCAATTTATTAGCCCGTTGATAATGGGGGAGCGAGCTCGAGTACCTGCTTGTAGCTCTCCCTCTATTTATGAGATGATTTTAGGAGAAGGAGCAAAATCCCATTTTCTTAAGATGACAGAGCCCAGCTATTTTAAAAAGACGAAATTCAAGACGCTGAAAGCAGCATTTGAGGTGTGGCAAAAAATCCGGAAACACTTGAGATTAACTAAATTGAATGCATATACACCCTTTGAAGCACCTGGCTTATTACCATCCGCAATGTTTTGTGATCTCTCGGCGATTAGGTGGAACTCAAAAGGTGTCTGTTATTTGGGTGATTTGTTTTGTGGAGGCCAGTTGGCCTCTTTTCAGGAATTACAGAACATGTACACTTTAAGCAAAAACGATTTTTTTAAGTTTCTCCAGATCCGTAGTTTCCTTCAAAATTCATCATCTGTCCCAGTTGCTAATATGAATAAAGTCCCCCTTTTGGATCTTTTGCAAAAAAAACATCAATAGGTACTCTTTATGTTTGTTTGATGCAGGAATTTGGGGATGACTTATTTAAATGTCAGGGGAGGTGGGTAAGCAAATTGGGGATATCTGATATTAATGTTTTTGAGTCAGTCAAACTTGCCTCCGAATGTTTAATAACTGGGATGATGAAATCTCAACATTTTATGTGTTTACACGATCTCTATTATACTCCCATGTGCCTCATTGTAGCGCATCTCGGCTGCTGTCACAGGGTTCCTGAGGGGTGGCAGCAACCACAGCATGTTGGGGTATCCAGAGTCACCTACATACAGGGAATTGCACATTAGTTGAGTATTGTAAGGGGGTGGGAGGCAACATGTGGGAGGCAACATTGCAAAACACACACAATGTCAAACGGTACACACCAACAAGACAGGCACGCTGGTTTAGCATCTGTGACATCATCAACGGTATGCGACTCTACCTCATGATGCAGGCATTGTGCGCCGAACCAGGGAAACGTACACACACATGTGTGAGCACCATGTCCGCTAGACATACCACCAGAGCATTAATGGAGTGGAAATGTTTCCTGTTGCAGTAAATCTGCTCATGTGCCCGTGGTGGTATCAGGGCCACATGTGTTCCATCAAATGATCCAATGAAGTTTGGCATCTTCCCCAGTCTGAAAAAGGCATCATTAATGTCAGCGAGTTCACCAGGGCTAGGAAACCTGACGTACAAGTCAAGGAAATGCAACATCCCCTCCAAGACATCACGAAGCACACAGCTGAACACAGTTTGTGACATACCACCAGCAGTAGCCACAGTGTGTTGAAAGGTACTGGTGGCAAAGAAGTGCAGGGCTGCCATCACCTTCACCTTTGATGTCAGTGCTTTAGGGTATGTCTGGCCAGGTAGCAGTTGTGGCGCCAACTGCTCCGCCAACTCATCAATCAGTCTCCTGGTGAAGCAGTACCGTCAGATGCTGTTGTGTTCCACCATGGTCTCAAGGTCAGGGAAGTGTCTATGGACAGCTGGTGCCCTGCAGTACAGAGATAGCTAAAGTAAGAATTTACATTCATCTACCAATGTGGCACGAACTTGCAAAAAATAACATGATACATCATAGCAATACACAATGTACTGAGGTGTGTGCTGTTGGGTATGAACACATATGTCACTTTCATGCCCATCATCTCACACATCAATTAGACATGTGTACAGGAGTTCTATGGAGTGCAATGGCAAATCATTGGGCTGTTGCACAGTACCTATGTACTGCTGTCACGTTCAAAAGACACAACACAGTGGCACTCTGGTGACAGCTCTGAAATTGGCGCCTCGTCACCTTGCTGTGACAGCAACTAAAATCTGCAGTGGCAGCTGCACCATGGCGTGTGTGCTGCTCCCAGCAGGCTTGGTGGGGCTGGCTGAATGGAGCAGCAGTGCTACAATGTAACAATATAATTCCCCAAATGACCGCACAGCATTACGTTCTCATGTGACTGACGTCAGGATAGGCAGTTCCCAGTGGCTATCGCAATATCACCACTCCTAATACATACTTAAATAAGCGCTGCAGGGCTCAGGCTGCAGTTCAAAGTCATGATAAACTGTTAGAAGTCTGCGGTATATTTATTAAATCAACACTGATCCTCCCCTCGGCCGTGACCGGACCCAACCCCACAGACCGCGGCAGGTGGGCTGGAGCCCACAGCACACCACTGAGCTGCTTTGCTGAGGTGAGTCTGAATTCCAGGGGGCGCGGCATATTGACGCGGGAGTCAGTCGTTGCGGCCATAAGGCAGCCTGGTTAATCGAATTGTAGCGGCTCCCCTGGCAAGTTGAGTTAGACAGTTGGTGCGTGGAATCTCACTCTCAAATAAAAATATGTTTTATTCTAAATTATGTGAGCACCTATCACCTATAAAGTGTGCCTCACCCTTAAGCTTCCTTCTATTCCCGGTGAGTGGTAGAGTCCGACTCCACGAGTATCAACTGTTCCACCACGCGCCGGACATCACAAAACACTGAACCATTCATTCTTTCAATTTGTTCACCAGTCTAAGGAATATTGGTTTGTTTTTGGGAAATTTTAATTCCCCCTTGTTAGTACAGCGCCTCCCCCAACGCTACACGCAGGGTAGGTAGTCAAATACAAATAATAGTATATAAAGCACGTGGATGACCTTGATTATGATATTTCTGTCTGGAATTAGATACACATTATGAGCTCAGCCTACGAAACCGTGTTGGAAATGAAAACTCTGAAGCGAAGCTACTCGTTATCCTAATGCACCTATTTTCCAAAGAGCATGGGCGGTACAGTCTCATTAAAAGTATTGCAGCACTGCAATTAAACAAGTGGAGGTACTCAGTACCAGCTCATTCAAAGCACTGCAAAAAAGTGATAAAAGATGCACTAGTGTTCCATGGGCACCAGTGGGAGCAAGGAGAGTGGCTCCCCAATAGAAAATTGCATGGGGAAAACACTTTTGGGACCCTCCTTTTTTCTCAGCCCCCTTGACGAATCACCCCGAAACTTTCAAGATAGGAGCAGACTGGGGCGGGCCTTAAGTTTTGAAAATTTCACGAAGATTCGTCAATAGGCGCAAAAGATATTAGGAATAGAATGTTGCAATTTTCCTATGATAACTAGGTCCTAACTATAACTACCTACTGGCAACTGTCAGTAGGTGATATATATATATATATATATATATATATATATATATATATATATATATATATATATATATATATATATATATATATATATATATAAATTACCTTCTGGCAGTCGCCAGTAGGTAGTTATAGTAGCTAGGACCTATTTTCCATAGGACATCCTCAACATTCTATTTGCAATAACTTTTGAGCCGGTTGACGAATCTCAAAACTCATGGGGCGCTCCAGTCCACTCCTATGCTGAAAGTTTGGGGGTGATTCATCAAGTGGGGGCCGAGAAAAAAGTGAGGTCCCAAAACATGTTTTCCTCATGCAATTTCCCACAGGAACCTTTAGTCGCTCCTACAGTTTGAACTGCTGAACGGAATTACACCAAATTTGGCAGAGAGGTAGTCCTTGTTCAGACTCGTGCCTTTTTGTTAAATGGTGTAAATCTGTTCAGTATTTTTCTAGATATTAAAGGAAAAAATATATATATAGCTGGGCGGAGCCTAACGACACATCTCATCGTGAGATCTGATAGGCTGTCAACACTTCATCCAAGAAGTGTTGGCAGCCATCTTGGGAACAATATGTATGATAGCACCTCATTAAAAAGCATTGCAGTTAACAAAAGGTTTTGTGACTTTAGTTACATTATAAATCATTTGTTGATGGTACCATACTCATTTTAGGAATTGTGGTGAGTTCTAAGGTGATTTTACCATGTGAAAAAGCCCTTTGCTGGGATATCATGAATCATGTTTGAGAGAAAACTATTTTCTCATGCTTTTCCCACAGAGGTTTGGAAGGTGATCTATAAGCTAAACTGAGAGCATATTTTCTGTACATTCACTATACATTATCTTTCTAAGTCATATGAGAATGAAGTCTGACATTCTCAGTATACCAGGTACATCCAACAAGGGAAGAGACTGTCAGTTGAATCCTTTGTGTTCTACTGCAGCTTTCCAGTGTGTTCTAAAGAGAAACTAGAGTGCTAACAGCCTTACTTATGACAAAGGTATAGCACACCTGAAGCCATCTTGATTGGAATAAAGTGGTAACTCTTAAAAAAAATTATTTAAAAAGGAACAAAATGAGGGGGTTCATTTTGCCATAGAAAGTATGATTAGTGCTGCAGAAAGAAACATTATGGCACATTGTGTGTGACTTCTCAAATCATCTTCTATTTCATTAAAAATATTTCTGACATGCGGACTGAAATATGTACTTTCAATACCAGCAGCAGACTTTCCTGGTGAGCAGTAGTTTTACTACAGTGGTCTAATGAGCAACTAGAGCGCTAACATTCAGAATGTATGGCAAATGTGTGACACATCTGAATGCCTTCTTGATGAAACCATTGTAAAAAACTGAAAGTATTTCCTACTGAGAAGACTGTAGTAAATGAGGAAATTAAGAAACTTCATAACAAATAAGTCTCCAAGATGTACAACAGAGTCAAAAGAGCCCAAATGTAGCACAAATATCACCCAGATGTAGCCCAATGACAGAATGCCCCAGAGTGTTCTAAATAAGAACTAGAGCGCTACCAGTCTTACTTATGACAAAAGTATGAAACACCTGAAGCCATCTTGATTGGAATCAAGTGGTAACACTTAAACATTTAATTTTCAAAGGAACAAAGAAAGCGGCTACATTTTGCCATATAAAATATTATTAATTCTGCAGAAAGAAAAATTAGGGCACATTTTGACTTCTCAAATCCTCTTCTATTTCATTAAAAATCTCTAACATGCAAACTGAAAATTGCACTTTGAATATCAGCAGCAGACTTCACTGGTGAGTACTAGCTTTACTACAGTGATCTAATGAGCAACTAGAGTGCTAAGATTCAGAATTCGTGGCAAATGTGTGACACATCTGAATGCCTTGTTGATGGAACCAAAGTAAAAAACTGAAAGTATTTCCTACTGATAAGACTGTAGTAAATGAGGAAATTAGGAAACTTAAAAAACAAATAAGTCTCCAAGATGTACACCAGAGACAAAAGATCACAAATGTATCACAAATATCACCCAGATGTAGTCAAAGTATAGCCCAATGACAGAATGTCCCAGAGTGTTCTAAAGAACAACTAGAGCGCTAACAGTATTACTTATGACAAAAGTATGGAACACCTGAAGCCATCTTGATTGGAATAAAGTGGTTAGACTTAAAACATGTAATTTGCAAAGGAACAAAATAAGGGGCTTCATTTTGCCATAGAAATTATGATTAGTGCTGCAGAAAGAAAAATTAGGGCACATTTTGACTTCTCAAATTCTCTTCTATTTCATTAAAAAAACTCTAACATGCAGACTGAAACATGCACTTTGAATACCAGCAGCAGACTTCCCTGGTGAGTAGTAGCTTTACCACAGTGATCTAATGAGCAACTAGAGTGCTAAGATTCAGAATTTATGGCAAATGTGTGACACATCTGAATGCCTTCTTGATGGGACCAAAGTACAAAACTGAATGTGTTTCCTACTGATGAGACTGTAGTAAATAAGGAAATTAGGAAACTTCATAACTAATAAGACTCCAAGATGGCCGCCAGAGACAAAAGAGCCCAGATGTAGCACAAATATCACCCAGATGTAGCCCAAGTATAGCCCAATTACAGAATGCCCCAGAGTGTTCTAAAGAACAACTAGAGCAGTATTACTTATGACAAAAGTATGGAACACCTGAAGCCATCTTGATTGGAATAAAGTGGCAAGACTTAAAACATTTAATTTGCAGAGGAACAAAATGAGGGGCTTCATTTTGCCATAGAAATTATGATTAGTGCTGCAGAAAGAAAAATGAGGGCACATTTTGACTTCTCAAATCCTCTTCTATTTCATTAAAAAATTCTAACATGCAGACTGAAACATGCACTTTGAATACCAGCAGCAGACTTACCTGGTGAGCAGTAGATTTACTGCAGTGATCTAATGAGCAACTAGAGTGCTAACATTCCGAATTTATGGCAAATCTGTGACACATCTGAATGCCTCCTTGATGGAATAAAAGTTAAACAACTGAAAGTATTTTCTACTGAGGAGATTGTAGTAAATGAGGAAACTAGGAAATGTCATAACAAATAGGTCTCCCAAGATGGCCACCAGAGTCAAAAAGCCCACATGTAGCACAAATGTCACCCAGATGTAGCCCACGTATAGACCAGTGGCAGAATGTCTTAGAGTGTTCTTAAGAACAACTAGAGCACTAACAGTCTTACTTATGACAAAAGTATAGAACACCTGAAGCCATCTTGATTGGAATAAAGTTGTTACACTTAAAACATTTCGGGGCTCATTAGGATGGCGGACGGAAGAGCCACCGCGGCCCTGGAGTAGGCGGAAAAAGCCCTTTTCGTGTCCGCCAGCCGCGGATACTCCGTCCGCCATATCAGGATAGGAAAACGTGTCAAGTTTCCGTCCGCGACGGAAAAGGACGCACCGCCGCCGAACTACACACGACCACGTGGCGGACGGAACAATCCCGGAGGCCCCGCCGTACGTACTGACGTCTAAGACCGTCCCCCAAATCAAGATGGCGGAAACTCCACATAAAACCGCAGCGGAAAAACAACCTGACTGAACACGGCGGAATCCACACAGCGAACACAGGTGACATAGCAGAGATACCCACCGCAAGCTGACCACCACCATGGACCCAGTGCTACACGCTTTCCCGATGCTCTTCGCGATCCACCACGTCCTAGTCATGGCCCACTATGGACGACGACGCAGGTAAGGCACAAACCATTGGCTGTCTGGAGGGGAATACCAGCAAGGGACGTGACGTAGGGAGGGGGAGTGTCATGTTACCGAAACCACTGATGAGAAGCATATACGAATACACATTTGTAGTACGCAAGCAGGAATGACAACGACAGACCACGAGACTTGATAGACTACCTTTATTGTACAAAATAGGGGAATAATCACAGTGTATGCGTGAGCATGGGCAAAGTGGGCACCAGAGCAGTGACATCATAGGCAGGTAACGAGAGGGCAGAATGCAGTATCAGAGCATCAACAGGGCAATGCGCAGTACAGAGCAGGTACATCATAGGCAGGTAGCGAGAGGGCAGAATGCAGTATCAGAGCATCAACAGGGCAATGCGCAGTACAGAGCAGGTACATCATAGGCAGGTAACGAGAGGGCAGAATGCAGTATCAGAGCACCAACAGGGCAGTGTGGCCAACAGAGCAGGTACATCAGAGGCAACATATGAGAGGGGCAAAGTGCATCAACAGTCCATTGCACAGAACAGCTCCATCAGAGGCAGCACGTGAGAGGGGCCAAGTGCATCAACAGTCCATTGCACAGAACAGCTCCATCAGAGGCAGCACGTGAGAGGGGCCAAGTGCATCAACAGTCCATTGCACAGAACAGCTCCATCAGAGGCAGCAGGTGAGAGGGGCCAAGTGCATCAACAGTCCATTGCACAGAACAGCTCCATCAGAGGCAGCACGTGAGAGGGGCCAAGTGCATCAACAGTCCATTGCACAGAACAGCTCCATCAGAGGCAGCACGTGAGAGGGGCCAAGTGCATCAACAGTCCATTGCACAGAACAGCTCCATCAGAGGCAGCACGTGCGAGGGGCCAAGTGCATCAACAGTCCATTGCACAGAACAGCTCCATCAGAGGCAGCACGTGGGAGGGGCCAAGTGCATCAACAGTCCATTGCACAGAACAGCTCCATCAGAGGCAGCACGTGAGAGGGGCCAAGTGCATCAACAGTCCATTGCACAGAACAGCTCCATCAGAGGCAGCACGTGAGAGGGGCCAAGTGCATCAACAGTCCATTGCACAGAACAGCTCCATCAGAGGCAGCACGTGAGAGGGGCCAAGTGCATCAACAGTCGATTGCACAGAACAGCTCCATCAGAGGCAGCACGTGAGAGTGCAGAATGCAGTAACAGAGCATCAACAGGGCAATGCGCAGTACAGAGCAGGTACATCATAGGCAGGTAACGAGAGGGCAGTATGCAGTATCAGAGCATCAACAGGGAAATGCGCAGTACAGAGCAGGTACATCATAGGCAGGTAACGAGAGGGCAGTATGCAGTATCAGAGCATCAACAGGGCAATGCGCAGTACAGAGCAGGTACATCATAGGCAGGTAACGAGAGGGCAGTATGCAGTATCAGAGCATCAACAGGGCAATGCGCAGTACAGAGCAGGTACATCATAGGCAGGTAACGAGAGGGCAGTATCAGAGCATCAACAGGGCATTGTAGAGTACAGAGCAGGTACATCATAGGCTGCACAAGTACGTGTCCCTACCAACCCGTCACAGGAACCACAAGAGTGCCACGCAGTTCTCAATGGACACACCATGTGAAATAACATTTGAGTGAAGTGTTCAGCACCTCACATCACAGAATCAGGGGGACTGCGTGAACTACCTGCCTCGGACACACTGGCAGCACCAGCAACAGGAGTGTGAGACACAGCCACAGCCCGAGTGGCACACACATGGGCCACGGACCCAGACACACTGGCAGCATCAGCAACAGGAGTGTGAGACACAGCCACAGCCCGAGTGACACACACATGGGCCACGGACCCAGACACACTGGCAGCACCAGCAACAGGAGTGTGAGACACAGCCACAGCCCGAGTGACACACACATGGGCCACGGACCCAGACACACTGGCAGCACCAGCAACAGGAGTGTGAGACACAGCCACAGCCCGAGTGACACACACATGGGCCACGGACCCAGACACACTGGCAGCACCAGCAACAGGAGTGTGAGACACAGCCACAGATGTAGTCACTGACACGTGAGCCACTGACCCAGACAGACTGCCAGCACCAGAAACAGGAGTGTGCAACACAGCCACAGATCTTCTAACTGACACGTGAGCCATAGACCCAGATACACTGCCAGGACCTGCAACAGGAGAGGGCACAACTGACACTGTGCCACCATCTGATACATGAGAGTCAACTGCACCAGCGCCACTGTGACAACTGAAATGATGAGCCACAGGGCTGTATGGGCCTGGAGGCAGGGTGGGCCTGGGAGCTGGGGATAGCTGACCTAGAGCCAAATCGGGGTTGGCAGGTGTCAATGGTGTGTGTCTGCGTTTCTTAGGGATGTGTGTGTGCACCCTGGACAGGACAGGACTGCCAAGTGGTGGGGACGCCAAACAATCACCACCCACCATAGGTGGAGCATCTGCTGCCGGGGATCTGGTTTCTGGGGACGTGCTGGAGCCTGCTTGTCGTTTGCTCTGTGCCTGCCGCCTGGACTCGGAATCATGTGTAATGGGGGATGCAACAACAGGGGACACCCTCCTCTGCTTCTGACTGGCCTGGATGGGAGTGGAGGTATGGGGGGACTCCGCGGCGGAGACATCAGTTTGGCGTTTAGTAGAAAACATCAGCCTCAGTGCAGCCAGGGGTGAAGTATGCCTGTCCTTGATTGCGCCATTGTCCATGCTAGATGCCTTGTCCGTAGGATGTGCCTGATCCTTAGGTGGAGTGTTGTCTCTGGATGTAGCCTGTGCCCTGGTCGCCGCCCTGTTCCTGCCAGCAGACTTGTCGTCTGTGGTGCACCTGTCTCCAGTAGACACCTGCTCTCTGTGTGTGTCCCTGCCCTTGGGAGATGGACCTTGCTTTGCTGTGGGCCTGCCCTTGGGAGTCTCCCTGCTCTTAGGAGGTGCCTTTGTCTTGTCACTGTCCCTGGGAGTGTCCCTTTCCTCTGCTGTGGGCCTGCCCTTGGGAGTCTCCCTGCTCTTAGGAGGTGCCTTTGTCTTGTCACTGTCCCTGGGAGTGTCCCTTTCCTCTGCTGTGGGCCTGCCCTTGGGAGTCTCCCTGCTCTTAGGAGGTGCCTTTGTCTTGTCACTGTCCCTGGGAGTGTCCCTTTCCTCTGCTGTGGGCCTGCCCTTGGGAGTCTCCCTGCTCTTAGGAGGTGCCTTTGTCTTGTCACTGTCCCTGGGAGTGTCCCTTTCCTCTGCTGTGGGCCTGCCCTTGGGAGTCTCCCTGCTCTTAGGAGGTGCCTTTGTCTTGTCACTGTCCCTGGGAGTGTCCCTTTCCTCTGCTGTGGGCCTGCCCTTGGGAGTCTCCCTGCTCATAGGAGGTGCCTTTGTCTTGTCACTGTCCCTGGGAGTGTCCCTTTCCTCTGCTGTGGGCCTGCCCTTGGGAGTCTCCCTGCTCCTAGTAGGTGCCTTTGTCTTCTGACTGGCCTTGTCCAAGGTACAGTCCATGGACATGTGAGTATCCCTTGCCTTGGGAGTACCTTTTGTGTTGAATGCCTGTGTAGCTCCTGAAGGCATGTCCCCCAACAACACTTGCGGATCCTGTGTGTGTACTCCAGTGTATCTGACGTTGTCTAATTGAACAGATTTAGCTGATCTAGGGGATGGGGTCTGTGCCCTGCGTGCCCTGACGTGCTGTCTGACGCTGCTTCTAGTGCAATAACCTGTATTTGAGTCCTGCTCAGAATAATCACTACCCCCTGAGACATCCAGTGGTGTAGATGGGGAAACCGAAGTAGCACCCTGTTCATGCGACTGTACTATTGCAGACGACACACTGCTTGCCAATGACTGCACTGTCCTGTGTAGACCTGCAAGATCGCCATGCATCCCTTCCATGAAAGCCACCACCTGCCCCAACTTCCTATCATGGTCCTGGAAAGCATTTGTCATATTGGTCTGCCCCACACACAGCTGTCGCAGCAGATCAACGGCCTCAGCACACAGTGCATTTTGGCTCACCGTGGCAGGGGCAGCGGTGCCTGCACCGAACGCCACTCTGCTCCCCCTACTCCTCCGGCCACGAACAGTACATGGTGCAAGTGTGGGCCCTGTGTGCTTACTTCCGACAGAAGGTGAAGAGTGCCCACTCCCAGTCTGTGACAACAGTGCAGGCTCACCAAGAGTGTCCGACGAGGAGGACGATGGTGTCTCCACATGCGAGTCCTCAGGGACGGTCCTGTCCCCCTCTCCGGCGCTGGCCTCCTCTGTGTCAGTCTGCGTGTGTGCGAAGTCTGAGCCGGACTCATTTCCTCGACTACTCTCCGCCGTCTGTGGCTGAGTGTCCTCTGTCATACCTGAAATGCACATAAAAGATGTGTGAGTCATGGGCAGACTGACGTACAGAAGGAACAGGATTGGCAAATTACATAGCTGACAAAGATTTTGTAGCCCTCATCCTGCACATGGCCCACCTCTACCAGTCATCCTCACATTTCCTGCCATGGGGCCATGGACCACTAGGGGATGTGCCTCAACACTCAACTACTAAGCAAGTGGCGTGTCAACATGGCGGACCTGGATGTCAAATAAGAACCACCCAATGGGACCAAAATGGCATCACAGACATACATACGCAACACGGAACTCAATAGTGTGTCTGTGCACCAATACATGCATAGCACTCACAGGTTTCCTACACAGACAGTTTGCTCACCGCTAGTTTGCTGTTGATCGGCACTCAGACGTTCGGCCAGTTCAGGATGCGTCACTGCAATGATACGGTGCATGAGAGGGGTCATGGAGCGTCGGGCCAGACGGGGCGTCCTTGGAATCAGGCCCAGTGTTACTTCCGCTACATTCTTGCTTAGCCTGGAAATGTCGTCCCAGCGTTTGTGGCAGTGTGTATGTCGTCTGTTGCACACCCCCAATGCCCGTACTTCCCGTGCTATGCTCCTCCACAGGTCCTTGCGAAGGTGCAGCTTGACCTACCATGATGGGAGACAAAAGGGTTTCAGTCAGTGGACAGGTGGCCTGTCACACACATAGGGGCAAGACGTAACTGTCAGCAGCCATGCACAATCAGGAACATATGTCTAGCCCACACTACACAGCTAAGATAGAAATAGGCCTGATTATTTGGCCCCCTCATGCACACCAACATGTCCCACACTGCACTTACCACCCGTCCTGGTGCGCCGTAGAGGCGTCCATAGTTGCGGAGTACACCGTCCACGAGGACATCAAGCTCCGCGGCGGTGAAGGGTCGAGACCGAATCTCTTTGCCTCTCGACATGGCAAGATCATGGAGTATGGCACTACAGCAGCAGTCGGCCATGTACACAACCGCCGTGCCGGGCACGGCGGTTGTGTACATGGCCGGGCACGGCGGGTGTGGACATGGCCGGGCACGGCGGTTGTGTTCATGGCCGGGCACGGCGGTTGTGTTCATGGCCGGGCACGGCGGTTGTGTGCCCGTGACGGTCCCCGCACATGCAGCCAATGGGAAGAGGGACGCTGGCCGCGTCTGGCCTTTGGGAAGTAGCGGAAGTTGAGCACCGCCATGGCGGCGCCAATTATGTTATCTTGTCAGACGCTGCACCGTGATGTGTTGTGTGCAGTTGCGTCATGAGGGATGTGAGCGTGATAGGGAAAGGTCATATGTCATACAATGTAGCATGTGTGTCCATGCAATGCCCATCGTTGGGCACACAATGGGCAACAGATGTGCATTTGTATGTGTTGACGTCGGGTGTGACCCTACATACGTTCTTACATCTTCACAACTACACAGTACATCACGGCTGTGTGCCCAAATTATGCATCTGTTGTCTGTGTCTTGTTCTGGCGAGGTGACTACAGTGGTGGTGGTACACATGCATTCCGTGTATGTGTTTTGTACGTTGTGTCACCATGCATGTAATTACCGTATGTACATCATTCTTGGTGTTGGCATGTGTGCTTGATGACATGGCGTGTGTATAATTATCGTTTGTGTGCATGCAGTTGCATGTGTGTCTGTGATGTGGCTACTAAACATTAGGGTGCAGACTGAAGTATTGTCAGTAAGGTTCACATGTGATGGAGTTGTACACGTATGCGTCGTTTGCAAGTTGACCTAAGTTACATCTCTCTCCCACACAGGAGGGCTACAAATGTGCATCGGCCATACACTGTGCTGGAGGATATGGTTGACGAGGAGGTGATTCGGAAATTCCGGCTGGATCGACGTCGGTTGCTGGAGCTTGTGGCTCAATTGTCTCCTCATCTGCAGCCACGTAGGACGTATCCTGGGTCGATTACACCCACTGCAAAGGTCATGGCGGTACTCCATTTCTTTGCTACTGGCACATTTCAGTATACAGTTGGACATGCCGGGGGGATGTCACAGGCCATGTTCAGCACGGTTCTTCGGGATGTCTTAACAGCTATGATGCTGTACAAGGATGACTACATCCATTTCCCACGTCCGGAAGAGTTGGCAGCTGTCAAAGCTGATTTCTATGCCCTGGGCCACATACCTCACGTTGTGGGCTCAATTGATGGCACACACATCGCAATCATTCCACCACGGGCTAGGGAACAAGTGTTCAGGAATCGCAAACATTTCCATTCGCTGAACGTGCAGGTGGTGTGCCTGGCAAACAACATCATCTCACATGTGTGTGCAAGATTTCCTGGATCTGCACATGACGCCCACATCATGCGGAGCAGCAATGTCCCACGACTCATGGCAAATCTGCGACCCGGTCAAGCGTGGCTTGTTGGTGAGTGTGCAGTGGGGACTCTTGTGATCTCTGTGTTGCATGGGGTACCCACCATATCTTGTTGTGATGTTTGTCTCTGTCATCCCCCTACATAGGCGACTCGGCTTACCCAAACCGGCCCTGGCTCCTCAGTCCCCTACGTAATCCGAGAACAGCGGGTGAAATGCGGTACAATGATGCACATGGAAGGACACGGAGAGTCATCGAACGTACCTTTGGACTGCTAAAGTCTCGGTTTCGGTGCCTCGATAAGACCGGAGGGGCCCTGCCTTACTCACCAGGAAAAGTATGCAGGATCGTGATTGCCTGCTGCATGCTCCACAACCTGGCAGTACGCAATGACATAGAACTGCTGTTGGACCCTGAAGACGAAGGAGTTCCTCGGCCTCCCATCCCACCCATGTCGACTGATGAGGATAGTGGTGAGGAGGAAGGTGTGGACCAGAGGCGCCAGCTCATAGATCGCTACTTCCCTTGAATGTGAGTTACTACCTCTAGTGGCGGTTGACAATGCCTCATGTATGTTTGCTGGTGTTGTGTGGATGTGGGGTTAATCAGCTGGGTGTTCTTGTTTGTGATGGTTGCTTATGTGTGTCTTCATTTCTTTGGACATACAAGTCTCCATGATGTGTGTGCTCTCATCCCATGCTTTTGTGATGGTTGTCGTTTGTGTAATGTTGCTGTGCATTGTGTTGTGATGTGTGTGAATCTGTTTCCTGACGTGTGTTTGCTGTCTCTGATTTTCTCTAGGTCACTCCCGCAGCGCCATGATCATGTACGACTGTCATCCCTGAACCTGTTTACGTCTGTTTCTGAAGGCAATCATGTGAATAAACATGGAGGCAAAACATCATTGTGTGAGTAAGTGCTATTTATTTACAGGTTGTGCTTCTGTGCTGGTGAATATTTACAAGTAAGTGGGGTGGAGGGAGTTGGAGTTGAAGGTAATGGCAGATGAAATGTCCGTGCTGACACCACATTGGGGGGTGTCAGGGTAGTCCAGCAGACCAGTTGGAATGATGGTCTGTGGGACAGGATACTTAGCTGGGTGTATGTCTGGCACAGGCGGTGACATTGTCATGGTCGTCCCCTCTTGGAGCGTGTGGATGGCGCTCCAACACTGCTCTCAGCCACTTCCTGCCTCGGCCGGCCCCTCCGTCTCTGAGGTGGTACAGAGTCAGCTGGGAGGGCAGGTTGTTGAAGGGCCACATCCGTCGCCAGGGGCACAGGTGGTGGTGGCGGCCGATGGAGGCGAAGGTGACGGTGGCGGTGGAGGCGGAGGTGGCGGTGGAGGCGGAGGTGACGGTGGCGGTGGCGCTACGACACTTGGTGGAGGGGGGGGTTGTTCCGGGCAACCCATTCCCTCCACATCGTTGCCTGCTGGCCCATGATCTGCAACATCTGGCCAAGGATGCCACAGATTTTGCGCTGGATGTTGTTGTTGTCCACCGAGTCCTGGTGCGCACGATCTGCGTTTGCCTGGGACCGGTCGTATGACGCCTGGCACCTGGCAAGGGCTTGTAGGGACTGTGCCACTGGCTGGGGTAGCTGTCCTTCCTCTGCACGGCGGTGTGTGGCTCGCCTGATTGGCTGATGTCCCGTTGCCTGTGGCCCACTCACCCTGCTTGTGTGTGGGGCCGATGGACCAGCGTTGTGTGCTGGGTTATGCTGGGTGGCACCGGCAGGAGTGGTGGTGCTGGTGGTGCTGGTGGTGCTGGTGGTACTGGTGGTACTGGTGGTGGTGGGGACTGTGCAGATCACAGAGACAGGTGTCGCTGGTGTGACACTTGCGACGTTGGTCGGTCCCGGGAGTCCCTGTGAGCCAGATGGCCCTGGCTGCGTGCTTGGTCCCGCTCCATCCTCCGCACCGGAGCTGCCTGTGTCCTCGTCAGCAGAGAGTCCTGTAGGTGTGGGAGGCGAGGCTGGCGGCCGGGTACTGGTTTCCCCAGTCAGTTGACGATCACCTGAGGGACAAGATAGAGCTGGTCAGTGATGTGGACATTACATGGTTATGTAGATTTTTAGACATTTCTGTTTCCTGTCGCACACACCCCACCCTCCACCACCACCCTCCCCGTGAGCATGGGGGCCTGTTGGAAGTTGTAGTTTGGGCCTCTCACACACCCCGCCCTCCACCACCACCACCACCACCCTCCCCGTGAGCATGGGGGCCTGTTGGGAGTTGTAGTTTGGGCCTCTCACACACCCCGCCCTCCACCACCACCACCACCACCCTCCCCGTGTGCATGGGGGCCTGTTGGGAGTTGTAGTTTGGGCCTCTCACACACCCCGCCCTCCACCACCACCACCACCACCCTCCCCGTGTGCATGGGGGCCTGTTGGGAGTTGTAGTTTGGGCCTCTCACACACCCCGCCCTCCACCACCACCACCACCACCCTCCCCGTGTGCATGGGGGCCTGTTGG
Source organism: Lissotriton helveticus (assembly GCF_964261635.1). NCBI lineage: Eukaryota > Metazoa > Chordata > Amphibia > Caudata > Salamandridae > Lissotriton > Lissotriton helveticus. Next base: position 1,293,195,740 of record NC_136059.1, read on the forward strand.
GAGTTGTTGTTTGGGCCTCTCACACACCCCGCCCTCCACCACCACCACCACCACCCTCCCCGTGTGCATGGGGGCCTGTTGGGAGTTGTAGTTTGGGCCTCTCACACACCCCGCCCTCCACCACCACCACCACCACCCTCCCCGTGTGCATGGGGGCCTGTTGGGAGTTGTTGTTTGGGCCTCTCACACACCCCAACCTCCACCACCACCACCACCCTCCCCGTGAGCATGGGGGCCTGTTGGGAGTTGTAGTTTGGGCCTCTCACACACCCCGCCCTCCACCACCACCACCACCACCCTCCCCGTGTGCATGGGGGCCTGTTGGGAGTTGTTGTTTGGGCCTCTCACACACCCCAACCTCCACCACCACCACCACCCTCCCCGTGAGCATGGGGGCCTGTTGGGAGTTGTAGTTTGGGCCTCTCACACACCCCGCCCTCCACCACCACCACCACCACCCTCCCCGTGTGCATGGGGGCCTGTTGGGAGTTGTAGTTTGGGCCTCTCACACACCCCGCCCTCCACCACCACCACCACCACCACCCTCCCCGTGTGCATGGGGGCCTGTTGGGAGTTGTTGTTTGGGCCTCTCACACACCCCAACCTCCACCACCACCACCACCCTCCCCGTGAGCATGGGGGCCTGTTGGGAGTTGTAGTTTGGGCCTCTCACACACCCCGCCCTCCACCACCACCACCACCCACCCCGTGAGCATGGGGGCCTGTTGGGAGCCATGGACATGTTAGTGAGTTGGTGTCCAACCTGCATGGGTTGGGGCATAGGAGATGTTTCTTCTCAGTTGTGTTAGCCTGACCATGTCGTGCTGATCGTGGTGCTTGGTTTCTACTCACCAGTCTCTTCTCCTTCATCAAGTCCGTCTAGGCTCTCTGGGTGTAGTATCACCAGCACCTTCTCCTCCCAATCGGTGTAGGGTATGGGCTCCGGGGGTGTGCCACCGCCAGTATGATTGGCTCGGGCAAAGTTTTTGGCTCGGATGCCCTTGACCCTGGTCTTCAGGTCATGCCACCGCCTCTGGATGTCATGCTTCGTCCTCGGCACAGTCCCCGAGGCATTCACCCGAGTGACGATCCTGTCCCACATGTGGTTCTTTTGCGCCACGGACGTCTGCTGGACTTGGGCCCCGAAGATGTGGGGCTCAACACGGAGTATTTCATCTACCATTACCCTCAACTCTGTCTCCGTGAATTTGGTTTTTTTTTTGGGTGCCATGGTGTGTGGTGCTCAGTGTGTGAGTTGAGTGAGTTGGGGGGTGCAGGTGTGTGGTGTGTGATGTGTAGGATTTGTGTGGTGGGTGTTTGTGTGGTGGGTGTGGTAGGGTGGTGGTTGTGTGTCTTCTATGTGAGTTTGCAGTATCTGGATTTTGGCCTCTTGCTAGCAGCAATGCTGTGATGCAAAGGATTGTGGTAGCGTGTGTGTGTCATTTTATAGTCGTGTCTCAATGGTTGTTGGCAGTCAGGTGGTAGGTGGGCGTGTTGACTAGTGTGCATTATTGGATAATTGGGACGTGTCATGGCGGCTTGTGCTTGATGTTGGGGGGGGGCCTTGTCAATGTTGGTATGTTTGCTTTGGACTAGCGGTAGGCTTCCTGACATTTGTTTGCCGCTAGGGATGTTGTGCGTGTTGGCCTTCCGCAGTGATGCTGTGGTTATCGTAGCATTCTTTCCGCCGCGGACGTGGATGGCTGTGAGTTCCGTGGACCGGGCGGATTAATCCTAATTGCGGCCACGGAGTATTCACAGGTATGGCGGTACATGTGTTATTTTCCGCGGTCATTTCCGTCCGCAGCAGTGGTTGTTCATTGGACTCCGTCCGCCGCGGACGGAGTTGGATGTGTTCCGTCCACCGCGGACGGTGTTGGTTATGATCCGTCCGCCGCGGTCGGAGTTTCGTGACATGAATATCCTAATCCCAAACGCGGAATCTCCGCGGCGCGGCCGGGAGTAAAATTTCCCCCACCATGGCGGACAGTAGCCATTTCCATCCGCCATCCTAATCGACCCCTAAATTTGCAAAGGAGCAAAATGAGGGGGTTCATTTTGCCATAGAAACTATGATTATATGATTAGTGCTGCAGAAAGAAAAATTAGGGCACATTTTGACTTCTCAAATCCTCTTCTATTTCATTAAAAAATTATAACATGCAGACTGAAACATGCACTTTGAATACCAGCAGCAGACTTCCCTGTTGAGCAGTAGCTTTACTACAGTGATCTAATGAGGAACTAGAGTGCTAACATTCTGAATTTATGGCAACTGTGTGACACATCTGAATGCCTTTTTGATGGAATAAAAAAAAAAAACTGAAGGTACCGACGAGACTGTGGTAAATGAAGAAATTAGGAAACTTCATAACAAATAAGTCTCCCACGATGGCCACCAGAGATAAAAGAGCCCAAATGTAGCACAAATATCACCCAGATGTAGCCCAAGTATGGCCCAATCACAGAATGTCCCAGAGTGTTCTAAAGAACAACTAGAGCGCTAACAGTCTTACTTATGACTAACGTATTGAACACTTGAAGCCATCTTGATTGGAATAAAGTGGTAACACTTAAAACATTTCTTATGCAAAGGAACAAAATAAGGGGCTTCATTTTGCCATAGAAATTATGATTAGTGCTGCAGAAAGAAAAATTAGAGCACATTTTGACTTCTCAAATTCTCTTCTATTCCATTAACAAACTCTAACATGCAGACTGAAACATGCACTTTGAATACCAGCAGCAGACTTCTCTGGTGAGCAGTAGCTTTACTAAAGTGATCTAATGAGCAACTAGAGTGCTAAGATTCAGAATTTATGGCAAATGTGTGACAAATCTGAATGCCTTCTTGATGGAACCAAAGTAAAAAACTGAAAGTATTTCCTACTGATGAGACTGTAGTAAATGAGGAAATGAGGAAACTTCATAACAAGTAAGACTCCAAGATGGCCACCAGAGACAAAAGAGTCCTGATGTAGCGCAAATATCACCCAGATGTAGCCCAAGTATAGCCCAATTACAGAATGTCCCAGAGTTTTCTAAAGAACAACTAGAGCCCTAAGAGTATTACTTATGACAAATGTATGGAACACCTGAAGCCATCTTGATTGGAATAAAGTGGCAAGACTTAAAACATTTAATTTGCAGAGGAACAACATGATGGGCTTCATTTTGCCATAGAAATTATGATTAGTGCTGCAGAAAGAAAAATTAGGGCACATTTTGACTTCTGAAATGCTCTTCTATTTCATTAAAAAATTATAACATGCAGACTGAAACATGCACTTTGAATACCAGCAGCAGACTTCCCTGTTGAGCAGTAGCTTTACTACAGTGATCTAATGAGGAACTAGAGTGCTAACATTCTGAATTTATGGCAATTGTGTGACACATCTGAATGCCTTTTTGATGGAATCAAAGTAAAATAAACTGAAGGTACCGAGGAGACTGTAGTAAATGAAGAAATTAGGAAACTTCATAAAAAATAAGTCTCCCACGATGGCCACCAGAGATAAAAAGAGCCCAAATGTAGCACAAATATCACCCAGATGTAGCCCAAGTATAGCCCAATTACAGAATGTCCCAGAGTTTTCTAAAGAACAACTAGAGCCCTAACAGTATTACGTATGACAAAAGTATGGAACACCTGAAGCCATCTTGATTGGAATAAAGTGGCAAGACTTAAAACATTTAATTTGCAGAGGAACAAAATGATGGGCTTCATTTTGCCATAGAAATTATGATTAGTGCTGCAGAAAGAAAAATTAGGGCACATTTTGACTTCTCAAATCCTCTTCTTTTTCATTAAAAAATTCTAACATGCAGACTGAAACATGCACTTTGAATACCAGCAGCATACTTACCTGGTGAGCAGTAGCTTTACTACAGTGATCTAATGAGCAACTAGAGTGCTAACATTCTGAATTTATGGCATTTGTGTGACACATATGAATGCCTTCTTGATGGAATCAAAGTAAAAAAACTGAAGGTACTGAGGAGACTGTAGTAAATGAAGAAATTAGGAAACTTCATAACAAATAAGTCTCCCAAGATGGCCACCAGAGACAAAAGAGCCCAAATGTAGCACAATGTCACCCAGATGTATCCCATTTATAGCCCAATAACAGAATGTCCCAGAGTGTTCTAAAGAACAACTGGAGCGCTAACAGTCTTAGCTATGACAAACGTATGGAACATTTGAAGCCATCTTGATTGGAATAAAGGGGTAACACTTAAAACATTTCTTAAGCAAAGGAACAAAATGAGGGGCTTCATGTTGCCATAGAAATTATGATTAGTGCTGCAGAAAGAAAAATTAGGGCACATTTTGACTTCTCAAATTCTCTTCTATTTCATTAAAAAATTCTAACATGCAGACTGAAACATTCACTTTAAATACCAGCAGCAGAATTCGCTGATGAGCAGTAGCTTTACTACAGTGATCTAATGAGCAACTAGAGTGCTAAGATTCAGAATTTATGGCAAATGTGTGACACATCTGAATGCCTTCTTAATGGAACCAAAGTAAAAAACTGAAAGTATTTCCTACTGATGAGATTGTAGTAAATGAGGAAATTAGGAAACTTCATAACAAATAAGTCTCCAAGATGGCCACCAGAGACAAAAGAGCCCAAATGTAGCACAAATATCACCCAGATGTAGCCCAAGTATAGCACAATTACAGAATATGCCAGAGTGTTCTAAAGGAAAACTAAAGCGCTAACAGTATTACATATGACAAAAGTATGGAACACCTGAAACCATCTTCATTGGAATAAAGTAGTAAGACTTAATAGATTTAATTTGCAAAGGAACAAAATGAGGGGCTTCATTTTGCCATAGAAATTATGATTAGTGCTGCAGAAAGAAAAATTAGGGCACATTTTGACTTCTCAAATCCTCTTCTTTTTCATTAAAAAATTCTAACATGCCGACTGAAACATGCACTTTGAATACCAGCAGCAGACTTCCCTGGTGAGCAGTAGCTTTACTACAGTGATCTAATTTGCAACTAGATTGCTAACATTCTGAATTTATGGCAATTGTGTGACAAATCTGAATGCCTTCTTGATGGAATCAAAGTTAAAAAACTGAAAGTATTTCCTAATTCGGAGATTGTAGTAAATGAGGAACTTAGGAAACTCCATAACAAATAAGTATCCCAAGATGGCCACCAGAGTCAAAAGAGCCCAAATGTAGCACACATGTCTCCCAGATGTAGCCCAAGTATAGACCAGTGGCAGAATGTCTTAGAGTGTTCTTAAGAACAACTAGAGCGCTAACAGTCTTACCTATGACAAACGTAAGGAACATTTGAAGCCATCTTGATTGGAATAAAGTGGTAACACTTAAAACATTTCTTATGCAAAGGAACAAAATGAGGGTGTGATGTATTCCTATAGGTTCTGTATAGATCCCCCTATTCCTGACCCTATTCTGGTTAACAAATTAACTAGCAGCCATCCCATGATGCAGAAACCGTTATCTGATTAAGCCAGACCACGGCACAGGAGCGCGTTATCTGATTAGGTCATAACGCTTGCCATCTAATTAGGCAAGGAATATTCCTCCAGCCCCTGATAAGGCATACGGAGTTCTCAAAACAAATCAAACCTATGACAACCTGGGAAAATCCCTGCGGCCATTGTTTTGATTTCTCAAAGAACTTCAGTAAAAGAATGTGCTAACGACCAGCTCGTATGACATCCTTATTGACGTATCTATGTCCATCCTTACGTCAATCTCGGCACCTTACAGGTATAAATATTACCGACATTGCCTTAAGCAAACACACGCGGTGGTGACGAGATCGGAGCAGCGAGACTTGCCGAAGCCCAGCAGAGAGCGAAGCCCACTGGCGCTGCCCCGCCTTCCTGACGCGCTGAGAACGAGACGCTGCCTTTCTCCTGCCGAGAAATCCAGCTCCGGCGCTTCCGAGCAGCCCTTGCAGGCAGCTTGGAATATCGAGACCACAGACGAGAGATACCATCCCTCAACCATCCTAGATCTCAGGTACAGAACTGAATAACCCCTTGCAGAGAATTCTTGAGTCAGTCACTTGGCAAAACAAACTTAACTCAAACTGCTACTTTCTACTCCAGCCCACGTATTAGGCTTAGGTCAGGTACACCGGGGTAGGCGTGGTTAGAAGCACCAGTTGAGTACGATTAGTCAAATGTATATGTGTATGTATATATTCTATCCATTTTAAATAGCATATGGCTTAGAAACCATATCAATCCTTTTACAGTATTATTTCATAATTCTGCTTTTATTGTATGCACTTTACTTAACCATAAGTATTGCGATAATATCGATCCATTTCTCTTGTACGAGAAAAGAGACTGATCAATAAACAACATCTTTTATTGAACACGCCCGTCTCTTCCTTTTCTCTACAAACTGGTGAAACTAAGAATGCACGTACTGACTGAGTAAAATAAGTTGTCTTTTGTTTTCACACGACTCTAGAGATACACTCTTGATTAGGGGAGAGCAAAGTTGTCATGTTCTATGGTTGTCAGAAACTAAATCCCTTCTTGTCTATCCAGGGAGGTTCAACTCCTCCTTGCCTATTCGAGAAAGTTTCTAGTGAACTCTGAGCTAGCTGGCAAACCCAAAACTTTAAGTCTAATATCGACAGTAGAAGACCTAGTTAACGTCTGGTCTAGGTCTATACTATTGGAGGTATTATTCCAATGCGCAGAGCCTATTGGGATAATAGGAACTACACTGCATGGCGCCCAACGTTTGGAAAGGCGATAAAACTAATGCAAGACTTTAGAGTAACACAGTCGTGCTCTTTCACTCAGACCCTTTTTTCCCATAATACTCCAAAGACGTCTGGAGTGGGTGAGAGGTAAAATCCGCCAAACCTCGCAGGAGGGAACTCCTATGTATGGTTCTTGGTTCAATCATCGTTGAAGGATACACTGTTCCAAAATATTGTGCATCTAATCTTTGTTTCCATAAGGAACCTGATCTGCAAACAAACAGAATAACCTTCCTGACAGTAAAATGTCAGAAAGTGATGATGAAAGAGAGAGAGTTAGATTAGCAGCTGAACTAATAGAAGCTGATAATACTATGCAAGAAGCAGACCCGGATATAATACTCATCCCGGTCAACAAAAGGAAATCTGTAACTTTAAAACTTATAGAAAATGGACTGACACCAAGAGGTGGTACAGTCATATTCGTAATTTTAAGCACACGAATATCGGCAGACAGAGGTATTCTATTCATGGATAAACTTTCCAGCAGCTAATGCTGTAACAAAGGTCTTCCACTATTACAAAACAGAGGAACCTCCTGATGAGTACATTCCTTTCGAGGAAGTGGAAGTACCACTCAAATTCCAAGAGCACCTGCTCTTGTTTGATGGCGCCCTAAAACATAACAAACACATCACCAGGCTCGGTCCATTAGGTAGACCAGGAGCAACGTGGCCGGTCCTAGCCGGATACACACCACATCCAGACATCGAAAGAATGTCTCCAGCAGATCTTTTAGTACAACTAAAACAATTAATTAAAATATATAGACAATTAGTCCAATATGTAATGCGGACTTCAACTGTCCAACCAGTAATTAAAATTCCACAGCTGACCCCTCATCAGGGGAACACAAATAAAATTACACCACAGAACATACAGTCCTGCCTAGGTAAAGTACCAGCTAAACGGGAGCAAATACCATTCTGGTTAGCACAAAAAATCACCCAAATAGAGGCGGTATTTCCAGATACCACCCCGGTAGAAAAACACAGGATTCTGACTATCTGTCTTCCAATGGGAATCTCACCCCACGTGGAGGACTGTGACACTTGGGGTACAGTTTTTGCTTCCATTTACACAAAAACACATGGAGTTCCATCCATGTCAGTAATACCAGATGTGCTAAAACAAATTCAAGACGAATACGGTCCAGAACCCGCTTTAACTCTCGGTATGAAATTACTAAAAGACTTCAAGCAGGTCTCGGCAATATTACTAGCCAACATAAAAGGAGAAGCAGCGAATGTGGCGATCCGCCAGAGGTTAAAAGAGACAGATATAGCAGACCAACCAGCTGAAATTGCCAGAATTATAGAAAAATCCTATGAAGAACTAGGTAGAGATAGTTTGGGTGGAATACCAGTGAAGCCCCAACTAATTGAAAGTCCTGAAAAAGTATTTATTAAAAATAATCTAAACAGTCAAAAGAAGAACTGGGATGGAAACAAACAATCCAATCCAAAAGAAAAAAGATTCCAGTCCAGAGGAAGGTCTCCTCGGCGGAGAGAAAGATCTCCGGACCAAGGACCCAAGTCTCCCCAAAGGGAGCCCTCTGTGAAAAGATACAACCTTAGAAATAGGGATAACATAAAGAAACCTGATAGATATCAAGATTTTGATACACGTCCCTCTCAATATTTTCAGACTTCCTTGCAGAAATCGGAAAGAAGAGGACGATCGGAACCCAGGGAAGGGCACGTCAAGTCCAAAGACAAGGAACCTGCTCATCCAAATAAAAAATTACAGTTTCCAAAGAAGAAGGTAGCCAGTATTAAAGTATTCAACAATGCCGAGAATACTGAGGACACAGCTGAAAAACGGAGAGTGGGCTCAGACAATGCTAGACAGCGCAGCAGAAGTGAGCATAGCACGCAAAGTCCTTATGAATCATCTGGAGACAGTGGACACAAATGAATACATTCAAGTGGAAACTGCAGACACCAGAGTTAGCAAACCTCACAAAATATATGAAATAACTTTACGTATAGAAGGGGATAAGACTAGAAAAATAAGGGGCCTTTTTTGGGATAATCTCTCCAAGGGCTATGACATCCTTCTAGCTGAAAAAGACTGGCCACCAGAGTTTGTCAGGGAGTGCCCACGTGGCGAAGAAATAATTATGCCTGCCTTCTCAAATCATATTCCAATTCATAAAAAATATACACTTGCAAGAAAGTGGGCAGTAGCTCAAGCTCCTGCTTTATATAAAAATCATGTGGGATGGGATGAGGAATCTCCTCCACACAAAATCCAGTTAAAATCACAACCTACTGCACAAAGGCAGTATCCAATCAAGCAAGAAGCTAAAAAACAGGTAAAAGAAATTCTAGATCAACTAGAATACCAGGGGGTGATTGAAACTTGCACCTCACAAATGAACAACCCTTTGTTTCCTGTCTCCAAACCAGACAATTCATATCGTCTAGTTTTGGATTACAGACACCTTAACTCATGTTGCAAAACTTTTGCAGTACAAAACTCGCATAGTGCTGCACTAATGAATAACATAGTGCGCAAAAAATATAAAACAACATTAGACATCTCTAATGGATTCTTTTGTCAAAATATAGCACCAGAGAGCAGATACTTGTCAGCGTTCTCAATAAATGGCGCTCAAAAAGAATTCTGTCGGTTACCCCAGGGGTACAAGAACAGCCCAGGATTATTCTCAGCGAGAGTAACAGAGTTACTACAAACATATGATGACGAAGCATTATCTTATGTCGATGACATATACCTAACAGATGATGACTTGGATACTCACTTGAAGAGAGTGAACACCATAATACTTGGGTTCGCAGCAGAGGGTTACAAATTCAACTTTAAAAAATCTAGAATTGCCCATCTAACAGTCCTGTTCTTAGGATATGAATTATCAAGTGAAGGCAAAAGCCTGGCTGACAATTTCCTAGAGAAATGTGCCGTACTCCAAGCACCTAGAACACTAAAAAACCTACAGTCAATTCTAGGCTTCCTAAATTTCGGAAGAACATACATTGCAAATTACGCAGAAAGGGTCAAACCCCTTTATGATCTAATAAAACCAGATTTAAAAAAAACAAATTGGACTCAAATACACACAGAAATTCTGAGATCCTTACAAACAGATATGTTAATTAAAACAAAATTAGAAACATGTGATACACACGCAACCTTGTGATTCGAGTCATCCCAGGAAGATGCGGATTCACATACCTGACCTCTAACGAGGGAGAAAAGGTACCAATTGCATTCAAATCACACTTGTACACAGAAGCTGAAAAGAAATTCAGCATTAAAGAAAACATTGTTCATGCAGTTCAAACCGCAATAGCTAGAGAAAAAGATAAAGCTGACGGTAGACACATCACAGTCAGAACAGCAGAATCAGCCTTTGAGGCATTAACAACCCCGTGTAATTTACCAACAACAGCATTGAATCCGGAATGGATACAATGGGTGAATTCCATTACAATGGACAAAGTAAAATACTACTTTGATCCGGAACTAAAGGAACTAAAATATGTAGAATATGAAAGAACATTCCCTCTGCCAATCGACATTCTGCCATTACGACAGTACGCTTGTGTAATCTATACAGACGGACATGCTCAACCCCCCGTTTGGGGAGAACAAGCATACAACCCCACATGTGAGATTACAAAAGAAGTGTGGCGCGGAGGTAAACTAAGACCTCTATTAACAAAAACACACTCAGTAGAAACTAATTCAGAACAACAGACTGAAATAATAGCATTGAAAATGGCGCTAGATAATGCAGATCGCGAATTCCCGACACTCATAGTGTCCGATTCATATTACTGCGTCAAATCATATAACAGCGATTTGCAGAAATGGATTCAAAATGGTTACAAAGATGATACAGGTGCAACAATAAAGCAAAAACTGCTTTGGGAACAAATAGTTCTGTTAAAAAAAGAACTACCAAAGACTCACGTGATACACTCACTGAGTCATCAGCGTGATGGCGTTCACGTTGCAGGGAATTCATTGGCTGAGAAAGCCACAGCGGTAGCAACTGAATCGGCTTCCGTAGCTAGAAAAAAGCGTGCAGTAAAATACATTGACGGTGAAACAATGCTGGCGGTGAAAACGTCATCAAACGGCGACTGCTCAGCGTTACCGATCAGTTACCCACTCAAATATACATACATAATCGATGCAAACTCCGTTCCTTTTGCTCGAATCCCTGGAGTGGGGGATAGAGTGATTCCAAACATGGACAGGAGAGGCTTGTTAATAGCAGACGCACATATGGGCGAGGGTCTCAGACACCTCAAACTAAAAGATTCTCTGGAAGAATTACAATCAGTGTACTGGTGGCCAGGCATGGGCCTGCATCATACCATTTTTGTAAAAAACTGCCCAAACTGTAACAGAAATCGCAGTGGTGAAAGAAACGGTATATTACCTTGGCGTTTCACACCAGAAAGGATCAACAATAAAAAATAAACCCAATATGAAAAATGCGTCGTATTAACATACAGAGACTAGTTTTCACTTATAATGTAGACCCCAACTTTCGGCTGACGCCAGAACTGTTATATCAAGATTTACAAGTCTATAATGGCATATACGCTAGAAGCATGCTACGTACTGACCAATATCTTTCCATTGCCTCTCGGGTTTGTGGGGAGTGCTTGGCCAGAATGAGCATTGCATTTGCGGGAATCTTCTCACTTCCTTCCTGAGGGATACGGGATGGTGTAAAGAAAAAACCAAAGGCAGAGAGCGAGCTATAACAGCAAAGGTATTAGGTTCGGGAGCTGGGTGGGTCAAACATCTAATAAGTGTCCAACGTAGTCTAAACAACCTGCCAAGAAATTCTCTGAAGGGATTCAGTCCGTACGAATTATTGTTTGGGACTAGGATGTTAGTCTTAGATCTTGACAGTCAGACTTCAGTGGTGAAAGAAAAAAGCTTTGATATCAAAGATCGTTTGGCTATTTTGCAGGACTTAAACGAAACAAGAAAAGACCTGAGCAACATAAAGTTGAAACAACAGCCAACAACCACTGAAGAAACACCGCCTGTCCCAGCAAGACCTGTCTGGATTCCAAAAATCGGGGATCTAGTCAGAGAAAAGATCGCGGTAAAGAAGGAATTTGGGCCTTCTTACAGAAAAGCAGTTCCTGTCTTGTCCATCAACGGGACAAGATCAGTTGTACTACCGCCGCTTGCTGGTAAAAAGGAGAACCGAGTTGTATCCATCGACCTGGTAAAACCACAATCATGTGGCCGATAACAAACAGTAGGCCAAGTGGACTCCCGATAAGTAGTAGAACACCGAGGTTTGCTACAAGTACAGAGGTGCTAACTAAAAGGCTAATCACATTCGAAACGCCTACAGAACAACAACAATGACTATGCAACAATGCAATGGAACTCACACCTCTGAAAACCCAAATAAAAACGTTTAGTAGAGACACACCAACCTACAATGAAGTAACAAATGAATATGCAAGAAACAGTAATCCTGAAGCAATTGGAACAATTGATAGAACAGCATCTGGCTACTTCATAAACTTCAATGATTCCTCTGAAGACCTCAGTGAATCAAAGACACAGCCATCAACAAAAACCCTTAAAGACAAAGCTAAGGAACTTTTGAAACAACTGAAAGAAACCTATCTGATTTCTCCATGGATTGAATTTTGGGTGTCCTTTGGTGTATTTATCCTCATAGTTTGGCTCATCATGGTACTATGCTTGGGACGCTTCATTGAGGGAAAATATGCAAAAATGGACACAGCAAGCCAGAAAATCAACTTGATCCTCAAGCCACACACGTCTTCACACGTCGAGAAAAGAGAACTTTCTTCAGTCAACTTCACAGCCAATCCAATACCGGGTGGGGTAGCATGGGACAATACTGACTATGAAATGTATGGTCCGGTTGAAATCCTCAAATATCCACACCAAATCAAGATCTCGTTGAGTGACTTTGTAAAACCAAACTCATTTGCTGATGATTGGGACTTTGAAAGTATTAATGACATGATGTCTGACCTAGTGATGTCTGCTAAATTTACCAAACATGATTACTTGCAGGGTTCGTCTAATTATGATAGTATGTACTGCTACAACCACTATGGTAACCATTTTCTACATAAATCTGCACAACCTAGAAATGTTTTAAATTATAATCAATGGGAACATTGTGCAACCCCTCCAAAAGGAAGCTCAAGAACCGTTTATGACAAATATTCATATTTTTCAGGGTTCAATACAAGTAAAGCTGAAACATTTTATTTTAAATTGTCAAATAAGACCGGAACAAAAACCATGCTTACAAACACAAAATTGATATATTCGGACTCATTTTTTGAACAAATGAATACATTTGGTTTTGATTATTGGGACAAAAATGTGGAAGTAAAAAGTGTTTGGGGTACAAGAGAATGGCAAGTTCAGGGTATAGAATCATTGTTTAGAGCCTGCATGATCCCAGAACAAATTATATTCTTGAATGACACTATTCAACAAACTACCTGTCTTGGATTAGCCAAAATCAAAGACTTAAATAAACCGTCTATTCCAAAACCAACAATGAACAGCAATAGCTCTGCAGATGAAGAGATAGACGTAAACTATGTATTAAACCAAAACAGAACAAACCCTGATTGGAAACAATGGTTAATCTTGCCCACAGATACTAATAACTGTCAAGACAGATTCCGGAACAAAACACAGGGGTTCACATTGACCAGGCCAGACCCTAGATATTCCCAAAGACAACACCCAGGGATAATCACCACCTACAGTGTGGGCAAACTCTGCCTTCAATGGCTACAAACTTCCACACTGACAAAAATTAAGCAACACCTAACTTTACTTACTGATGGTGCTGACTTGCATGATTTCATTATGGGACCGCGCAAACAGCGTCAAAAACGCTTCATAGCAGCCTCTATATATGCAGCTTACAACGAGGCCTGGAAGATAACTCAAATTGAGACAGCAGAAAGTATACGGGAAATTGACCGTATTAATTTGGAAAAATCGCTTTCTGTAGTGGACAATGGGTTAATGACTCTGTCCTCCAGAATTTTTTCATTGGACAGCATTGTGTCTTCAGCAATCGACATAATATCGCAAGACTTACTGTTGTTACAACACGGTCAGTCGCAATTGCGTTCTATTATACAGCTTGGATGGACGTTACAAAATCTGCGTTCAGGCTATGTGCCTTGGCGTTTAATCAACACAACGTCACTATTCAATATCTTTAACCTTACTGATAAACAAATCAGTATGGCACAAAAGGGTGCTGATTATACAATCCTGAGCATTGAGAAACTCGAGAGATTACCATTGACAATGTCAGAACGACCTGTCATTGAATGGATAATACATGGGATAATTAATATTCCGATATCTACTTTCAGGTTTCAATACTGCCAAAAATATATACAGGCTGGCATGTACGAAAAATTGGGAAAAGGGTACATTAAGTCAACATGGAACTTGCCCTAATCACATGCATGTGTCAGTAATAAAGGACAGAAAGTGTTCCTTAGTGGCAATAATTGTGCAATGTCACTAAGCGGTACACTTCTGTGTAATGGAATTAGTTTGCATGGAGCCTGTGAAGGGAACTCAAATAACCTTTCATGTCACCAGCTAGGCACACCTGCAACACAGATAGAACCATTCTTTAAAAGACTCTATAACGGGAGTTACATCCTAATTGTGGATCGCAGATGTTGTAGTCTACTGCCCGGGGTTCCTTATCTCATAAGTACGACTGCGAAGGTCATGTGCTGTGGACGCCTATTGTTCCCCAGCTCCTTTCCAGACAGGGAGGCAAGGACATGGCCTAACTTGAAAATTACTTCTATTCGAATTGATACTTTAAGCAGAATGAAAACAGTGCTTCTTCAGACGCCGACCAGGCTCACGTCATCAAAAGAAACGTATGATCTCCTAGTCGCAAGGACGACTGCAGAGATTCACTCATTGTTATCAACTAATTCCCCCATACATTTCGCAGAAATCCTGAATGAAATCTTAAATATTTCTGATACCAGTGGAGTCTCAAATGTATTTAAGACATTGTTTTCAGGGGCATTAACACCATTCAAAGCCATACTGGGTATTTTTCCAGACCTCGTCCATTCGATTTTTGGAGGAGTTCCCCTCATTTTGGGACTAATTGCAGGAATCCTATTCTTGGTCCTTATATTTCGTTATGGCAAACCATGTCACAGACAAAACACCTGCGACAAGGGAAGAAACAATCCGAGCCATTGGATACCGGGACCGGATATCAAAAATCCTGGGACTAACCCGGCTTAGAGACCTGAACATGACTTGGTTTCTTTCATTTCGGCCGATATGGCAAAGATGTGTTTTACCTGTATTAAGGTGCATGCTGTGCGGAGAAGAATGCGTGTTGGACACCTGTCTGACGCTACAATCGGATGCGCCAATGGATGCAGAAACATTGTTGGGTCCGGTAACGGCTCATGCATTGTGCTGCCCTCAACGGCTGCCAATCCTGATGACGGCATTCGTGGAAACTTCACCACTACGATTGAGGGGTAGTGAAGTTCAAGATGAAAGCAGCATCGATCAGGTACGACCTTCTGTCAGCAATACTACTCAAAACGTCAATGGAGACAATCATGCACATGAATGCATGGTTACATCTTATTCCGAGTTAGTGGAACTCTCACAGGAAGCTGTTGACAGCTTTTTCAGCAGTCTCAATGATATGATGTTCTCACCAGAGCAGAAATAACGACTCTTGAGCAAGCTAGCACACGGCGTTCCCGGCACCTTGAATTTGGCCTTCAACTTTAATATTAAAGTAGCAAGCACAATTTTTCCTCCAGTTCACGGACAGCAAATTTTTTTAGCAGCCCCAAAATATTTTTATAATTTTTTCGGGACACTTATCTTCTGCTTAAAGTAAGAACTATTCTTAGAGAACTAATTTCTATTTTTGAAACTTCATAGACATTAGCTGCCCGCTGGTATGTTCATAAATATTTTTGAACTGTGATGAAGTGGTCTCGAACTTTTCTTCTGTATTAAGAGCCATTTCATGTGTAATTCTCATATTCAATTACTAATAATGTATACATATGCGTGATTAATTTAGCATTATTCTACTGCTTGAGTGCATATAGTACATGTGACTATTTTTTTCCCGTATATTACATAATTTCAAAATGCATTATGTGTATTTTGGGGTGGTAAGGTATACACGATACTCTACAGTATGTTTTACTATGCCTAGATTCGTAAATATGGCCATAGTTAGCGTGGAGTGGGTGTGATGTATTCCTATAGGTTCTGTATAGATCCCCCTATTCCTGACCCTATTCTGGTTAATAAATTAACTAGCAGCCATCCCATGATGCAGAAACCATTATCTGATTAAGCCAGACCACGGCACAGGAGCGCGTTATCTCATTAGGTCATAACGCTTGCCATCTAATTAGGCAAGCAATATTCCTCCAGCCCCTGATAAGGCATACGGAGTTCTCAAAACAAATCAAACCTATGACAACCTGGGAAAATCCCTGCGGCCATTGTTTTGATTTCTCAAAGAACTTCAGTAAAAGAATGTGCTAACGACCAGCTCGTATGACATCCTTATTGACGTATCTATGTCCATCCTTACGTCAATCTCGGCACCTTACAGGTATAAATATTACCGACATTGCCTTAAGCAAACACACGCGGTGGTGACGAGATCGGAGCAGCGAGACTTGCCGAAGCCCAGCAGAGAGCGAAGCCCACTGGCGCTGCCCCGCCTTCCTGACGCGCTGAGAACGAGACGCTGCCTTTCTCCTGCCGAGAAATCCAGCTCCGGCGCTTCCGAGCAGCCCTTGCAGGCAGCTTGGAATATCGAGACCACAGACGAGAGATACCATCCCTCAACCATCCTAGATCTCAGGTACAGAACTGAATAACCCCTTGCAGAGAATTCTTGAGTCAGTCACTTGGCAAAACAAACTTAACTCAAACTGCTACTTTCTACTCCAGCCCACGTATTAGGCTTAGGTCAGGTACACCGGGGTAGGCGTGGTTAGAAGCACCAGTTGAGTACGATTAGTCAAATGTATATGTGTATGTATATATTCTATCCATTTTAAATAGCATATGGCTTAGAAACCATATCAATGCTTTTACAGTATTATTTCATAATTCTGCTTTTATTGTATGCACTTTACTTAACCATAAGTATTGCGATAATATCGATCCATTTCTCTTGTACGAGAAAAGAGACTGATCAATAAACAACATCTTTTATTGAACACGCCCGTCTCTTCCTTTTCTCTACAAACTGGTGAAACTAAGAATGCACGTACTGACTGAGTAAAATAAGTTGTCTTTTGTTTTCACACGACTCTAGAGATACACTCTTGATTAGGGGAGAGCAAAGTTGTCATGTTCTATGGTTGTCAGAAACTAAATCCCTTCTTGTCTATCCAGGGAGGTTCAACTCCTCCTTGCCTATTCGAGAAAGTTTCTAGTGAACTCTGAGCTAGCTGGCAAACCCAAAACTTTAAGTCTAATATCGACAGTAGAAGACCTAGTTAACGTCTGGTCTAGGTCTATACTATTGGAGGTATTATTCCAATGCGCAGAGCCTATTGGGATAATAGGAACTACACTAGAAGGGGCTTCATGTTGCAATAGAAATTATGATTAGTGCTGCAGAAAGAAAAATTAGGGCACATTTTGACTTCTCAAATTCTCTTCTATTTCATTAAAAAAACTCTAACATGCAGACTGAAACATGCACTTTGAATACCAGAAGCAGACTTCCCTGGTGAGTAGTAGGTTTACCACAGTGATCTAATGAGCAACTAGAGGGCTAAGATTCAGAATTTATGGCAAATGTGTGACACGTCTGAATGCCTTCTTGATGGGACCAAAGTAAAAAACTGAAAGTGTTTCCTACTGATGAGACTGTAGTAAATAAGGAAACTAGGAAACTTCATAACAAATAAGACTCCAAGATGGCCGCCAGAGACAAAAGAGCCCAGATGTAGCACAAATATCACCCAGATGTAGCCCAAGTATAGCCCAATTACAGAATGCCCCAGAGTGTTCTAAAGAACAACTAGAGCAGTATTACTTATGACAAAAGTATGGAACACCTGAAGCCATCTTGATTGGAATAAAGTGGCAAGACTTAAAACATTTAATTTGCAGAGGAACAAAATGAGGGGCTTCATTTTGCCATAGAAATTATGATTAGTGCTGCAGAAAGAAAAATGAGGGCACATTTTGACTTCTCAAATCCTCTTCTTTTTCATTAAAAAATTCTAACATGCAGACTGAAACATGCACTTTGAATACCAGCAGCATACTTACCTGGTGAGCAGTAGCTTTACTACAGTGATCTAATGAGCAACTAGAGTGTTAACATTCTGAATTTATGGCATTTGTGTGACACATATGAATGCCTTCTTGATGGAATCAAAGTAAAAAAACTGAAGGTACTGAGGAGACTGTAGTAAATGAAGAAATTAGGAAACTTCATAACAAATAAGTCTCCCAAGATGGCCACCAGAGACAAAAGAGCCCAAATGTAGCACAATATCACCCAGATGTAGCCCATTTATAGCCCAATGACAGAATGTCCCAGAGTGTTCTAAAGAACAACTGGAGCGCTAACAGTCTTAGCTATGACAAACGTATGGAACATTTGAAGCCATCTTGATTGGAATAAAGGGGTAACACTTAAAACATTTCTTAAGCAAAGGAACAAAATGAGGGGCTTCATTTTGCCATAGAAATTATGATTAGTGCTGCAGAAAGAAAAATTAGGGCACATTTTGACTTCTCAAATTCTCTTCTATTTCATTAAAAAATTCTAACATGCAGACTGAAACATGCACTTTGAATATCAGCAGCAGTCTTCCCTGGTGAGCAGTAGCTTTACTACAGTGATCTAATGAGCAACTAGAGTGCTAAGATTCAGAATTCATGGCAAATGTGTGACACATCTGAATGCCTTCTTAATGGAACCAAAGTAAAAAACTGAAAGTATTTCCTACTGATGAGATTGTAGTAAATGAGGAAATTAGGAAACTTCATAACAAATAAGTCTCCAAGATGGCCACCAGAGACAAAAGAGCCCAAATGTAGCACAAATATCACCCAGATGTAGCCCAAGTATAGCACAATTACAGAATGTGCCAGAGTGTTCTAAAGAAAAACTAAAGCGCTAACAGTATTACATACGACAAAAGTATGGAACACCTGAAACCATCTTCATTGGAATAAAGTAGTAAGACTTAAAAGATTTAATTTGCAAAGGAACTAAATGAGGGGCTTCGTTTTGCCATAGAAATTATGATTAGTGCTGCAGAAAGAAAAATTAGGGCACATTTTGACTTCTCAAATCCTCTTCTTTTTCATTAAAAAATTCTAACATGCCAACTGAAACATGCACTTTGAATACCAGCAGCAGACTTCCCTGGTGAGCAGTAGCTTTACTACAGTGATCTAATTTGCAACTAGATTGCTAACATTCTGAATTTATGGCAATTGTGTGACAAATCTGAATGCCTTGATGGAATCAAAGTAAAAAAACTGAAAGTACTGAGGAGACTGTAGTAAATGAAGAAATTAGGAAACTTCATAAGAAATAATTCTCCCAAGATGTCCAACAGAGACAAAAGAGCCCAAATGTAGCACACATATCACCCAGATGTAGCCCAAGTAAAGCCCAATGACAGAATGTCCCTGGTCGTTCTAAAGAACTAGAGCGCTAACAGTCTTACTTATGACAAAAGTACGGAACACTTGAAGCCATCTTGATTGGAATAAAGTGGTAACACTTAAAACATTTCTTATGCAAAGTAACAATATGAGGGGCTTCATTTTGCTATAGAAATTATGATTAGTGCTGCAGAAAGAAAAATTAGGGCACATTTTGACTTCTCAAATTATCTTCTATTTCATTAAAAAATTCTAACATGCAGACTGAAACATTCACTTTAAATACCAGCAGCAGAATTCGCTGATGAGCAGTAGCTTTACTACAGTGATCTAATGAGCAACTAGAGTGCTAAGATTCTGAATTTATGGCAAATGTGTGACACATCTGAATGCCTTCTTGATGGAACCAAAGTAAAAAACTGAAAGTATTTCCTACTGATGAGACTGTAGTAAATGAGGAAATTAGGAAAGTGCATAACAAATAAGTCTCCAAGATGGTCACCAGAGACAAAAGAGCCCAAATGTAGCACAAATATCACTCAGATGTAGCCCAAGTATAGCCCAAATACAGAATGTCCCAGAGTGTTCTAAAGAACAACTAGAGCGCTAACAGTATTACTTATGACATAAGTATGGAACACCTGAAGCCATCTTGATTGGAATAAAGAGTTAACACTTACAATTTTGCATTTGAAAATCCTTCGAAATTCACTGAAAAAACCATAGGTTTGACAGACGTTCTAGTTAGTAATTAGCATTTAAAAAACCTTAGAAATTCACTGAAAAAAAACATAGGTTTCTGGGAAGTCATAGTTAGTTGAACATTTGACTCATATAAAACCAGAGAAATTCGCCCGTTATAGTTAGTTGAGCTAACTATAACTCGTGCGCCAGCAATGCACTGGTCACATATTACATCACTCATGATATGGTCAGTGACATCACTGATGACATCACTGATGACAGCTCAAATGACATCACTGATGACATCATCCACGTGAAAATCTGATGCATATACCGATGCCCTAATATAAAGTTTGATACACACACTCTAAAATACAGACTACTATTTTTTAAATATATATATTTAAAATATATGTATATATTAGTTATAGAAAATATTACAAATTCAATTCCAATACAATACAAAAATTAACAAACAAATGAAATAAAAAGTATACAACATTTACAAAGAATATAATAAAGATTTAAAAACACATAAACATATTAACAAATACTAGAAAATTAGAATTATAAACAAATATTTAAAAAAAATGTTAACCTATATTAGTAAATGTTTTGGAGTCTGGGAAGGATAGCTATATTATTTCCACTTCAATGTATCCAACAGTAGAGGCATTGCAAACTCCAAACAAGCCATCAGTAGGGAAAACGTTGGACTTCATAGGGGTTACATTTCCTTATCCCACCCAGTCTGTGCAACAGTAGGGAAAGTGTTGGAATTTGGAGGGGTTAAATTTACTGTTCGCACTCCCGTCTGTGCAATAGTAGGGAAAGTGTTGAACTTCGGAGGGGCAAGATTTACTATTACTAGCCCAGTCTAAGCAACATTAGGTAAATTACTGGGCTTTGAAAAACATTACCTACTTGGAGAACCCTATTAAATTAGAAACAATTTAAAACTATAAATATAAACATTGTTAATTAACATGAAATATATATACAAATTATTACACTGTTATCAAATTTACAAAATGTATAAACTATGTAATAATTAATTTTCAAGGACAAAATAATGCTCAATAAATCATTACTTAATTAACTTTCCACCTATACCCCTTAAAACCTAGCAACCCACACCTGAAATGTAAATAAAATAAATAATTCAGTCAGTCAAAACTTTATTTCGATTTTGGCAAAAATCATAAAAGTTATATAAAATACAGAACAATAAAAATCGGAGGATATCCATGTACCGGTTTTCTAAAATAAAAACAATTGCCCTGTAACTTCATGATATAGTAATACATATTTAACACCATAAATAAATAATTCTAACACAAATAAGTAATTGATAAACAATTACATAATTAATTAGCATTTCTTAGTTCATTGTTAATAATTATTACTTACTTTATTTTCTATCCTATAACCTTGCAAACCTCACCTAAAATATATCTAAAATATATCATTATTAATCAATTACAATTTTTATTATACATCAATAATTATTCATTTTTAATTATTATTTAAGTATCTTATCATCATATACTCCTACAAACCTATCAACACACAACTGAAATATAACAAAAATAAATCAATATTACATAATGAGCATGATGAATATTGAGTTCTATATTTAATATTGCATTATGAATTGCTAAAGAATTATTACTTCATTAATTTACTACTCTATACCTCTACAAACACAGGAACCAGCACGTACAATATAATAATTTTTAATTAATTATTAGCTAATTACTTCACCACATACCAATCCGCACCAAATATATAAATATTATACATTAATATTACCTACTATACATAATAAACATAAATCACATACTTATTTAAAACTAATATTGAATAATTATTTATTATTTAATTAACTTCCCACCCTATCCCACTACAAACCCAAAATTCAACTACAACACTTTAAATTAGCTATTATCAATTACATTTAAGAATTCTAAATCACTTAAAATTCAAATATTTAAAAAAAATTAATAACAATTATACAAACAATATTAACAAATACATTTAATATATAAACTAAAACACAACATATTCATTAAAAGTAAGGATCTTTACAACTATAATATTGAACATGAAATTTACAAGGACAATATTCTTAACGACCGAGAACGAGGTATGGCGGGTCGGGAGAATATGGCGGCCGGTGGTTAGCGGGTCACGGGAGACTCCGAAAGGTGAGGACGATTTTTACCGCATACTAGACCACAATAGCTTCTAAATGCTGGCAGGAATCTATCGAAAGTTGTTAGACTAGTTAAGAAATATAGTCTTGCAAATTAGGCTTACATTTACGGCTGCCCTGGGGAAAGAAAGGGAGAAAAAGAACAAGTGCACTTTACCGGCAAGCCGTGGTCCATGGGAGGCCGGACGTGGTGGAGGAGCTGAAGATGGGTTGCCCTTCGTCACGGTCCGGGTCCTAGTTCCACAGTGTTCTCTCCCAGCGTTTCTTTTCCCGGCGTGTTTCTTCGGATTGTGGAGGAGATGGCAACGCCTGTTGTTTCTGCCCCTGATGCAACAGCGCCGGCAGCCGCAGGTGAGCAGATTGGTGAGACCCGGGAGGTTCAGGTTGCTCTCTGGTCACGGGCGGCTCTGGGAGTGCATCGTGGACAAAGAGCGGCAGCGAGATCCCCCACAATTCAAAAAAATTACACCGGGAAGCGGAGGACAAGCGGAGTTTCTGGAAGACACTGATACAGACTTGCAACAAAAAGTAAGTACTGCGCACATGAAATCGGGAGGAAGAGGTCTGCCGAAGAGGGGGTCTTTAAAGAAAAAGAGGAATCAACAGGTATCAAGTCACAACCGCGATATATTTTAAGAAGTACAGGCAGGAACTCATTCCCTGACCCACTGGATCACTCAAAAACTGCTGATTTGGATGTTTCAGGTTATAAGGTTACTGTAAGCTGTGAGAATTCGAACAGCAAGACGAAAGCAAAGACATCAATACAAAACCAAATAAAGACAAATCTTACACCTTCATTAAAAGATTATTTTAAGGCAGTGCCTTGTACACTGATACTAAAACCGGTAGACCATATGTCCATTCGTAAAGAAAATAATTCCAGCAACCCAAGCGAGGTGCTTCAATACACTGAGGGTATATTAAGTCCCAATAAGTTCCAGCCATTAGCAGGTATGTTAATAGAAGAGGGGAAGAGGAACTCATGATGCAAGATAAAGACATCAACATATTAAATCTGACAACAGAAGGGATTTCTTTAATGGAAAGTCAAGTTAGGGGAAAGAATATGGAACAAGCTGAAACATGAAGTGAGAGCACAAAGAATTCATCCACCCATCAGTCGGAATTAGGTCTCTTACAGGCTTTAACAGAGGAGGTGAGAAACAGGTGTCAGGTGTCAGAAAAAAACCAAGCTGAATCAAGGTTTCTTGTGAAAAAAATGGAAGACAAGCTAGCTTATTGACAGCGAGAGCTGCAGCTCTAGAGAAAACGGTGGCGGAGTTAACAGTAAAAGTAGATGGAAATGTAAAAGATCTTACTAAATTAAAAGAAGGTGAAATTGGCTTTCAGGATAAGCTGGAATCCATCGAGAAAGCCCAATGGAGGAACAATCTTTGACTACTTAAAATCCCCGAGGGAATTGAAGGAGACAACATCAAAGAATACGTAGTAAAATTGATCAAGCAAACAACTAAAATTGACTGTTCAAAGCAAGCACTCTATGCTGATATTCAGAGGGTACACAGGTATCCGTTCAGATTAAGTCCAAACAAGAACAGACCCAGAAAAATCTTGGTTAATTTTCTGACGTATAATCTAAAAGATGAAATACTGAACAAAGCTTTAAAGTTAAACACACTAAGTGCAGAAGGTGGGTAGAGTTACGGGCAACGGCGGACTCAGTGACCGCACTCCCCTGCTGTGTTCCTTTCATGTTTGTTTCAAAAGTCAATCTGGCTGAGGGTGCAAAAGCCATCATTGGGTGCCAGCTGCGATGCAGATAATGAATGTACCCAAATTTTGGGTGGTGCACCACTTGACATTAAAAAGGTGGTTGGTCAATAAGTCAATAAGTCAGTTCCAATTAACTTTTGTTAAAATAGGCGCAGTCATAAAGGCACATAGAGCCTCTGGATTGATGAATTTCTGAAAAAATGTCAAAACTATGTTGAAGAGTATGCCCTTAAACTAACGAGCGCGTAGAAAATCTCAGAAATTAAAGTAATTTCTGAGATTTTCTACGCACTCGGTCAATCCAGAAGCTATTTGTGCCTTTATGACTGTGCCTTTTTTCAACAAAAGTTAATTGGAACCCTGGATGTTACTTTGGCCCTTGCAAGTTTAAGAAGCTACTCAAAGATTTTAAATGGAGAATTCACTTTTTTGAAGCTGCCATCTACCCGTTCTCTGCGTAAGGAGCCTACAGGCCAATCATCATCATTATGTCCACCCAGTGAATGACTCACTGCATACTGGCCCTTATCAAGGAGGACCATGTAGCCATACTGCTCACATACATTATCTCTCCCAGGATCGTCATTCTATGCCCTTACGAAGTTCATTGTATATGAACGAAATGCATTGGCTGGCATTTTTGTATTTGGACACCTATGAAAATAAAGGATTGATTAAGATAACTCTAACAATACCATATGACTTATTGACTTGTAGACCAAACACCTTTTTAAAATTGAGTAGTGCACCACTCCAAAATTTGGGTTCACTAAGTGCAGAAGGGTTTACTTTTCCGGTCTGATGTCTCCGCCATAACTGCGTCTGAACAGTGGGAGCTAGGAAAGTTACTTGATCCATTTAGACAACTAGGTGCAACAGCACAGCTTAAATTTCCGGCCACATTAAAAGTGATGTTTATTAATAAAATGCATGTATTCAGACGGGTGGAAGAGGCAGAAACCTTCTTGCAGTCTATCTCAGGGCAAAATAGTAGAGCAACGGCCCGCTAATAAAATTAGTCTTCTCCACTTCATATCTCCAGGGTACTTTAATTATGAGAGCTAAAATACCCTTAAATCAACATTTGGAAGTACTAGCTAGCAGTCACATTAAGAGCTATAGAAAGTATTAACCATCCCGACCAATGAGAGGGAAGCCTCAAAGGCCAGGGTAGGGCCATAAGAGAGAGAGGCGAGGTTCTCCAGGGGAGCAGATGGGTGGGTGGATGGGTGGAAAGGGGATGGTCACCAGGTGGAGAGCATAGGGGGGGGGGAAACGTCCAATTAGCCAAAATAAATCTTATAAGAAATGTGTCATCCATTTAATTGACCAATGACACAGGCCACATCTGACGGCGTTATCTTGGAATCTAAATGGGTTAAGGGTAAAATATCGAATGGAAAGGATATTCCAATACTTAAAAGACACTTCAAAACAAATTCTCATTCTTCAGGAAACACATCTAACTGAGAAGGAGATGAGGAGTCTGTGCAAAGCTAAAAAAAAGGGGTTCATGAGGTTATACGCACTACACAACAAATAACAATGAAGGGAGTAGCTATAATTATAAAGAAATATCCTGCTTTATCAGTGGAGGGCTCCAAAGTTGATAAGATGGGAAAATGGGAATATGGGTTATAATTAATATAAAGTTCAATACATACAATTTTACAGTAGCAGGTATTACCGTCCTAACCATAGACGATCCAGCTCCTTTAAAGGGTCTACTTGCTGAGTTACTGCTATTTCGAGATCCCTTAATATTAGCAGGAGATTTTAACTTGGTTATAGACCCTGTGATGGATAGATCCTCAAATAGTAGAACACCACAGAATTGTAAAATGGGATCTTTATTGAAAAACATGATGTATCAGCTTTGCTGGAAGGACATATTTAGAGAAAGAATGGGAAGCAGGAGAGGGTATATCTTCCACAACAAGAAACATGGCCACAGGTCTAGGCTAGATTTCTTTTTAATCAGTATTTAGCTGAGGGGATGGGTTAAACATATGAAACATTTAGGAGCACTTATCTGATCATGTGGCAGTTATACTAATGCTAAATCAAAATAAATCAATTAACAGAACATAGACCTTAGATCGAGCCATTCTGTTAGCAGAAGAAATAATTGAAAGATTAATAACAGATACAAAGAACTATTTTATGACCAACATGGAAAGGACCTCTATAGAAATAGTATGGGATGCTTATAAATCCTTTTTGAGAGGCTGCATAGCTTCAATATAAATTGCTAGACAGATGAAATATAAAGCAGAGGTAGAAGAAATAGAGGGTACAATCCAGAAGCTAGTAGATTGGCAGGGAGTATGTCAGAGAGTTTATTATCTCTCCAAATAGAATTGGCAGGGGTGTTAGATGCTAAGCTGAAGAGGAGGTGGGAGGCCAGTAAGATGGCTTATTTCGAGTATGGAGAAGGCTGTGGGAAGCTCCTAGCCTGGAAGACTAAACAGGAGCTGGTGAAAAGGCAACATAAAAGAAGTAGTTTGTGACACCACTTGAAAACTGTGTGAGGCCCCTGCAGATATTGAAGAAGCTTTTCGAAAGCATTTTGACAAAGTCAACAGAGAAGATCTAACCTCAGAGGACAAAATGATAGAAGTGTGGCTTGAACATTTCCCTTCCAAATAAATTATTGATGATGTAGTGTAGTTCCTATATTCCCAATAGGCTCTGCACATTGGAATAATATAAACAGCAGTGTAGACGTAGGACTGAGGTTGACTAGGTCTCTACTGACTATATTAGACTTAATTAGTTTTGCCAGCTAGCTCAGAGGTCACTAGAAACTTTCTTGAATGTTCAGGAAAGAGTTAACTCTCCTGATTAGACAAGAAGGGATTAGCTTCTGACAACCGCATAAACATGACAACTTTGCTCCCTCAGAATAAAGAGTGTATCTCTAGAGTCGTGTGAAAACAATAGACGGTTATTTCACTCAGTCAATCGTGCATACTTAGCTTCACCAGAGTGCAGAGAAATAGAGAGACGGGCGTTTTCAATAAAAGGTGTTCTTTATTGAGCAGTGTTCTTTCTCATGCAAGAGAAATGAATTGCCACAATTGCAATACTTATCATAAAGTAAAGTGCGTACAGTAAAAGGAGTACTATGAAATAATACTGTAAAAGCATTGATATGGTTTCTTAGCCATGTGATACTTTAAAATGGATAAAATATATATACATACATAAAAACATTATCTAACGTACTCAACTGGTGCTTCCAATCTATGCCTACCCCGGTGTACCTGACCTGAGCCTAATATGTGGGAAGGAGTAAGTAAGTAGCAGTTTTAAATTAAGTTGGTTTTTGCCAAGGAATCTGAATCAAGAATTCTCTTAAGGATTTAGTCAGCTCCGTACCTTGGTAATAGAATGTAGGAGGGCTTGTATCTCTCTCTCAGGATTCGATCTCCCAGCAACCCGCAAGGGTGACTGGAAACACCGGAGCTGGATTTTCTCAGCTGGAGAAAAAGACAGCGTCTTTCTCAGTGCGTCAAAAGGGAGGGGCGGCGTCCTTCGGCTTCTCGCATCAGCTGGGCTTCCGGGCAAGTAGATAGCCGCTCTGCTCCAAACCACCGTGTGTTTGCTTAAGGCAACGTTGGTATATTTATACCTGAAAGGTGCCGGGTTTGACGTAAGGTTGGACATAAGACGTCACCAAGAACTAACAGTTCTTTCTGACTCTATGAGTTCTTGTGCAAATCAAAACAAGAGCAGGGGGATTTCCCGGGCTGCTGGAGGCTTGGTTTGTTTAAAGAACGCGTTGTACTTTCTAGGAGTCTAGGGGAGTAGCCTTGCCGTATTTGGACTGCATGGGCTATTAGTAAATATGGATATGATTCTTATGCCTCTATAAGGATATTATGTATTATAGCCATATAAGGGCATACATCGGGAATATCGAATTAGGGTCCTAGATAGAAACACAACAATGAGATGTCTAGCAATCTTAATAAACCAATAAGCCAGTGTGAAATTAAGAAGGCAATAGAGACAGGGAAAAAAAGCAAAGCGCCTGGACCGGATGGTCTACTGGTCGAGCTGTACAAATCTTTGGGTAAGGTTCTTATCCCAGTGGTAGATAAACTATTCTCTCACATCTTTGAAAGATGCGGGAATATGCCCTCCTCCTGGCATGAGGCCACTGTTGCCCTGATTTTAAAACCATTAACTCCATCTTATCAGTGTGACTCATATAGACCAATCTCTCTGCTTAATCTTGACAACAAGATTTTTGCTAAGATCTTAGCAGAGAGGCTGAATGGTATCACGGGCAGTTTATTACATCAAGACCAAAAGGGCATTGGCTGAGGGAGAGGCATCCAAGAATTAACTTAGAACTTGATTTGAGCCATAGACCTTGCAACACTACACAAATTACCAATGGCTATCATCACGCTCAATGCTACTATGGCGTTTGACCGGGTTAACTGGGCCTAATTAACTCAGGTATTGAAAAAATGCAGTTTGGGGGAAGATTTCTGTGGGGCAGGTTCCTCGATTTTCCAAACCCCAACAGCTAGAATATTGATAAATGGCGATCTCTCCTCTTCTCTAGTAGTCCAAAGAGAGACAAGGCATGGATGCCCCATTTCACCAATGCTTTTCAATTTATATATTGGCATGAGTATATGCTCCCTTTTAGATGCAGAAATAGGGGGAAAAAGTATTGTTATATGCAGACAATATTATGGTACATAAGTCAGACCTTGTGAAAGACATTCCTACCAGATATACCTTAGCACAACAATTTAGTTGCATCTCTGGGTACGAGATTAATCAGTCAAAAACCGAGTGTATGGCCTGGAATTTGAATGTCTGTTTCCCTCCATTGAAAAAAGAAATCATGTATCTAGGTATCAGAATTACCCAGGATATCAACGATAAAGTTTATATAAATGTACACAGAGTTGATAAAGAAATCACTGATTCACTAAAAAGCTGGGCATATTTACCTCTGACATTAATAGGAAGAGTCAACCTAGTAAAATTGATGCTCTTACCAAAACTTATTTTTCTATTTCAAAATATACCATTAGCTTTTAAAGAAGAAAGTGTAAGGAAAATACAGGCAAATAATAATATTTTCATATGGGCCTCCAAGGGTATAAGAATCTCTTGGAAAAAGCTTTGTAGAAAAAGAACAAGGGAGGGTTATGTGTCCCTGATAAGGGCAGGCAAAATGCTTATGAACGAGCCAAATGCTTCAGATATAGGGATAATTTTCAGGGAAATGTTGCAAGATTTAAAAAGGAAGAGATCATGCTTTCAATGGCATCTATCTGGGGCACACCTGTCTCGGCTGAGTGGATTGAAGATTCACTAGTAACACCGTTAGAATTGGCTGGGATAAAGTGTTGGGCCCAAATTATTCCTGAGGGCTGTTTGTTATCATGGGAAGACCTGAAGGTAATTACGGACAGTGAACTATCTAAATTTAAATATTTACAAATAAAAAGTTGGTCCCAAGCGATTGGCATAACGGTTGGCTACACAAATGAACTAGAGACAGATTTAAGAATGAGTCAACGGAACAAGAAAGAGGAGGCAAATCTCTAATGGCTCCTGATAGATCTGGCAGATCGCAACTTTATCCTTCCATCGCAGCTGTGGGGCGAGTGCTTGCCGGGTTCCAGTACAGAAGCAATATGGCAAGTATTTTATGATTTAAACTACTCTACAGTACAAGCTGTCAACTTAAGGAGAAATCATCTCTTCTCTCTCCACAGAGTATATTGGTCTCCTTCTAAGCTTTCTAAGTTTGCAAAGGGAACTATCCCTTGCTGTCCAAAGTGCCAGGAGGAAGAAGCTGATGACGAGAATATGTTCATAAGCTGCCCTATGCTACATCAACTTTGGGGCCTTGTAATTAGAGGTATGGAAGACATATTTGGTTTTGACATCCAGGTGAGCACCTCTTTAGTATTTTCTTTCATTTTCCCAAATCAAGAATTATCTTTAGCTAAAAATAAGCTGTGTTTTTACCTTATTTTACTAGCACGGAGAGAAATCTGTAAATGTTGGATCAAATGCACACCTCCTACCTTTTTAGATTGGATAAACACTATTAAGTATGAAATGAAATTGGATAAAGCTATATGTAAAAAGAAGAGCAAGAGAAAAAAAGATGTTTGGATGCCTTGTATGGTCTGGTTGGATAATCTTTGAAATCAGCGGTATGCATGTCCATTGATAATGCCTCTACATAGAAATACTTCACCATTCGGGTCAGTTCTGGGGGCCAATCAGATACAAGAATTGAACAGCTCAGACACGAGAGGTTCTGTGTAAAGGGCTTCCATTCAGATCAGAGCTCTCTTGCTGGTGCCAATCAACTGGGGGACCGCAGAATAAATTAAATTGGCTATGGATATATCTAATGGCGTATGAGGAATAAAAAAATAAAAAAACAATATTCTTAACAATGATATTACTTGTCTGAAAAACGATATTCTTGATAACTATATTTCTGCATCATATTTTTTTCTATGATGTTTCTGTCTCCTAATATTTACAACTCCATATTTTGGCCAAATACATTGAGAAACAGTGCCTGTTATTGAAAAAAAATCTCTTACTTCTGAAGTCTACGTTTGAAATGATGCATGTATTCAGATTGGAAAGAGGCACAAAGATGGCAATCACTAGTTAACTTCTGTTCTACAAACAGCTTTCTTTCATGCCACATGATGCTGTTTTTTTCTCGGTCTCTGAACGAAGGAGGTCAGCAGATCTGTTTCTCTCATTCCATGAATGAAAGACATTTTTTGACAGTGGCACACTCACATTGGTTTTCCCAGAAAGTGATACCTCTCAATGTCTGCACTTTATCCCCAAAAGTGATACCTCTCAATGTCTGCACTTTATCCTCCCCCCCAGGCTTTACCATTATCATGGATAATATAGGACATAAAGTTCTCATTTTCGTAGTGTCACTGCCACAATCACTAATATAGATTTCGCTAATGGATTTCATGTAATGCAACAAGACTGACAGTTTAATAATTTTTTATGATGTTAAATGAACTTATAAAGCAAAACGGTTACCCAAGGGTTTCCCAAGTGTGTCCTGTTCTAATTACAATGTCCTGAAGAAACTATCCTCGTATTTTTGACTAAAGTAGAAACCTGGAATGCACATTTGCACTACCTTGTTATATGACATATTATGAAGTCTATGAAGCTCTTAGAAGCTGGACCGTGACCATATAACTTCTCCAGACCATACTGTTTGCCAATAAGTAGCTTTATTATACAAAGTTTCCTGGGAGTGCAGAGGTGTGTGTGTCAGTTTTATTTTACCCCTGTAGCACATTCTTAAAATTGAAGGGGCTGCCAAGGCTTGCACAGCCCAATTTGTAATATAGATACTCCCAGCACACACGTAGTGCCGGTGCAATCCTTGGGGAGGGGGTGGTGCCTCATTTGCATGAGGACGGGGTCCTTTGTAAATGAGGATAATTTTACCTCTAGTTCTGAGGCATAATATAGGCATGGGTATAGAGGCAAAGAGACCATCAAGAGGTTCATTGATAATGTGCCAAAAAGAGGAGGCTTACAGTTCGTCTGCCCCTGGAGGGCACATCTCTGGAGGTGAAGAGTGGGGGTGACATTGACCCACCAGAGACACACCTTGCAGCTGGGGTCACTCACTGTGCCTACCTACAAGGAGGTCTCTGCCCCTTTTTCAAAGCAGTTGTCGTGTCTTCTGCAATGTGTAAATTGTAATAGGGTGTCCTGACCCGGTCGGTAAGGTGTAGATCATGGTAGTGAACCATTTTTATAATACAGCCACAGATTTTAGACTGTTAGATTAATTGATTGCACACAATCTTCACAAGAATGCTTGGAGTACACATTAATACCTCATGTCTCTCACTGCACCCACAGTTCACCCGTGAGCTGGAATTTTAACTGTACTGGGAAAAATCTATTCCTTTTGTATTTTTTCCTCAATCCTTCTATATTCATGTTTACTTCTCATTCCAATCTTCTCAAACCCCCCCGCCCTCCAAGAGCCCTAATTTTGAGTTATTTTGCTTCTCTTCACTTTTTGACTTTCATTCTCTCTGAATTTGATTTTCACCACCCCTAAAGCACAGCATGGTCACCGGCAGAAAACAGATTGGCACAGCAAAGTGGCCCTATCATCATGCAGCAGTCGCCACCATGATGGAATTCCTCACACACCGTTCTGCCATATACAAGCATCTTTAACTGTGCATACGTGATTCACTTAGGCCCATGCACAGCTCTGCTAGTGCACCGCAGTACTGGCCCACAGTCTCCCTTGCTATTACAGAACAAGTGTGCACAGCTGTTGCATTACAGCTACTCCATGAAACCATGAATCCCTGTCCTTCTTGCAAAGACAAGATCTTATCTTGCTTCAAGAAACATGGAACATGAATTCCGTTCCAATCCCGGGATATATAGAACATCATATACTCGCAGAAAATTTCTCAAACTTCAGGCATCCTAGAGGAGGACCTTCAACATACGCAACGGTAAAATATGGCTGGCTAACAGAAGAACTAGATGCCGGAGAAAATTGTTTGCAGGTCTTAAAACTTACTGGTAAGCTTCACTCCAATATTTCAAGTTGGCAATTAATAATAATTAATGTCTATATCCATCCGGAAAAAAAGACGCAGAAGGAAAAATCCCTAACACTAACGAACCTGATAAAGGTACTGCAAAGGACTCACTAACAAAGCTATCTGATTATCTGTGAAGACTTCAATAGCAACCTCATATTAAATAAACAGAAAAAATGAAAGAGGCAGGAAGACCAGGGAAACCAAACTATAATTTGTGAGCTGGATGCCCAAGGCCTGACCATCCTGAACGGCAACGTAACCGGAGATAGACCAGCAGCCATCACGCACTTGAGCGGAAAAAGTCAGTCAACCATAGATTTCACAATCACCAGCAGTAACCTCATCCCAATAATAGATTCATTTCAAATTTGCCCACGCCCAGCAAGCGAGCACTTCCCGCACATCTCAAAAATCAATATCAAATTGGCACAGGTACAAAAATTTAAATCCTTGCTACAATATCCAGAAAAGTATATTCTCAGGAGATTGAAGTGGCGAGGATCAGACACAAAGCTAATAATGGGTACAATCGGGCATTACGTGAACCAAACAGGGACAGAGGGAAAAGATGTTCTAAAAAACTAGGAATACTTGGGCCAAGCTCTCATCAAAAAATTTCCAGTCATCCCCGGACGACAAAAGAAAATAGAAACAAGGGGGAGCCATGGTTTAATATTGAACTCCGAGATCAAAAAAGAAGGATCACAAGAGAGGTGTGACTTCAAGCAGTGGCAGCAAGAATTGGAAAAAAAGAGACAATGGTAATCTCAAGGAAATTTGAAAAATCTACAAGAAAAAATTAGGGGATGCAAAAAAGAGTACAAAGAAACCATCTGGAAAATGTTACTGTGGGCAAGCAAATTGCCAAATAGCAAGGAATTCTGGGGAATTATAAATAAATTGACCAAGGGACCAAGACTCTGACAAGAAGCAGGAATTAGTGAAGAGACCTGGATACAATACGTACAAAACATGTACGACAAGGTAGGGCACAAAAGGTGTGCCGAAGCGACAATGGTCTCAGAAACACCTAGTGGGCAGATCTTTGGAGCAGAAAAAATCACTTCCCAGCCTCAGGAAGAACACAATCAAAAAGAGCAAGAGATAAGTAGCAACCAACAAAACAACTTAACCGACACCAAAGGGGACAGAGGAACCAAATGGGCTCCCCAACGCACTATTTAAGCAAGCTCCAGACTTTTGGGCAGACCATCTTACACCCCTTTTCAACTACATCTATAGCCAGAATAAGGTCCCCAATTCCTGTAAAGGGAATATAATTAATCCCATATTTAAACAAGGAAACCACGGTAAGCCAGAAACTTACAGATTGATCTCATTGATCGATGTGGAGGTCAAACTATATGCATCATGTCTCCTAGTTCATGTTCAAGACTGGATAGACGACAAAGAACATCATTCCAAAGTTTCAAACAGGCTTCCGGCCGAATGGGAACAACAACAAATCTGGCAATCCTGGCACTCTTAATAGAAAAAGCAGCAAAAAGGAAAACTTGATTATATGCATGCTTTATCGACCTTAAATCAGAGTTCGATAGAGTAACCAGATACCAACTATGGGAAAAATTAAAAACCTGGGGGTTACCAAGTAAAT
The DNA here is from genome assembly GCF_964261635.1 of Lissotriton helveticus. NCBI lineage: Eukaryota > Metazoa > Chordata > Amphibia > Caudata > Salamandridae > Lissotriton > Lissotriton helveticus. Next base: position 1,293,230,077 of record NC_136059.1, read on the forward strand.
TACTGGAAGCAATGATCAGACTATATAGCAAAACCTGGGCAAAGTAAAATTAGGCGACGGGAGCAGAGTAACAGCCAGCATAAAAACAGAGCACGGCCTTAAACAAGGTTGCGCCTGGCTCCAAGCCTATTCAATTTGTTTCTCCCGGCTACAACTAAACACAAGCAATCGGCCAAGTATCACCTGCCAAATTTGGCTAAAGAACAAATTCCCTTTTTACAGTACGCCAACGATATTGTGGTGTTGAGTCAAAGTCCGATTGGCCTGCAACAAGCAATTAACAACCTAGCATATTACCTGGACCAGGAAAACCTTGAGTTGAATAAAAAGAAAACCAAGGTGGTACGCCTAGTGAACCCCAAGAATCTAAGTTTAAATGGTATGTTAAAGGGGTGCTAGTTGAAGAGCAAGCATCTTATAAATATCTTGGCATAAAACTGGGGCGGGGAACTTCCCATAAGGAACAAAAACTGGACTTAAGAGCTAAAACCCAATTGGTAATCTTTGCCTACAGACTGCTAAATAAAAAACTGGGCTGGCTGGACCACAACCACTTTTTAAAAGGGATGGCAGCTCAAATCCTACCCACCCTGTCATATGGTCTAGAGACGTGGTGTGGAAAGGAGTCTGAATTATTAAACGAGCTACAGACAAAGGTCTATAAGGCTGTTTTTAATCTCCCTAAGTCCAAATTCCCCGCACAGGTACGGCTGGAATTCGGCCTCCAGAATCAGATATTCCAGGGATGAACTCCTTTGCGAAGCTGTGCCACAAATTTAGATCATCCGAGCCTGGCACATTGAACAGTTTATGCTGGGAAGAGATCAATGGCCAGATGAATCAAGAAACATCTAATACATGGGGAGCCTATTTAAGAAAATCCTTGACTGAACTCGATATCAAATCAGCATGGGACAGTAGGGTAGATCAGGCATACTTTAACAAATCCAGCAATGATTCAGCAAAGAAAAAATCTCTCTCGAAAGACAAAAAAGACTTTGTCCAAACGACGTCACGCATGGACAGTGATTAATTTCTTCACTAATTTAAAGCCTCAAGCTTATCTATCAGCAGATTTCAGCATTGAGATAAAAAAGAGCTTTATTCATCATCGCTTAGGAATGCACTACTCAAAGGACTTACAGCCATTGTGGAAAAGTAAAGACCAAGCAGCACACTGTCGATTATGCGGGTACACTAACGAAACAATAACTCATTTGTTATACATATGCCCTGCAGTCAAGGATTTGAGGAAACTGCTTTTAAAATCCATTTTTAACGAGTCGAACATCTGAACATACAGGCAAGCTGTGATAAGCTGGATGGAAGGTGCTTCAATCATTTTGTCCTGCCGGGGCGTAAAATATTTTGCAGAATTAAGGAAAGTTCTGCAGCAAGCAGACGCAGAGAAAAACAGAAAGATAGAATAGCTCCAGGAACGGGGCATGGCCCAAATCCTGTTGCACTTTATACACCCACACAAGCAAGAGTCCCAGGCACAATTTTTTAAACTGGATAAAACTTATAGCAGGATCTTGAAGAATGACCCATATTTTTATTAACTTCCAAACGCACTGAACTTCCTGTTTTGAAGTTATCAAGCATAGATAGACACAAGTATCATTGTGGTAGCTTACACTTTACAGGCCCAATTCTTCTAGGCACTTCAGCACTTTAAATAAATGGCTTGAGTCACTGTAACACCTTCAGATAAACTATGCTGACTAAGCTCCACTAAGCAGCGAATGCCGATGGCTGCTGCTTAAGAATTCCTATAAGGCTATATGACACTCAGAAAGACATCTGTGTCTGTTCAGGAAGCGCTAAGATGATACTTGAAAAACTCAGAAGAACTCTCGCCTGTGGTACAACAGTCAGCTCTTTAGCCCAAGACCTATTTGTGTATCACATTTTATACTGTTGGTTCAGTGACAATTTTCGTTGAGCATTTCATGATACTTTATCTTTTTGTAAATTGTAATGATTTTAAGTCATCAAACAATAAACTTTTTGATTGATTGATTACAGCTACTCTAGACCCATAGTGCATCTTTCATTGCGTTTTCTAAACACACAATTGCATGGTAAAATGGCATGTACATTAAAATCTAAAATCTAGTGCAGGATATAAAACCAAGTGCTATTTGGCCACGCCCCATATCATGTGTAAGATCTGATAGGAAAAGGGTCGTAGGTGTGCAGCATTTCGCTTTTTTATTATAAACTGTTTTAAAGCTATTTGAACTGTATAAATGAGGATGTTTGGATCTCCAAAGGGATGAGTCTTATGGAGTTTTGCACAAACCTAAAATTGTGTGGGTTAAGATTTTTTTAATAGATATGCGCATACACACTTCATATGATGTGGTGAAGGAGTTCACTATCCCCAGCTCCCACTCACCTCCGCCATTATCATCGGATGCGTGGGCGTGTGATCTCGCCAATTTTTTTACCAACAAGATCAAGGCAATTCAGGTTTCCTTCTCGGTGAGCTTGGAGGAGGGTGGCTGCGGCCCCGGGGCGGGACATGGGTCATCGTCCACGCCTGTCGCAGTGCTGGCAGACTTTCCTGCCGTCACTAGCGAGGCGTCCCGGGCGTTGCTGGCCAGCCTCAAATCAGGCTCGCCACTTGACCCCTGCCCTGCCAAATTTTTGGCAGGGATGGCGGCGGTGGTGAATCCCCTGGTTAATCCCATCCTCAATGCCTCTCTGAGGGAGGGGTGTGTCCCTCGCACCTGGAAAAGGGCGATGGTTATCCCCCTCCTGAAAAAGCCTGGTCTTGATGCCGATGTTTTGGCCAACTATAGGCCAATTTCACTCCTTCCGGCTCTGGCGAAGATCACCGAAAAGCATGTCCATGGCGTCTTGTCGAGCTTTCTTGAAACGAACAATCTGCTCCATCCTTCCCAATCCGGATTCCGTCCTAATTTTAGCACGGAAACGGCGTTGTTGGAGGTCTCAGAGATCATCAGGGAGACCTTGGATGTTGGTGGCAAGGCCATGTTAGTCATGCTGGACCTGTCGGCGGCCTTTGACACCGTCCCCCATGTGGCGCTCCTCGCCAGGCTCCATGACATCGGCATTAGGGGGACGGTGTTCAAATGGTTCACATCCTTTCTTGAAGGCCGCCGCCAGACGGTCTGGGTCTCCCAGAGCTCCGCCGAGATGCCGCCTTTGGGAGTTGGGGTTCCACAGGGTTCTGTGTTGAGCCCGTCGTTGTTTAACATCTTTATGTCCCCTCTGGCGGCGGCGGTGGAGGCTTATGGGGCCCAGATCGTGTCCTACGCTGATGACACGCAACTCCTCTTCACATGCGGTAAAGATCTGGCATTTGATGGAGAGAGTATTCGGGGCTATCTGGGCATGGTCTTCGATTGGCTCCAGCGGAACAGCCTGAAGGCCAACTCCAGTAAGTCGGAGGTTTTATTCTTCGCCTGTGTCACCGACACGGAGTGGCGGCTATGGTGGCCGTCTGATATGTGCCCTCCCACTCAGTCATCATTGGTCGCCAAAAATCTTGGTGTTAAACTGGACAACAAGCTTTCGTTGAGAGCGCATGTCCTGGGTCTGGCCGGCACCTGTTTCGGCATTCTGAAAATGCTCCGCAAGTTCCTTCCATTGCTTTCTGCGGAGCACAGGCGGATTACCGTCCAGGCGCTTATTGGATCCAGGTTGGATTATGCCAACGCCCTTTTTCTTGGCCTCCCTGACTACTTAGTCCAACGCCTGCAGGTGGCTCAAAATTCTGCTGCCCGTGCCATCTTTGGCTTGCATAGGCGAGCGCGAGCTTCTAGGCTGCTGCAAATGCTTCACTGGCTGCCCATCCGGAAGCGGATTATGTTTAAATCCCTGACGCTGATGCACAAAGCACTGTTCGGCTCAGGGGCCGGGTACTTAAGGCGTAGGCTGGCCTTCTATCGTCCAGCCCGCTCACTGCGGTCTGAATCTCTTTTTACAGCTGTGGTTCCGCGTGTGAGGAAGGCCCGCACTGGGGGCCGCTCATTCAGCTGTAAGGCACCCCAGCTGTGGAACTCTCTTCCAATGGCGCTACGCAGTACCCCCAATCTGCTTCAGTTTAGGAAGAGCCTGAAGACTTGGCTTTTTAATCTCTAGTTTTTTTTTGGTGGTTTTTTTTTTGTCTGTTTCTTGTATTTGGCTTTCCTTGTTATGTTATTCTGTATTGAGTTGCTTGTGGAAAGCGCCGGGACACTCTCTTAGAGTAGCCGTGCGCTATATAAACTTATTTTAACTTAACTTAACTTAACTTAACTATATATTGCTATAATTACGTATGGTAATCCCCATTACTCTTAGTCCTACTCGTCCTCGACCCAGTCATCACACATGAGGTATTCCACACGACAGGAAACAAAACAGGAAACGCTTTTAGGCTCCACCCCCCCTCCTGCCAGGTGCTATATCACTACCAACCACCAGAAGCACATCCTGACACACCAAGCAACAAAGGCCTGGACAGGGAGGGAGGGTGGGAAGTATGACTGGGTCGAAGACGAGTAGGACTAAGAGTAATGGGGATTACCATACGTAATCATAGCATTACCTCTACGTCCCTCGTCCTCGACCCAGTCATCACACATGAGGCATACCAAAGCAACGCCCAAACAGGCCTTTGGCAACCCAAAGACAGCAAAAACAGACCAGACACAAAGGAGTGCAGCAAGAGAAAAAGTTTAATACACAAACAGAACTCAGAGTGGAAGGGGAACCCCCACAGCTTGCAACACCCCACGACCAAAATTGGTCCGGTCAGACAGGGCACAATTCAACCTGTAGTGCCTCACAAACGTGGACTCAGAGGCCCAGGTCCCAGCACGACAAATCTCATCAAGAGACACACCATGGTAAGCAGCCCAGGAGGCAGGGTCGCCCGAGTGGAACGCGCCTGAACCCCCGCTGGACAAGGCAAAGCAGCACCACGATAGGCAAGAGTGATGACAGCCTTAATCCAACGACCCAAGGTGAGCCTGGAAGCAGCCTTACCCTTACCAGACAAACCAAAGGTGACAAAGAGAGAGTCAGAAGAGCGAAAATCCCCAGAACGAGCCACATAAATAGACAAGGCACGCTTCAGGTCCAAAGAATGAAGCAACAGCTCAGAAGGAGAAGAAGGAGAAGGGCACAAAGAAGGAAGAACCAACTCCTGAGAGGAATGGAAACGGGAGCGGACCTTGGGGACAAAACCAGGATCCAAAGAGAGCACAACAGCGTCATCCAGAAAACGCAAAAACGGGGGGGAACAATGCAAAGCCGTAAGTTCCCCCAACCGCCTCGCAGAAGTGATGGCCACCAGAAAGACCACCTTGTAGGACAGAAACTTAAGGTCCACAGTCTCCAAAGGCTCAAAGGGGGAAGACTACAAAACACCCAACACCAAAGAGAGATCCCAAGGCGGAACCAGAGAACGAACAGAAGGGGAAGAAAGAGAAAAACTACGAAACAGCCGAGAAACCAAAAGGCCATCAGAAGCAAGAAAAGAATCCGGGTCCCGGAAGGCCCGGATGGCAGCCCACTGACCACGCAGGGTAGATACATCAAAATGCTTCTGAAAACCATCCAGAAAAAACTGAAGGATAGAAGATACAGGGCAAGAGGTAGGAGACAAACCAGAAGAGGAACACTACCCCGAGAAAGAAGACCAGTGCTTCGAGTAAGAAAACAAAGTAGACGGCCTACGAGAGGCCTGCATCACAGAAATGATGTGGTCGGGCAGACCACGGACCCGAAGAGACAACCGTTCAACCTCCAGACCGCCAAGGAGAGGGGAACAAGAAGAAGGGACGGGGACCTCAGAGGAGAGGGGTAGTGGGGCAGAAGCCAAGGGGGGCCCACCGCTTGGCCCAGCAGCAGAGGAAACCAGGACCTTCTCGGCCAGTGCGGAAGAACAGCCACAACCTGAGCCCCCTCCCGCTGAACCTTCAGCAAGAAGGCAGGAACCAGAGGAAAGGGAGGAAAGGCATAAAGAAGCCAAGGAAGCCACCTGAGAGACAAGGCATCCACTCCCCAGGCGCCCACCTCCGGAGACCTCGAGCAGAACAGGGGAACCAGGGCATTGGACCGGGAGGCGAACAAGTCCAGACAAGGAGTCCCGAACCTCAGGCAAAGCAAGCGAAAAGTCCGGGGGGCCAAGCACAGGGACAGAGACGAAGGAAACCTCCTGCTCAAAGAGTCCGCCACCACGTTGTCCACACCCCGAATATGCTGAGCAGACAGGGCCAGATTCTCCTCCGCCCAGTCCGAAATGGAGCAGGCCACCAGGTTCAGGAAAGAACTGCGGGTCCCGCCCTGGTGATTGATGTAGGCCACAGACACCGTGTTGTCCGATCTCACCAGGACATGGCAACCCCTCAGATGAAGATGGAAAAAGCGGAGCGCCCTCTCCACCGCAGACAACTCCCTCCAGTTGGACGACCTGCGAGACTCCGACGGGAGCCAACGAGCCTGCACAGCCCAATGGTCCAGAGTCGCCCCCCAGCCGGAAGTGCTGGCATCCGTGGTCACAACCAGAGGAGGAGGCAGACGGAACAACATCCCCAGAGAAAGGTGGCAAGGATCCAGCCACCATTGAAGAGCAGACACAACGTCCAGAGTCACAGGCACAGGAACCGCATAATCCAGGACAGGAAAGGGGACCCACCGCTGCACATGCCACAGCAGAGGGCGCAGATGAACCCTGGCCCAGGGCACAGTGAAGACAGAAGCAGCCATGTGGCCCTGAACCTCCAGCCACTGAAGGAGGGGAGCCGAGGGCAGTGCCAACAACTTCCTCAGCAAAGACTGGAGGCGGTGAATCCGGGCCTCCGGCAGGAACACTTTGCCCAACACGGAATCGAACACAGCACCGATGAAGGTCCTCCGAGTGGCAGGCTCCGGGTGGCACTTCGGCAAGTTGATTAAGAACCCACGGTCCCTGAGCGTAGACATGGTCAAGAGAAGGTGGCGAGACATGACCTCCAGGGACAGAGCCTGAACCATCCAGTCGTCTAGGTACGGGAACACCGACACCCCCAGGAGATGGAGATGGGCCACCAAGGGAGCCACCACCTTGGTGAACACCCGGGGGCGGACCAAAGACCAAAGGGAAGGACGCAGAACTGCCAGTGCCGGCCCTCCAGGCAGAAACGCAGGAAACGCTGATCCCTCACAGCCACCGGGACGTGCAGGTATGCATCCTGGAGGTCCAGAGTGGAGAACACCCAACCGGACTGGATCAGCGGGATAACCTTCTGGAGAGTCTCCATCTTGAACGGGATCTTCCTGACGAACAAGTTCAGACCCCGGAGGTTGATGACCACCCGAAAGCCCCCTGTGATCTTCGGCACCACAAAGACGATGGAGTAGACACCCAACCCTCTCTCCGCCAGAGGGACAGGAACAACCGCAAGCTTGCTGACCAAAGAATGAACCCCGTCCGACAAGGCCAGACGGCGGGAGGCATCCCGAGGAGAAGGGGTCCCCACCACCCCGGAGGGGGGAGGAGGGGACAAGAACTCGATCCGGTAGCCCTTGGACAAGACATCCAGCACCCATCTGTCCGAGGTCATCCGGCGCCAAGCAGGAAGGAACTGGCGAAGCCTCCAACCAACCAGAGGCGGACCACCAGCGAGAACGTCCCCCAGGCTGGCATAGTCAGGAACGCTGCGGACCAGACCCGGCACCACGCTGGGACTTCTTCTGAAACTTCCGGGGAAAAGACCAGCCAGCACCCCGCTGACTCCGAAACGAAGACTATTGAAACCTGGAAGGCTGGCGGAAAGACCTGGCACCAGAGAAGGAGGAACCGCTACGGGGCTGAGGATCACGAAAGGACAAAGAATGCTTGCGTTCCTTGAAGACCTTGTGCAGTTTCTCCTCCAGCGAGTCACCAAAGAGACGGGCACCAGTGAAAGGCAACCGCAAAGCCATGGAACGCTGGGCCGCATCCGTCTTCCAATCTCTCAGCAACAGGTTACGACGGGCAGCCACAGAGGAACCACAGGACATAGCAGAAGCCCACACAGAATCAAAGGCAATGTCCGACAGGAATTCCGCCTGGCGCTCCATAGACTCCAGCAATTCCGGACAACTGGCACCCTCCTGCATAGACGAAAAAAGTGACCCACTTGTGGGACACCCCCGCGCCGCACGGCCACCATCTGCTGCGTGTGCCCCCAGTGCCTGCCTCTGCCTCAGCGCCGGCCTCGCTGCCGCCCTGAGCGCTCTCCTTTGGTTTCCCCCGTTTTTGTCCTGAATTTGTGCTTGTTTTTCTAGATCGTGTATCACTGTCTTTTCCCCCGCTTTTGTCCTGAATTTGTGCTTGTTTTTCTTCCTGTGCCCCAGATCGTGTATCACTGTCTTTTTCCCCCGTTTTTGTCCTGAATTTGTGCTTGTTTTTTCTTCCTGTGCCCCAGATCGTGTATCACTGTATTTTCCCCCGTTTTTACTTAAATTTGTGCTTGTTTTGCTGTATCTGCCGTTCTCGTCGTTTGCCCACCTCGCCGCCCCCCGCTCCCGCTTCCCGCCACCGCCTTTAGCCCCGCCCCTTTTCTCTTCTGTTTCCCTCCCCGCTCCCGCCTCCCAGCTGCTCCGCCCACCCGCGCACTTGGCCTTAAATGGCGACCGTGCGACGCAGGTGAGTGTGACCCACTTGTGGGACACCCCCGCGCCGCACGGCCACCATCTGCTGCGTGTGCCCCCAGTGCCTGCCTCTGCCTCAGCGCCGGCCTCGCTGCCGCCCTGAGCGCTCTCCTTTGGTTTCCCCCGTTTTTGTCCTGAATTTGTGCTTGTTTTTCTAGATCGTGTATCACTGTCTTTTCCCCCGCTTTTGTCCTGAATTTGTGCTTGTTTTTCTTCCTGTGCCCCAGATCGTGTATCACTGTCTTTTTCCCCCGTTTTTGTCCTGAATTTGTGCTTGTTTTTTCTTCCTGTGCCCCAGATCGTGTATCACTGTATTTTCCCCCGTTTTTACTTAAATTTGTGCTTGTTTTGCTGTATCTGCCGTTTCTCGTCGTTTGCCCACCTCGCCGCCCCCCGCTCCCGCTTCCCGCCACCGCCTTTAGCCCCGCCCCTTTTCTCTTCTGTTTCCCTCCCCGCTCCCGCCTCCCAGCTGCTCCGCCCACCCGCGCACTTGGCCTTAAATGGCGACCGTGCGACGCAGGTGAGTGTGACCCACTTGTGGGACACCCCCGCGCCGCACGGCCACCATCTGCTGCGTGTGCCCCCAGTGCCTGCCTCTGCCTCAGCGCCGGCCTCGCTGCCGCCCTGAGCGCTCTCCTTTGGTTTCCCCCGTTTTTGTCCTGAATTTGTGCTTGTTTTTCTAGATCGTGTATCACTGTCTTTTCCCCCGCTTTTGTCCTGAATTTGTGCTTGTTTTTCTTCCTGTGCCCCAGATCGTGTATCACTGTCTTTTTCCCCCGTTTTTGTCCTGAATTTGTGCTTGTTTTTTCTTCCTGTGCCCCAGATCGTGTATCACTGTATTTTCCCCCGTTTTTACTTAAATTTGTGCTTGTTTTGCTGTATCTGCCGTTTCTCGTCGTTTGCCCACCTCGCCGCCCCCCGCTCCCGCTTCCCGCCACCGCCTTTAGCCCCGCCCCTTTTCTCTTCTGTTTCCCTCCCCGCTCCCGCCTCCCAGCTGCTCCGCCCACCCGCGCACTTCGCCTTAAATGGCGACCGTGCGAACGCGCAGCGGTCACGCGCAGCGGGTGCGCCGATTGTGCGCCGAAGGCGCGCCAAAGGTAAGCCCGTCTGCGCCCGTCCGCGACCGGACCGCGACCAGCGCCAGGACCCCTGGCCCCCACCGACGGAAGCCGACCCGACGAACCTACAGCGCCACCGACCTCATCGCACTCAACACCGGCCACATCCCAGGATGTCACCGAGCCGCCCCGAAGCACACCCACGGACCCTTCAGCTGCCACGCCTGCAAGTTCACCTGCATCCGGACCTTCCCTGCACCCGCCAAGCCGAACTCCAGCAGCACCCACCTCAAGTGTATCCTGCTCAACACCCGCTCCGTCCACAGACACGCCGTAGAACTCTGGAACCTGCTCGACACCACCGCCCCCGACGTTGCCTTCATCACCGAGACCTGGATGAACGCCTCCTCAGCCCCAGACATCGCCATCGCCATCCCAGAGGGCTACAAGATCACCCGGAGGGACCGCGACAACCAGACCGGAGGAGGCATCGCCATCATCCACAGAGACACCATCCGCATCACTACCAACACCGATGACACCCTCACCACCGCTGAACACCTGCACTTCCAGATCCACACCAACCCGAAGACCACCCTCAGAGGCACCCTGATCTACCGACCCCCGGGTCCACGCACACGATTCAGCGAGGACATCGCCGACTTCGTCAGCCCGCACGCTCTCCCCTCCGCCGACTACATCCTCCTGGGGGACCTCAACTTCCACCTGGAGAACAACAACGACCGCAACACCATCAGCCTGCTCGACAACCTCGACAACCTCGGACTCAAGCAACTGGTAACCACCCCCACCCACCTCGCCGGACACACACTCGACGCCGTCTTCTCATCCAGCAAAGACGTCACCTTCAGCCACGCAACAGGACTCCACTGGACGGACCACAGCTGCGTCCACTTCACCTTCAGAAGAACGACGATCCACCACCACCAGCAACAGGTTGCTCGAAGAAGCTGGAATAAGATCACAGCCGACCAGCTCACCGCTTCCCTGAGCCAGCACCCTCCCGCCAATTCAGCGAACCCCAGCCAGGCCGCCGACAACCTCACGAAATGGATCAACGACTGCGCGGACGAACTCGCCCCTCTGAGAACCCCACCCAGCAGATCCTGCAGCAGAAAAACACCATGGTTCACCGACGAACTCAAGAGCTCCAAGAAGAACTGTCGAGCCCTCGAGAAAGCCTGGAGAAGGGAACCAACGACGGACAACATGACCACCCTCAAGCTCGCCACCCGGAAACACCACCAACTGATCCGCGCCACCAAGAAAAATGCATACAAGGACCGGCTGGACAACAACGCACACAACTGCAAGGAACTCTTCAACATCGTGAAAGAGCTATCCAACCCCAACGCCGGAAACAATGACATCACCCCGTCGCAAGAACTCTGCAACTCCCTCGCGTCCTACTTCCACAACAAGATCACGGACATACACAACAGCTTCAACAACCAACCAACGCAAGCCACAACCGCAACGACGCCACCCACCACCACCCTCCGCACCTGGACCCCGATCAGCACCGAAGACACCATCCGCACCATGAACTCCATCCATTCCGGATCTCCGACCGACCCCTGCCCTCACCACGTCTTCAACAAAGCCGACGCTGTCCTCGCACCCCACCTGCGGGACATCATCAACACCTCCTTCGACTCCGCCACCTTCCCCGAGAGCTGGAAGCACGCCGAACTCAGCGCTCTCCTCAAGAAACCCACAGCAGACCCCACCGACCTCAAGAACTACCGTCCCATCTCGCTTCTCCCGTTCCCGGCCAAAGTCATCGAGAAGACCGTCAACAAACAGCTGGCCGCCTTCCTCGAGACGAATGGATCCCTCGACCCCTCACAGTCCGGCTTCCGAGCGAACCACAGCACCGAGACCGCCCTCATCGCCGCCACCGACGACCTTCGAACTCTGATGGACAACGGAGAAACAGCGGCCCTCATCCTCCTGGACCTCTCCGCGGCTTTCGACACTGTCTGCCACCGCACCCTAGTACAGCGCCTCAGCAACATCGGAATCCAGGAGAAGGCACTGGAATGGATCACCTCCTTCCTCGACGGAAGAACACAAAGAGTCCGCCTACCACCGTACAAGTCAGAGGCCACCAAAGTCATCTGCGGCGTCCCTCAAGGATCCTCACTGAGCCCCACCCTCTTCAACGTCTACATGAGCCCCCTCGCGACCATCGCACGCCAACACCACCTCAACATAATCTCCTACGCTGACGACACCCAGCTGATCCTCTCCCTGACCAACGACCCCGCCACCGCCAGAGCCAACCTGCACGAAGGGATGAGAGACGTAGCCGAATGGATGACGACCAGCCGCCTGAAACTGAACTCAGATAAGACGGAGGTCCTCATCCTGGGCTCCACGCCCTCCGCCTGGGACGACTCCTGGTGGCCCCCCGCCCTGGGCACCGCACCCAAACCGACGGACCACGCACGCAACCTGGGCTTCATCCTGGACTCCTCCCTCTCCATGACCAGACAAGTCAACGCCGTCTCCTCGTCATGCTTCAACATCCTGTGCATGCTACGGAAGATCTTCCGGTGGATCCCCACCGAGACGAGGAAGACGGTCACCCAAGCCCTCGTCACCAGCCGACTGGACTACGGCAACGCCCTCTACGCCGGAACCACTGCCAAACTCCAGAAGAGACTCCAGCGGATCCAGAACGCCTCGGCGAGACTCATCCTCGACATCCCCCGACGCAGCCACATCTCCGGACACCTGAGAGATCTGCACTGGCTCCCGGTCAACAAGAGAATCACCTTCCGTCTCCTCACCCACGCGCACAAAGCCCTACACGACCAAGGCCCGACCTACCTCAACAACCGGATCAACTTCTACACTCCCAAGCGCCTCCTCAGATCAACCAACCACGCCCTCGCTGCCGTCCCCCGCATCCGAAGAGCGACAACAGGAGGAAGATCCTTCTCCTACCTGGCCGCCAAGACCTGGAACTCACTTCCGACCAATCTGCGCCTGACCCGAGACCACCTCTCCTTCAGGAGGAAGCTCAAGACCTGGCTGTTCGAGCAGTAGCGGCACCCCCCCCCCCCAGCGCCTTGAGACCCTACGGGTGAGTAGTGCGCTCTACAAATGACCTGATTGATTGATTGATTGAGTCAGCAGAGACTGGGCAACATACGCCCCATAAACGCCAGAACGAATCGCCAGGTGAGAGGCAGCATAAGACTTCTTCAGAGCAGAATCCACCTTCTTGTCCACACCATCCTTCAGAATGTTATCATCCGCCATAGAAGGATGCCCCACAAGACTGGCCACAACAGAGTCCACAGGAACGGAATCAGGCAAATGCTCCGCCATATCCAGCAAGGGATAAAGCTTGGACATAAACCTGGGCATGGAAATATGATCAGGGTCCTTCCACTCATTCAGCAGGACATCAGAGACAAAGGGATATATCGGCAAGGAAGAGGCAACAGGCTTCCTAAACTGCGGCAAGAGAGAATCCTGAGAAACACTGGGCGCAGAAACATCAGGAAACCCCATGTTAACACGCACATGGGAAAAAACGTCAGGCAAGAGATCCCTGGAAATGTATTTGCCCTGAAGCTCAACCGCAGCCGAAGAAGACTCATCAGACCCAGAAGAGGACGAAATATCAGAGTAAAGCACAGCAGAACCAGAAAGACCAGCAGCACCTTTCTTGGACCCCCTAATATCAGAAAGTGTCTCCATGATAAGGCGCTTAATCCTATCATCATCATCCCCCTTGGCACGCTTCACAGGAGGAGGAGAGGAGTCCCCACCGGAATCCGAGGAAGAGGGAGGCACAGGAGAGGAATGCTTCCTCTTGCGATGGTGTTTGCCCATGATGAAACAACCAAAGCACAAAACAGGAACAAAGGAAACACCACAAGAACACAAACACCCCCCCCGAGGCACATATAAATGAAATGGGCACACCCCAATTAACCCCCCACAGGGAGGACCGGGATAGGCCCAACACACCGATCGGGAGGCAAGGCCCCACCTCCCCACCAACCTACAGGCTAGGCCGGAGAAGAGGGAGGGATGGAAATATAAAATTTGCAGCCGCGCGCCAAAACGAAGCACAACTGACCGTCATCCAAAACGGAAGGTCCATGACTGAAGCGGGAAGCAGGGGCGCCGAAAAATGCCCAGGACCCGCGACGGGGTACCAAAACCCATCCGGAACACCAGAGCGCCAGGAGCCCACCCGGGCGACCGGCCATTGCAAGGTCAGGCATGGAGTGCGCCACCGCGCATGCGCGAACCACGCATCACGAGAGGAGGATGGGCAAACCAACAACGAGGACGCCCGGCCAAGGAAACCAGCGCCGTCCCTGAAAACCTCCGGGAAATGCCGGGGACTGAACCGGGGGCCACCAGGGACACAGCGAGCACCAAACGCTCCTCGCCCCCACAGCACAGATGAACAGAACGGGGGGGGGTGGAAAAGAGCGCGCACAGAAACAGCGCTCATAACCAAGCCCCCCACAGGAAAGAAAACACCCCCGGGCCCCCACAACCACAGAGAGGCCCGGAGGGAGGGGTCAGGGGCGAGGAGGGGCGCACAGAGGCAGACCAGCGCACCCCACCCCTACCAGGTAGCCAGAAGAAACAGGAACGAAGGAGAAGCAGGAAGACCAGGGAAGCCCAGCAGCCCAGGTCAACCAATCCAAGGAGGAGAAAGGGAAGCCCAGCAGCCCCACTCCAAAGAATCCCACGAAGGTCCATGGGAGCCTCCCAGAGCCCAGCAGAGGAGGAACCACAGGACAAAAGATGGAGGTAAGTGCCCGGCACCCACCCCAGCGTCTCCCATCAAGTAAACCACCGACAGGAAACAAAACAGGATGTGCTTCTGGTGGTTGGTAGTGATATAGCACGTGGCAGGAGGGGGGGTGGAGCCTAAAAGCGTTTCCTGTTTTGTTTCCTGTCGTGTGGATACCTCATGTGTGATGACTGGGTCGAGGACGAGGGACGTAGAGGTAATGGGCTGTGTCATTATATGGAGTCACGTTTGGTTTTAGCCCCACTTGTATAGTGCAATTATAATTGTTATACTTTTGACTGTGCTTTATTCTGTTATCAAGAATACCATGATGTAACATATTGTACATTTCTTTCGCTTTTTGAACATTTTTACGTGGAACTCATTGGAGTTCCGAATCATAAATAAACATATATATATATATTGACTATTGATGGAATTCCTCAAACACAGTTCTGCTATATACAAGCATCTTTATCCGTGCTTAAGTGATCCACTTAGGCCCATGCACAGCTCTGCTACTGCACGTCAGCATTGGCACAAAGTCTCCCCTGCTATTACAGAACTAGTGTGTGCACAGCTGTTGCATTACAGCTAATCTAGAACCATAGTGCATCTCTCATTGCTTTTTCTGAACACACAATAGCATGGTAAAATGTCACGCGTTTTGGACTGCAGCTATTTTTCTTCCCACATTTTCCAAAAATTAGATATTACCAAAATTACATATGATCCAAATTTATGGATAGAGAAGGCAAGAGCAACTTTTTTTTCACATGTGGTACGCCAGGCATTCATTATTGGTCATTACAATTCCACCTCCTTGGGTATATTTCTGTTGATTACACTTCACAAGCCACAAAACACACCACAACGGATTTACAAATCGCATTAGCAGTACGCAAAGTAGTGCTACTCATGTACAACAAAGTGCAGTCCACAAAGCTCCTCCTCCACTACATTTTCTGCGCAGAGAGCTCCGCCATGGTGTTGGAGATCTCTGCACACATAAGTATATTACTTTGCAGTAAATGTGGGCGATCACAGGACTAAACCTGAACCTTGTATTGTCCATTGATGTCATCAAAACGTAAATACTCAAATGTGGCTGCCCAGGTCCATGCAGACTGTAGCAGCTTTATTGATATTATTTTACTTGGTTACACGTTTCTTCTTACCCACTCACTTTCATTCTCATTGTGTCTACTTGATGTCAATTTTCTTAATTCCGCAGTCTGTGTCTACTTTACACAATTGTTTGGTGTGACAGATATCGTTTTTTGTTTCATTTTATTGTTTGGATTTGTTTTTCTTGTTATGAACATATTTAAATACTTCCTCAAGTGTCTTTTCAAAATCTCTGTTTTTTAAAAATAATTCAAGGAAAAAGGTTGATGTAAAATTAACTATGTAACCTAATTTTTCAAGATTTTTTTCGGGACATTCTGCTTGATCACTTTTAGAAAAGATAGCCTCCTTGCATTTTCTCACTCACTGCCATTCAGTTCATATATGTCACAGTGCTTTCAGCTGCGTCATTTTAGCAAGGGACTGCTCCAGTACGGTATCCTGGGGGCCACAGGCCATAATACAATAAATGAAACTAGTTCCTCTTTCCTTCCCACCTTCCAATCTCCACCTGAGCTCCTCTCCCTGCTTCATCCATTTAACTCTTCTCATCTCTATCTCCTTCCTCAGTCTCGATCTTCCTCTCTTCTGTCTCTCACTCATTCTCATCTCCTCCCTCACTGCTCTCCAAACACCCAGTTCCTTTTTCTTCACTTTCCCTTGCGCCTTTGCTCATCCTTATGTCCATTCTCACTCAAACTCCATTTCCTTCTACCCTTCTGTCCCATTATGTCCTTCTACCCATTTTTTCACCTTCCCTCCATTTCATCCACTTTCCCCTCTCTTCTTTACTTTTCCCTCATGCTCTACTCTCTCTATACCACTATCCCTAAAAAAAGAAAACACAGTCAATCTACAGGCATACATGTTATATTTAAGAAAGGTTCTTCAGTCAGAAATTGAAGTTATTCAATAGAGGATTAATCTTAACAAAGGACCCCATCCAGCCAGGTTAACATCAACTGAAATATGCCTCCTAGCCTCAG
This sequence comes from Lissotriton helveticus, assembly GCF_964261635.1. Lineage (NCBI taxonomy): Eukaryota > Metazoa > Chordata > Amphibia > Caudata > Salamandridae > Lissotriton > Lissotriton helveticus. The sequence goes on from NC_136059.1 coordinate 1,293,246,675, forward strand.
TATGACATACTAAAGATCTAGAATGACTATGACAAACTACCATAGAGATAATAAAGAAAAGCATAATACAATGTAATACTATAAAGTATTAATGCAAAATATCACACATCTCCCTTCCTTATAATAAAATAAAAACAAAATAAGTATAACACAGAAAAGAAAGTTAATGTATATAAAAATTAGATATAACATCATGACCACAATTCAAACATATTCCTTCAAATGACATGGACGTCTTGTTGATCTAGATGATCTCCTTAGTTCACTTAAATTCAAATCCAAATCAATTGTTTTTCCATCTCTTCTTTGCTTTTAACAAACACTACTCTATTAAGGTTCCAAACACGATGGTCTTGAGTTTTAATTGCATTCGAGAAAACCTTAATAACAACCATGGGATCCATATATTTAGATTTTCCACAACTGATAATACCAGGACGTCTGATGGCAACTAAATCCCCAATTTCTACTTTGCTAGTTTTAACAGTATTCCTTTTATCAAAGTACCTTTTCCTTTGTTTAGCTTTCTGTTTTTCCTTCTTCAAAACCTCTTCATAATCATGTGTTTCTTCTTTTCCTTTAGCATGTGCATATTCATGTACCCAAAAAGGTTCAAGTAGGGTGTTTGGTGCTCTACCTCTAAACAACAGTGTTGTAGAGTGTGGAGTTATCCTATACTCTTCAACTTTTTTAATCACCTCATTCTTCCAATCTATAAAATGAGATTTAGCTAAAATGATAGAATATTTAATTACTCTGTTAACTCTCTCTACCATTCCATTTCCCTAGGGGTGATAGAGAGAGCTTTTCTTATGTACAATACCACATGAATTCAAGAATACCTCCATCTCTTTTTAAATTAATTGTACACCATCATCAGATGGTACAGTTTTTGGCATGCCTTCCCTTGCAAATAATGACCTAAGGCATTTGATAATGGTTTTGGAATCCATGCTGGTCAAAAAGAATACCTCAGGCCACAGAGAAAACATGTCAATGACTACCAAGATAAATATTTGAGAGTCTTTAAAATGTAAGGGACCTACTATATCAAGCGCAACGTCATTCTACGGGCGTTTTGGACAATTTCTTATTATCATAGGTTGTACTCTCGTAATTCTGGATTTATCACTCTTGTTACAGGCATAACAATCTCGTATAATTCTCTCAACCATTTTATCCATTCCTGGCCGCCAATATAAGGAACGTATCCTTTCTTTAGTTTTAGTAATGCCAGGGTGACTTTGATGAGCCAAGTGAATGATATCTTTTCTAATGCTAAGAGGAGGCACAAGTTTGATACCCCAAAATAAAATGTTCCGATCTCGTCTCTCACACACCAAAAAGGTTTAGTATTATCAGTACCTTTCTTGAAATTTTCCCATTTTCCCTTAATCAAATCCATGACTTCTTTAATTGTACTGTCAGATTCAACTTCCTCAATCCATTTTTCTTTAGATATATGGTCGAAGTCAAGGGCACATACCCAATCATACTCTTCTTCAACATCATCTTCAACTTCACTCTCTGAAGATATCAGACGAGATAACGTGTCAGCAATCTTATTATTCACACCAGGAATGTATTCAAGTTTGAATGAATACTCCTGTAGAACAATGATCCATTTAGTAATTCGACTTGAAATAAGATCCAAACCATTCTTTTAAAAAATCTCAACTAAAGGTTTATGATCTGACCTGACTTCGAATTCAAAGCCCCACAAAAACTAAGTTTTTTTATAGCCCAATAAATAGCCAAGGACTCACACTCCACCACTGAATAACGACTTTCCATATCTTTCAAACTTCTTGAAAGTAACATTACAGTACTTTCCCCATCAGAACCAACTTGTTGCAACACTGACTCTAAACCTTTCTCACTCGCATCAGTAGTCAATACAGATTTACGCTTAGAATCAAAACTTTTGAGAAAAGGCACACAACAAAGTTTATTCTTAATCTCCCAAAAATTTGTCTTGACACTCCTTTGACCACACAAAACTATTTCCTTTCCTTAATAACGATCTCAAGTTTGAGGTCATATCAGCAAATCCCTTTACAAATTTGTCGTAATATTCAATCATGCTCAAGAAACTCATACGCTCTTCCTTACAGGTAGGAAAATACATATTATTAATTGTAGGAGAGTAGAGTCTGTTTTCCCATGGTCACCCCACTTTTTGCTTTTTTCTTCACTGGTTTTCGACTTAGATGTGGCTGTGGGCCTGCTAATCAGACCCACAGCCCTGCTGGTCTCTCTCTAAATTCACACCATGTACTTTAGGTACATCACCAATTGGGATTTGGGTCACTCTTGTGAGTCCCTGTACAGTGTACTATAGGTACCCAGGGCATAGGTGCACCCAAGGCCTACCAGGGGCTTCAGCATATCATTTGCCACCCCTGGCTGGCCATCCAAACTGACACAACTAGCTGATCACTCAGCTGGGGCAAGGTTGTGTAATCACCCCTTGGTTAGATATAGCATACCTGTGTCTAACCTTATATCTAGACACTTATACACCTATAAGTCACTCCTATGGCAGGCCTTAACAATCCTGGAGGCAGAGTGCTTGGTTTTATGTGAGATGGTGCTCTAGCATGAGCTGAGCCTGTCTGCAGCTTTCGGATCCATGTCCTTATAGCTGTTCTAGGATATTGCCATACCATAAACACTTAAGTGCATTATGAACCTCACGGTTAAATGCTAACTCTGGTTTGTCTTTATCAAGACATGTCGTGTATGGTGTCATACACTTTGGAATACTACCCCCTTGCCAGTTCTGGTGACGGGGGTAGCATTCCACCCTTCTAGAAGGAGAAAACATGTTACTTCCATTAATCCCGGTTAAAGTTAACCAGAGCCTCAGCATCGCAAAATGAATGCTGCTGCCACAGACGCAAGTCTGACCTCCTGCTGCTGGGAGTCCTTCCAGCGAGGGAGGATTGGTGTGGTGCTAGCACCTCCCTGTGACAGGCTACAGTGTATTGAGGCATTGAGGGCTGAATGAAAGGAGACACTGCCTTGGGCACACAAGGTGTCCCATGCATAGTCCAGTTCAAACCGGTGCTGGTGCACTCCAGCCCCAGCTCTGGCACGAAACTGGACAAAGGAAAAGGGGTTTAACCACCCCCTTCCTGGGTCCCACCCATAGGAGGGACCAAGCAGGTAATCCAGCCCCTAGATGTTGTATATAGGTAGGAGCTGAGTCCCAAGACTTTAGATTTATCCTGACTGAAACTCTGATACAAAACTCTGGACCTTCGACATCCTACTCGACGTAGAAGACTGAAGAATCTCCCTTGTGGTCAAGGAGTGACCACCCTGCACAAGCAGGCACCATCAAGCGATCAACGATTTGCTTTGTCGATGCTCCTGCCGGAGCCCGAGCACAGAGCATGACAAGACCCAGACTTACAGACTTCCTTCAGCCCGATCCACAGCCACAGCAAAGCTGAGACCAGTGGAGGCGACGCAAGATGTGGGACCGGCCATCTTGGAAAGCCAGCAAATTGCTTTCCATGCAACTTCTGAGGAACCCTCAAAGTTGTGCATTGGGGATTGAGAAGCCCCAGCCCCGAGCACCAACTGCACCAAAGATCACCTCTCCACACTTATCGAGTGCTGCGTGGGGCCCTTTTGCATTTTCCTGCTTGACGCGTCTGTCCAGTCACTTGCCCATTGGCTAGTGGCCTCTGTAATGAGGAAACCCAAATTCTACACTGCTGGTCTGGTAGCTCCAACTTGGCCCTTGCTTCCCTGCGAAGAAGAAGCCCCTCAGTCCTTGCTGGCCTGAGTAAGAAGCCCTCTTTGAATCATGCGTGGGTTGCTTTTGCCAAGGCTTGTTGACTCCAACCTGGAAGCCGACACCGCCGACAGCGAGAGTCTTCATAGGACAGTTTGTGGCCAGCTCCTGATTGTCGTCGACACCTCCTGGTCCACGTGGCAGCAGAGACAAGCTTCACAACATCACCTGATTGCTTCCCGACATCGCTTGGTTCCTTCCTGGCTCCCTCCTGGCTCCATCCTGGTCACTGGCTAGTGACCCAGACTCTGTCCCCTCTCCCTTCAGGTACTCCTCATCCTTGATCCGCCCTTGGATCCAACCGGACTCTTCTCTCCTGGTCGCCTGCAGCATCTTTTCTCCAAGGCACCATAGGAATCCACGACGAAACCCGACACACTTTGGGACCTATGCACCTGCTTCCTGTGGGTGAGGTAACATGAGTACTTCAATGCTCCTGTGAATATTGACTATCCTAGTGTCCTAGTTTCAAGTGGTTAGTTCCTAGTCCAGTCAGAAGTCTCCTAAATCTGTAACGTTCTAACTTTACGCACCCATTGACTTCTATGTGTGCACACGTGTGCATTTAGACTCTGCACCCGCATCCCGTGGGCCTCCTACTTCCTAACTACTGTTAGTCCAGTGTAGCCCCAGCGATTCCCAAGGCCCTAGGCCTTCCTACTGTTCGTGACATGGTTCTTATACCACTATTTTAGTATATGGTTTAGCGGGCCACCAGGGCCTATCCATATTGTGCAACTTATTGTAAGTTATATTAAGTTACTTGTTATGCGCTTGTGCCTCTGCCCTCATAAAGAGTTCAGAGGATTGATTTAGAAATAAATACATATATATTTTGAATATATAACCTGTGTGGTGTCCTTTCATGTGGTATTAAAGGGATTGCATATGTTAAACAGCTGGCTTCACATGCCCTCTTGAGTTTAGCCTAAGACTGCTTTTGTCCATGCTACCACTAGGATATCTGGTCTCTAAGGTTGATTTTACAGCCATCACCATAAGGGTTGCTTGGACTGGTGCAAGGTGCTCACTAGAATAGTGAACATCATATACCAGGCCAACTTCTCACATTAATGACCTCAATCAAATCTTCTTTCGGTCTGATACCATTGCCTGTGATGTTATGACCCACATAATTAAGTGAATCACATCCAAATTTACACTTTTCCAGCTTAATTGTCAAGTTACTATCACTCAATCTTCCTAAGACATATCTGAGGTGATCATGGTTAACATCATTTCCATTTTTGAGCACATCATCCTGATAGATACACACACCTTCCAAACCTTTTAAAACACGTTCCATAACTCCCTGGAAATTCGATGAGGCAGAAATGAGCCCAAAAGGCATTCTTTTGAATCTGTAAGTTCCAAATCGAGTTATGAACGCCGTGAAATCCCTACATGCCTCTTCTAGTTCTACCTGATGATAAGCCGAAGTTAGGTCTATGGTGCTAAATACTCTTGCTCCACCCAACAACGTCAGCAATTCATTAATGTTGGGTAAGGGATACCTGTCCATAATTACACACTTATTTAATTGGCGCAAGTCCAACAGTAAAGTACAAATTCCTCTAATCTGACCTGTGTAATTCTATACAGTGAATAAATCACAAAATATTTCACAAGGGATGCAATATATAGGAAAATACTTTTATTTTATTTAAACATATTATTCTTTACTTTTCCATTTTTTCTTTTTTTTGTTTTGTCATATTTTGTGCATATTCATATTTTTGTGTAAACAGATTTTTTCAACATTTCATATGGACCAATTTGTGTGACATATATTATATAAAAAACTCTTTATGACAAAACGTGGAAGAACCCCATGTCGTCACCATAAATACATCTCACTCATTCCACCATGCATACTTCTGCATTCACTACCTAGACTCTAAACAAAACTAATACTAATATATGAGACATAAATTCAACAAAGAAACAACAAACAAAAAACCTACTGAGGGTCCCCTATAGATTTATACAGAGTCAAGTATTACAATTTCTTTTCACTTTTTGTTTATACATTTTCCATTCACTTTATTGTTTTCTTCTTTCTCTTTATATTTTTTGTGGCTTTCTGTGTAGGGGTCTCAGATGCGTACGGCCTACGTACGTTTCGGGGATTGAGATAAATTGATTCACCTTCCTCAGGGCCAACAAAAGACTAAACAACAAAACAAATATGTACACTCTATTTTAAAAGCCGGAGTTCTTTAGTATCTAGAAAAAAGACATATTTTATTCAAAATTAGTTGCAATCCTTTATATGCATCCACTAAAATACATTATTAAATTTTTAAAAAAATTGTGTGCCATTGTGTAGTAACCAGGCTCGAGCTGTGAGGCCTGTACTACGTCTATTTTAAAGAATCCAGTGGCAAAGTTTGGAACACCCAATGCATTTTGAAAGTTTAGTGAGTATATATGAAAAGAAATATATGAGAAAGTGTTCAGACCAGAGCTTTCACCAGGTTCAGAACAAATGAAAAACCTGATGATGCGAAGCATGCATCCCCATATCTTGTGTCGTGTCATTTAAAGTTAGATCTACTAGTACTCGCTATAAGGACACAAAAGATAATATCTCAAAGCTTGGAGAGTACCTCTATTCGACTACAAGGATAGATTTCTCTATGGTCTTTTTATGCGCTTCAAAGCTGTGGTATTCAATGATATCTAGTACCTATGAATAAAAACATTGATGAAAATGAAGAGATGTTTATGCTAGCAGAGAAAGGGAAACTTTTGGGGAATGCAAAAAGTTTTACCTGTTTTAAAATAAGGGGAAGTCTTCCATAGTATGAAGACTTGAGCTCTAGTAGGAATTCTTTGAAATTTTCCTGTGTTTCGTGTGTCCTAGTTCCTCCGACTGAATGCGTCCAGCAGGAGCAATCTGCAGGAATTAGCCTAAGCTTAGTATATCTATAGAGGAACGTCTAATTATCCATTAGCTGTTGGTACTCTAGTAGATAATACATTACCTTACTTTCTTTGGGATATATAGCTGGACCGATTTGACCAGTTTCAATTGATGTTAGGGCCAATGTTTCTTCTATTTTCTTTATCTGCAGAATCTATGTTAACAAACCACAGTGAAGCCGACATATTAGGAGATAATAGATGCCAAGGGCTATTAGCGCTTTACTATGCATGATCAATGCTTTTCTCGTTTTAGTGCATCTGATTCGGTGTCCATTTATGTACTAAATCATGCTACATGTCCCAACATGTATAGCATTTTAAGATATAATACAAGGGAAATTTATTAAGCTACGTCTGCTCGGTTTTATATGCCGAGTTGAGCAGAAATTGGACTACGCGCCCCTGCAGATTAAACAAAGCGCCCATAATGCTACGATCACGCCGAACAAGCCTGGCCTGATAAACGGCGCCCAACATGGAAGAACCATCGTTAGTCTGTATCTAGAAACAAGTAGCTGCGTCCTCCAAACAAACAAATGCTCACATGTTCCCCCAGTTATCTTACCTGATTCGGAGCAGCCCACACGTCTACGGGGAATCGTCCGGCTAGTTTTACCGCCACAGATTAGACGGCATTTAAGGGGCTTTATTTATGTTTCTCATGATGTTACGTGTCTCGCTCCGTACGTGGTTGATTGGTTGCACTCAGTTTCAGTTTTGGACGACATAGTGGAAGGACTACCGAGGAAGATCTAATCGGTGGAGACTAAGATAGGACTGATTTGGTATTACTACTTTTCTAGTTTCAAGATGGCGCTAAGAAAGAATTAGATTGATTACAGATAAAAGAAAAGTGAATATTGCGGCTTAATTATTTGAATCGTTCATTTGCATATTTATATAGTTATCTCCAAAACAGGAGAACCCTATTTTTTGAATCTGCTCAAATGAAATTAATGGGTAGTGCCATTTCGAAATCTAGGGAATTTCTGGAACAGTAGGAGGCCAAGGATATCTGTTACTATAATTCATTTTTATGCACCTAGGCTGTCACTATCCAGGAAATTTCCTCATTGTGCCCATGTCTTACAGTATCCAGATTGTAAATCCAAAATGGTTCACGCTGTTTCCTTAGTTTGGTTGTATCTCTCCCAGGAATAGTATGAATACGTTCTAAAATAAGCCATCGCATGTCTTTTTCTGTGTGCCCATATTGGATGTAGTGTGGCACCATTGGGGCATTCGCCTTTCCTGTTCTCACTGCAGATTTGTGCTCAGAAAATCTGATGCGCAGTTCTCTTGCTGTCTCTCCTACATAGCCTAGGTTGCAGGGGCACATTATGAGATAGACTATGTTCGAGGTTTTACAATTCGTCATATCTAAATATCTAAAAATTCCACTTTCTTTGGGGAGAAGTTGCAAGTGAACTTTAAGTTTGGATCTGCTAGATTTAACCATTCTATACTCCCTTGATCTGCGTCTTGTGCCCCCAGCATTGCAAATATCTATATGGGGGAATTTGAAATTATAAACATCTTTAATGAACTAGCCCCCTTTTATGGGATTGTCTTGAGGTGGTATAGATTCATAGATGACGTCTTTTTTTATCTGGACTGGAACAGAAGAAACACTCAAAGAGTTCATAGAATGGTTAAATCTAGCAGATCCAAACTTAAAGTTCACTTGCAACTTCTCCCCAAAGAAAGTGGAATTTTTAGATATTTGGATCCAAGACACTGAAGGAGAACTTACAGTCAGCCTTTACAGAAAGCCAACAGCGAAGAATACCATCTTAGAACATGGCAGCTACCACCCAGCTTGCCAGAAAGACTCAATCCCCTTTGGGGAATTTTTGAGAATTAAAAGAAACTGTACCAGCATGAAGGACTTTATGGTCCATGCGACCAAACTATCTGAACATTTAGTGTTACGAGGATACCCTAAAAGGCTGGTTCGACAGTCGATGAAAAGAGCCAAATACTATAACAGGGATGCCCTACTTAATCCAACTCCTAAAACCACTAGCCAAAAGTTGGTATGTCTCTTAAACCACTCAACTCTAAACAATAAAATTAGACAAGTAATTAAAAAAAATTGGAGGATTCTGAAAACCAACGACCACACTGAAGAACTCAGTAGACCCATAGTAGCTTTTAGGAGGAATTTAAACCTCAAAGACAAACTTGTCCACAGTAGATGGACAAATTATGAGACAACTTGCCAGCTAACTATAGATGGGAAACCACTCCCTAAGGGAAATCACAAATGTGGCACATGCCATGCATGTGACCAAGCCATCACAGGCAGCACATGGACATATGGCAATAAATTCGGCCAACTGAAAGATATGACAAATTGTAAAACCTCGAACATAGTCTATCTCATAATGTGCCCCTATAGCCTAGGCTATGTAGGAGAGACAGCAAGAGAACTGCGCATCAGATTTTCTGAGCACAAATCCCCAATGGTGCCACATTACATCCAATATGGGCACACAGAAAAAGACATGCCATGGCTTATTTTAGAACATATTCATGCTATTCCTGGGAGAGATACAACCAAACTAAGGAAACAGCGTGAAACATTTTGGATTTACAATCTGGATACTGTAAGACATGGGCACAATGAGGAAATTTCCTGGATAGTGACAGCCTAGGTGCATAAAAATGAATTATAGTAACAGATATCCTTGGTCTCCTACTGTTCCAGAAATTCCCTAGATTTCAAAACGGCACTACCCATTAATGACATTTGAGCAGATTCCAAAAATAGGGTTCTCCTGTTTTGGAGATCACTATATAAATATGCAAATGAACGATTCAAATAATTAAGCCGCAATATTCACTTTTCTTTTATCTGTAATCAATCTAATTCTTTCTTAGCGCCATCTTGAAACTAGAAAAGTAGTAATACCAAATCAGTCCTATGTTAGTCTCCACCGATTAGTTCTTCCTCGGTAGTCCTTTCACTATGTTGTCCAAAACTGAAACTGAGTGCAACCAATCAACCACGTACGGAGCGAGACACGTAACATTGTGAGAAATATAAATAAAGCCCCTTAAATGCCGTCTAATGTGTGGCGGTAAAACTAGCCGGACGATTCACCGTAGACCTGTGGGCTGCTCCGAATCAGGTAAGATAACTGGGGGAACATGTGAGAATTTGTTTGTTTGGAGGACGCAGCTACCTGTTTCTAGATACAGACTAACGATGGTTCTTCCATGTTGGGCGCCGTTTATCAGGCCAGGCTTGTTCGGCGTGATCGTAGCATTATGGGCGCTTTGTTTAATCTGCAGGGGCGCGTAGTCCAATTTCTGCTCAACTCGGTATATAAAACCGAGCAGACGTAGCTTGATAAATTTCCCTTGTAATATATCTTAAAATGCTATACAGGTTGGGACATGTAGCATGATTTAGTACATAAATGGACTCCGTATCAGATGCACTAAAACGAGAAAAGCATTGATCATGCATAGTAAAGCGCTAATGGCCCTTGGCATCTATAATCCCCTAATATGTCGGCTTCACTGTGGTTTGTTAACATAGATTCTGCAGATAAAGAAAATAGAAGAAACATTGGCCCTAACATCAATTGAAACTGGTCAAATCGGTCCAGCTATATATCCCAAAGAAAGCAAGGTAATGTATTATCTACTAGAGTACCAACAGCTAATGGATAATTAGACGTTCCTCTATAGATATACTAAGCTTAAACTAATTCCTGCAGATTGCTCTTGCTGGACGCATTCAGTCGGAGCAACTAGGAAACACGAAACACAGGAACATTTCAAAGAATTCCTACTAGAGCTCAAGTCTTCATACTATGGAAGACTTCCCCTTATTTTAAAACAGGTCAAACTTTTTGCATGCCCCAAACATTTCCCTTTCTCTGCTAGCATAAACATCACTCCATTTTCGTCAATGTTTTTATTCATAGGTACTAGATATCATTGAATACCACAGCTTTGAAGCGCATAAAAGGACCATAGAGAAATCTATCCTTGTAGTCGAATAGAGGTACTCTCCAAGCTTTGAGATATTATCTTTTGTGTCCTTATAGCGAGTACTAGCAGATCTAACTTTAAATGACACGACACAAGATGAAGGGATGCATGCTTCCCACCATCAGGTCTTTCATTTGTTCTGAACCTGGTGGAGGCTCTGGTCTGAACACTTTCTCATATATTTCTTTTCATATATACTCACTAAACTTTCAAAATGCATTAGGTGTTCCAAACTTTGCCACTGGATTCTTTAAAATAGATGTAGTACAGGCCTCGCAGCTCGAGCCTGGTTACTACACTATGGCACACAATTTTTTTTTTATTTAATAATGTATTTTAGTAGATGCATATAGAAGGATTGCAACTAATTTTGAATAAAATATGTCTTTTTTCTAGATACTAAAGAACCCCCTGCTTTTAAAATAGAGTGTACATATTTGTTTTGTTGTTTAGTCTTTTGTTGGCCCTGAGGAAGGTGAATCAATTTATCTCAATCACCGAAACGTACGTAGGCCGTACGCATCTAAGACCCCTACACAGAAAGCCACAAAAAATATAAAGAGAAAGAAGAAAACAATAAAGTGAATGGAAAATGTATAAACAAAAAGTGAAAAGAAATTGTAATACTTGACTCTGTATAAATCTATAGGGGACCCTCAGTAGTTTTTTTGTTTGTTGTTTCTTTGTTGAATTTATGTCTCATATATTAGTCTTAGTTTTGTTTAGAGTCTAGGTAGTGAATGCAGAAGTATGCATGGTGGAATGAGTGAGATGTATTTATGGTGACGACATGGGGTTCTTCCACGTTTTGTCATAAAGAGTTTTTTATATAATATATGTCACACAAATTGGTCCATATGAAATGTTGAAAAAAATCTGTTTACACAAAAATATGAATATGCACAAAATATGACAAAACAAAAAAAAGAAAAAATGGAAAAGTAAAGAATAATGGGCCCGATGTAGGTCGGTCGGTAACGGCCGAAAATCGGTATTTTCGGCCGTTACCGACCGGTATTTGAGCTTTGGTATGTAGGGACACATATTTTACAGAATCGGTAAATTTACCGATTGGTAAATTTACTGATTCTGTAAAATACCGAATCGGTATTTCTACCGATTAGGTAAATTTGGTATGTAGGTGGGACTCTTCTGAGTCCCACAAGCCTTACCGATTCGGTATTTTAGCATCAAATTCAATTTGATGTTAAAATACCGATTCAGGTGTGCATGCACATGTGTGCATGCACACCTGTGCCATATGACAGGCAGACCTGCCCTTAGGGCAGGTATGCCTGCCACATGGCCCCCGAACCTTTTTTGGGGGTGCTAGAGGGTGTCAAAGTGACACCCCCTGCACCCTTGTTAAAATCTGTATTTACCGATTCGGTAAATACCGACCGGTATTGCCCCATTCATTCCTATGGGCTTCAAAGCCCATAGGAATGAATGGAGCATTACCGGTCGGTATTTACCGAATCGATAAATACAGATATTTACCGATTCGGTAAATGGAACATCTGGATGTTCCTACATACCCCCCTTCTTATTTACCGATTCTTAATTACCGAATCGGTAAAATTCGGTAATTAAAAATCGGTAAATAAGTACTACCTACATCGGGCCCAAAATGTTTAAATAAAATAAAAGTATTTTCCTATATATTGCATCCCTTGTGAAATATTTTGTGATTTATTCACTGTATAGAATTACACAGGTCAGATTAGAGGTATTTGTACTTTACTGTTGGTTTTTTCTCCCTCCTCTAGACCTTAAATTGTATCTGGGAGTACTCTTTAGCATTATTGTGATTGGCGCAAGTCTATGCATAGTCGAAGGTCACCATTAGGTTTGTGTGCAGCTACCACCGGAGCAAGACTTTCCGTGGCTTCCACCTCCTCTATGATCCCATTATCTTTTAATTTAATAATCTCTTTTTTCATATCTTCCTTTACAGCAATTGGTACGCTTCTCACCTTGCAAGATACCGGAATGGAGTTATCCTTAAGCTTAATCTTGTGTTTGTAGCCCTTAAGGCGCACAAGATCATCCCTAAAAACCTTTGGAAATTCCTTTTGAAGAGAGTTAGCTAAATCAAAATTCATAACATTTTCCACTCCTTGACTCATATCCCTTAACAAAATCTGGGGATCTAAATTCGGATCTAAATATACCCCCACCTCTCCTTGATGAATCCAGCTTATAATGCTGTCACCCTTTTTTTAAATATAGATTTTTCCTGAAGTCATCCTAACTTTATTTTCTATCAGACCATGGAAATAAAAATGCAGTTTGATTGGCTCACCACCGTAAGCTAATGCAACGAAATATTTTGATCTTATCTTTCAATTTGTTTACATAAAAATCATTAGAGACTATGTTTATGTTCGCACCGGAATCAAATAAAACACGCGTATTGCAACCATCAACTTTGATCTCATCAAATGGGCACAACTTCGATTTTTTGGATGTTCCATTGCTCACTGCAGATACAATTTGTCCACATTCATATTCTTCAGGACAAGAATTACTATCTTCGTCATTGTAAACTTCAATTTTTTTAACTCTCTAGGTTAATCTACTTTTGCAAACAGATGAGAAATGCTCCTTCTTTTTACATTTATTACAGGTGTTTCCAAGAGCAGGGCATTTCTTATCATTAGCTAGGTGCCCAATTTTGTCACATCTGAAACATTTCAAAACTACATAACCACTACTATGCTTATCCTTCTTTGCACAATCTTTAACATGTATTTTACTTTAACATCCTGAACTTTTCCCATCATGTTACTCTGCCCTTTCACATTTACAATGTGTACATTATTCTCATTTCCATTATTTTTTTTAATAATGGCTACGCATTTCAAAGAATGTTCAATCCTTTTTGCAACTGAGATTACCTCATCAAGAGATGGTTCATCACGTAACCAAAGCTCTTCCCTAACTTTATCCATATTGCACCCCAACATGAATTGGTCATGAATATGTTCATCCGTTAAACCTTCAAATTTGCATGAAGATGCTAGCTTTCTTAAATCAGTTACATTTATTTCTATAGTTTCATCTTCCTTTTGTACTCTTTTCCCAAAGTTATACCTCTCTAAAATAGTGCTAATTTTAGGAAGATAATGTACATCAAGTTTACGCATACTAATTTCAAATTCATTAGGACCATTAGACTCAGAAGCTGGTAATTCTGGAAGATGATCAAATACATCCTGCCCTTCAAAGCCTAGACAATGCAGTTTTCCTTTCAGCGCTCAGCGATGTACCACATCCTTTGGCATAGCGTTCAAATACACCTTTCCACTTTTTCCACTTAATAGGTGGTTCACCAGGACTTTCTAAAAAGAAAGGTGCCGCAGTAACATTCTGCATGACTTCAAACACGTAAAACAAACACTGATATTTAAAGAAAGAGGGAGAAAAAAAATGATCTCAAAATAACATGTTAACCCCTTTATCACTATATGACTATGTTATGTAATACATATGAATTTCAATGTCAATTCTAAGAATACATTCTTGAAGTAAATTTCCAACATTTGAATAATATCAAATCAGTAAAAATATATTTCAGATAAGCATGTACACCATAGAATATAACATTAGATACTGTAAGTATAAAATCATCAAAGCGTATGCATGGCAAAGAAGAAATTTCAGTAAGATCCGTACTGAGGATAAATCTTTAACTTAAGAGTGTCTGCTATAATTTTATATTCATACAGGTAAAAGAATGCGACTCGCTGAGATATTATTCTTTGAGTCGTTTACGTGTCAAGTGTGCGAGTCGCTGCAAAATAGATGACTCACAATAAAATAAAAGTTACCTCAAATTATCTCTTAAGCGTGCGAGTCGCTGTAATATACTTCAAAATAGACTCACAATATAAAATGAAATTCTCATCATTCCGATTAGGATTGAGGAACAGTGAAGACAAGATGGCTGCTACACTTTCTCTGATGTCAGATCTTCCTACGTCGTTGCATTGTGATGTTCTGACCAAGGCAGCATTGCTAGAGTCGAGAGCGCACAACACGTTACAAAATGCGCAGCCTCCAGTCACCGAGAAGAAGAAAATTTCCGACACAATGCGGTGGGTTCGAATGTTGATATTTAATTTTCAAACAGCGCGCATTAAACTGTGTTTTTTTAAATTGCGCTTTCTCATCTTTTCAAGTTCTCACATAAAATAGTACCTCTCGCTCAGTTTGCTTAATATAATCCACAATCACGAGCGCAAATCAAATAAGGCAATCTCTGCTTATTAGTGTGAAATTACATGGAGCTAATCACATCGAGAGGCTCCCAATCAAGTATATTAAATTAAGAAATAATTATTTCTACTTCATATTAATATACCGATGAGCATGTGCCAAATTTGCACAAACACACACCACCATAGAGAAGATGGCACAAGAAGTTAGAATGATGTTTTTAAAGTTGAAGATAAACATCTCTCACCGCATAATATAACCAAAGTCCTTAGGTGTTGAGATCCTTTTGAAGAAATGCCGACTATGCCAGTGTTATATTTAAGAAAGGTTCTTTAGTCAGAAAATGAAGTTCTTCAATAGAGGTTTAATCTTAACAAAGGACCCCATCCAGCCAGGTTAACATCAACTAAAATATGCCTCCTAGCCTCAGTATGACATACTACAGATCTAGAATTACTATGACATAATACCATAGAGATACTAAAATAAACATAATACAATGTAATACCATAGAGTATTAATGCAGAATATCACAATACACTGGGTAGAAAGAAGTCAGCTGATGTAGGGCTGATGGGGTCCCTTCCCGCCTCGGTGCCCTTGACTGCTCCCATGATGGAAGTTGGTGGCGCCTCTTATGGAAAGTTATGGTCACCTGTGCCTATTACACTTATTATTCTTTTTTTATTTACAAATTAAGAGTTGTGACTACTTGTCGTAGTGCTAATTTTTAACTGTTTTTTAGGGTAATGGAATATGCCGAAAATAATTCTTATAACATTCTTAAATTGACTTCAATGCACTGTAGATATGGAGTACCCTTGGCTTGCCCTTTAGTATAACAGTTACTACTTTGTTTATTTTTGGCATCAAAAATGACAAAGGCTGTGACAGGAACAAAAAGTAAACATAGATCACATAGACCTATTTACTTTCTGTAACTTCAATTATTTGTATTTTACCTCAGCCTCAGCACGCAATTAATGGCTGCTGAGTGAATGAGACCAGACCAACAGGTCAACCCTGTGATACCATCAGAGGTCATAGGGCACATGATTTTGTTTCTCGCACCCCTGGCATTCTAGTGCGTTGACATCCATAAATGTATAAGAACTAATTGGCCCTAACCCATCTGGAACATTATGCTTTGAGGGATTTTTGCCGACACCACTTTGCATGCTACAACGTATTGTTTATTTTTTGTAATTTTAAGCAGGAGGTTAAAAATACGAGCATAAAAAAATGAAAGCCGCGGTGGCTGAAAGTGTCCCTCATAAGACTTTTCTACTTTTCAGACTTGAACATTTGCAAGCAACTGCTTATCTCATTTAAAAGTTTGACCATCCAGCTCGCTCCATTTGATGTAACGGACATGCATTTGACTTTCTGCGGTGTCTGAATGTCTTTATGGTCTTTTTCTATTTGTGCATACATAACTGCATCCCGAAGACCTTTTAAACAGCTACGCTGGTTTGCTGACAATATATAAAGCACTCTCATAGAAAAAAATCTAAGAGTGGACACAATCTCACAAGCAAGAATTTGTGATGTATGAAGTCACACATTTCTAAAGGTAGGTCTGTGCCAAGCGTGAGTATCAAACGCAGCTCTGATTTTTACTCTGCACTCTAGTAGTTCTAGTCCTGCCTTTTAAATGTAAAAACAAAACTAACATTTCCAGTATCCAACTTAAAACCCAACTGTGAACGAGGAACTCGGACCCAACAGAGAACAACTTGAAAACTCTAGGTTTACAACAGGGACAGCCATAAGGAACTCAAATATGAACCCCCAGGAAAAGAGAGTTCTAAAGATAACCATTCAAGAGGGTAATGGTGAAACAAAACTTAGCCAACATGAAGTGGGCTGCTAATAGGTGCTACCTTCTGGTGATGGAGTCATGGTACTTTTGGAATGCAGGAAGCAATTCAGGTCCCATTCACAAATACATTGAATAATAACTTGGACTGTTCAATATATAAGGACAATTTGCTTATACTACTGCACAATGGTCGGGTACCTCCATGCCATGTGCAACGTTAGCCAGTTCCTGTTGTGTATACAACCGCCACTTGCATTCTGGGAGTTTAGTGCCACTGTTAACATCATACAATTGGGTTTAAAATAGCATGCAAAGTACGCAGCTAGCAAGTGGATCCACATACTGTTTGACATCTTCAGCTAGCTCAGGTTTTTGTTTCAACACCACTTTTCTGGCCGAGATGGCTAATCCTATACTGAAGTGTGTAACCCAGCACTACAAGTCCCAGATTCCAAAGTGCTGTTAGCTTTAAAAACACTGCTCTGTAACACATGGATTATAGAAAATGTGGCAGCAATTCATCTGCACATAATTAACTGCTTATCTTTTTACATGCAACATCTCAACGAATATTATTTTCCCTGATCGGAGTTCAGATTCATGCACAGCCCAAAGGTAAGGATAGCCCATGGGCAACATCATGACCCCAGAGGACCCAAACCTGTTGCATGCTACTTGAGGTACTTATCCACTCAGTTACTCACTAACTCGCTCAATCGCTCACTGACCTTGAGAGTAGTGTTCAGTGTCTGGAGGTTATTACAAATTCTGAAAGAAACAGCAGTGAGGTGCATAAGGATTTCAGAAGTTCTTCAGCTAACAGGCCCCTCCACGCGAGTGACTAGCACCCTCGTCAAAGAAAAACCTATTTCTATGGTGCTTGAGGTCATAATGATAAACACCAGTGCACGAAGAGATATGGCCCCTGACACTGTGTCCGAATTCACTACTATTGTGATACCACTCACTAATAATGTGCAGGCAATGTACAGGCTGCAAGGTGTCACGGGTTATCTGATCTTCTATTCAGAGTTGAAATGGGTGAGCAATTTAGTCTGGATTTTTCCTGTTGAAGTAGGAATGATTGTGATTCTTTTATATATATTTGGTACTCTTCTATAAAGAAAAGACATCCCAAAAATAATGGTAGGGAACCACAGAATTACTCGTGGTTCAGATTAATTCAGGAATTTCCCTTCATCATTTTTTTGCTGTCTAATCCAAGTTACAATTGTTGAACTATAGGCCCTTTCTTAGTGTGCAGTTCACTATAGCTGCATATCAATGCTAATGCAATGTGCTAATGCAATGTGCATAAAAAATGACTTCTATAGTGACACACCTCCTATCATAGCGTGATAGGCAGCTCATTTCATACTGATGTAATACCAGGCACATTTTCCAAGTTCTACAAGCCCGCAGCTATATGCAGGTCGAATTGAGAAAGACCCTCTTGCTACACCTCTTTACAAGTCATTATAGGCAAACGTGTGACTCCAAATACAAGAGGGTGCGTGAATATAGGTTAGGGTATGACAGGGTGACAGAAGCAGAATATTTTGGGAATATTACATTCCCAAGGTCCTGAGGGCAGCATTAATGGAGGCACATAAAGATTGGGGCCTTTTTCTTGTTTAATTAGGGATCATGGCAACATTGCCACATTTAAGGTCCAATTCTGTTTCTAGACACACAGGTATCATCAAACACACTTACCTACTCTGAAAGGGAGCAAGCATTGACAAACTCACTAGGTCTGGTAATGGCTAGCAGCCTTTTGTCTTTATCAGTGCTTGTTTTGTCATGGTTTTTGTAATGCTTTATTTATGAGAAAGCGGTGGGGCCCTCAACAAACAAAAAAGGCCCTAATCATAAAATATTGTTGGTCTTAAACGCACAGGCTTCCATAGTTGTCCCCGGCATTGAAGGGAACTACTTTGTGTGTGGAGGTGCACCTTGACCAACAGCAGAATGCCATCATTCATAGTGAACTTATCCAATGTCTGAGGTAGGGCTGGCCGTTTACCCCATGCCATATGGTGTTGTGGGCCTAATAACAAAGTGAATGACACAGCAACAGACCAAGGGATGAAGAGAGTTGGCTGAAAACCACTATATATAGGTATATTTTATATATAATTGTAGTAACATTACATAATTCTTTATTCGATTTCATTGTAAAAACCATAAAAGCACATCAATTTACAGAATATTTAGTCGATACATTTCCAAACAGGTAGTGGGAAGGGGAAGGAAAGAAGACGTTCCCCATCGGGTGCTCCTAGGAAAATATGCAATTAGATGCACTATGTCTGACACCTTTTCCTTGTCCATCGGTCATAATAACATTCCCCACTGGCTGTTTCTTTTTGTAAGTATCTGTAGGCCTTACAATAGCATTCTATTTGCTATCGTGCTTATGCTCTTCTTTGATAAAGTGCTTAGTGCTTATACATTTAAAACATCTATGTACAAGTCATACTAAAATTAGAATATATAGAATAAATCCCAATTATTCTTACTGTCAATAGTACATGACAATATCCGGTTAAACATCAAAATAGCAGCATAATTAGTTGAGCCATCACGTATTAAAATCATATCATGAGCATTTGTGCGTAGATGAGTTAAAAAAAAGAGTAAGAAAAAATAAGGGTTGGTTTTTAAACTGGATAGTGGGAACCCTTCTATATTTCACAGTTCCTTTCCGTTACAATCCCTTGAATGGTACTCATCCATGCACAAGATTAGTCTTCCCTGCAGTTAGCATACTCACTACCTTGTCCCTGCTTGTTTGATGTTCTTTCATTTGTCATCAACGCATGGAGCAAGTATCTGGAGAGGCCCAAGACTAGATATTCTCTGCTATCACTTTTCAAGATTCTGACAATCTCTATTAAACGATTAGCTGCCAGTATTTGACAGATTGGGATTAGCCAGGTCTTCTTGTTTGTTTGTACATGGGACAGAAAAATAAGAAATTGACTTCTGATTTGAGAACACCTTTATACCCTGGACAACTGGGTGGATGTCGACACCTACCAACAAATCTGATAACTGGAAGGATACCATACCTACATTTTAAATAAAGTGACCTTGAGAGTGGTGGCTCTATGTGTGTCAGAATTAGCAATACCTTATAAAAGCTACACAGGAACAGAGGTGCTGGATCCCAAATCCACCCGGACAGCAAATCAAAGCTTAGTATTAACAAGTCTCTAAGTATGCTATCGTAGGGGGAAGGGGGAAATTGGATAAAATAACAAAAGAGAGAAGAGACTGCTTTGGTTGGTTCCTCCTGTAGTCCGTCCCGCAGACTTTTAACAGTTGACGAAACCTGTAGGCACAGAACAGTATTACCACTACTAATTCTACTCTAGTTTAATCTTTCTATTTTTTCTTTCCTCACTGCGTCTCACTTTCTTACCCCTTAACTTCCAGAACACTGCTTCTCTTCTATTTTCTCACTGGGTTCTCGTGTGATGTGCTATTAGTATTTTTCTGACTGAGTCTTCCTTCTGTAATTTAGAAATAATCCTTAAGTTACTGTTGTTACTCTTCTTCTACTCTTTCTCTCTATGTGTTCTTACTCACTTTTCTATATCCTGTATATTTCCTATTTATGACTTCTTGAATCCTGTCTTTCTTCTCAGTATATTTCTTCTGCTTGTCTTTCCTCTTGCACACCTATAATGTACATGTACACATATTTAGTAAACCTCCTTCTAAGCTCTTTTAGTCTCTGTATATTTTTAATATTGGATTGTATCCACTTACTGTGTATTTTGCTCTTTTATTATTTGTAAAGATTCTCCAGCGTTATTATCTCTCCTTTTATTTATTACCGATCTTGCCTTTTTCTGTGTACCAGGACGCTATCTGGTTGTGGAATGCTGTCTTCTAAGGTAAGTGCTCTTTTATCCTTAATAACTATTTACAATTTGTTTACTTTAACATATGCCATAGTTATCTATTGTCACTTAGCTTGCTGATTACAGATTCTGCCTTTCTCTGTGTACTAGAACGCTGTCTGGTTGTGGAATGCTGCCTTCCAAGGTAAATGGCTTTTTTATTCTCAATAACTATTTACAATTTGTTTACTTTAAACATATGCTACCGTTATCAATTGTCACTTAGCTTGCTGTCTTCTTTTTTTGTCCGTAGGTGCACCGGTGCTGACATCGCGGTTCGTCTCTAAATGCCGTAAGAATTACTTCGGCCGCACGAACTTCCGATATCCTCTCTCTGACTCCGTTATCATCTTCTGCCACTACTCGTAGTCTATAAGCTTCCCAAAACAATTACGTTTGGGGAAGAAATTCTCACAAAAATCACCAAAACACCCTAAATTGAGCTCCGTCAAGAACGAACGCTCCTCAAGTGGTCGAATCCTTGGTGAAGTGCGCAGTTCTTGGTAAGAGCGAGCCTCACCTGGATTCCGCCATAATTACAGCGGAGAACTAGACCGCTGACTACAAATCGGTTTGGCGACCATATTAAGGCGCCATTTCCGAGTTGACTCGGTCCAGTTATTCTCTTTTGCTCGAGTGGCGTGATTATTTTCTTTCTTCAGCGCAATTACTCCAACTTGGAGTCCTGGAGTCCTGACAGTACCCTCCAACAAGTTAGATTCTCTCCCTCTGGGTTTGGTCGCGTATTGTCTGTGACATTACTTAACCAATCTTGGAGCATGGACATCTTCGTCTCGCTCCCAAGACCTCTCTTCTGGTCCTTAACCTTTCCAGTCCACCAAGTAGTATAATTCTCCTTTTTGCACTTTAGAGTCTAGAATCTCTTTGACTTCGAATTCTGTACCTGCCTCCAGTTGAAGGGGTTTAGGTGGCAAATTAATTCGCAAATTTACTGGTGCCTTCTTCAACAAGGATATGTGGAAAACTGGGTGGATCTTCAGTTTGGGTGGCAATTTGATTCGGTAGGTTACTGGGTTTATCTTTTCTTCAACCATGTACGGACCAATAAATCTCGGCTGGAACTTCCGGTTTCCTTTTAGTCTCAAGGTCTTGGTACTTAAACAAACTTGATCTCCTATTTACAAAGGGGGGCCTACTCGCCTTCTCCTGTCTGCATAGCTCTTTTACTTCCCTTTGGCTAGTTCTAGGTCTTCAATTGCACTCTTGTGTACCTGTTTGAAGTGAGACACTATTTCCTTAACTGCCGGAACTGAGATTTCAGTTTGTCTGAGTGTAGAATTTGGATGCCTTCCATAATTCATAAAGAAGGGGGAAAACCCGGTGGAAACGTTCTTGGCATTATTGTGGTCGAACTCTGCAGCCCACAGATAGTCCGACCAATTCCCTTCTTGTTTTAAAAGAAACAATCTCAGGTACTGTTCTAGTTCCTGATTCACCCTCTCGGTTTGACCATCAGTTTCTGGATGATAGCTCATGAAAACCGAACTTCAGTGCCTAACCCTTCCATAAAGGACTTCCAAAAATGGGAAATGAACTGTGGGCCTCTGTCGGAGATCACTATTTTGGGAATTCCATGTATTTTCACTATCTGTGTGCTAAAATGAGTTGCCAACTGTTTAGCCGTTGGCACGCTTTTTAGAGCTGTAAAGTGTGCCATTTTTGAAAGGGAGTCTACCACTACTAGAATGGTGTTGTAACCTTGACTAAGTGGAAGATCAGTGATGCGGTCTAATGTGACGGTGTGCCATGGATAAGGTGGAGTGGGCAAGGGCATAAGCAATCCCTTCGGGGCCAGCCTTTCAGATTTTCCCTGAGCGCAAATTTCACAAGTTTTGACATACTTCTCTAAGTCCTTAGCCATCTCCGGCCACCAATAGTGTCGTTTGATCAGTTCCCTGGTCTTTGCCTCTCCTTTATGTCCAGCCAATTTTGCATCATGCCACTCTTTTATTATCTGTTGTTGTAATTCTCTGGTGGGGATGTACAAGGCTTCTTGAAAGTAGGGTAGCTGATTGAAAATTGTCCTTCCTTCCTTCTTCTTCACCCATTCTTGCATGGTTTCTACATCCATTGCTTCCAAGATACTATGTTCTAAATTGATTGAAGTAGTTGCTCCAATGATTCTTTCACTTGGAATAATTGATTGGTTTTCCAAAGGAGTTTTCTGATTTTCCGTGTCTATTCTAGACACAGCATCTGCTTTCCCATTTTGGGCCCCCGGTCGGTAAGCAATGACGAAGTCATAATCGGCAAAGTACAGCGACCAGCATAGTTGTCTTGGAGTTAGGGTTCTTGCTGTTTTCAAAAATTTCAAGTTTCGATGGTCCGTGTATACAGTGACTTGATGTTGAGCCCCCATCAAGTGATGTCGCCACTCCTTGAAAGTGTCTTTTATGGCCAACAATTCTTTCTCCGTGATTGTATAATTAACTTCTGCCAGGGTTAATTTCCTTGACCTATAGGCAACTGGATGTAATTGCCCAGTCAACTTGTTTTGTTGAGACAAGACTCCCCCACAGCCTGATCTGAGGCATCAGTTTCTACATAGAAAGGTTCGGTTGGATCTGCATGTTGTAAAATCGGGGCAGAAGTAAAGTTTTCCTTTAAGGATTGAAAGGCCTCCTCTGCCTCAGCTGTCCACTAAAACTTAAGTCCTTTCTTCAGTATCCGAGTGAGTGGTAGGATCTTATGTGAAAACTCACTGATGAACCTCCGGTAGAAATTCGCAAATCCAATAAAGCTTTGGACTTCTTTGACGCTCTCGGGAGACTTCCAGTTAATCACCGCTTCAATCTTTTTCCTATCCATGAGAATGCCCTGTGGGGAGATGACGAAACCCAAAAATTCCACTTGTGAAATATTGAAGGCGCATTTTTCGAGTTTTACAAACAGTCTGTTTTCTTTCAGCTTCTGCAGAACTCCTCTAACCTGATCCTGATGTCGTTCCTTATTCGCTGAGTAAATAAGGATGTCATCAATGTACACTATTGCACACTGATCGATGAATTCCTTCAGGGCGTCGTTTATGAAGTGCTGAAAAGCAGCTGGGGCATTGCAGAGGCCGTAGGGCATAACCTGATATTCGAACAGGCCGAATCTCGTTCTGAAGGCTGTCTTCCATTCGTCGCCCTCCTTCATTCTCACCAAATGGTACGCTCCTCTCAAATCTAGTTTTGTGTAGATTGTAGCTCCTTTCACTTGATCTAACAAAACAGATATCAATGGTAGTGGATAGCGGTTCTTCTTTGTGATCTTATTCATGGCTCTGTAGTCGATGCAGATCCTTAAATCCCCTTCCTTCTTCGGCACGAAAAACAAAGGTGAAGAGACAGGGGATTGTGAGGGTCGAATGAAACCATTGGCTAAGTACTTGTCCAGATATTCCCGTAAATGATGGTGTTCTTTCTCCATTAGAGCATATACACGGCTGCACGGCAAATTCGAACCTAGTTCTATCTCAATTTTACAGTCGTAGTTTCCGTGTGGTGGTAGTTGTTCAGCCTCCACTTTGTTGAAAACATCTTAAAAATCCTGGTATTCTTCTGGTATTTCTTGAACGTGGATAACACAAATTGATCCTTCTGTCTGACACAATGAAAGCGCAGGATTAACCTCTTGATCTGTTTGCTGACCTCCAAAACAATTTTCCAAACAATAATCTGATTCCATCTTAATGGTTCTTGCACTCCAGTTAATTGTTGGATTATGTTCAGTAAGCCAGGTGGTGCCCGAGTATCAACTGGAATTGGGGGGCATCAATCAAATTAAACTGGACTTTCTCCTCATGCCCATCATTAGAGATTAGATGTATTAATTCTGTGTGACTCACTATGGGACCTGAAGACAAATTGGTTCCATCCACTGCTCTAACGGGTTCAATCTTGGATTTCTTGATGGCTCGGATTCCCACCTTGCTAGCAAACTTCAAATCACAAAAGTTCCTGGTAGCTCCCGAGTCTATCATGACCGAAACGTCCGCCAGCGTCACATGCTGGAATCTTACTTCCATTGACAGAATTAAATGCGGCGCTGCGGACTGTAAGGTATTAGCCACTCTATGTTCTCCTGGAGTCTTGTCTGAAGTCGCATCCACCTGTTCAACTCCTCCAATGGGTGGTGCTATTAGTTTTCCTCCGACTTGAAGCTTGTCTTGGGTTTCTTTGGACAATTCCTCACGAAATGACCTCCGGATCCGCTATACATACTTAGATTGCTGGCTCGTCTCTTTTCTTTTTCTTCTTTGGAGAGGGTACCACGTATTGTTCCGATCTACATGGGTTCTGTACCCTGTTGACCTTCATAAGTTTGTCCTCCTTTCGATCTGACTCGATCAAATCTAGGAACCACCGATCTAAAATCTTTTTTCCTTTCGCCTTTTCTTTCTCCTTGTCGGAAGTCTATTTCCAAAACTAAATCCACCAACGCAGAGATTTCAGTGGGTCTATTGGGTATTCCAGCCAACACATCTTTTAACTCATCCTTTAACCCGCGGTAGAACACCGCTGCCCTCTTACTCTCTGGCCAGTTTGTTTCCACCACGAGCTTATTAAACTGGGCCAAATAGGAGTCCACATCTCGATTTCCCTGTTTCAGGTCAAGCAACTCGTTGTCTCCGGCTTGAGATATCCGTCGTCTGTCAAATATTCGAAGGAATTCTTCCCTGAAACTTTCATAATTTCATAGGATTGGTTCATCTTTGGTAATGAAAGGCAAAGACCAGGATGCTGCATCACCACTTAAATATGACAACACAAAGGTGACTCTCGATTGCGCATCTGGAAAAATTGAAGGGCGGCACATGAAATGTAACGAACACTGTGTGATGAATATTTGAGCCTTCTGTGGGTCCCCACTGAATCGCTCCGGTGCCGCCAATGGAATGTCTGGTGACAGGGAGTGAATTACCTGAGTAGTCCTTCTATTGGTACCTTCGGATAATGGATTTTGAGCGTCTGACCCCGTACTAAAAGGTTGTCTAAGCCTTTGCGCTAACTCTGCGGTCTCCTTTCTGGAGTTAACTATTTCTAGTCTAAGGTTTTGGTTCTCTTCTCTGACTGCACATAACTCCTTTTGTATGGTATCCAATATTGTTCCTAACCCTTGTAAGTCAATTCCCTCCGCCATCTCTGTTCGGGTGTAAAATGCAACTTGGGCACTTCACTCTGTCAGAATTAGCAATAGCTTATAAAAGCTACACAGGAACAGAGATGCTGGATCCCAAATCCACCCGGACAGCAACTCAAAGCTTAGTATTAACAAGTCTCTAAGTATGCTATCGTAGGGGGAAGGGGGAAATTGGATAAAATAACAAAAGAGAGAAGAGACTGCTCAGGTTGGTTCCTCCTGTAGTCCGTCCCGCAGACTTTTAACAGTTGACGAAACCTGTAGGCAAGGAACAGTATTAACACTACTAACTCTACTCTAGTTTAATCTTTCTATTTTTTCTTTCCTCACTGCGTCTCACTTTCTTATCCCTTAACTTCCAGAACACTGCTTCTCTTCTATTTTCTCACTGGGTTCTCGTGTGATGTGTGCTATTAGTTTTTTTTCTGACTGAGTCTTCCATCTGTAATTCAGAAATAATCCTTAAGTTACTGCTGTTACTCTTCTTCTACTCTTTCTCTCTATGTGTTCTTACTTACTTTTCTATATCCTGTATATTTCCTATTTATGACTTCTTGAATCCTGTCTTTCTTCTCAGTATATTTCTTCTGCTTGTCTTTCCTCTTGCACACCTATAATGTACATGTACACATATTTAGTAAACCTCCTTCTAAGCTCTTTTAGTCTCTGTATATTTTTAATATTGGATTGTATCCACTTACTGTGTATTCTGCTCTTTTATTAGTTGTAAAGATTCTCCAGCGTTATTATTTCTCCTTTTATTTATTACCGATCTTGCCTTTTTCTGTGTACCAGGACACTATCTGGTTGTGGAATGCTGTCTTCTAAGGTAAGTGCTCTTTTATCCTTAATAACTATTTACAATTTGTTTACTTTAACATATGCCACAGTTATCTATTGTCACTTAGATTGCTGATTACAGATTCTGCCTTTCTCTGTGTACTAGGACGCTGTCTGGTTGTGGAATGCTACGTTCCAAGGTAAATGCCTTTTTTATTCTCAATAACTATTTACAATTTGTTTACTTTAAACATATGCCACTGTTATCAATTGTCACTTAGCTTGCTGTCTTCTTTTTTGTCTGTAGTTGCATCGGTGCTGACGTCGCGGTTCGTCTCTAAATGCCGTAAGAATTACTTTGGCCGCATGAACTTCCGATATCCTCTCTCTGACTCCGTTATCGTCTTCTGCCACTACTCGTAGTCTATAAGCTTCCCAAAACGATTACGTTTGGGGAAGAAATTCTCACAAAAATCACCAAAACACCCTAAATTGAGCTCCGTCAAGAACGAACGCTCCTCAAGCGGTCGAATCCTTGGTGAAGTGCGCAGTTCTTGGTAAGCCCGAGCCTCACCTAATTACAGCGGAGAACTAGACCGCTGACTTCAACTCGGTTTTGGGACCATCTTAAGGCGCCATTTCCGAGTTGACTCGGTACAGGTATTCTCTTTTGCTCGAGTGGCCTGAATATTTTCTTTCTTCAGCGCAATTACTCCAACTTGGAGTCTTGGAGTCCTGACAATGTGGTTGAGTAATTGGACACTACCTTTAGTGTCCAGTGATAACATTTCTTGAAACAATTCTTTCATTGTCAGTGGTGATTCATTTACCCATATGTGCATCTAAAAAGTTAGAGGCTGTAGGGCAGTTGCATGGGCAACACTCTTCATGCCCAGATCTGAGTGCATTGGTGTTAGTGGGGCATTTCTGGGAAGCTCCAGCACAGATCTTATGAAATTATTTTTTGTTTATTCGATAGTGGTTGCATTAGTGTTTCCCCGGAGTTCTGCACCAGAGCGTGTGGCCCCTAGTCCCTTTGCTTGATATACTTGGATTGCGGTGGTCAATGGTCTATAAATTGGCTTCCTTAGTTTTTTTTTATTAAAGCCATCCCCACATGCTGCAGTGACAACTGGCTTTTCAATAGTTGTGGAGATAATGATAGTGTATTACAGAGCTGCAGTCCTAGGTAATCAAATTGTGTCACCTCTTCTAATATGGTTGAGCCCAGTTTTCTCTTGAAGTTAAAAGACTTGTGACGATTAAAAACCACGAATTTTGTTTTTTGGGTATTCAGTTCTAGTCCATGGTGTATGCAGGCACTCCCAAACTTGTACAGTAGGTTTTGAAGCCCCATCGGTGTTCGTGAGATGAGCAAGGTGTCATCCCGAGAGAGTAATGCAGGCACCTCTCTGCCTGCAAGCTTGGAGGTAGAGCACCCATACAGCCTGTTAATTTTGAAATCAAGCCATTTATATAAAGCGTGAAGAGGGTTGGCGCGAGTACGCACCCTTGCCTCACTCCACTACTCATCCCTATCCGATTTGTTAGCCCACCTTCCTGCAGGCATCTGATTTGAGCGTAGTTGTTTGTGTGTAGTCTCATGATGATTTGTGCGACATTTATTTGGATCCCCAGTTTGCTCAGACTGTCCAAAGTTTCCCCCATGCCACTAAATCGAAGGCAGCGCAGAGATCTACAAATACCACATATAAGGCACCCTTCCCAATTGTCACATATTTCCATAAGATCAGAAGGAAGCGAAGAAGCTGATCTAAAGTGTTTGTCTTCCCTCTGAATCCTGCCGTCAGGGTTGATAGTAAATCCCCCTTCCTTATCCAGTTATTTATTCTACCCAGAAGTTGGGGGCAGAATATTTTCAGGAAATATCAATGAGGCTTATGGGCCTGTAATTTGCCGGGTCACTTTTATCTCTCTTTTTTAGATGGGGATGACCTCGGCACCTAGCCAGGAGTCTGGTATTTCTGCCCCTTTTAATATGACATTATATGTGTGGTTAAGAATGGTTAAGAAAGACACTCCATATTTGTGGTTCTGATAGGTAGAGATCCCTCGGTATTAGATCTCAACCTGGGTCTTTCCCCCTCGGTGTGGTTGTGATTGCTTCCAAGGTTTTGTCTATGGTGAAAGATAAGCAATCATTATCCACTCCCAGATTAAGGGGCTCTATGGGGATTACACCATTGTCCTCTGGCCCTACATATAAGTTAGAGAAGCGGCTTTCATGGCTATGAGGTCTCCCTTGCCAGACGTGATTGCTCCCATTAGTGCAAGCCGTGCTAGTTTACAATTTTCATTGAACCGCTTGTTTGTTTTATTTCTGATCTTACCCCTTCCACTGTAGACTTTAAAGAAGAATGTATTTATATTACTATTAGGATTTTAAATGTGTCTACCTTGGCTTGCTCCTCCACATTATTAGTGTCTCGGGTCATCAGGGAGTCACTGACTATGGTGTAAATTGGTGCACTGTTTTCTATTTGTGTCCATTTAATCCTCTTGCTGCCATTACTAAAGATAATGCAGTTGAAAGATTTAGGTTCCATGGGTGGTTGGGGTGAACAAGACACTTCTTTTAGTTTCAGAGAGAGAGAGAGCATTTTGGTCACTATCGTGTCTTTCTATCACTCACATGTCCACTAGGCTTGACCATAACTGGACATCAATCAAGAAGTAATCTATTCTAGTTTTACTATTTGCCCTCTTGTATGTGTGATGTAGTTTCAGATCAGAGGTGGAACTGAAATTCAGAGCCCTCAACCCATGTTTTTAAGTGAAGGATGCACCTTGGAGAGCTACTTTCACGTGCTACCCTGGATTCCCGTGACTCAGCGATAGGATATTTAGTTCGGAGTCTTCTAAGTCACTGATACTTTTTGTTACTTCAAGAGGCTCAAATGTTACATTAAGGTCCCGGGCTATGACTAAGTGATGGTATGCCCTATCCGTCTCAAGAAATTTATCTAGGTGTGTGATGGTTGGTGAGTCTTTGTGGTGTGGGGTGAACCTATTATGAACACTTACCAATAAGATTGAACTGATGGTGCTGGTTTCTTTAATGATCTCAGCCAGTAAATTGGGGCTATCTAGTTCAGGTTTTTTTATATGGATCCCCCTTTTGGTTTTGGTCCCGATTATTAGTCTGTCTGCTGGGCGGCCTTTCCTTGACGGGGTGGCTTCTATGCTATGGTTGGTAAATCCCA
Source organism: Lissotriton helveticus (assembly GCF_964261635.1). NCBI lineage: Eukaryota > Metazoa > Chordata > Amphibia > Caudata > Salamandridae > Lissotriton > Lissotriton helveticus. The sequence goes on from NC_136059.1 coordinate 1,293,276,516, forward strand.
CTCTATGAATTTTATTAACTGCCCAAGTTTCTTGGAAGAGGCAGATATTGTCGGTCTCTATTAGCCTCCCACAGTCTTTGCAGGCAATCTTGGACCTGAGCCCTGCGACGTTTCAAGACAACAGTCTCAGTTTCCCATTGGGTTCATGGAATGGCTGATGTTCGCCCACCTCGTAAGATATCAAGTGTGTGGGTGACTGGGTTTGGATTGGGGACTGTCCCCTCTCAGCGTTAGTAGTGTGAGCCCCCCGGTAGCTGTTTTGGTATCCATTGGTCATTACCTTCTGTTAATGAGGTTAACAGAGCACTGCGAGGAAACAATCCCAATGCCTGTCAGCTAGATCTATTTGCGGGGACTGCCTTTGGGGTGGTGTTAGTGATGTTATCTGGTGGGCTCATCTGGGTCCAATCAGTAAGCAAGGGTATACTTTGGGGTGTGAACTTAATCTGGATCTGTGATTTGATTGGGGCAATGTGCGTTGCTCCAAATTAACTAACCCCTTTACTAAGCTGCTAGAGGCCAGATCTAATATAATATGGTCTGAATCTTTGTTTGCTGAGCAAAGCTTTGCAGGTAATATATCTTATGATTGAACGACACTGCCTCACCTGTCTTATCAAGTGAATAGCTTTATAAACCAGGGCATCCCTAGATTCCGCTGAGTTATTTGTCAATTTAGGTACGTTTGTCATGAACACCCTGTTGCATCCCACGTTGAGGGATCCACTGTTCTCACCCTGACATACGCTCCCTCTAGATCTCCCTTTTCCTCCACTGTACCCAATACTCCCAGGAAAGGGTAATAAATTATGTTCCCTCAACAGGACATTCATGTAAGGGTTGCTTCTAACACCATTGTAACCTTCCAGTGCTCCTTCCAATATTCCTCCCACGTGACCCTCATTCCTATTGCCTCTCCTAGGCCATGTACTCCACCCTGGTAACATCCCCGTTTGGATAAGTTGTGGTGCGTTGTAAACTGGGCAAATCAATTCCCTTGCATTGTGAATGCAGGTGGATTGGCTTGGGAATACTGGTAGTGGTTAGAATTGTTTGCCATGAGGTGCTGATGATTTGAGTCATTGTTTAATGGGACCCCAGCCACTCTTTTCCATCCTTTTCACCCCTCTAGTCACCCCTGTGTTACTATGGTGGATCATATGCATGTGGCCAGGTCCCGGCCCATGCCCTGCTCCCCATGTTGTATTGGGGCGAACACTATTGAGCTGATCTATCAAAGATCCTACAATGATTTCTGCAGTTAGGTCACTTACATTAGGCTTGAGCTCACTCAGTTCGATGCAGAGAGCATTACTGTGCACTTGTTTTGACAGAATAGTTGTTCTATGTTTGGTGTTATAGTAGTAGACTCTCAACCTCAAAAAGACTTTATTCGGTTATAAAACTTTGACAACCATAAAAGTGCATAAAAAACACAATTCAAAATCAATTCACATATGTCAGTCGATATATAAAATAGTTAAAAGTACAGAATCTCATAGCTAAAAGGAGTTATATTTACACAGATATCGTTTGTCTTAGGTGAAAAACATTTCTAAGAAATACAGAAACAGATGCCACTGAGAATATATCTTCAAGTTTCTGAATATTTAGGAAGGCGGGTCGACATTGTCTAAAACTCAGATATTTTAAAATGGGCATGATCCACCTTTGCCTTGGTACAGTATAGAATTTACAAAAAAATTAAATATGAATATCTGATTGAGTGGAGGTATTATCACACGGGCATTTACATATACCAGTAGACCAATCATTAATGGCGGGAAAACGTAATAACCTAAATACAATCCCAAATCTAAATCTTGTCAGCAGAAACCTTTCATGTGCCGTCATCCTTAAGGTTAAGTAGGGCTGTATTGCCTGCGAAGTTACGGTCAACTGGTGAGCAATCACTGTTTTTTTAGGTAATTCATTTTGATCTCTTAAATTCGCCAAATACGCAATACATAACCTTTTTAGGTCTTTTCTAGGGATTTTTGCCATTGACTTGGGATCATCATAGAATTCAGGGTGATTGATGTAGTCACAAAAAGTTTTAATGTATCTCAACCATTTCACTCGGTGAGCGCCCTCTAATTTCAGGGCGTCCCCCAGTATGAGGCGATTTAGATGACACTCATCGATGGTCCAGACACTATGCCACAGAAGAACCGGTTGCACCCTAATAAGATCTTCCAAATAGGGCAAACCGAGTTCAGTGTGACAATTATGGGTCGATGTACCCTCCGGAACAGTAAGGAGATATCGCAAAAAGCTGTTCTCAGTCAGCTGCAGGCCAGAAACATTAAAGTTACCCCAAATTCCCGCACCATAAGTTGCCACTGCAACGCAGCTGGCTTTATAAATACGTAGGAGCTCATTTACAGGTCTCTTTCCCATCTTTTTGCTAAACAGTTTAAGGGCCATAACAGACTTAACGAATAGCAAATTTCTACTTTTGATGGCACTGTTCCATCGCCCTGTGCAGTCAAACAGTATACCTAAATAAGGGAAATTAGAAACATGATCCAGTGGCTTTTTATCAATAAACATGGTTCTTTTCCTCTGTTTAACATTAACGCCACAATTCATAGAAAAGGTTTTAGTGCAGTTCACCTTCAAATCTAAACTGGTCATGAAGGTGGAAAACGATGTAATCATAGTTTGCATCGCCAAAGGGGTTCTTGCCATCAAAACAGCATCGTCGGCATAAATAAGTGCCGGGATACGGCGTTGCGATGCTGTGGGCATATCTATACAGTCCCTTAGTAAGATTTTCTCCAAACCGTTAATGTAAATAGAGAATAAAAAAGGGGCAAGGATGCATCCTTGTCTTACCCCCCTCGTGATGTTAAACATTTTAGTGCACTCTCCTTTAGTTCCATATCTAATCATAGCTCTTGCTCCATTATAAAGCTCTCTTAAAAAACAAATGATGTTATCCTCAACACCCAGACAAATTAAAATTGACCATAATTTAGTGTGATTAACACAGTCAAAGGCGGAGGTCAATTCCACAAAAGTTAAAAACAACCTTCCTCTCTTAACCTTGGTATATTTTTCCACAAGTATAAATAGATTAAGGCCCTGATCTATAGTCCCAACTCCTTCTCTAAAACCATATTGCAGGTCACTAATAATCTTGTACTCATTGGCCCATGACTGCAGCCTATCTAGAATGATCCTACCGATAATTTTAACTGTAGAATCAAGCAGAGATATTGGGCGGTAACAAGTACAGCTAGCCCTGTCCCCCTTTTTAAAAATGGGTACTATAATAGATTCGTACCAGGTACTAGCAAGGCCCACCGTACAAGCAGCATTCAGGTATCTAGTAAGCAGAGGTGCCCATAATGTTACATTATTTTTAAAAATATCTACCGGGACACCATCTGGGCCCGGTGCCTTGCCCCACTTGCTTAAGTTAATGCCCTTGATTACCTCATCCAGCGTAAAAGAGAGATTCATCCCCTCTTTATTATTTGGCAATAAAGGTACCTCCTGCACTGGCAGTTCCCCTAAAAGTTCCACAGGGCTGTAGTGTGCCTCAAAGTGCTTCACCCATTCGTCCTCTGAAATGGCAATCTCTAACCGCGCTTTAGAGTCATCTTTAAAAAATGGCGCGTTGACTGCCCTCCAGAATGCAGTCATATCCTTCGATTCAGAGGTGTCTAAAAGTGCCACCCATGCTTCATTTTTCATCTTGGCCCTTCTCTGTTTAATAGCCAATTTGTAATTTTTACGGAACTCCCTAATCTGTTTAAGATCTCTATCTTGTTTATTCAAAGCCCGTTTGAGTTTAGTGTGTGCCTTAGTGCATTCCAGATCAAACCAGCCCTTCTTTCTATTGTCATGATTCCTTAGGTTAACCCAAAGTCCTTCCTTAATACTTATTATAATAAGTTTAAAGGTGTCAAAGACTACAGTGTCCTCGGACGCCATGTCCAGGCAAGTTTCGAAACAATTTTTTCTCATCTTAATCAAGTTACCAATAAACTTTTCAGGTATAACCTTGGACCACTTTAGGGCATAGCCATTCTGTCTTTAGATTTCAATATTTTCAGATAGTAGCTTAGGGATACTGTCTACAGGTGCACAAGGATCTCTAATTTCAACCCTAATGGGAAAATGATCACTTAAAGTGATGTCCAGTACACTGTAGTTTACCACACTTTCCCCAAAACAAGAGGAGATCAGAACATATTCGATTAGAGAAGTTAACCCTCTACCGTTAAAGGTTGCGGAGAACGGAACCTCTGGGTGATACAGTTTGTTTGGAAAACCTAGATCATTCGTGAAGAGGATCTCATTCAAAGCATCCCCCATACCGGAATGTTCGAAGTGTGTCAGAATGGACTCATTGTCCACCGTTAAACCACAGTTTCCCTTACCAGGTCTATTGCAGAGAGTGCAATTAAAGTCTCCCCCCCATATAACGACGAACTCCTTACGTTCATTGCATATTATTGCGTTGAGTTCGGAGCTTAAAGTTTTGAACACTGCAACCAAATCAGCAGGGGGAACATTGTTATACAAGTTAACAATCAAAATGCAGAGGCATTGTTCAAATGTAAACCAACAATGTGATAATAACGAGTATTATAAAAAACCTCCATGTTTTTACATTTAAAACAATTCGAGACATATACAGAGCCCATCCTTGGCTCTGCCATATGATGAGCCAATGGCTGGATTAAAAACAGTCTTAAAACCATTAAAATGGCAAGCTTCCTTAGCCCAAATTTCTTGCAGGCATATCACATCATGATCTTTAACTAGATCAGACTAAAGCGGGCTATCCAATTTGGATCTAAGTCCAGCAATATTCCAGGAAATGAAAGGCCATTTATCCTTTAACTTAATGCTCACAACATGATTTAAGTCGATGGCTGTACCTATACTGCTATCTGAGGAATCCTTACTTATAGACGGATCCCCCCCTGATGCAGCATCAATTCTTTCTAGTTGGGAATCATCTGAATTAAGTATCGGCCTCCCTCCTGGTTCTTGTATTTCCTCAATTACCAATAGTTGCTTAGCTTGAGTGTCATAGGAATTTTTAACACATGTAACAGTTACCTGGTCCCATGATGGTCAGTCCACCCCTCCCAACCCTGACAGGCAATCAAATCTATTATAGGTTGGGATAGCAAAATGAGGATAATTATAATGGCGTGTCGACACAAAACCTCCATGCATCATTGGTGCCATTGGAGCATTAAAGCGACTTCCATTATATATGGGCCTCACTTCATGGAATGGTTCATATATTTTTAGGTTACCAGGAACATTAGGGGCCGCAGGGTAAAAATATCTCAGATCCAAAGAGAGGATTCCTCCTGTGTTGTTATAATTAGGGAATCCACTAATGAACTGAACCATTCTTGGATCCCTAAAATTAACTATAATACAGTCTCCTTCAATATTCTTCACTATGTGGCCCAACCAGGTTACTCTCCGAACAGTAATGATTTCCCCCCGCATATCAGGACTAAGGGGTCTATTTTGCCCCAGCCAGTGTATGACTTTGTTTTTTAGTTCGTGCACAGATTCAACCCTGTTATTTTTCCATTCCGGCACCCCAGCCAACACAATTACATAGGGGTGACAGTCCGGGGGAAGATCAACTCTCTTCTTGTGTCCTTTACTTAAGGGAGCCTGTGTATTAGCTATTTCTGGTACCGTTTTGTCGGGGCCTCTGGTGAAGCCTATTTTATTGGAGACTACGTTACTATCGCTCTCTACCGTGGGGACCAATTTATGATCATTGGCTTTTGACTTCCCACTTGTTTGCTCTGATAGTTCTTTTATAACTAGCCCCTGCTTCTTTCTAGGAGTGGGATTCGGTTTATTTTTGGGTAATATAGGAGTACTAGTACTGTTAGATGTTTGATCCCCTAGTTTTTTCAACATCTCCGAATTGGCTCATACAATTCCCTAAAGGATTTCTAGGTGTTCACCTATCTTCCTAGTCCGTTCCACCAATGGGAGAATTAAACTCTTGACCAGGTGCTCTATATTTTCCAACGAACACGTGGTACCTCTGTGATTTGTGAGCGGGCTTTCAATTATCTCAACAAGAGGACTAGTAGAATTCGAGCTAGAGTCAGAGTCAAATACACTTTATTCGATTATTTTAAAATCATAAAAGTATGCTATACTATACATTCATTTTTGATCATACAAATACACATAGTTAAAGAAACAATTTTAAAAACAATATTTACATAATTTATAAAATTTGTAAAAAAGGAGAAAAACATGAATTCGATGTACACATATTTATCATCCAGATCAAGCTTTTAAGAGCAACCGTTTTTACAACTATAGCTAAATATGCAAAACCCTAACAATTTTATTAATTTCTAGGGTTATTTACAGTTTTATAGTTATATACAATATGCTAGATACCAGAGGAAATAATATACAAAGTTTACATAGTTCGTAAATAAGTTTTGCTAAAGGTTCAGGGTCATGATTGTATGCAAACTTTTTTGCTTAGATCGGATGGACATAATCAGAAAATTTGCTACTCCATACATAACCAATGGGGATTCCATAAGTTGCAGGAACAATAAGGCTGGTTTAACCTGCTTGAAAATTTGGTTTTTCAATATGGGTTTAATGAACTTTTCCCTTCCACTCTTAAAAAGGGGGCAAAAGAACAAAAAGTGTGATATGTCCTGATCAGAAAAGTCATCACATTTGCAGGGAGCATTCTCATGAGGCTTACACCACTTCTCATAATCTCCTAAGAGAAAATGAGCTAAATTGAAGCGAAATCTTGTAAGGACCCACCGATGAAAAGGTTTATTTACTGTCATCAAGTATGGTTGAATAGATAACGATGTAATCCTCATATAGTGGGACCTTACCGTTGGCTTCATGATTTCTCTAGCCTCCCTTTCAGCCTCCTTTCTCTTTGTATAATGGGTCTTAACCCAATCTATATCCTCTCTCACCAGGCTCTCTGGTTTAAAACATAGATCGGGACGGCCCAAATATACTGCAGATTTTTAATATGTGATAACCACCCGATCTTAGCCGCATTGTCCCTTCCCATACAATCCCTAATAATCTTGTGGTTTAGTGTTAGAGCTGGGTTAAGCCATATCTTAATCCAGGATAGTAGCGGGGCCATTTATTTATTTATTTATTTATTTTTGCAATTTTTAAAGCGCTACAAATACCCGTGGGTGTCTCGGCGCTAAAGGCTAAAGACTAAATAACCAGTGATTAAAACGTTGAGACAATGAATAAAATGATCTATGAATCATGTCGTTGAGAAAATAGCCAAGTCTTTAGCTGCTTTCTGAAGACAATCAAAGATGGACTAGTCTTTATATTAAGGGGAAGGGAGTTCCACAACTTCGCTGCTGCTATGGTGAAACATCTGTCTCCCCAATTAACTTTCCTTGTTCTAGGAATTTGAAGCATGTGAGCCGTGTTAGAGCGCAACATTCTAGGGGTTGCCAAAGGTTTGAAAGAACTTCTCAGGAATTTAGGTCCCGTATTTTTTATTGCCTTATAGACAATGCAGAGGGTCTTAAACTTCGTGCGACTTCTGACTGGAAGCCAATGCAGTTGGTCTAGATGTCCGGAAACAGAGCTATATTTGGGAATACCCAATAGAACTCTGGCGGAGGCATTTTGTATTAGTTGCAGTTTGGAAATAACCTTTTTTTGGGCATTGAGGAAGAGGGCATTGCAGTAGTCAGTACGAGAAAACACCAGTGTGGATATAAGTGTTTTTCCCGTAGCTATGGGAAGATACGGTAAGAGTTTCTTTATTTTAGGGCCAGAGACAGTGAGTCTTCAATATATCCCATCCCCAATTCCATATGTACAGAAAATGCTGGTGTGGATTGCGAGAGACCCAATATAGATCGTAAGAAAATATTTTCCTCTCTCTGTATTTCGGAAAATTTTTTGTAGCCCCAGATCGACGCCCCATACCTGGCGATAGCCAAGGTTTTGGCTCTATAGATGGACAATATAGCCTCAGCTGGCTTACCGCCCAGTCGTTTTGCAAAGCCCATGATAGCGGCAGCCGATCTCTTGACTGCCACAGTTTTACTTTTAATTTGTGGTGCCCATGTCCCCCTCTCATCGAACACCACACCTAAATAGGTAAAGACTTTGACCCTGGTAAGCACGGAGCCGTTACAAGAGAGAGTTTTGATACTATTCTTACCTTTACCTACTGCCATTACGTGCGATTTCTCTATGTTAACTAACAGGTCCAGATTTTGCATAAATGCCCCAAAGGAGTTTAGTAACAATTGTAAACCATTTGGGGTTCTTGACAATAAAACCGTGTCGTCGGCATATAATAAAACCGGCAAAGCAGTGCCGCCCATACGTGGTACATCAATAGAGGCTACTTCCAGTGATTTTCCCAGTGAATTGATATAAAGGGAAAAAAGCATAGGGGCCAAGATGCACCCTTGGCGCACCCCCCTACCAGACTTAAAGAAAGCAGTGCAATTTCCCTCTTGGGACATACGAATAGTTGCCCTCAAATCACTGTGTAGCTGTGCCAGGAAATTAACAAGTTCCCTTTCCAGGCCCATTTCCAAAAGAATTGTCCACAGCTTTGACCTATTGACTAGGTCAAAGGCTGTGGACAAGTCCATAAAAGCCAAGTACATCATCCCCTTTGATGCTACTGTGTATTTGCTCAGTGTAAGATGTAAATTGAGGCACTGATCCTCTGTGCCTCTTCCTGAGCGAAAGCCATACTGGGCTTCACACAGAATATTTTTATTTGTCGCCCAGGATGAGATTCTTTCAAGGATAACCTTGCCCAGGATTTTGAACGAAGAATCTAACAAGGATATGGGCCTGTAGCATCTGGGGTCCCCCCTTTGGCCCTTCTTAAAAATGGGGATTATGGTGGACTTTGACCATGATTCTGGGGCACTTAACTTATCTAGACTGATCACGTTAAAGACATTAGTGAGGACCACTGCCCACATGTCAGAGTTGGCTTTAAACATGTCAGCCGGGACGCCGTCCGGGCCTGGGGCTTTTTTGCCTGCTGTATCTTCAATTGCTTTCTGTACCTCTTTAATGGTAAAGCTGGGTAGTTTCTCCTGTGATTCTAACAAAGTTTGGTCTAGTGGATCCAGCTCAAGGTTACTGCCGTAGATTTTTTGAAAGTGATCCAGCCACTCCTGTTCAGGGATATTTGCTTGCAGTGGCGCATTATCTTTCCCACTGAATAAGGGGGTATTAACAATTTTCCAAAATTTAGCACTATCCCTCAACGTGGCCTTATCATACAGCTCATCCCAAGCTTGTTTTTTAATTTCGTTTTTTCGTCTTAGGATATTTAAATTGTACTTTTTCCTAAGAGTGGCCACCTCTTGTTTATCTCTAGGTATCTTTTTTAGTGCGTTATGTAACTCTCTATGGGACTTGGAGCAACCCTTGTCAAACCACCCCTTTTCCTTTTTCTTCTTACTTTTCAATTTACATTTTAGATCATCCGCTACTTGTTTACAAATTGTTTCAAATGATAAAATTATATTCCCCTCAAACTGTAGTGGGTCCCTACAGATGTTAATTTCTTTGCCCACCTTTTCTTTTAAGGAATATAAAAAATCCTCTTATCTGGCTGGGTAGGTCTCTTATTCCTATACGTAACCTCCGTATCCCTTTTCTTGGAAGAAACTGTTTTAGTCTTTTTAGTACAGGAGCCTTTCTGTTGGTTTCCGCTGCGCTTACGTTTTAAAGCGGCAACCTGAGGTTGTACTACGCGGCTACTATCTATTGGCAGTTCCTTAAGTAATAATTGGCTTTGGCGTCTGCCTGGATCTTCACTTGGATAGGCCATATAGGAGTCTAGGCTCGCGTCAATCCCACTTATATCAAGGATAGTTGAAAGGTCTTGGTGGCTCGCAATTTGATTGCTCTGCGTGCTTCGAATATGAGGTTGTTCAGGTGATGGGACAGTAGCAATACGCCCTAGTGACGATCTTTTCAAAAATACAGGGTCGAGATATAGCCGCTGTTCAGTTAAAGCTATTTCCTTCTCCAGTACTATAACAGCTTTAGTGAAGAAGGCGTCAATAGTTCCAATGACTCCTCCTCCGATTACCCCACTCCCTGCTTTGTTGCCTTTGGAGGTAGTTAATGCCATAACTATTGGACCTATTAGTATGCCTCAATTTCAGTCAATAATGCATATACACCTTAAAAATAGATTTAAAAAGCAATTAAACAGATATGTATAAAGTCTTACTGGATTCAGAGACATAAAGGGGGTGGCCCAGTCCAGTCTCAGTCAGTCTCTGACGGGCTCAGACGGGCCCGCCCTTGGCCCGGGCTTCGCCCGGCTCGTCCCGCGCGTGTCCCGCGCGCGTCCCGCGATGCACGGGTCTGGTTGCGATTTAAAGCACCTGGTGTGCTCTCTGCTGGGCGTTCCCGAAGGCAAGGTGTTGTGTGCGATGTAGTCAGGGTCTGCACTTGTCACAGACCCTGATGCGAGTGTTTCCCGCGAAGTGGGAAACGCGAGCAGTTCCTTTCTTCTGGAGGGGTTAGTTATTCAGCCCCTACCCGGTCCGTGGAGCCTGCTGCTGCTGCCGATAGTAATACCGCCAAACCAACAAAGGAGCTTTGATGTAGACTCAGTTCCTGGACCTATTGTGGTTTGGTTGTAGACTTCGGGGCTGTTGCTTCTGTTGTGGCAAGAGGATCAAAAAGGTTAGAACATACTATGTTCAAGGCTGCAGCTCCCTCCACCGTCATATTAGAGCAGCCTTGGATAGGTGATGGGTCCATTGGGTTAGACTCAACCTGATTTTGACTTTTAATGATGTCAGAGTACACTTCGCATACAGCTGTACCCTTAGATGTTGAATCAGACCCTAGGGCTTTTTTACTTGATTTACTTAACACAGAAATATCTGCCATTTTGGGGCCCACCTGGGGTGGCTTGTTCTGGCCATTTAATAAGCTCTCCACTTCCTCAAATAGGGAGTCAATGTAATCTGCCACGCAATTTGCTGTGGCACTCACCGTTGGTCTCCCAGCTTGTTTGGGCCCACCGTTTGGCTTCCTTTGGCCCTCCGTTTCCGCATCCTGCCACGCTGGTCTAGCTTGTTAAATATGCCCACTCTTTATTTAAAAATATATATATAAAAAAATGAGAGTACCTGGGTAGCGCTGATCTCTTGGTTCTCTTAGTCGAACTTGCAGCCATGAGGGTTGACCCAGCCTCTGATGGGCTTGGATGAGCGCGGACGGGCCTACAATCGGCCGGGCTCTCGCGCACAAACCTGCATGCATCCTGCGCTGTGGGAGCCCTGGACAGCTTTTAAGCACCTTCTGGAGAGTGGAAAAAGCATTGGCTTCTACCGCATGGCCTGCTGGGGGATGGAGTCACCGAAAGTGCGGTGGCCCCTGGACTCATGTGTGTGAAGGGCTCAGCTTCAATCCAATTAGAGGCCAGTTTTTACTACCAAGCACAGGTATAGGAAGCCGAACTTGTTTATTGACTGGGAAATATTTTTAATCATCAGACTTTGACACAGAGCAAGAGTAAGAAAGAAAGAAAGGAGAAGGAAGGAAAAAGATACGAAAATAATGACAAATACAGAAAGCAAGGCTGAAAACAGCAAGAGTATGAGAGAGACAGGAAGTGCAGGTGGTGAATGAAAGAGGCATGCGATGCAAACAAGAAGTCGCGGCGGAGCAGATAAGAGCGGTAGGCGAGGAGGGAGATATGGGGGTGAAGTCAACAGACGACAACGATGAAAAATACAATTAAAAATATGATAACCACTTACTTTATGCTTGCTGCATCGCCGGACACAAAGTGTGAACTTCACCCCCCTGCTCCAGCCCCGACACAACTTACATCTCTTACCTGTACGGGCCGAATGCAATCAAGAAGTGGAATCCTTAGAATTTGGCAACACCGACATACGGCGGTGCTGGTGACAGTCTCCTAAGAAAAAAACTTGGGCTACAGCACTTATCTATTTTTGTATTGTAAATTAATCAATTTTATTTTTGGAATGTGCTACGCAGTCGTGACATTATAAAAATCTTGCCACATGCTTAGGGAATTTTTCCAAAAATGAAAACCTGCGCCTGATCGACTTAAACAAACCATGCTACTAATGTGAAATATTTGATCATATCAGAAACAAAAAAGAGCTAAACATGTTTGAGTTGACAGTGATTTACAGTTGAACAGAAAGAATTGCAATCCTAGATGATGAGCCTCTTTCAGCCACACATTAAAGGCAAGCAAGTGATAGACAGCCTCTAAGGAAATCTAGAAGATATGCATGGGCTGAGATTATTGAATTTCAAAACCATTCAACCATTCAGAATTGGTACTTCCTTGACAAGTGTTTACAATGATCGGAATTTGTTGTTATTGTACTGTACAGTAATTGCATCTGTCTATTTTCTGAGATTTGATCAAGTGACATTTAACTACGTCTAAAGGCTGTGAAATGCAAGGCTGAATGGTGAAAATGGAGCTACAAATTCGCATTTTATGCGCTGACGATTTCTTCTGGCAGATGCATTTAGATATGGTATGAAATCCCTCCTTTACAGTACAAAAAATCAAAGTAGACAAGCACTATAAATTAGCTCTGTTGCAAGGTGGAATATTATGTGGCATGGCCTGGACACCTTACCATGCAATATTCTCACAATACACAGAGACGGAGCTTGAATTCACCCTCAGCAGCCTTAGCTCAGGCCTGATAGTGTGGCACCGAGCAGTCATGCTTACTGGTGGCAAATGGCGCAGGGAAGAATACCAAGCTACTGGAGCACTAAACCTTAGGTGGGTGTCCAGTCAGGAGGGCACCTATGTTCATGCCAGCTCACCCATGACATGAGCATCATGTTGGGGGTAAAAAAGCACGGGGTGCGACAAAAAACAAGACACAATTCAGTTGTTTCATAATGGAGCTGTCTATCTTGAGTTTTCCTGGTAGCTAACCCATATTACGCCGTGGACAGCTGGTCACAGTAACACCTTGATTTACAGGGTTACTGTAGGGATATATACACACCTTTCATATAATGCACTCTCAAGCAGAAAGGCTGCTTGAGAAGAGGTGCAATGGCAGACCTACATTCATACTTTTATTTAGGTCCCACAGGGTGGCACAATATTGTGCTGCAGCCTTGGTGACCACTTTACCACCCTTGCCTTGGGTACCACTGGCAAAATGTACTGGTGACTTATAAGAAGGGAAAAATACCTGCCATTTGGGTATACCAATTCACATCACTTTTTAGGGGAAAAAGAACGGGCACTGGGGCCTGGTTAGCACTCTGATTTAGAAAGGTTCAATGTTACTGCAATTGCCTTTCCCTGTTAAAATGTTTTTGGGGAGATTACCAACTGTACCACTAATTTGTTTTATTTTATTTTCGGTATTTCTTACATCAGCTTTCAGGGGCAAGAAGAGGGCTGAGATTGAAACCACAGAGGGGGCGAGGAAGCCTGGTGTGACTCCACAAATGCTGTGGCAGATGGCTCTGCTGAACACAGTGTATTCTCATGTCAATATTACTATTAGTTCCCTAACTTTTAGCGATCCACATTTAAAATTATTTTTCCTTTTAATTTTTTTTACTGTGCCTGTTTCTTAATTTGTTTCCAACTTCTCTTCATTCTATCTGTTCCCTAAACTCTTCTTATCCCTGCATTATCCTATTTGCTTACTTTCTATATTTCAAGTTTTTATACTTGACTTCATTCTCTATATACCAGTCTGAATGTAGCTCTCTTTCTTCTGCTTTGTCAGCAAGCTTTCCCTCTCCCCTTATATATCTTGTGGCCTGATACTGTAAGACTCAAACTAGGTCAGGAAAGCTACTGTGAAGACTGCATGCTCAAGTAAGGTATTCTACACTTTTGTTGAGAAGGATTTATTTTTCGTGCTCATGCTCAAACAGTAAAACGAAAGAGTGGTCATAGGACTTCTTCAGGGCTGATATGTGTGTAGAATAAGTGATCCCAAATAAGATCAAAAGGGTTATTTGACGTAGTCCAATATCCAATAGTCGTAGGTTGAACAATAAATGGCATGGTATAATACCGGCACAGTTTCTGCCGTCCCTCTCCTGCCCGTCTAACGGGCGGGAGTGGGATGCCAGAAATTGTGCCAGTTGACACTTCTATTACGAAGTACTGCAGCTAGTGCAATGAGTCTCCCTGGCTTTAATATTAGGAAAAAGAAAAAGGGCTAGTAGGCAATACAAGCCTACTGGACTCAAGTGCGCACAACTTTAAGAAATTAACTTGATCTCCCAAAATTAACCTTGATTCTTAGCACCTTATGCGTGCCGGTTTATTCATAAGTAAACAATCAGTTCACCATTTCTAGAACATTGATTGTACATGTAATTGGATTTGTGTAAACAGAAATAAACAATGAAATCAAGAAACACATAAACACATTTTCATTTGAAGATGTCGATAGCCCAATGCATTTCGTGACAGAAATAAAGTCCCTTCGTCAGGGGAAAACTCTAGAAGAACAGAAAATATTACAAGCACATAAGTTCAATTATAGTACATATGGATAAAGTTCTTTCAATAGATCGATTACTCAACAGTAAGTAACATAAAAAAATGTAAAAAAATAGTAAAAAACCATCACCCAAAGACAAAACCCCTAAAGTGAGATTAAGTAGTTCATCAACTCATTCAATGAATGTAGAAAACACACCCTTCTCCGAGTATGGGGCAAAATCATAGAAATACCTGAAATCCAAAAATATATGCAATACAACGAAAAACAGCGTGTCAATATTATCCACTTCTCATATAAACTACAAACCAAAAGATACTCACGTCCTAAGACGATGCACTATCTGCAAATTGAATTTAAAAAGATACATAAATAAGGTTCCTACCGCGTTAGAATGAAAAAGCATTTACCTTCCCAACTAAATCAGCTGTCACGTACCGTAAGACTAGAAAATACCGGTCTCTCATAACTCTGCCATAATTCCACAGCTACAGGAACCTACACCAGCTGCAAATATACAAAAAGAAACTAACATCAACATTCCGAAAGACGCTACGTTTCTGAAAGCTACTCTCTCGAGTCACGTAAAGACAACGCTTACCTTAAAAACACAAGTGAAGCCCTCCTCGTTTCCGCGTTCTATGAAGATCACTCGATACTCATCACTGAGCTTAACAACGTATTGGGTCATCCTGTAACTAATTCTGATTGGTTAAACACTGTGTAGGTAACTATAGTAACGTTAGACCACAATCCCACACCGAGCTGCCTTGCTATCGCGTTGCTAATCCAAACTCACTCTTGAGAGTATTCTACAGAATAGCCTTAACCATTTGAACAAAACTTTATTCGAACAAACTTTAGCGCAACAACAAAGGAGAAATCCCTCTCTCTTATGCAATGCATCGTTCAATATAAGTCATCCACTACGAAACTATTGTAAAACAACCGTTACCTATAACGCTATAAAATGAAATGAAATGCATCTGCATCTGGGAACGCCATAGGAGAAGATCCCTTGCTAGAAAATGTATTGTAAATAATCTATAGGCAAAGTGAATCAGACAGGGTGACGAGAGATGAATATAGAAAAAAGTGAATAAACAGAATTCTTATTTGAAGAATAATGCAACAAAATATAACATTAAGAACAACTACATACAATAAATATCAATCATGTCAATCCATATTACATTTATGGAATAACCGTATTATCCATCAACTTTAAAAGGAAACAACTTAATTCTATCCGGTCATTAAGACCACACGGAGGAGTCAAGGTGTTCAGCCTTTTTATCCAGAAAGTCTCCATTTGGAGTTATTTTTTTTTCATATCCTGTCCTTCTTTTGCAACTACTGCCTCAATAATCAGGAATCTGACCTGTGCTATGGTGTGGTGCTTTTCAAGCCAGTGTACAGCTAAGGTTGAAGTTGTGACCTGATTACGGATCCTACTCTTATGTTCAGAAATCCTAATTTTAAACTTGCGGTCAGTTTTTCCTACACACAGTAGGCCACATGGGCATTTAATCACGTAAATAACGTGGCTTGTGTTACAATCTCCATCAAAAAATAATTTGATCCTTTCTCCGGTATGAGGGTGAGAAATAATGTTTCCACTGATAACATTATTACAATGAACACAACTTACGCATCTACGCATGCCTTTAAAGTCTTTAGTTGGAAGTTTTCTTTTGCCTGTTTTCAGGATCTCTTTTATGTTCTTTGCACGTGTATAGGCAAACAGTGGTCTTTCTGCGAAGATATTTTGGAAATCTGTTTCTGACTGGAGTAGTTCCCATCGTTGGCTAATAATACTCCTGGTTTTCTGGGAATTTATTGAAAATTTTGATACAAAAACGTTCCTCCTGGTTTCCACTTTATCTTTTTTCAACAGTAGTATACAACGATCCTGTGCAAGAGCTCGTTGTTCTGCTTCCTTCAACAATTTTTTAGGATATCCTCTTGTTTCATATTTTCCTTTGAATTCTGTAATACTTCCCTTGCACATTTCAGTCTTTGAAATGATACGCCGCAGCCTCAGAAACTGTGAGTATGGTAAGTTAGTAAGTAGGCTTTAGGGATAAAAACTTTGAAAATGCAGCAAGCTATTTTTGTCTGTGTTTTTTTGATGTAGAGTAGTCACAATTTGTTGTTTATTGATTTCAACCATGACGTCAAGGAATCCTATTTGAGATTCACTCATGGTGTGGGTAAATTGAATCCGTGGATTCCTAGTATTTAAAATCTCAACATTTTCCAGCAATTTGTTCATGGTACCTGACCAAATGATAAAAATATCGTTGATATAACGACAGTAGAATTTTAGGTGATTGGTCCAAACCCTCACCTCAAAAATGTATTCCTCCGCGTACTTAGCCATGTAGGTATTCGCATACGCCGGGGCCCCGGCAAAACCCATTGATTTCCCATTGAGTTGCATGTAGTATTTGTTGGCCCACTTAAAATAACTGTGGCGCAGACAAAAGTGGTTAAGTTCCAATAGAAATACAGGGTTTACTTCAAGTTCAGGATGTTGTAACAGCATCCATTCTTGTGCCTCCAAACCTTCAGAATGTGCTATAGACGTGTAAAGTGATACCATGTCTATAGTACATAAAATATGTTTCACTCCTGTCAACAGCTCAATCTGTTCCAATTTAAGAAGAAAATCTGAAGTATCCTGAATGTAGGTGTGCCATTTTTGGATCAGTGGATGTAAAAAGTAATCCATGATTTTTCCCGCTGGCTCAAAAAGTGATCCACAATCCGACACAATTGGTCGGAACTGAGGGTATTCTAGGCATGTATGTAGTTTAGGTAACATGTACAAATTCGGTCTTCTTGGAAATTTAGGTATCAGGAATTGGGCCATGTTCTCGGTTATCCAACCCATTTCAACTGCTTTGTCTACCAACTGTTGTAGTGTTTTAAGAATCTCAGAAGTAGGATCTTGTTCTAAAAAAAGGTAGGTGTTATGATCATCCACATGTGCTTGTACTTTGGAATTGTAAAATTCAGTGTCCATCAACAACCCTGCTCCATCTTTGTCAGCTTTTTGAAAAGTTAATTAAGATCTGTTGCTCAATTGGATGAGAATGCTTTCATCAGCTCTGCTCAAATTGGTGGTCATTCTCCCGTGTCTCTTGTAGTTCAATTTTTTAGGATCCTTGAGAACTAGAGTTTCGAATAGGTCCAATGTTTTGTGTGATGTTGGTGCTTCAAACGTACTTTTGGGTTTGAAAATGTCAATTTTGGGTCTAGCTGATTCTTCAGGTGTCAAAATGTTTTCAAAGAAATTCCATAGTCGTAAGTTCCTCATAAACCGGTAGAATGATATTTCATTTTCAAAACTCGTGCCTATGTATGTAGGAACAAAAGAAATTCCTCTGTTCAAAATTCTTTCTTCATCTGATGTTAAATCATAATTGGAAATATTAATTATGAGGGTTTCCCCTGGCTCCGTAGACCCATTTTGCTTTTCTCTTTCTCCTTTTCTCTGTCTTCTCCTTGTTTTTTTTTTACTTGGTGCATCTGGTGGGTGTTCTAAGTCCGTGGCCTGTAACAAAAAAGAGACCTGTTGGCCAGAAGTGCTTGCACCCTCCACTGGTTTTTCTGTCACTGGAAGTTGTGAAATTCTTATCGGAGCTCTCGAAGCATCAATATCTTTATCAGTGGCCAAACTCTCTTCTGAAGATACAGTGGGACATCTGGTGAATCCTCTTTGGGCATATACCTCTGCCCAGGTATAGGCCTCATTCAACTTATAATCAATAGTATCCAGTTTAAATTTACGCAGTTTGGTCTCTTGAAGTTCCTTTCCATATTGTTAAATTTTTAAATTCAATTCATCCAAGAATTTTCTCCAATCCTCTTCCGGTAATTTTTCTGATATATCTGCCCTTATGCTTGCAATCTCCACATTTAATTCTTCAATGGTGTTATCTAATTCCTCAATGATCAGGAGGATAAAATCCAATGAACTCTTGTTAAGTATCTGATAAAAATTTTCTGCAGTCGATAAAGTATGGGTTTGATAGACAATCTAAGGCCCCGTGGAATCCTTTTTACCTTATGGTACTGTATCAGTGTTGATGCATGCAAACGTTGATTCAGTTCCCTTTTAGCCGTAAATTCCAATTGTTTGAGTTGATGGTTGATTGATCCACTATGTGCTTGTCAATTGCTGACTTCGTTGATTAAACTGTAAATGACAGATGCTTCTTCCGTTGTGTATGCTTTGGTGGATGCTCTGTTGTCAGTAAGTGAGGCAATTGATTCAAAAGACATTATGGTTGGATTGGGTGCTCTAGAGCAAAAGTAGGTAAATAGATAAATATTGTGTAGGTGGTCTGAGCACACCTGGTTAAACTGTCTTTACCTGTATTAATACTAGGTATTACGATCTGTGTGCTGCACCTAATGGGGTGTACCTAAACACCCACTCTATGTCAAACCAAAAGGGGCTAGTAGGCAACACAAGCCTACTGGATTCAAGTGGGCACAACTTTAAGAAATTAACTTGATCTCACAAAATTAACCTTGATTCTAAGCACCTTATGCATGCCGGTTTACTCATAAGTAAACAATCAGTTCACAATTTCTAGAACATTGATTGTACATGTAATTTGATTTTTGTAAACGGAAATAAACAATGAAATCAAGAAATATATAAACACATTCTCATTTGAAGATGTTGATAGCCCAATGCATTTCGGGACAGAAATGTAGTCCCTTCGAGCGTGAGTTTCGATTAGCAACGCAATAGCAAGGCAGCTCGGTGTAGGTTTGTGGTCTAACGTTACTATAGTTACCTACACAGTGTTTAACCAATCAGAATTCATTACGGGATGACTCAATACGTTGTTAAGCTCAAAGTGATGAGTATCGAGTGATTTTTACAGAACGCGGAAACGAGGAGGGCTTCACTTGTGTTTTTAAGGTAAGCGTTGTCTTTACGTGACTCGAGAGAGTAGCTTTCAGGAACGTAGCTTCGTTTGGAATGTTGATGTTAGTTTCTTTTTGTATATTTGCAGCTGGTGTAGGTTCCTGTAGCTGTGGAATTATGGTTGAGTTATGAGAGACAGGTATTTTCTAGTCTTACGGTACGTGCAGCTGATATTGTTGGGACGGTAAATACTTTTTCTTTCTAACGCGGTAGGAACCTTATTTATGTATCTTTTTAAATTCAATTATCAGATATTGCATCGTCTTAGGACGTGAGTATCTTTTGGTTTGTGGTTTATATGAGAAGTGCATAATATTGACACGCCGTTTTACGTTGTATTGCATATATTTTGGGATTTCAGGTATTTCTATAATTTTGCCCCATACTCCGAGAAGGGTGTGTTTTCTACATTCATTGAATGAGTTGATGAACTGCTTATTCTCACTTTAGGGGTGTTGTCTTTGGGTGATGGTCTTTTACAATTTTTTACTATTTTTTAATGTTACTTACTGTTGAGTAATCCATCTATTGAAAGAACTTTATCCATGTGTACTATAATTGAACTTATGTGCTTGTAATATTTTCAGTTTTTCTAGATTTTGTGCCTGACGAAGGGACTTCATTTCTGTCCCGAAATGCATTGGGCTATCAACATCTTCAAATGAAAATGTGTTTATGTGTTTCTTGATTTCATTGTTTATTTCTGTTTACGCAAATCAAATTACATGTACAATCAATGTTCTAGAAATTGTGAACTGATTGTTTACATATGAATAAACCGGCAGGCATAAGGTGCTAAGAATCAAGGTTAATTTTGTGAGATCAAGTTAATTTCTTAAAGTTGTCCGCACTTGAGTCCAGTAGGCTTGTATTGCCTACTAGCCCGTTTTGTTTTGACATAGAGTGGTTGTTTAGGTACACCCCATTAGGTGCAGCACACAGATCGTAATACCTAGGGGCAGATTTACAAGCCCCTTGCGCCTCTTTTACGTCGCCGTTGCGTCACTTTTGTGACGCAGCGGTGGCGCAAAAGATGCGCCATGGTGCGGGGCATTTACAACGTGACGCATCTGACAGATATGTCACAGTGAGAAGCCCTGCACCATAAGGAGGCGTTCCGGCACAGGAGGGGGCGTTCCGGCGCAGGAACACTTCCTAAAAGTGGCTGAGTGAACTCTACAAGATTTCACTCAGTCACTTTGGGGCCCATTATGCCTCAAAACCCTGTGCCTGCTTGAAGCAGGCGTAAGGCTTGACGCAGCATTGGCAGAAAAGGACCCCCCAGAGCATTGCTGAAGCTGCATTGCGCTTGCGACGCAACTCCAGCAATGCGTCGCCTTTACGGCACAGATGCATGACGCATCTGTGTCGTTTTTGCCCCATGGTGCGCAGCATTGTAAATGCAGCACACCATGGGTGGCGGAGCTGCGGCGCACAATTACTGGCACATCCCTGCTAATTTGCAGGGATGCGCCAGTAATTGTAAATCTGCCCACTAGTATTAATATGTTATAGACGAATCTAGGACCCTATTTAAATATCCCCGACTTCTGCCCTTATGTGGTTATAGCAAATCCTATCAATATAAAGGCATAAGAATCATACCCATATTAAGTCATAGCCAATGCAGCCCATATACGGCAACGCTACTCCCATAGACTCCTAGAAAGCACAACGCGTTCTTAAACAAACCAAGCCTCCAGAAGCCCGGGCATTCCCCCTGCTTCTGTATTGATTTGTCCTAGAACTCCTGGAGTCCTGAAAGAACTGCGAGTTCTTAGCGACGTCTTATGTCCAACCTTACGTCAAACTCGGCACCTTCCAGGTATAAATATACCAACATCTGCCCTAGCAATGCACACAATGGTTTGGAGCAGACCGGCTATCTACTTGCCCGACACCCGGCTGAAGCGAGTGCCGAAGGAAGCCGACCCTCCCATTGACGCACTGAGAGAGACGCTGTCTTTTCTCCTGCCGAGAAAATCAGCTCCAGTGTTTCCCTGTCACCCTTGCGGGTTTCTGGGAGATCGAGTCCTGAGAGAGAGATACAAGACCTCCTTCATTCTATAACCAAGGTATGGAGCTGATTAGACCCGTAGAGAATTCTTGATTCAGATTCTTGGCAAAAACTATCTTAACTCAAACTACAACTCATTTTACTCCGTCCCATGTACTAGGCTTAGGTTAGGTACCCCGGGGTAGGTGTATCCTAGAAGCACCAGTTGAGTACGTTTAGTCAACTTTTATAATTGTATGTATTTTATCCGTTTTAAGTATCTTATGGCTTAGAAACCATATAAATGCTTTTACAGTATTATTTCATAATACTCCTTTTACTGTACGCACTTTACTTTATGACAAGTATTGCAAATATAGCAATTCACTTCTCTTGCATGAGAAAGAAGACTGCCCAATAAATAACCACTTTTATTGAAAACTCCCGTCTCTCTATTTTTCTGCACTTCTGGTGAAACTAAGCATGCACGATTGACTGAGTGAAATAGCCATCTATTGTTTCCACGAATCTGGAGATATACTCCTTGTTCTAGGGCCAGCAAAGTTGTCATGTTTATGCTGTTGTCAGAAACTAACTCCCTTCTTGTGAATTCGAGAAAGCTTCTAGTGACCTCTGAGCTAGCTGGCATCCATAATTAAGTCTAACATATTCAATAGAGACCTAGTCGACGTCAGTCCACGTCTAAACTATCGTTTATGTTATTCCAATGCGCAGAGCCTTTCGGGAATATAGGAACTACGCTACATGGCGCCCAGCGTTTGCTAAGGCGATAATTTAACGCTAGATACTAGAGTAACTCAGTCGTGCTTTTCACACAGACCCCTTTTCCCGTAAAAACTCCAATAGACGTCTGGAGTTGGTGAAAGGTTAATATCTGCCAAAACTTAGTAGGCGGAAAATCCTATGTATTAGTTTTTGGTTTAGTCAACGTTGAAGGATATAGTGTTCCAAAATATTGTGCACCTAATCTTTGTTTCCTTGAAATGTGTTCTGCAAACTTTCTGTCAGCAAAAAATGATGGGAAGAGCTGCTTTGGCAACTCAACTTTTTAGCGGAAGACACAAGTCTCCAACAAAATGACCCGGAGGCAATACTCATCCCGGTAAATATAAGGAAAACCATAACTATGAAACTTATAGAAAATGGAGTATCACCAAGAGGTGGTACAGTAATATTTGTGGTAGAGGTACATGAATATCGGCAGACAGAGGTTTTCTATTCGTGGATGAATCTTCCAGCAGCAAATGCTGTAACACCCGAGTTCCACTACTACAAAAAAGAAGTACCTTCAACGGAATATGTTCCTTTCGAGGACATTGAAATTCCACTAATTTACCAGGAGCATGAGCTCTGGTTTAATGGCGCCCTAAAACATCAAAATCACATTACCAGGCTCGGTCCACTAGGTAGACCAGGAGCCACATGGCCGGTTCTAGCCAGCTATACACCACATCCTGACATTGAAGAAATGTCAGACCAAGAACTTCTAGTTCAGCTAAAACAATTAATCAAAATACATAGACAATTGGTCCAATATATCATGCAGACTTTTACAGTCCAACCAGCAATAAAAATTCCACAGCACACCCCTCACCAGGGGAACACAAATAAAATTACCCCACAGACTATATAATCAGTCATTGGCAAATTACCCGCAAAACAAGAACAAATTCCGTTCTGGTTAGCTCAGAAAATTACTCAAATAGAGGCTGTATTCCCTGATAGTACACCTCATGAAAAACACAGAATTCTGACAATCTGTCTACCAATGGGGATCGCACCACATGTGGAGGACTGTGACACTTGGGGAACAGTGTTTGCTTCAATATACACAAAAAAACATGGTGTTCCGTCTATGGCGGTTATACCAGACGTACTAAGACAGATTCAAAATGTTATACGGTCCAGAACCTGCTTTAAATCTATGTATGAAATTACTGAAAGACTTTAAACAAGTCTCGGCTATACTACTAGCCAACATAAAAGGAGAAGCAGCATCTGTGGCGATCCGCCAAAAATTGAAAGAAACAAATATAGCAGAACAACCTTTTGAACTTGCCAGAATAATTGAAAAATCCTATGAAGAACTAGGTAGAGATAGGTTGGGTGGGAAACCACTAAAACCACGACTAAGTGAAAATCCTGAAAAAACCTTTATTAAGAATAATCTCAATACTGCAAAAACGAAGTAGGAGGGAAATAAACAAACTACCCCCAGAGAGAAACAGTTTCAATCCAGAGGAAAGTCTCCTCAACGGAGAGATAGATCTCCAGAACGGGGGGCAGGTCTCCACAAAGGGAGCCCTCTGAAAAAAGATACAGCCTTAGATATAGGGACAATTTGAGAAAACCTGACAGATATCAAGATAATGATACACGTCCCTCTCGATCTTTTCAGACCTCCTCACAGAAATCAGAAAGAAGAGGATGTCAGAACATAAAGAAGAGCACGTCAAGTCCAAAGACAAGGAACCTGATCATCAAAGTAAAAAATTACAATTTCCCAAAAAGAAGGTAGCTAGTATTAAAATAAAACATGCCGAGGATTCTGAGGATGCAACTCAAGAACGGAGAATGGGCCCAAACGATGCGAGACAGCGCAGCAGAAGTGACCATAGCTCGCAAGATCCTGATGAATCTTCTGGAGACAGTGAACACGAATGAAAACATTCAGGTGGAAACTGCAGACAGCAGAGTTAGTGTACCCCATAAATTATATGAGATAACATTGCGTATAGAGGGGGACAAAACTAGGGAAATAAGAGGTCTTTTTTGGGAGAATCTATCTAAAGGCTATGATATCCTGCTAGCAGAAAAAGACTGGCCCCCAGAGTTTGTTAGGGCGTGCCCACATGGCGAAGAAATGATTATGCCTGCCTTCTCAAATCACATTCCAATTCATAAAAAATACACATATGCTAGAAAATGGGCAGTAGCCCAAGCCCCAGCATTATATAAAAATCATGTAGGATGGGATGAGGATTCTCCTCACCATAAAATTCAGTTAAAAAATCATCCTACTGCAAAGAGGCAGTATCCTGTTAAGCACGAAGCTAAAAAACGAGTCAGGGAGATCTTAGATCAAATTGAATACCAGGGGGTGATTGAAACATGCACCTCACAAATGAACAATCCTTTGTTTCCTGTCTCCAAACCAGACGATTCATATCGTCTAGTTTGGGACTACAGACACCTAAACTCTTGTTGCAAAACATTTGCAGTACAAAACTCACACAGTGCAGCACTAATGAATAACAGTGTGCGCAAAAAAAATAAAACAACATAATATGTTTCAAATGGTTTCTTCTGTCAAAACATTGCACCAGAAATTAGAAATTTGACCGCTTTCCCCAGTGGCAATTTTGTCGTCTCCCCCAGGGATTCAAGAGCAGTCCAGGATTATTTTCAGCCAGGGTAACAGAGTTACTACAAATGTACGATGATGAGGCATTATCTTATGTCGATGACATCTATCTCGCAGACGATGACCTGGAGACACACTCGCATCTGAAGGGTACAACTTTAAAAAATCACAAATTGCCCACCTCGCAGTCCTATTTTTAGGATATGAGTTATCAAGTGAAGGCAAAAGCCTAGCAGACAACTTCTTAGAGAAGTGTGCAGTACTCCAAGCTCCAAAAACGCTGTAAAACTTACAATCAATTCTAGGTTTCCTGAATTTCGGAAGAACGTACATTCTAAACTACGCAGAGATTGTTAAACCTCTACGAATTAATAAAACCTGATTTCAAACCAATTAATTGGACACAGAAAGACACAGAAATTTTACAATCAATACAAACAGACATGTTAACTAAAACAAAACTGCAAACACGCGCAAACGAACGCAACCTTGTAATCCGAGTCATCCCAGGAAGATGCGGATTCACGTACCTGACCTCGAATGAGGGAGAAACGGTACCAATAGCTTATAAATCACATTTGTACACACAAGCTGAAATGAAATTCAGTTCTACTGAAAAAATTAGAACTGCGGTTCAAACTGCTACAGTAAAAGAAAGAACCCTAGCTCAAGGGAAAAGCATATCTGTTTTAACAGCAGTATCAGCCCTTGGAGCAGTTACAAGACCGAGTATTCCAAATGCTATGGCATTAGATCCAGAATGGATCCAATGGGTTAATTCTCTTGCTGCAACGGACGTGATACACGCATTTGATCCCAAAATGAAAAAACTAGAACATCTAGAATACGAACATGAATGTCCTCTGCCGATCGAAATTCTGCATCTCGAACATTACGCCTGTGTAATCTACACAGACTCATCTGCACAACATTATGTTGTGGATAAACAAGTTTACAATGCAGCATGCGCGATTGTTAAAGGTCACTGGCACATAGGTAAATTCAGACCAATGGTCACTAAAACTGAATCACTCAAAAATCGCACAGCTCAGCGAGCTGAACTAAAAGCTTTTAAGATGGCACTTGAAAATGCCGATCGCGAATTCCCCACACTAATCGTGTGCGTTTCGTATTACTGCATCCAGTCTTACAATGAATACTTGCAGAACTGGGTTCAAAACGGTTTCAAAGATGCAAAAGGTGTCACAATAAAACATAAAAAACTATGAGAACTACGAAAGATTCACGTGATACATACGCGGAGTCTTCGACGTGATGGCGTTCACTTTGCAGGGAATTCATTGGCTAACGGAGCCACAACGGCAGCTGTTCAACCGGCTTCTGTAACTACAAAAAAGCGTTCTAAAAAAAAATAGATGGAGAAACCATGCTGGCAGTAAAAGCCTCATTAAAAGGTGACTATGCGGCATTACCTCTAAATTATCCACTCGATAATACATACACAATTGATGCGAACTCCGTTCCTTTTGCTCGAATCCCTGGAGTGGGAGACAGAGTAATTCCAAACATGAACCGGAGGGCTTACTTGATTCAAGAAGCACACATGGGAATGGGTCTGAGTCACCAAGAGATCTTGAAATCTCTAATAGAATTGCAATCACAATACTGGTGGCCGGGGATGAGCGTGCAAATGTATAACTTTGCAATGGATTGTCAAGACTGCAATAGAGATCACAGTATTGAACCGGACCAGATGCCAGCCCAGACACCTCTATTAGACAGCATTAGGCTATCTACACGCAGATGTCCACACGGAAAAATGCGATCCCATAAATATTAAGACGAGATTCATTTGGATGTGGACCCGGCGCTCGGCTGACGCCAGAACTGTTATAAAAGATTTGCGAGTCTTTATCGGCACATACGCAATTGGCATGCTACATTCTGACCAAGGTCCTGCATTTTGCTCTCGAGATTACAAGGAGGCCATGGCCAGCTTGGGCATTGCAGTGCGGTACTCTAGTCCATTCCATCCTGTGGGAAATGCGGTAGTGGAGAGAAAAAAACATGACATAAAGCAATCTATAACAGTGAGGGTATTAGGTTCGGGTGATGGGTGGGTCAAACATCTAATAAGTGTCCAACATAGTCTTAATTATCTGCCAAGACATTCTCTGGGTGGAATCACTCCTATGAACTTTTGTTTGGTACAAGAATGATAATTGAAGATCTTGATAGTCAGACTTCAGTGGTGGAACAAAAAACTTTTGATATCAAAGATCGTTTGGCTGTTTTACAGGACTTAAACGAAACAAGAAGAAGTCTAAGTAACACAAAGCTAAAGCCAACGGCCACTGAAGAAAAACCACCTGTCCCAGCAAGACCTGTCTGGATTCCAAAGATTGGGGATCTGGTCAGAGAAAAGATTGCGGTGAAGAAGGAATTTGGGCCTTCTTCCAGAAAAGCAGTACCTGTCTTAGCAATCAGCGGAACAAGATCAGTAGTACTACCGCCCCTTGCTGGTAAAAAGGAGAACAGAGTTGTATCAATTGACAGGGTAAAACCACAATCATGTGACCAATAATAAGTAGGCCCAGTGGACTCCCAAGAAGAAGCAGAAGACCAAACCTTGCTACAATTCAAGAGGTTCAAACTGAAAGACTAATCACATTTGATAAACCTGCAGTGAATAAAAAAGGACTATGCAACAAAGCAATGGAACTTGTGCCTCTTGAACCGCAAATGCAACAGTTTGTCAAGAAACACCAGTCTACAATGATGTAGCCCCAGACTATACTAGAATGAAAAAGGAAGATTCAAAGATTAATAAAAATCTGGAAGCTATTCCAACAATGGACAGAACTGCATCTGGTTACTTTATCAATTTAAATGACTTTTCTGATGATCAAAGTGAACATTAAGACAAGCCAGCAAACAAAACTTTCAAAGACAAATTTACAGAACTCTTTCATCAACTTGGAGAAACATATCTGATCTCACCATGGATTGAATTGTAGATTGTGTTAGGTGTACTTTTCCTCCTGCTCTGGCTCATTTTAGTTTTAAGCTTGGGAAGAATGATTGATGGAAAATACAGTACAATGGACACAGCAAGTCAGAACATCAACTTGGTTCTAAAGCCTCACAGATCTTCTCACATTGAAAAAAGAGAACTATCATCAGTAAACATCACAGCCATTCCAATACCTGGTGGTGTAGCATGGGACGCTACTGATTACGACATATATGGCCCAGTTGAACTCTTGAAATATCCACATCAGTTCAAGATTTCTTATTTCTTTAAGTGACTTTGTATCACCTAGTACTTTCTCTGATGATTGGGACTTTGAAAATAATAATAATATGATGTCAGATTTAGAAATGTCAGCAACATTTACAGAACATCATTATTTAGAAGGTTCATCAGTTCATGAAGAAATTTATTGTTTTAATCATTATGGGCATCACTATTTGCATAAATCTGCTAATCCTAGAAATGTTTTTACTTATAACCAATGGGAACATTATCCAACACCGCCAAAAGGCAGCTCGAAAACATTTTATGAAAAATCCCTGTACTTTTCAGGGTTTAATAACACTGATCCAGAAAGGTTTTATTTTAAAATGATGAATAAGACAGGAGTAAAAAACATGTTGACAAATACTAAACTGATTTATTCTGCAACATTTTATGAACATTTGTCTACATTTGGTATTGAATTTTGGAAAAACATCATTGAGACAAAAACTGTCTGGGGTACAAAAGACTGGCAGGTACAAGGTTGAGAATCATTGTTCAGAGCCTGCATGATCCCAGAACAAATAATGTTCCTGAATGACACCATTCAACAAAAAACCTGTCTTGGCCTAGCCAAGATAAAGGACTTAAACAAACCGTCTATACCAAAGCCCATACCTGATGGTAATAGCACTACAGATGTGGAGATGGACGTATCCAATATTTTACAACAAAACAGAACTAAAACTGATTGGAAAAAATGGTTGATCTGGCCCACAGACACTAATAACTGTCAAGATAGATTCCTGAACAAAACACAGGGGTTCAAACAGAACAGGGGTTCAAACAGAACAGGCCAGACCCAAGATATTCCCAGAGACAACATCCAGGGATAATAACAACATACAGTGTAGGAAAACTATGCCTCGGATGGCTACAAAAATCCACACTACCTGAAATTAAGCAACACTTGACTTTACTTAAAGAAGGTGCTGACTTGCGAGATTTCTTATTGGGACCTCGCAAACAGCGTCAAAAACGTTTCATATACGCCGGTATATATGCGGCTTACAACGAAGCTTGGAAAATAACGCAAATTGAAAATGCTGAATAAATACGAGAAATTGATCATATTAATTTGGAAAAAACACTGTCTGTAGTGGACAATGGGTTAACAACTCTGTCCTCCAGAATTTATTCACTGGACAGCATTGTATCATCTGCTATTGATATAATAGAACAGGATATGCTAATGTTACAACATGGCCAGTCCCAATTACGTTCTATTGTACAGTTAGGCTGGACAATACAAAATCTCCGTTCAGGCTACGTGCCATTGCGTCTAATCAACAGAACGTCATTATTTTCTATCATTAACCTTACAGATAAACAAATCTCTTTGGAACAAAGAGGGGCAGACTATACGGTGCTGAGCATTGAAAAACTAGAAAGATTACCATTGACAGTCTCCGAAAAACCTGTCATTGAATGGATAATACATGGTACCATTACAATTCCGATAACTTTTCAGTTTCATTATTGCCAAAAGCATATACCAGCGGGCCTGTATGAAAGGTTGGGTAAAGGATACATCAAGTCAACCTGGAATTTACCTTACACACATAGATATTATAGTGAGGGGGAGAAAGAGGTATTTCTTAGTGGTAACGACTGTAAAAATTCACTAAGCGGTACACTTCTGTGTCAAGGCATTAACTTGCATGAAGCCTGCGAAGGTTCATCAAATAACCTTTCATGTCACATTTACGGCACCCCTGCTACACAGATAGAGCCTTTTTTCAGAAAACTTTCCAACGGCAGTTACGTTATAATAAGTGACCACAGCTGTTGTGGCATGGTGCCAGGAACGGCCTATCTCGTGAGTGTTACATCCAGGGTCACTTGCTGTATGCAAGTATTGTATCCAATCAGCAAACCAGACAAGGAGGCAGCAATATGGCATTCATTGAATATCTCTTCTATTCGAATTGATACTTTAAGCAGAATGAAGTCTATTCTTTTACAAACAACTGTGCCTTTAACCTCGTCTAGAGAAACGTATGATCTGCAAGGACAGCAGCAGAGATACATGCATTATTATCGAAAAATTGCCCCGTGCATTTTGTAGAAATGTTGAGTCAAATCTTAAACATGTCAGATACCAGTGGCATCGACACATGTATTTAAGACAACTGTTAGCACCCTTTGATGCAGTCCTGAGCATCTTCCCGAATTCCGTGCACTCTGTGTTCGGCGGCCTGCCTCTCATCTTGGGACTCATAGCAGGAATCTTATTTTTGTTCCTTCTGCTCCGATATGGCAAGTCAAGTCACAGACAAAACTCAGGCTACAATGGAAGAGACGATCCTAGCAATGCGATACTGAGAACGGATTACTAAAGTCCTCGGCTTGGCTCGGCTAAGAGATCTGAATACTACCTGGTTTCTTTCATTCAGACCAATCTGGCAAGATTGCATCCTACCTGTTCTACGATGCCTGCTCTGCGGAGAAGAATGCGAGTTAGACGTCTGTCTCACACTCCCATCAGCAGTACCTATGGATATCGATACTTTGCTTCGTTCGGTAACGGCTCATGCAACGTGTTGTCCCCAGCGGCTACCTATTCTGATGACGGCATTCGTTGAGACCTCACCATTACGATTAGGTGGCGGTGAGGTACGAGATGAAAGTGGCACACAGGTACAACCTTCTGTGACCATTGCTGATCTAGACACCGATGACGGCAAGGCCTCTCACATATGCACTATTTCTACTTTTTCGGACTTAGTCCAACTTTCACATACTGTTGTAGACGAATTCTTTGCCAGCCTGTCTGAGTTAATGTTCTCTCCTAACAACGAGAATAACTTTTGAAAATACGAGTACATAACGTTCCCTGAACTCTAAATTCGGCCTTCAGTTTTGATAAACAGAACTTCTACAATAAACACTGGAACTATTTTTTTCCCTGAAAGCGAAATTATATTTTTCAATGTTCCCAAAATATGTACCTTTTTGGCACATGATACTCTGCTTAAAGTAGAACTATTCTTAGAGAACAAGATTTATATTTTTAGACAATCTTTTGATTAAGCCTCTAGCATATGTAGTCTTGTATAAATATGTAATGAAATGGTCTCGACCTTCTCTTCTGTATTAAGAGCCATTTCATAAATGTAAATTTCGTGATTCATTCAGTCAAGATTACAATGTACAAAAATATATTTTCTGAATGATACCACTGCTTGAAAACATACCGTATAATACTCATTTTTTCGTGTATATACCATTTCAATTACATTTTATGTATTTTGGGGTGGGCTGGAAAACACATGCATAGAAATGTTTAAAATTGCTTAGTATTTAGTAATGATGGACATTATACGTGGAGTGGGTGTTGTAGACGAATCAAGGACCCTATTTAAATATCCCTGATTTATGCCCTTATGTGGTTATATCAAATCATATCCATATAAAGGCATAAGAATCATACCCATATTAAGATATTAAGTCATAGCCAATGCAGCCCAAATACGGCAAGGCTACTCCCATAGACTCCTAGAAAGCACAACGCGTTCTTAAACAAACCAAGCCTCCAGAAGCCCGGGAATTCCCCCTGCCTCTGTATTGATTTGTCCTAGAACTCCTGGAGTCCAGAAAGAACTGCGAGTTCTTAGTGACGTCTTATGTCTAACCTTACGTCAAACTCCGCACCTTCCAGGTATAAATATACCAACATCGGCCCTAGCAAGGCACACGTTGGTTTGGGGCAGACCGGCTATCAACACACCCGACGCCCTGCTGAAGCGAGTACCGAAGGAAGCCGACCCTCCCATTGACGCAATGAGAGAGACGCTATCTTTTCTCCTGCCGAGAAATCCAGCTCCAGTGTTTCCCTGTCACCCTTGCGGGTTTCTGGGAGATCGAGTCCTGAGAGAGATACAAGACCTCCTTCATTCTATAACCAAGGTATGGAGCTGATTAGACCCGTAGAGAATTCTTGATTCAGATTCTTGGCAAAAACTATTTTAACTCAAACTACAACTCATTTTACTCCATCCCATGTACTAGGCTTAGGTTAGGTACACCGGGGTAGGCGTATCTTAGAAGCACCAGTTGAGTACGTTTAGTCAACTTTTATCATTGTATGTATTTTATCCGTTTTAAGTTTCTTATGGCTTAGAAACCATATAAATGCTTTTACAGTATTATTTTATAAAACTCCTTTTACTGTACGCACTTTACTTTATGACAAGTATTGCAAATATAGTAATTCACTTCTCTTGCATGAGAAAGAAGACTGCTCAATAAATAACCACTTTTATTGAAAACGCCCGTCTCTCTATTTCTCTGCACTTCTGGTGAAACTAAGCATGCACGATTGACTGAGTGAAATAGCCATCTATTGTTTCCGCGACTCTGGAAATATACTGCTTGTTCTAGGGGAGCAAAGTTGTCATGTTTATGCGGTTGTCAGAAACTAATCCCTTCTTGTGAATTCGAGAAAGCTTCTATAGACCTCTGAGATAGCTGGCATCCATAATTAAGTCTAACATATTTAATAGAGACCTAGTCGACCTCAGTCCTACGTCTAAACTATCATTTATGTTATTCCAATGCGCAGACCCTATTGGGAATATCGGAACTACACTGCAAATACAGGTAAAGAAAGTTTAACCAGGTGTGCTCAGAGCACCTACACAGGCTTTAATATTAGAAGCACATTCTCTATCTAACTGTGGCTATTATACCACGCCATTTATTGATTAACCTACAACTATTGGATATTGGACTGCTTAAAATAAAGCTTTTGATCTTATTTTGGATCACGTATTCTACACACAGATCAGCCCTGAAGAAGTTCTATGTTATAGGACGAAACGCGTTGGCTGTTGCTTTTTATGAATGAAAGAATAAAGAAGAAAATACCTCATTCCGCACTTCACTGAGCAATGATTATCTGTATGGATTTGTTCATTTCATAGTAGTGCAGCTCTGATCTAGTTTGTTTGTCTAATTTCCCTTAGGGAAGGGGGATGCTCTTGGACAGGGGGCGCTTTTGGAAGCCTGCACACAAGATAGCTCAATAGTCTGAATACATTGGTGATTTTTTTTTAAATTGGTGCTACAATTATTTGTGTTTGGTCCACTGTTCATTTTTGTGTTTCTAATCTTAAGTCACATTGTTTGCTTATTGACAATTAGTAATGAGTTAAAGGCAGGGGAGTGGACTTGTGAACACCCACTTAAGCAGATACAGAGGGAGTTGAGTAGCTAATGGCCTCTTCTGTCTGCAACTCAGCAGACAAAGCAAATGTTTATAATGAACTTGAACAATTATGGGTTGATGGAAAAGTAAAATAAAGATGGAAGGAGAAATGATGTTTGAAATGTAATATGAGTGAAAGTATGCATATAGGTGGGGGATGAGTTGCATGGGTGGGTAAACGTGGATGAAAGGGTATACGGGTGAAATAATGCCTGGCAGAGTGAATGGGTATTGATGAGAGGATGTCTGCCTGGGTAGGTGAAAGGGATGCTTAGGTGGGTTAAAGCAGGAAGGCTGTCTGGGTGAAAGGATGCATTGGTGGGTAAATGTATGTTGGTGAAAAGTTAATTCAGAGCCATTTTTTGGTTGGATAGTTATATATGGATGGATGGTTTTTAATGGTGAAAGACTGAAGGAGAGACCAAACTTAAATGGTGTGTATTAAAGCCAAGGGTGAAG
This sequence comes from Lissotriton helveticus, assembly GCF_964261635.1. NCBI lineage: Eukaryota > Metazoa > Chordata > Amphibia > Caudata > Salamandridae > Lissotriton > Lissotriton helveticus. Next base: position 1,293,310,285 of record NC_136059.1, read on the forward strand.
AATACTAGGTCAAAAAAATAATGAATGGATAATTGCTTGGATGAAGAAACAAGGGAATTCTTCTGAATAGGGTCATGCTCACCTACTTTACTTGCTTGGAATGGTTTTATCAAGCTTTGATTCTATGGGTTAGGGTGGCATGTCTGTCGACTTCATTGACTAAAAGTATTTTTTTAAGAAAGGCAGATATTATGTATCCCACCCATCATAAATCATCACCTACCTCTTTATCCATGGCATTTCACTAGTGCTACCCATGATGACCTGACTGCTGCATGGTTCAATTCTGCATTGCAGTGTTGGCCATTTCAGTTAATGTGGCATTTATTAAGTTTTGAATGCATGGTAATGCAAAAACAATGCGTGTTTCCCTTTCCTCTCCAGTGTCCACTAAGTCACTTCCTAGTACTTCACTCCATTATTCTATACTAAGTTCTATCCTAGCCTTCCCCAAAATGTGAAAATTACATTCTTGGCACAAGCCACATTTTTTGGCCAAGTGATATATTTCATCATGGCTTCCATAAAAGTTTTACTCATGTTAAAATGTTTCCCTTTCAACATTTGTCAACCACAGAGATTCACTAGCCAAAGCTTCGGCACATGATTATGATCAGTGATAACCCTCTAATCTGTAGTATATTGTCTACTTACTTGGCCTCATCCCTCTAACTTACCTTGCAGTAGATTCATTTAAAGTTTCCTTTCCTTATTGCCAAGCAAATGCATTTGTTGGAAAAAATAATTATCAAGTGTGGTGGATATGAGGCTAGGGAGTAAAAGTGTGACTAAGTAAGTGCCATGACTTCTGTGAATGGGATAGACGTGATGAACTTGCCTAATACAATTTGTATCCTGTTCCTCAATCCTTTCCCTGTACTGCAGTACATCGCTTTTCCCACCGTCGACTTAAGGCAGACAGGATGTCCCAATGTTCTTAAATGTGAAATGTATCATTCATTAATATTGATCTGCCTTGTAGTCAGGGTAAAATTAAATGGCATTTTGGAGAAGAGCAGGGCCATTGGAATAAGATCATTGTCTATTACACCTGCCTCAGGTGAAGACTGTAGAGCGTAGCAAAGTACGACTAACGAGTATGACTAGAGTGCCAGCTAGCATGCATCCATTTATTCAGCACTAGAAGAGAAATAATACTTATACTCCATAGTGCATAATGCCTAACTCATAAACAAGCAGTAATTTATATTTATTTTTCCACACAAAGGGCCTGATTATGAGTTTGGCAGTGCAGCGGGGTCCACCCTGGTGCCGCACAATCAAACCTGTGCTCGGGCCGCCTGCCAGCTTACGAGTATTTCCCAAGTCTTGCAGACTTTTCTTTTACATTCTCATGGCTGTGTCCTGAAAATGGACACCACAATGAGAATGCCAAAGACAGTTCCTGCATGGCATGGACAGTAACGTCCATGCTGTGCAGGAGTGGTGGTGCTTGCACACACCAGGGGGGACAGCATGCACCCCAGGCACAGAGGTACAAGGTCCCCATTTGTTTCCTCTCTGCCATGGTTTTCACGGAGGAGGAAGCATCATGAAAACCATAGCGGTGAAGAAACTCGTAATCTGCTTGGTGGGAGCGCAGGGGTCCCACCAAGAATATTGAGACCTTCTGACAGCCGTAACACCATCAGGGAACCACGGTTCCCTTGCAGGATGGCAATGGTGGTCCAACTGACCTAATTATAATAGAGCGGTTGGAAGACCACCATCGCAGCATCCCCATGAATCTGGTAGTCCATAGACCGCCAGACTCATAATAGAGCCCTAAGAAACTGTTTAGTTTTTTTGACTAGGAAATCCTTCAACAAGTTTTCAAACTGTTATGCTGTTTATTCTGCCTTAATTCCTCTCAGACATGTGGGAGTAATGGCTGTAACTTGAATCACATCAAAATCGACTGACCCTAGGGTATTATCAATGTACTACTACTGTGTCACTAAATAATTTTAAACAAGTGCTTTGCTCGGGGCATTGTTTACATATAGCATCTTGGTTGTGGCATCAAAAGCTCGAGTCCATCCGAGCAGATTCTAAGCAGCTGGCGGCCCAGTAAGGGGAGGAGGAGCCAGCGGCAAGGGCCCCAGCCAACTGCCAGTTCTTCCAGCCTCTCAGCAATGCCAGCACCGCAGTCCCCAGGCAGCTACTCCTCGTTGATCCATCAGTGCTGCCCCTCTCATTTGCAGACCCCACCTTTCAACGCTATGACCTGCTGAGGCTGGCATGCATAGAAATTAAGCAGGCACAAATGGAGGAGCACCTCAGAAAACCCCTGTCCGCCGGGTCTAGTGCTCTCTTCTTTACCCCCTTTTTTATATTTGTTTTTGTGGGTGGGACTTGTTTTGGATAGAAAGGGTGGGAATGATAGGAGTTGGGACTGGGACAGTTTAGACTTTAATTTTTTGTTCAGCATTTTGGACATTGGTTGGGGCAGGGAGATTTGTTTGGAGAGAGGGTTGCGAGAGTTGGAGGTGGAACGGCTGGGTTCTAATATATTGTTAAAAAGGGTAACACATATTTATATTTATATTTATATTTATTTTATTTTTATTTTTATTTATTTTACTTTAATTATGCCTTAAACCTTTTATTGGGTGTTTTACTTTGCACTACTGCCTTTCACACAATCTGTTTTTAAATCTGCTCATAGGGTATAGCAATTAGTTATGCAATACCCTTGTCCTACTACTTTCTTAGTCTCAGCAGTGTGCAACTATATTGACCACTTAGGGAGGTGGTGGCTTGTCATTGCCTACATTGCCTACAACAATGCTCTGCAGTTTTCTTGTCTGAATATATGAAGCGAGGGCTTTCTGGATTCCCAAGGCTCCATCTTACTTATTGTGGTGGTAGTAGTAGCAGCTAAGGAATCAGAAGCGAAGTCCCACTCACACCTAGGCTAACTCCAACTGTTAAGCAGGCCTCAGCTCAGCCCGCTAGTACAAGGGGTTCGCCCTTCTGTGTACACAAGTCCTTGGACTAAGAAAGAAGTCGGCACCGAAACTGGAAAACTAAGTACAAGTATTTATTAAACCTCGCGAGGTGGTGATACAATTCGAACAGCACCCTTCGGTACTGCAAGAAGGTAGCACACGGAACAAAGACCGCGTGCTTTATTTATACCCACACAGTGGTCAAGAAGAAGGCGGTACAAGACACAAGAGCATGGTTTCATGTACATATAAGGTAATATTGGAACACACAATCGATCAGTGGGAGGAGCTAGCAAGCTCGGGGTCTCGGCTAACACATTCCAATCTTGGACTGACCAGGAACAGATGTGGGCCCTAACGGTCAACGGCGAAACACAAGGAAGCTAATAAAAGCCTGTTGCTGGGCAGGTTTAAAGGCCATAGGCAGTGACATAGGACAAAGCATATGGTCAACACGAGGCAACACATGGCAGCTAAAATGGCCACCGCGAATACAAAATGGAGTTTCGCCTCATGTCAACTTAACAACAAATACGGAATTTCTAAGCAATTATAATGATACGCAATATGTGTTTTACTAACGTTCAACTCAACAATGGTTAATTTACCACACAACTGTAGAATTGATCAGAAGGATTATTCATCACAGTCTGCAACATTGAAATGAAAAAACTGATTTAGTGGGCCAAGGTTAAACATTTATGCAACACAATGCTTGAATGAAGACGTTGACAAATGATGTTCTTCTATATCTAAAATATCGATTACTTTTTATTTGTGGTTGTGTGGGCTATTGTTTAGGTAATTGAACTGAAGATCCTGCAGTGAGTTGGTGTTAATTTCACCACATCTGCCCCATCAAGTGTTTAATCAATTAATGGTGTAAAATAAGTCACACCTCAAAAATCACATAGCCAGGGAAAAGAGGTTGAGGGGTGTGATGAATGGATGGCAAAGAACATTTTTGTGGAAAGGTGTGACAAAGACAAACACTACACAAAGACGATATTCATCTGGACAATGAGCAGCCAACCATCATCGATCTGATCTGGAAGGAAAGGAAGGAATGAATATAAGGCAGTCAATTTAAATGCATTACAAACAGTCTGTCAGCCTCAGGGACCCAAGTTATTATATCCCTGCAAACTACAGACCGATCAGTCTGATCGATGTCACACAAAAACTGTTTGCACGGGTACTTCTAGATCACATTCATGGTTGGATGGAAGATAATGAAATTTTGAGCCCATACCAAGCCGGATTCAGGAAGAATACCTCCACCTTTGATCAAATAAATAGACTCCGACTTATATTTTGGAAATCGGTGAGAATGGACGGTGGCAGCCTCTACCTTATGTTTGTGGACTTGAAAACGGCCTTTGACTTGGTGCCCAGAGATAAATTATGGGGGGTACTAAGAAATATGGGCATCCCCTCTTACCTCCTAAGCATGCTTATGAAGCTGCACAAAACCAACTTTGCCCAAGTAAGATGTGGGAAAGGGGGAGAACTAATTCACGATTCCCAGTTGACAGAGGAGTGAGGCAGCGGTGCGTGCTCGCACCTACCCTGTTCTGCCTCTTTGTCAACGCATTGATTGCCCAACTCATTGAGGTTAAGAACAATGATGGCCAAAAGCTAGCAAACTCAAAGGTCCCAGCATTGATGTTTGTGGATGACACCCCTCTAACGTCTAAGTCGCCGATGGGAATACAGAGGGTCCTGGACAGCTTTGTCATATTTTGTAACAACAGGGGGCTGGAGATAAATACTTTGAAGACCAAGTTTATGGTCTTCAACCCAGCCAAGACAACATGCCCTAATCCTTGTTCAGATGACTCTGTGCTGGAAAGGTTCTCTGTATTTGACTATCTGGGTGCCATTCTCACAGAAAATATGGAGTGGGGCCCAGAAATTGCCAAAGACAAGCTTATATTAGCCCTGACTAACGGAGGAATTGCAAAATTACTTATAGATTCCTCCTCTAAACCCACTGGACCTATTATAGAAATCTATAAGGCACAAGCTAGGGGCCCAACAATGTATGGGGCCGAACTTTGGGTTCATTGTTCTTGCAGTCATCTAAGCAAGGTTGAAAACAGCTTCTTAAAACAGATTTTGGGTCTCCCATCTAGCACCCCCTTAGTCCCCCTGTGGCTGGATTTAGGTATCAGATCAATTGGAGATGAGATTGGTCTCAGACCCTTAACTTTCTGACATATATTTTGGGTGAACCCAGAACTGGCAGAATATCGGTCAGAAGCAAAAGAGTTACTTGGTTTCCCAGGGGTAAAAAAGTGCTTGGTTTGCACATATAAGGGAAGAGTGCAGTGGGCTAGGTAAACCAAATCTCTGGAGTAACCCAGAGGAAGCTTGCTCTGCAATTTCACGTGCTGAACTGGTGAAAACATACCGAACACATAAAATGGCAGTCATCCATGGGAACCCAGCTTCAGGTCATCTGACAGCCAAATACCTCACAATAAAAGATGAGTATAAATTTGAACCCTTCCTGGATGACTTTTCTTAGCAAGAAAACAATATCTCCAGTTTAGATTTGGTACCCTTCTACTACATGTCTTTACTTGCAAAAAGGATCACCCATTAGGCCACCAACTTTGTAGATCATCACAAACACGATCAAGCTCAAAATTATAGCTGAACAATCACCCTCATAGTCTGCCACGTCATGAATCATCTCAACGCTCAGTCAATCATTGGTGCTTTACTGACCTGTTCCAATTCAAGCACAGTGGTACAATGCAGATTCTCTTTGGTTCATGCCACAAACATTGGTCCAACCTTGTAAATCAAGTATTCATGGGGCAGACCTGCTAGGGGATGAAAGAAAGGATAGGCATGGAAAAAAGCAGGCATTGTCTTTCCAATGTCCTTGAAGGGAATGGGGGAGGCTTCTCCACTGCATACGGGTCTAACTATGATCCTGCCATACATGTTGTCTAAAACAGTGGGGCCACAAAAGTCAGTGAGACACAAACAAACAAAATCATAATATAGTGTTCTCCTAGCTATATCCTTTATTTTTTCTTAACGTAGTTCAGCAATAGAATGTTCTATGATGTACCAGGCCTACTCAGTAGTCAGGGAAGTAGAGTTTGTCCTCAAAGTCAGGTGGTTCACCCAGACGTTGGTCAGTTAGCACACTACCATGACCTGAGTCTGATAAATCACCCTCATCCTTCCCCTATCATTGTTCAAGGATGGTGTCCTTTGGATGTATAAAGTATGAATTTATTTTGATCATGGGTAATCTCTCCTTGTTTTGGGGTGAGACTGGTCCTTTACATTGTGACAAATGTTCCAGCTGCACTGAACACACTCCTAGTAGACACACTAGTTAGAGGACAAGCCAGATACTTTATTGCCTGTCTGATGAGCTTTGGCAATTGGTGCCTCTTCCCATACCAATTAACCAATGAGTTTTGATCCAGATAGACCACTATTGGGTCATCAAGATAGGCCTGGACCATTCCATCATTAGTCATTGGTACTCCAACTTGGTCGAACTCTTCTGCCTGCGCCTCTGCACTGGACATAAGCCCTGCCTTTAGAAATCAATCAAATGCAGATTTGGGGGGAGATGCTCCTGTTTCTGTTGTTGTTGGTGTTCTTGTTGTCTGTTTTGGCTGCTGTGAGCCAACAACACTGCCCTCAGGCTCTATGGAAGTTGCAGGCTGCACCCCAGAATTTCTGCCCATGAGTGGGCCTCTATTTCCCAGCCATTCTTTTTCTAGGTCATTAGCAAGCTCAGCAATTCACATATTGTAGCTGATAACATCCCCATCTGAAAAAGTAATGAAAGTGGTCAGTAATTGCTTGTACCATGGATAAAGAATTGTGCTATAGATGTAATGTTTGAATGATACAAGGTCTCTTTGCAAGCCTTGTATTAGCAGACAAGCGAAAGGTAAAGCTTTCCACAAGCTCATGCACATCGGTTTATTCGTCCACATCTGTGTATATTTCGGGCACCCTTTTAGCTGTTCCTGTAGCATATGCAACAACAGGTTAGCTTATCCAGTGGTACAGTCCTTCTTTCTGATTTCCCGTGTGAAAACCTCACGAGGAAGCAGAATCTTTGTCAAGCATTTGACTAGGCCTCATTGGTTCATCTTAATGATCATGCCTTTCTCAGATGCACCGTCTGCTTGCATGACATACTCATTGATCAGTCTGTACTGCTCAAACAGATGCTGCAGCATGTAATAAATTGAGTTCCAACGTGATGGCACCTCCTGTATGAGTGCTTTAATTGGTATTCTTTTATCACAATGAATGATCCTCAAATATTTAACAACAAAGCAGTGTATCCATTCAAAAGTAAAACTACACCAACATAAACTTTCAAGTACAATAAATATGGGATGTGGGCCACTCAGCGAGGTGTGGGCGACAATGGAATAATCCTTAGAAAATGAATTCTGTTGGAAAAATGTGAATGAGAAAAGTACAAAAAATAAATAAATATAACATTTAAAAAAGTGTAAAACTGTCTTTAAATTGTTTTAAAATTAGAAGAACATTTATGTGAAATAAATATCGAGAAAATTGGAATAAAAAAATATAATTGCTGATGTACTAGCGTACTACCATGTGAACCCCATTAGGGTTTGAGAGGCAAGGAGTGGTGCAGGTGACAAGTGCAACAAAGGGCATAATAATAATATAAACTATTATATAAACATTGTTCACAGAGTACATTTATTATGAGCTTTGAGCTTCTAGGCCTCAAGCATATTAATGTATTAAACTGAAATCAGGAAAAAGTTCAAAAAAGGAGGACAAGCAAAAAGGCTTATAGCTCTCATATAAAATGGCTTTGAAAACTGATGGTTGCACAAAATGGCCAATTTGTCAAACAACAAGCCAAGAGGCGTGGCCACAACAAAGAACACATGCAGGTCTATGGCGAAAGCACACTTGCTGCCTGCACAAAATGGCCACCAGCCACATGGTGAAACAATATCAACAATAACCAGTAAAGAGGCATGGCCACAACAAAGAACACGTGCAAAGCCACTGGCAAAAGCTCACTGCCTGGCTACACAAAATGGCTTCTAGCCACATGGTCAAATGACAACAACAACCAGCAAGGAGGCATGGCCACAACAAATAACACACGCAGGCCTACAGCAAAAGCACAATGGCTGGCTACACAAAATGGCCACCAGCCAGATGGTCAAACTATAACAACCAGCAAGGAGGCATGGCCACATCAAAGATCACATGCGGGCCTATGGCAAAAGCACACTGGCTGTTGCCACAAAGTGGCCACCAGGCACAAGGTCAAGCAGAAAGCAGGAGGCATGAAAAATAAATAACACATGCAGGCCTATGGACACTGACTATACACAATGGCCTCTGGCCACATGGCATGTGTATCAAAGACAGATGCTGGCCTATGACAAACTCTCTCATACACTGGCCAGACAAATGAGGCATGGTAACACAGGCAAAAACAGCATTTGTTCAGCAATGCCAAAAACGACAATGGGCTTAAAACATTGACAACACGCATCCTCCAAAGGCATCAAATTTATGAGCCCACCGATGCACCATTTGCAAATAAAGAAATATGAAATTCCCAGAAAACACATTGTGTAATTTAATCTAATGCCATCCATGCCGTCAATGATGTTTCCATTCATCAGACACAGTAGCAGTTGTTTTGTTCACCCATGACTAGTACTGGACTTACTGACAGGAAGGCCCATTGTCAGACTAGGCCAGATAGTAATTTAATGTTCCCTGCTTCCTAGACACCTTACATACGGGCTGCCCCACACCTACTAGTATGGACACCGCACTCTTTATATAAAATTCTAGGATCGTAGTCTCATCTATCATAACGAGTACCTCAGACCCTAGCTTGTATAAGTATGACTCTCGCATTTGAGAGACAAGGTTTGAATTTGGAATTTGATTTGCTGCACCCAGGATAATTTTGAAGCTTGAAATGTCCTAAATCCCTAGTACACCAAGGGGGTTTGGATCTAATTAGAATTTACGATCACAGACATAATAGTCACAGATTGAGCCTTGAGAAAGTCGTCTACACGATGAAACATGTGTCCGCTGTCTGCATCTACGCTTCAAATATATGTCAACGTATCAAGAACTTATCTAATTTTGTACTTACATCTGGGCTACATTATTCTGTCCACCTGTTTTCCTTGGTGTATTATTGAAATTAAATTTAACTGACAACAGAGTCAGTTTGAAATTACCTTGCTGTGCTCTGTATTGTAATTTTGATTATGTAAGTATATGGAAAAGTTATTTTCCCTACAGAGTAACACTGCTTTGATGACACAATGTTTTCATTGAGCAATCTTTTACATTAGCTATCTAATAATTGCCATCACTACAGAGGTGCTGACCGTTTTTCTGTTACCACTGCTGTCTGTTTTTAGTTTGACATATTTTGCACCCTTGCCCTGGGTACCACTGGTACCCTATACTGGGGACTTATAAGGGGGCTAATAACCTTGTCAATTGGGTGCACCAATTCATGTAACGTTTTATGGGAAAGAGCAATGGCACTGGTGTCTGGATAGCAGGTCCCAGTGCAGAGTCAAAAACCAGCATCTAGCAGTATAAAATGGGGCAAAAAGTGTGGGGCATCTGCAAAGAATCCCAATTTCGAACAAGCACAAAAATGTGGTGTTTATGCACGCAAAGAACTGAGAGGACTCATTTTGCACTGACGACAGGGCTAACGTCAGGAGGCGCACTGGCATAGTCCATAATACAGTGCTCGTAAAGGGATTTTCTTATATGTATGGGGCCACACCCCCATGCAAATGAGGGAATGCCCTCTTGTGATAGCGCTGGGGCTACATGTGCACCAGCACTATCTGTATTGCAGAAAGGGCCACCCCTTCTGTAATACTAAAGTGCCCCGGGGGGCACAAAGCAGGCACACTTGCCTATTGCACGCCGGGACACTTTGTGTAATGCAGCCCCTGGTAATTTTGCTCCTTCATTACCACATCTTCCATCATCCTGTTTACCATCTTTATGCATTAAGGTAAGCCCTTCCTTATTCTTAGAAAAGAAAGGATAAGCCATCTTCTGTCTTGAAGATCTTTCGCAATCAATCAGGGAGTTTGAAGCACGCTACTCACCAGTGAGGGTCTCAAGGCACTGGAAGGCAGGGAGGTGCAGCTCTGGTTCAGCCAAAAAGCCAGCTCCTGAGGCTCTTACTGAAGGTGTGCAGAGTAGCGAAGCATCTGATGTTGACTGGGAGCTCATTCCAGGTTTTGGCTGCGATGTAGGAGAAGGCTCTTCCATCTGCTCAGGTTCTGCGGATGTGCTGGGTTTCTGCTAAGGCAAGGTCGGCTTAGAGGAGGTACCTTTTGGGTACATGGAAGGAGACTCTTTCATTGAGGTATTTGGGTCCGGTCTTGTGGAGAGATTTTTAGGTGTGGTTGAGTAGCTTGAAGATTACTCACCCACGCCTTTCTGAAGGCGAGGACTCGATTCCCAATGACTCTGATTCTGACTCAGTTAGGAGCAGTGATTCAACCTCTCAGACTTCTATAATAAACTCAGGGCCAAGTAAAGTCTCTAGCGGCCGGTTATGAACTGGGCCCCTAATAAAAAGAAGTAAACCAAGGAGAGATCTGCTAAGGGACACCATGGAGGTGACAAAAGCTCTATTGATGGATCCTTTGGGGAACAGGTTGAGCAGGGGTTCCGGTGGCTGATGATTTAACAGTGGACCTCTCTGGGATTCTGATGGTATGGATCTGATACCCACAAATGCTACGAGAGTGGGGTTTGATCAGATAGCTGTGGTGGCATCTACATTGCATAAACCTGGCTTGAAGGTGTGGTGGTAAAATAGTAATTCTATCAGAATCTAAATATACTGACAGTGGGGATCTTCCATGTTCACCAACTCTGGCTTCTATTCATGAGTTGCTGCAGGTCCATAGGGAGGAATATAGGAGCCGTAATATAGGCTTTCACTAAAAACTACACATCTTGAGACAGATGTGGTCCTACATAAAATGTCAAAGAATATGGACATACTTCAGGGCAGGCTGAATGAAACAGAAAACTGCTCAGATTTATTGCATAGAAAGGTGCTGCAAACTCAAGGTGAGGTTGGAGAGTATGAGATGTAGATCAGCAGCATGATGTATAAGATGGAGGACATGGAAAACCTCATTTGCCATAATAGCACGAGGTTCTGGGAATACCTTTAAGGTCAAGAAAGTGATGATTGCAGGGGAAATATAGTCCCTCTATTTTGGCAAGCATTCCCACAACTTAATGACAGGAATATTGACAGTGAAGTGTAGAGACCACATTAATTTCCCTTTTGAAAACCGACCAAGGGTAGAGCAGTGCAATATCACTGGGGTATTTTGATTTACATGGGCAATTTTATATATTGCGATTTGATTTATCAGCATGCTTACGCACATAGGCCTACTAAAGCCTGTGGGGTGGAGTATTTTGTTCATTCAGATTTCTGCCATGAGATGGTAAAGCACAAATGGAAACTTCAAGAGTTGTTTCCTTCTTTTGTCAACTTGGGTGCCTCTGACTTCCTTTTGGAACCTGCTAATCTTTTTTATTTTTGATAATTAACTTTATTGGTTTTTGGGTCAAGCAAATCAACATCACTGTAGATTGAATGATTATTACACGTAAAAGTCGCAGACGCCATTTGTAGAATATACAGAATATTAGCCGGAGGGATCTCCGTATCACACCAATGTTACATCCGCTTACAACGAGAAGGTTTCAAAAATTTTGTCCAGCAGGTGTAGCCATTTACCCCAAACCCTGTTAAATTTGGAGGGGCAGCCTCGGGCCTCGAATAAGGGTTTTCTCCTGTGCTGCACACCAGTCCACCCCACAGCGATATTTTGCCATGGTAGGGGCTTGGCTTGCGCCCAGGAGGCCGCTATGTCGCACATGGCCACCATGATTGCAGTCCCAAGAAATGCCTTGTTCACCCTCGAACCGTCCATGCCCTCCATTACCCCCAAGACCAGATGCATTAGTGTGGAAGTATAGATGCAATTCCACCTTTATGGCCTTCCCAACCTCTTTGTTTTGTAGGAACCGTGCATTTAGCCTCCACATCGCTCGAGTTGTATCTGCAGCTCCACCCAAATGCAGTGAGAGGGCAGAGTGGTCCGAAATTCCCCGGGGAAGGATGGATATGTTGGATACCTTGTGGCATTCAGTGGCTGGCAGGAGGATGAGGTAAATGCGGGAGTGCTTATGGTGGGCCGCTGAGGTATGAGGTTGTTGGATGCCTCTGGGATTCCAGATCATCCAAATGTCACATAAGCCCAATGTGGCCGTCTAGTCTGTCAGCTACCTAGCCTGGGTCAATCTGGCTGGGGAATGAGTGCTGGTTGCATAACAGTATTAAAGTTACCCCCAATCACCGCCTGTCCCAAAGGTAGAGAGTAGAGTGCACCTATGAGGTGTTGCAGGGTGGAGGTGAGCATAGTGGGTGGAACGTATATGGACGCCAGATTGTGGACATTTCCCTCTAACGTCCCGGATATTGTTACAAACCTGCCTTGGGGATCTGTTGAGGACCGGCCAAGAGTGAAGGGAAGCCCTCGCTGCATTAGAATCGCCACCCCTCGTGATCTGCGGTCAAACCCAGAGTGCCAGACTCTTTCAAAACCATAGCGGGCGCGGAAGGAGCATTGGGTCCCCATTAGCTGTGTCTCCTGCAGTAGGAGTATGTTGGGCATATGGCACTGGGCGTACTTAAAGACCGCTGACCATTTGATGCGATCCAGTAATCCGTTCACATTCCATGATAGAATATGAAGAAGCCTACCTGGGGTGAACGACTTAATCTGGATAGGGACTTGCAATGAGGGGGCCAAAAATTAATGGACCACACTGGGGTAGGGGTCGTGCAATGCTGATGTGAGTTGGCTGTCGCATGTTATTGCGGTGCTGATGCAGTGAACAGATGTCGAAGTGGTGCAAATCAGTAAAAATGAGATCAAAACCAATGGAAATGTAAAACAACCCAGAGGACAACATCCTCACCCTTCCTCTCCCGCCACCCCCCATCCTTCACGTCCGGAACTGAAGCATCTATTGCCCTGAAATGGAAAAACAAAATTAACAACCACACCAGCTGCTGGTTAGACTGAAACACCTAACTGGGAATTGTGTGGCAATAGTGGACCCCTCCACATTGTCAGATACAGCCATTTTTATGTCCTGACATCTTAGGTGTACATAGGCCGTAGGATGTTTCTTTGCCAGCCTCGTCCAAATAAGAACATCTGAATTCGGTATCAAGACATAGATTTCTGCCCTTATATTGTCAGACCTTTAGAGAGGGCAGTGTCTGAGGCCACAGGATATGGGTCTTCAGAGAGTTCAGAACCATGGTGCATGGCCCCCTCAGAGTTGTCTCTGCTGTTGTCACGCGAAGCCCGTGGGTCCACTTCGGCTGTTGCATCCCAGATTTTCGATCCAAGTGATGCAGGGACCCCTCATGCGGTTCGCTGCCCTTACGGGACTGCGTGCATCTGCTCCCCAGTTGTCAGGGGTAGCGGGCCAGCCTTCACTACTCTAGAGGGGCCGGGTGGGGATGTGGATAGGACTCAAAGGGGCCTTTCCTCAGTCAGTCAGGCCCATGCCGACTGTGGGATCTCAAAGAAGAGCATCTTGTCCTGGAAAACGACCTGGAGGCAGGCCGGGAAGAGGAGACCGTATCTTAGGCCCAGGTTACGAAGCTTTTGCTTACCCTTATTGTAAGAGCGACGTTGCACTTGCATCTCCTTAGTATAGTCTGGGAAGAGCATCACAGTATGATTTTGGAACTTCAAGGGCCCCTGGGCTCAGGCTGCAGTAAGGATAGCGTCCCTATCTTTAAAGTTCAAGATCCTGGTGATGATGGGCCTGTGAGGAGCACCAGGAGATGGCTTAGGGGCAAGAGAGCGGTGGGAGCGCTCAATAGCGAACCAGGGTGATAGTGCTTCCTTGACCATCCAGATGTTCAGCCAGTTTTCCATAAGGACAGCTGCCCAACCTTGTTCGGCTCACTCCGGAAAACCCACCAAGCGGAGGTTATTATGATGGGACTGGTTTTACGCGTCTTCAGGTTTGCAGTGTAGCTCCTTGGTGTGTGATTGGAGGTGAGTTACTTGGTATTTCCGGTGGTTAAGGTTGTCCTCTACGGTGGAGATTCAGGATTCTTCTTCTGAGATACCAGCCGCAGGGTTCCGCAAGTCTTGGCGTATGAGGGCCACATCCACCTGGACCTCTCCGATTGTGCTCTCCACTAAGGTCTGAGATGCCCAAATGCTTGTAGGATAGTCGAGAGGTCTGACCCCTGGAGGGGGGCCCACCAAGCATTTCCCCCACAGGGCCCTAGTCAGCGCTGGTGAATTGATCCCTTTTAGTCTGTGTCGGTGCTACAGTCGATTTAGGTAAACGATCTCTCCCCATCATAGGTTCCAAGGGAGGGGGGGTGCATGTCCACTCATATGAGGGTGTTTCTTCACCCAGGGCCCAGCGCAGGGAGGGGTCAACTCTTCTCTCAGTCCAAGCTGGTAGGTGCTGGGCCTCGGGCGGCACCCCAAATACTCGACCTTACGATACCTTCAAGTGTTCTTCGGGGCGTCACGGTGCAAGGGTCCTTCCCCCAGGGGGAGCCTCTGCTCTCTTGGGGTTTCTAAGGATATCAGACCTATATCGGGCCTATAAGACCTTTCTCGGTGGGGAGTGGTAGCCCACACTATATTTCCCCTGCACAGCCCCGTGGTCGAGCCCCCAACCTCGGGGGATGCAACGCTACCAGGGCCACGTCAACCGCTCCCGAGCTAGGTCAGGCCCCCTCAGTCCCAGATGCCTGCAATACAGGCCGGTCCGCAGATGATCAACACACAGGGTCAAGTCAAGGGGGTCTCAGCTACCCAGGCCCCACAGGGGATCAGGTGGTCAATGTCTTTCAGGCCGGCCTTGGGCCTCAACTGCTCAGATGGATGGCAGGGGGACGGCACTCCCTCAGGTGGCCTAGGTGCTGCTCCTCAGGCTCGTGGAACTCAGAACCTCAATGGCTGGCACTCCGGTATGGTCCCAGACTGCCTTGGTGGCCTGTGACTCTGCTCCTTCCAGGAGGGGGAAGGGAGGGCTGGGGGCACCGGGCCCCAGTGCACAAAACCCGGATTCAAACAACCCTGCACCAGGCCTCAGAGGCAGAGCACGCATGGAGCGTGGTTAGAGGCCAATGAGTGTGGGCGGGGGCCAGGGAGACACCTTCAAGTACCCGCGAACCCAACCTAGGAAGCCGATCAGCCCCCCATTCAGCCCCAGGTGTGAGGATGAGGCCCAAGTGGAGGTAGGACCAAGGGGGGGCCGAGAGCTCCACTCAAGGTCTCTGGTGCCCGATTGCAGCAGCCGTTTAGCACCCCCCAGTCCCAGGAGATTAGAGCCGCAAACCCGGCCAGCACCACACTAGTTAGTCAAGGGGGAGGCCCAACCACAAGTCTCCCCCCTGATGCCTGATACGACAGCAAAAGCCTCACACACACACAGACTCACCAGGCGTTCGGTGCTGGAAACCCTCACGGCTTCAGGGCACGCACTGGATGGATGCGGCCTTGGCCCCGGCAGCACAGGAGTGGCCTGGGGCAGGAGGTCGGAAGGACAGGGCAGCCGGCAGATACACCACCTCTCCTCAATCCCTTCTCTGATGGATCGATTGTCACTGAGGGCTTCTAGGCTCAGCAGGAGCCACACCGTCGGCAGGCGAGCAGCAGGTCTCACTTTTCAGGGACCCCTGATACATTCGGCCAAAGCCGCTATCTTGCGGCTTGCAGGGTTTAGAGTCTGAGCCTTGGAGCGGGTTCTCCACATCTGAAGGCCGCAGTTCACTCTGCCTGTGCACGGGACCCACTATGGGGGATATAAGAAGTGAGTTTCAGGAAATAGTTGGCAGCGACGGTAGTAGGATGCGAGGCGGATGAAGGAGGGGTCCAGAGCACTCTTAGAGTGCGACCACCATCTTGAAGCCTCAGGCCACACCCCCTAACCTGCTAATCTTAAACTGTTTTATCAGGAACAAACATATTTCTGCCAGGATCCTATGAAAGCTCAGGGCCTTCTAAAATCCTTGGCCCCTGGCATCACAAAGTGCTAAAGGCAAAATACGGAGTAGGATCCCTTGGATGGAACTGCTTGATCATTTTGCAGGTTATGTCCATGTGTATCTTTAATCTATATCACTTGTAATTTGTTTAAGCAGTCTTGGTGTAAATGTTACACAGTTTTATTTTCCCTGCTCTTTCTTTTTCTATTTTCTTTTTCTATATTATTTCTTTATTATCCTTCCATTTTTTTTTTGCTTTCTCCTTGTTATGAATAGGTTCTATTGCTAGCTCGAGGTGGTTGGGATCGCTGGGTTTGCGGGGGTGGAGATACCCTTCAAAAATCTTTGCACCATTGTCTGCTGTGTCAGGGAAGGGATGGATGGGATGGATGGGAGGAAAGTTCCAGATTCCCTTTGGGAAATTACCATAGGTTTGGGGTTTTGGGTAGGTTTTTGTGTTCGGTGTTAGTGGAGGCCGGGTCTGGTTTGGTGGGTAGGGTCTTTGAGAGGAAGCTTTTTTATCACTGAGTTGGGTCTAACACAGGTTTTGCAAATATCAGAAAAGGAGAAAGTATCAAATGTCAATGTTAAGGGGAAACATTTTGTCATACGTAGAGAACTGACTTTAGATAAAGGCTAAAAACCATAGTTTGGGTAGCCAAGACATTCATATTCTTAATAAACTATGGAGCGTGGCTAGGTTATACCTTGCGCAAAACCAATATATTAGTAGAAGATCTCATGACAGATTGCTCCAGGGAACAAAAAAGCAACGGCCACCCACGTTCCAAATAATCCTCTCTGTCAAAACACAGTGAATAAGCAATAAACAAATTATTGTTCCCGAGCACAATACAAAAAATATATAAATTCAAAGAAAAAAGAAGATAAATCAACAGTATATCTGATTTTAAAAAGTTCAAACAGTAAATTCCTTTATTTTTCTTTCTTTTTTCATCACAATCATAGAGATTTTAAAGAATGGTAATTCTTGTTGATACGTTGATTGAAATCATACATAATGTAGCCAGAAAGCGGACACATGTTTCGTCTCAGGGAACAATCACCCGATGACTTAATCAGGGCTACAACAGATAAACAAAAACAAACAGTATGTACTTGACAATAAAATCTAATAAGTCATCCAAAAGTAACTTTTCTTCACCACCAACAATATCTAAAGTGAGAAATATAGGAAAATAAGAAAAATAAGAAAAAGTCACAATGACACCAGTAATTCACCCTGTGAAAAAAGTATATATATATATTGTGACTTTTTAATAGCTGTAGCAGAGAAAAAGGACGAGAAGAGAAAATCCTAAATATAAGGAACAATACCAACATCCAAGGATATCACAATGATTAGGGTACGACCTTTATACTATGAGTTCATTTAA
The DNA here is from genome assembly GCF_964261635.1 of Lissotriton helveticus. Lineage (NCBI taxonomy): Eukaryota > Metazoa > Chordata > Amphibia > Caudata > Salamandridae > Lissotriton > Lissotriton helveticus. Next base: position 1,293,327,747 of record NC_136059.1, read on the forward strand.
TTCTGAAGAGCAATTGATGGACCAGAATTCACACACCAAACCGGGCACCAGATGAGAGAGTTAAAAAGCCAGTCCCATTGCATCCAAATTTAACAAATAATCCAATAACTCACCACAATTATTCTTCGTGAAAGAATTCACCACATTCCAGGTATGACCTGTCTGTGGCCCAATACAGCATAAAACTAATGAAAATAAAAAGACTAGAGGTATACACAATATCTTCAAAAACCATTATTCACTCCTACTATACTCTCAATAACAGTTTGTAATGATTCCTCATAATCAAGCTATCCTGATTTACCCAGCCTTTCTATTCAGTCAATAAGTAAAATCTGTATACCTATATATGATCGATTATCCTCGTAAGAATCACGTACCCATCAGTCATCTATTCCAATATCAGGTAGGTATCTACCAAAGGAAAGTATAACTATAATTTCTAATCCAACACAAATTCATATATATCAGACTTATTCGATATAGGCTCTAATATTTAAATGCATATGTACATGAGATATTCATCTCAATTAGTCTCAATTGTTTTTTTTACAATAAAATTAACCTTAAAATTAAGCTGTAGGAAAACTCGAGGAACTTAGGGCTACCACAGTCTATTATGCTTTAGATGAGCTCACTTCAAAGGTCAAATTACCTCAAAAGGACATATATCAGGTCCAATCCAAAGGAGAATAGGTATGTTTCTGAAAGTAAAAAGATAAATTGTAATCGCTACGTAAAATTCACTGTGAACAAAAACACAGTATAAGTATACGGTAGGTGGTCAACTTTCCTGAAGATAGCGAGTCTAATGTTACTCATATTACTTAGTCATACAACACCGTATATTTTAGTGTACATATTACTCTCAAATATTAATAACCCGACACGAGCTAAAACAAATCTATGTGCACTGCTTGTTATACTAATTATCGAGTACTCTCTCAAATGTGTACACAAGGCATGAGTCTGAAATAAAAGAAAAAAGCGAACTGTGGCAGAGTTGTTGGTCGTTCTACAACTATCTATTGACACAAACAAATAGCATGCCCAGTGCAGCATCCAGAGGCATGTTTTAAGTACAAATACAAATATTCGATGAGAAAATCAATTAAAAGTTCGTCGAACGCGAAGTAAAATAACATTACAAAATATACTCTCCAAAGGTGTACACAGTAAGAACCTAAAGCAAAGGGAACCATTTCAGAATTTTAGCACCCCATAATAATGTGCCTCGTACATTAACTGTCAACATATTCTTCATAGATTCATAATTTAAGAAAAGGGCATCATTTAAAATTCCACCAAGTGCAAATTCAAGTAACAGCCACATTCAAAGTCATCAGCCCATATATTCACTTATTCACACAACCACACCTACCTAGGAGAGTACTCCCGTTGTCATCTACGGTATCCAAAAAATAAACAAACTGAAGCTTTGCCAATCGAGCGTTAAAATAACCGGCAACAATACCTGGTTTGTGGTTCAGAAAATGAGAACGGACTCTATTGCAAATCTAAAGTGGTTGATAAGCATCATTTTAGAATGGTAAAATGCGCCGAAAATACAGTCTTTATACACAATAGTAAACCCCTGTATATAATAGTAGCCAATTCAATGTGGTGGGAAACCATCTTAGTCCCACAATCAACGTCATTTTCAATTTGTCTATTGCATTTACTATACAGGATGAATATGTGACATCACTCTGCAAAAATGATTCCGCAAATTAACACAACACAAACTTTTACAACGAATATGCCTTTACCACCCATGCCTTTACAACGCAAAGGCATGCATGTTAAAGGTATACTCACTGTAAAAGTTTTAAAGGTGAGTACCCTGCAAAAAACACTAACCGACACTACACAAACACTACCCTACACTACACCAACACCAAAACATTACCCACTACCCTCACTACCTTACACTAACACTACCCTAAACCCTAAAACACTACCTACACTACACAACACTACCCTACCCTACAGTACACCAACACTACCCTAAACCCTAAAACACTACCCTACATTACACATACACTACCCTACACTACACAAACACTACCATAAACCCTAAAAACTACCCTACACTACAAAAAGACTACCCTACACTACACCCACACCACAACACTACCCTAACCCCTAAAACACTACCCTAGACTACACATACACTACACTAACACAACCCTAAACCCTATACCACTACCCTACACTACACATACACTACCCTACACAAACACAACCCTAAACCATAAAACACTACCCTACACTACACATACACTACCCTACACTACACAAACACGACCCTAAACCCTAAAACACTACCCCCTGCATGACCCTACATACACTACACAAACACTACAGCACTACCCTAAACCCTAAAACACTACCCCCCGCATGACCCTACACTACACAAATACTACAACACTACCCTAAACCCTAAAAAACTACCCCCAGCATGACACTACACTACACAAACACTACAACACTTCCCTAAAACCTAAAACACTACCCCCAGCATGACCCTACACTACACAAACACTACACCACTACCCTAAACCTTAAAACACTACCCCCCGCATGACCCTACACTACACAAACACTACAACACTACCCTAAACCCTAAAACACTACCCCCAGCATGACACTACACAAACACTACAACACTACCCTAAACCCTAAAACACTACCCCCCATGACCCTACACTACACAAACACTACAACACTACCCTAAACCCTAAACCCTAAAACACTATTCCCAGCATGACACTACACTACACAAACACTACAACACTTCCCTAAACCCTAAAACACTACCCCCAGCATGACCCTACACTACACAAACACTACAACACTACCCTAAACCCTATAACACTACCCCCGGCACGACCCTACACTACACAACCAGCACAACACTACCCTAAACCCTAAAACACTACCCCCAGCATGACCCTATACTACATAAACACTACAACACTACCCTAAACCCTAAAACACTACCCCCATCATGACCCTACACTATACAAACACTACAACACTTCCCTAAACCCTAAAACACTACCCCTGCATGACCCTACACTACACAAACACTACAACACTACCCCAAACCCTATAACACTACCCCCAGCACGACCCTACACTACACAACCACCACAACTCTACACTACACTAACACTACACTACACTACACTACACAATCACTACCCCAGCACGACCCCCACCCCTAAAAAATTAACCCAAACCCCCTTACCTCTCTTGTCGTCGTGGTTCCACACTCCTCCTGGTTCCATCTTCTTGAAGTCTATTATTTTTTCACAACGCATGTGCATTTACCGTACATGCCTTTACAACGTAATTCGTTGTAAAGGCATGCGTGGTAAATGCACATGCATTGTGAAAAAATGCGGAGTGATGGTATACGAGGTCAATGACCTTGCGGAGTAACGGTATGCGACTGAAAGTCGGCGGAAAGAAAGATTCGGAGTAATGTGCCGTACCATACAATACAGAGCAAAAAAAAGAGTATAATAGAAATACCTTAGCTGTCTCATCTTCTGTTACCTAATTTCCGGTACTGCGATGGGTTCCAGATTTGCTCTGTCATTTGCCTGTCTCTTTATCGGATGGTTGAGGCGGGGCATATCTGGGGCATATCTGGGGTAAAATGGCAGGAACATATTTTGTATTATGGTTGTTATATTGATGATTGTCTATTAATCTGGGCGGGTACTGATGAGGATTTATCAGATGTCTTTGATCATATGAACAATAACCAGAGTAATATGACATTTACAATAACATCAATATTGTTTTTCTTGATTTAGAATGATTTCACTGTGAGGGAAGAATACAAATTAGGAGGTATAGGAAAACAACAGCGTGCAATGCCTTACTGCACGCAAACAGTGCCCATCCAAGAAGTCAGATTAATGCTATCCCCTATGGGGAGATGTTGAGGGTCCGCAGAAATTGTAGTAGAGATGAGGACTTTGTGATTAATGTGAGGGATATTGAAAAGAGATTCCACACCAGGGGATATTCTGGTGAGATAATAAGAAAAGCTAAAGAGGGAACACTAAAACTGAAACGCCCAGATATTTTGAAACCTGTCAATAAAATGAGAAATAAGAACAACAAAGTTTGTTTGGTGACCAATTACCATCCTTGGTTGCATACATTTTTTATGATACTCAAACAGAACTGGTTTCTCCTAATGGTAGATAAAGCTCTGGCAGAACATATCTCCAAATCCCCCAGTATACAGAAGGTGTAAAACGATTCAAAGTCTGATAAGCCCAAGCTACCCAACACAATCCAGGGTAAAAACAATGTGGCTCAGAGAATTGAATATTGGATTTCATGTATGTGGCAACCGTAGTATGTGCAGACTGGCAAAGAAAGGAGTCAAGGAATTTGGATACAATGATTCACGCACTTTTCAGATCAATCAACACATAGATTGCTTGACAAATATGTAGTCTATGTGATTGAATGCAAGTGTAAAAATATTTATGTAGGCGGCACCCTCCGCCCCTTAAAAGAAAGAATGGCTGAGCATTTTGTGCTCTGAAAAATCTAGACACTAGATATCCGATATGATGCGGGAACTTGCCCTGAACAGAAGAAGAAATTAGGATTTCAATGTTATGGCATTGAAGCTGTATATAGTGATTCCAGGGGTGGGGACAAAGAACATAAATTGAGACAATGTGAAGCCCGATGGATCCTTAGGCTTCGAGCAGTAGAGTGTGGAATCAATATAGAGTGTGGAGGGCATCTTGGGGGCACCTGGACATTGGGAGTAGCAGACTAGATTTTGGGGCGTGACATCGGGGCCCAGCCACTGCTGCCCCCCACCCCCTCCGCCCCCCCCCAACCGGAGACACTGCTTGCCTCGAACCCCTTCCCCCCCACACCTGGGAGCTACGGAGGACCAGTTGATATGATGCACAGCAGGCCCGACGGATCCCGGGGTGCAGCGACACATTTGGTGGCAGGGGGCAAGGAGCGGGGGTCCTCCTCTGGTGGCAGTCAGCATCTGGGCGGCGAGTGTCTGATAAGTGTCCCACAGCCCCTCAAAGCCCCAGATATTGGCGACTACACGGTTCAAGCGCGGCTGGGCAGGGTGGAACCGGGAAACGCGCCAGACCGGGCCCACAAACTTGGAGCGTCTTGCAAAGGTATCGACCATGGGGAAAAAAGAGGCAGCTGCCAGGCCTCCACAACAGGGGACTCTGGATAGGTACACAACGGCTCCTCCGGCCACGGAGACTGAACCGCAGGGGTCCAGCTCAGACACGGCGCTACTCATGGGGGCTATCCAGGCATCGCGAGAGGACGTCCAGCATCAAGAGCGGCATTAGAAGTTAAAATCGGGATAGGGCCTTGACCCCCACCTTACTAGCGAGGACAATGGCGGCCCTGGGATTGGTGGATACATGGCGGTGGCTTCACCCGGAAGCTAGAGTTTATTCATTTTTCTCTGGGGTGCATAAAGTATACTCCCGACTAGATTATATCTTCATGGCCAGGCGGGAACTGCAGGTCACTGACACGGCTCTCCTGGCCACGATAGGGGGGGGGAGGGAGAAAACAAGATGCACCACTTGGCGTCTAGCGGCATGGGATTTGCAAAATGCGGACATCCTACGCGGTCTGCGGGCAGATGTCAAAGAATATGTCGCGGAGAATGAGAGCACAGTGTCCTCCCGGGTAACGTTCTGGGAAGCACTTAAGAGGGTCCAGAGGGACAGACCTCAGAATAGGATAGCAGCGGAAAGGAGGAAGCAGGGGGAGGAGGCCCGATGGCTGGAACTCTAGATTCTGACCTTGGAACAGAAACATCAGACCAATAGAGATCAGGGGGCCCTCAGACAGCTCTTAGACGTTCAATGTCAATATAGACATCTGGTGACGGGGGAGGCACAGACACAGGCCTTGGCGACGCTCCACCGTCTAAACGATGTGGGGATAAATCCGGGAGGCTGTTGGCGTGGCTCAGTAGAAAAGAAAGAGATGTGAGGTGGGTGGAGAAGGTGGGAGACGGGCAGGGAGGCTGGATACGGACAGACAACCGAATAGCAGAGTCTTTTGCGAAATATTACCATGCCTTTTACGAGGCTAGAGATCTGGGGGAGCAGGAGTACGCGCTGAGATACATGAGCCATATTGAGCTCCCGAACCTTGCGGAAGACGACCAACGCAAGTTAGACTCAGACATTACGATTGACGAAGTTAGGGAGGCCCTAGGTAAACTCAGGGCGGGGAAGTTCCCGGGCCCCAATGGTTTCCCGGTGGAATTTTTCCAAAAAACGGCAGATCTACTGTCCCGCCATTTACTGGGACTTTTCGAGGACGCGGTGGCAGAGGGTGAGTTACCGCTAGATCTCCATCAAGCTACTATTGTCCCAATATACAAAGAGGGTAAACCCCCTGAAGATTGCGCGTCTTATAGACCCATTTTGCTTTTAAATGTGGAGGCAAAACTCCTTGCAACGATCTTGGCTCTCCGCCTGCGGGGGGTGATCACGGGCCTGGTGCACTTGGACAAAACGGGTTTTTTACCGGATAGGGCGACCAGATACAACCTACGACGGACACATAATTGGCTAATGAAGGTATGCCATAGAGAAGATCCACACCTGTTTCTATCCCTCGACCCAGAAAAAGTGCCTGACGGTGTACACTGGCCCTTTCTAGAAGGGGTATTGACCCAATTCGGCTTTGGACCCAAGTATAGGAAATGGGTGAGACTGCTCTACATCGATCCCAGGGCGAGGGTAAGGGTCAACGGGGTGCTGTCGGAAGACTTCACTATACGGCGGGGCACCAGGCAGGGGTGCCCCTTGTCCCCGTTGCTATTTGCACTGACCATAGAGGTGATGGCTTGCGCAGTCCAACAAAATGTGGAGATCAGGGGGTTCCGACTGGGTCGGGGAGACACCATAGAGGAGAAGATCTCCCTATATGCAGATGATGTTCTATTGTACGGCACCCATCCGGCTACTACGATCCCAGCATTGTTTACGGAGTTAGCTTGGTACGGTGCCAGAGCTGGATACCAGATAAACTTTCATAAATCAATTCTCTATGACCCCAAACGGGAAGGAAGGTGGCCCACTCTCCCGGGGAGTCTGCAGACGACTGGGGAGGGTTTTGTGTATTTAGGGATTTTTGTGACGAAAGACAGCACCTTATCCTGTGTCAGGAATATCAAATGCATAATGAATAATTTTGCAGAGGACGCGGCGAGATGGCGGCTGCTCCTGCTTACAATGCTTGGCCGCGCAGCCATGTTTAAAATGATATCCCTCCCTAGATTCTTATATACCTTCCAAAATGAGTATTTCCCCCTCAAGCGACGGGTCTTCCAAGATATTCACGCGGAATTGAGGGCCTTCCTGTGGCTGGGAAAACAGCCTCGGATAGCATTAACGACTTTACAGAGACATCAATATAACGGGGGAATATCGCTGCCCAACATAGAAACGTATTATTGGGCAGAACACCTGGCACCTATAAACGAGTGGATACATGCCCCGCCCTCCCATGCCACCTATGCATTGGAACGACACACCATGGAGAGACACACATGCTTACACTACCTTTATGGTGCCAAGGGGGGCAATAGATTACTTCCGGCCACAAGAGTTACGCTAGGGGCTTGGACAAGGGCAACAAAGGTCATGGAGTGGGATGGTAAGCCAACAAAGCAAATATGGAAATGTGCCTGGTTAAAGGAACTGAATAAGTTGAAGGGTTTCCGGAACTGGGATGCTATCGGAATCTCTACACTAGGTGATGTGATGAAGAGGGGGGAATTGCAGTCCTTTGCAGCACTGCGGAGGGAATATGGTCTGCATCACACGCAATATTATAGGTACACGCAACTGCAACATGCCTGGAGGGCGGAGGGGGTTTTGACAGAGGCGCTCCCTGAGTATGCCCCATTGGAGGGACGAAATAGAGCAGGGTATTTTAAGATGAGGGAAATACTGGGCGCACAGCTCAATAGTAATGCGCAGTAGCTATGGTGAAGCAAAGGTGCAAATGGGTAAGAGGTAAGACCCTAGACCTCTCAAAGTTGTGTCAATTGACATAACATGAACAATCAAAAACAGGACCCACTGCACTCTTATGATGAAAGTTAAAGCAAATCAGGTGTCACATTGGACATTAAAGTTCGGATTTATCAGAGGAAACAAAGTTCATTTTCAGCATTCAAAAAATGGGGACACCAATGTTCCGGCTCCTCTTTTATTCTTCAAACAATGCCAGCCGACACGTGTTTCGTCGCAGAGAAACACCTTTTCCCGCGACTCATCAGGGCTGTAGATGGTCTGTGTAGGACCAAAGGTCGCAGTGCCGGTGATAATTCCGTCCCGGCCCTGCTCAAGACCGGGTTCCTCTTAGTAGACAATGAGTTCTTGGTCTAAGTATATAAAAGATTCCCAACGAGTAACCAAAGTAGCTTTATATAATATTGACACTTGTTAAAGTAGCAATCCAGTCACTGATTCCATCTGGACTTCTAGCCAGCATGTGTTCAGTGTGAATATATGTAAGTTCCTTAAAAGTGGCACCCCGTAGTGCGGGATGCGGTACCGACAGAGTCCATGCGCTCAATGGCAATTCCGGGTGCGGTCACGTGTTATGACGACCCGGAAGTATATAAAATACTTTCAGAGTAAGGACACCCGGATGCGGGTAACTGCGACACTGCGACCTTTGGTCCTACACAGACCATCTACAGCCCTGATGAGTCGCGGGAAAAGGTGTTTCTCTGCGACGAAACACGTGTCGGCTGGCATTGTTTGAAGAATAAAAGAGGAGCCGGAACATTGGTGTCCCCATTTTTTGAATGCTGAAAACGAACTTTGTTTCCTCTGATAAATCCGAACTTTAATGTCCAATGTGACACCTGATTTGCTTTAACTTTCATCATAAGTGTGCAGTGGGTCCTGTTTTCCATTGGAGGGACGTCTTTTACACGAACGCATCCCCAATGGGGCAGTGTCTTTGACCTGTAGGACGCTGATGAATAACTTACCGGATGGACTGGGGAAACTTAGGGCCATATGGGAATGAGATGTGGGGGAAATGGATGAAGTGGATTGGGGCACGGTCTTGATGCACCCAAGGGAAGTCGCAATTAAATCACGCTTAAGGCTCATCCAATACAATGTCCTTCACAGAACCTACTTTGATAGTTGCCGACTATATAGAATGGGGAGTGCGACCGACCCATGCTGCCTGCGCTGTGGGCATGAAGAGGGGGACTTCTTCCACACTCTCTGGTCCTGCTCGAGCATACAAGTCTTTTGGGGGGAGGTCATAAGAGAGCTGGGAGAGGTGTAAGAAATTACCCTGCGGACTGACCCTAAGCTGGTCCTCCTTGGCATGACGAATGATGTAGACTTGTCATGTCCACAGTTGATTTTCCTGGTGCTGGCCCTGGTGGTGGCTAAGAGGGATGTGGCCAGGAGATGGGGGGCTCCAGAGCTACCCCAGCTGGAGGAATGGCAAAGGGGTATGGATGCTGAAAGAGTCACTGATGAGGCGAGGGGGTGCCCTAAAAAGTTTAATAGAGTATGGGGCAAGTGGTGTCGATACCATTGACTAGATGGTGGACTCTGAACTGAGCGGAAGGTGCTGGCCCCTGGTCGCAACGGACGCGTTGAAGGTGAAGCACTGCAGAACTGTCCTCAATGGGTTAGGGTGGGAGAGAAGATGGTAATGAGGACTTAGATGATTGTGTTGGGGGTGTATGGGTGGTGGGGGGAGGGCGGGGGGCTGAAGGGAGGGATATGATGAGTAATAATGACATGCTTGTTCTGTGGCTGCACAATGGAAAAGTTAATAAAAATATTTAAAAAAAAAAAACAATGTGTGAAAAACCCAATATCCATTGCCTACAAAACGAAGTCAAACCAATGAATGCATGGACATCTTTCTGCGTGGAAGGTACTGGTGTGTCTAATATTGCTTAAATGCGATGTGGTGTCAGTGCACGGCCCTCCTTAGACAGAAGGTGACCTAAGTAGGTTACCTTCGGTCTACAATATTGCAATTTCTTTCGTGATACTTTATGGTGGTGTGTAGCAAGAAAAGAAAGCAAAGACAAAGTAAATTTCTCACACTGCTCAGGTGTATCAGCTGCCAACAAGATGTCATCAACATATTATATGAGAGCCACTCCTTCAGACAAGGTAAAGGAATCGAGTTGTCTTTTTAATGCTTGACTATAAATACTCAGACTCTCAGTGTACCCTTGAGGAACTCTACAAAATCTATATGATCGAATATTCAAAGTGAAACCGAACAAATATCGGCTATCAGGATGAATAGGAATCGAGAAGAAAGCATTCTTCAAATCCATTACAGAAAATGTATTTGCTGTTGGATGGACCAGGGCAAGTAATGTTGTTATGTCAGAAACCACACTGTACTGCGGTACTACAATCTTGTTGACTTCTCTCAAGTCAATCATAAATCTTTAAATCCTAGTGTCAGTATCTTTTTTCAAAATGGGCAGAATAGGACTATTGCAAACATTGTAAGAAACATCTTCCACAACCCCCACTTTAATCAAATCATGTACAATGCGTGTGAGTGCTTCTTCTCCTTCGTGAGAAATGTTATACTGAGGCAGTCTTGGCAATGAAGCACCCTCCTTGACACTAATATGTACTGGCGGAATAACCATTTGTCTACATCAGTGTCTGAAGTAGCCCACAAAGTACCAGGGAGTAAAGCTAATGCAATGTCCTCTTTAATAATACAGGATCTCTCAATCACAGGGTAGTTGTCAGTCAGACTAACCCGTACTCCTTCCGGAGAACATCGTATCGTAGCCCTAAAATATTTGAGTATATCAAGACCCACTATATTATCTGGTGTGTTTGGAGAGAGCAAAAACGGACATGGAGCAATAAACTTATCAACATGGAATGCAAGTGGTTGTGACAGTGGGCTAAGTGAAGGTGTTCCATTGAAACCTATTGATGTAATGGTTAAGCCAGACAGGGGAGCCCTTGGAACCAATTGTTTAGACAAGGTGCTACAAGTAGCTCCTGTATCAACCAGAAACTGATCAGTAGAACCCAAAACATGTGCTGTAACATAGGGACCCGTCTGATCTACTGGAATTTCAACTGATTCTTTACCCTATCCTAGGCAATCCTATGCATAAGCAGAATCTTGAAAATCAGATGGCACATAGTCGGACATTTGATATTGGTTCCTTCTATCAAAAGTGTTAAACCCATCCTGCCCACGTGTATTAGCCTCCAACCTGGCACGATCATTTGTGCTTACTCTAGGCCCTGAGTATCCTGAACGACTTCTCATTTGTCCCCGACCACGTGGACACTGCTGAACACGTAGTACTGGACAATCAGAAAGCCAATATCCAAATTTCTTGCAGTACGAACACCGATCAACAGACAAATTCGAACGAGTATAGGAAGGTAACGACGAACCATAAGATCCACGTCCTCCTCTATCATTACCTCTAGAAGGCGGGCCATAAGCTTGAGCCAACATAACCTTTGTTTTCAACTCTTTAGACTTTTTATCCTCATTACTTTTAGCTTCTAATTCTTGTCGCTCATAATACTGAGCCATAGTTAGGAGAGAAACTGGAGAAGAGGTAGTCCATGAACTTTCACTTGCCTTTAGGCGACTAGCTATTCCTGGCAAAAGGTTTGCAACATATTTATCGACAAACAGATGCCTACCCGTGTCATCTGTCAATGACTGGCCACTAAAATCGTGGAATGGTTCTTCAAAGCGTGTGAAGAAGTCAGAAACTGATTCATCTACCCTTTTACTTGCAAGACGCTAACACTGTCCAATCTATTTTTTTAGGGGAAATAATTGTCTTTAACTTAACTAATATAGCTGCCCGAAGATTTAAAATTAACTGACACGGTTTCTGTGCAGGTTCTCTATCTTCATCTAACCGCTCTAAATCTTTCCACAATGCTCCAAATGTCGCACGATCATCAACTATACGCATAGATTTCCACATAACAGGCGGTAATATTAGTCCAAAAAACAAATCAATATCAGGCAAAGTCATAGTACAAGAGCTAATGGCACCCTCAACTTCCTCATATAAGGCTGCTGGATTCTTTCGCGGATCAGGCAATGCATTTTTAAGGGCCATAACTTCTGCTCTATTCCAAGGAGTGTAAACCCAATTATAAATAAAATAACCTTTTGCATCAATAGAAGTCTTATCATTACTTGTACCCGTTCCTTTAGGAGGAACATATAAAGGCGCGGCTTCCCACATGGGTTTCGCATGAATTACAACATTCTTATCTGTTTCAGGAGTAGGAGTTTGTGCCATGCTGACATGGGATGTTTGGGCAGCTGTGTCTGCTGCCTTTTTCTCTTCTCGCAAACGAGCTGCTTCAAAACTCAGTTTAACTAAGCGTCTGATCGAGTCAGCCACCTGGGATAAAACAAAAATACCTTGACGTAATTGTTTATAATCAGCTGCTACATCATCGGGCTCCATTTCTACCGAATATTTTCTAAACCGTTCAATAACCTGCAAATGTATCGGTAAAATATATTTGCTCCCTTTACTGACAATCTTTTATACTATCTAAAAGTTCAGAAGCAGTGGCAGTACTACGAATGGCTTTACGCGCAGCAGATATAATCTCAGATGCATGCTCAGCAAATAACAGTGAGTGAGTTTCTCGAGCTTTGTCCTGGTCTGAAGAAGAGTCCTCATCTGACTCATGAGGAGTGGAAGGGAAAATATACGGAGGTGGAGAACGATCTAATAAAAAGAAATCATCTTGCGGTTTATTAAGGATAGGATAAAGGGGCAGCCTAACAGCGTATTGACCAGTTACCTGTAAGTGACGCTCCCTATCCTCTCTCTCTTTTAGTACTTTTGTTTCCTTATTTTTTTATTCTAATGCTTTCGCATAGATATTCCTTTGCTGTTCCTTTTCAATCAAGGCTTGCTCACGCTTCATTCGTTCAACCACTTCTTTCTTCCACATTCGTACACAGTCAAACATATCTTGCCTTGTCTTTCGCTCAAACATACATTGCTCCACATACTGAATCTTTCATAAATCAAATGACCCATGCATTGGCCAACGCAACTCAGGATCTTGACTAGTATATTTATTCCATGAAGTGCTATACATTATGGAAGAAATACCATACTTAACATACATGGCCCTATTAGGCGTTCCCTCCGGGGGGGGGCGGTTGTGCTTTGTCAAGTCTCAAATTGGTACCACTACAAAAGCAACACATCCTACGAAGTGTGCTGGAAACAGGCATGCCAGAAATAGTGCAAAATATGCAGTATTATAATCAAAGTAGCGCTTAAGGTACTCTTCGTACGTTGCGCCGTTCAAACAAAGTTAAAACCAGAGAAAAATCTCCTCATTACCTGCCTACATGAATTGCAATGCATATATAATTATCAAACAGATACTAATATTGACCAATCTTACAAACAAAGCCGCAGTAAGTGTTACTAAACTACCTTACTAATCGAAGGCGTCTAACCAACAGCAAGTGCCGCAGAACGGCTCTTACCAATCAAATGGTGTCCAGGTTCCAACTGCCAAGTTCTCAAATCGACCAAATGGTCACTGCACGGCGAATCAACAGAAGATATCTCAGTTGTGGATCGGTGCCACCTGGATGGTCAGATCAGAAAGAAAAGAAAAACGCAGTGGGTGCCAAGACTCGGGTCTCCTCAGGCAGCGATCGCGTCCAAAGCAAGATTCCAATCCTTCGTTGCGACCAGTCCTTCGGGCATCCGAGTCACCGATATGCCCCAAGTTGGGCGCCAATTTGTGGTGGTGAGCCTCAGCAAGGTCTACCAGTGCTTAGGGGTTCTCCCTTCTCTGCACAGAGTCCTCAGACCAACAGGAAGAAGTTGGCACAGAAACTGGAATAGAAAAGACAGAGTTTATTAAACCTCATGAGGTGGAACTACATTCACACAGCACCCATCGGTAATGCATGAAGTAGCACACTGACTGGAAGGAGCTTGGTCCTTTTATACCCACACAGGGGCTCAAATGAAGGCAGTACAAGTACAAATGCTGGTTTTAGGTACATATAAGGTCATACAGAAAACGCAGGGTCGACAAGTAGGAGGAGCTAACAGTGGCTAGTTTCTAGTAAACACATCCTGACAGATATGGATTGACAACAGCTGCAAGCTCAAAAGGTGTTTGAAACAATGGCAGACCCAATGTACCCTTGTAGGCTTGGGCAATAAATCAAATCAAAGTAAAAGTGTCTACAAGGTATTTCACTTGCAATCCAACATAATTTGAGCAAATTCACAATAATTTAGAGTCAGCTAGAGAAATCAGACTCAAGGGTGTCCTACTGGACAACCATAAGCAATGTAATTTCAATGGCACAGAAAAAAGAAGAAGAGAAAAAGAGAAAAAGGAACACACAGCACACGGAAAATCCTAGTTATAGAAATTGAATTGATCTGGTTTTGACATATACTTAAAACGTTGAGAAGGGTACAATTTAGACCCAGTTAATATCAGCAGGTACAGTTAGAGATGTACAAATAAATTTGGGCATACAGTTCATAACCAATCGTCAGCTCCTATAAATAACTTTGCAAATATTATCACAGACTAAATAAATATTGTTTGAGAAAGAAAACTCTTTCGTAGAGTTGACGGGACTGTCAAAAGAGCATGTGCGAAGCAGAAGAGGCTAAATATATCTCGTCTCTAGGCAGATTTCAAGAGTAGTTAACAGGAAGGTAGGACAGAGCACATGGCGAGCACATGGTAGCACGTGGCAAACAAAATGGCTGATAGAAATACAAAATGGATTCCACAAAACGGACACGATAGTCTCTAAATACAGGATGACTTCTGCTAATGCTTAACCTAATTGCTGTCAAATTACAAGATCGGTATTGGTGGAGTGATTGAATAAGTAGATAGTGCTGGATGGGTGGTTTGAGTAGTGCATGGCACTGACAGGATGATTCCTAGACGGCATGGGTACTAACAGGGTAATTAGAGGACTGCATCAATAGTATATAGTTGGTAAGAGGTCTGCATGGACAGTGCACAGAATATTGTAGCTTTACTTGTGTTAGTGACTAGGTCATTGCATAAGTACATGACTAGAAATCGGAACTACAGACCTATCTCCCAGCTGCCATACCTGTCCAAGGTCTTGGAACAACATGTGCTGATATCCCTGACATCGTTTCTGGACTCTAACCACCTTCTCCATGAGATGCAGGCAGGGTTTCGCGCACATCACAGCACCGAGTTGGTTATGCTGTCGGTGCTGGATGATTTAAGAACGATGGCTGACAGTAAAAAACCTAGCGCACTGATACTTTTAGACCTGTCAGCAGCGTTTGATACTGTCAGCCACCCGTTACTCTTGGACAGGCTGGCGGGCTTTGGGTTCAGAGATTCAGCATATGATTGGCTGGAATCCTTCCTGTTGGGGAGAACCCAGAGAATCCAGCTGGGAGATATGGTTTCAGGAGTGGGAGAGCTTACCTGCGGGGTCCCTCAAGGCTCTGCATTGTCTCCCCTCCTATTTAACCTGTATCTACAACCCTTAATAAAAACTTTGACAGAGATGGGTTGCCGCGTATTTAATTACGCGGATGATACTCAGTTACTTTTAAGCATGGAGGACACAGAACGAGCTCAGCTACAGGCACAGGAGGTACTTCGATATACAGTTAAATGGATGTCAAGTAACCTCCTGAAGATCAACCCGGAGAAAACCGAGGTGCTGATTGTGTCATCCACCAGTTCTCCTTGGAGGGACTTGTATTGGCCCCAGGAACTGGGCTCCATCCCCAAACCAGCCGACTCGGTAAAGAGCCTTGGCATCAAGATAGATAGTGCACTATCAATGAAGAGCCAAGTTTCGACGGTTGTAGGTGTCTGCAATAGTCTACTGAGACAACTGCATAAGTTAGTCCCACTTCTGTCCCACTCTATGCTCCGCACCGTAGTCTCGGCTACCATACTTTCGAGACTTGACTACGGGAACGTCCTTTACCTGGGCCTCCCAAAGACATTAACTAACAGATTGCAGGTGGTTCAAAATGATGCAGCGCGACTTATTTTTAAATTGCCACGGAACTCTCATGCCTCTCCGTTGCTACAGAACCTGCACTGGGTGCCAGTGATACAAAGGTCCATTTTTAAAAGTCTCTGCATAGCCCATAAATCTATCTATGGCCAAGCCCCTGCATACGTTAAGGAAAGGTTGGAGATCTATGGTCCTGAAAGAAGATTGAGATCGTCGGATGCACAACTGCTGGTGTGCCCTCGGTTCAAATTAGCCACGAAAGGTGGCAGAGCATTTTCAGTCTTGCTGCCGAGAATATGGAACAAATTACCTGAAGCCCTGCGTAGGGATGGTAACAGGCTCCACTTCAGGAAAACCCTAAAAACCATTCTGTTTAAGGCAGCGCTGAATTTAGTTTAGTTTGCTCCTTCTTCTGGGCTGTCGATTGGGCTGTTATGTTTTTTATGGTCAAAGCGCCTTGAGACCTGCCGGTGAGTTGGCGCTATACAAGCATATATTAACAATAACAATAACAATAACAATTACAGTCCTGCAAAGAGACTGCATGGTGAATTTTAAGTGCTTCAGCATTGGTGTAGTTATTAAATAAGTAGATAGTGCTGGATGGGTGATTGGAGTAGTGCATGGCACTGACAGGATGATTCTTAGACTGCATAGGTACTAACTGGGTAGTTAGAGGAGTGCATCAATAGTATATAGCTGGTTAGAGGTCTCCATGGATAGTGCACAGATGTTGTAGCTGTACTTGTGTTAGTGCCTAGGCCATTCCATAAGTGCATGACAAATAACTGGAATGATTATAGTCCTGCAAACAGAGTGCATGGTGAATTTATACATGCTTAGGTATTGGTGGAGTGAAAGGATAAGTAGATAGTGCTTCATGGGTGATTGGAGAAATGCATGGTACTCACAGGGGGGTTCCTAGACTGTGCGGGTAGTGCATGCGTAATTAGAGAAGTGAATTAGTAGTATGTAGCTGGTTAGAGGTCTACATGGATAGTGCACAGATAATTGTAGCTGTGCTTCTATTAGTACAAAGGCCATGGTAAATTTATAAGAGCTTAGGTATTGGTGGAGTCATAGGTTAAATAGATAGTGCTGGATGTGTGATTTGAGAAGTGCATGGAACTGACAGGATTCCTAGACTGCATGAGTACTACCTGAGTAATTAGAGCAGTGCATCAACAGTATGTAGCAGGTTAGAGGTCTGCATTGATAGTGCACAATTGTAGCAGTGTTTGTGTTAGTGCCTGGGCCATTGCATGAGTATGTGACTAGTATATAGAAGATTACAGTGCTGCAAACAGAGACCATAGTCAATTTATAAGTGCTTAGGTATTGGTGGAGTGATTGGATAATTCGATACTGCTGGATGGGTGATTGGAGAAGTGCATGGCACTGACAGGAGGATTCCTACACTGCTTGGGAACTAACTGGGTAATTAGAGGAGTGTATCAATAGTATGTGCTTGGTTAGTGGTTTACATGGATAGTGCACAGAATATTGTAGCTGTACTTGTGTTAGTGCCTAGGCCATTCTAAAAGCACATGACTAGTAACTGGAGTTATTGTAGTCCTGCAAACAGAGTGCATGGTGAATTTATAAGTGCTTAAGTATTGGCGGAGTGATTGTATAAGTAGATAATGCTGGATGGGTGATTGGAGAAATGCATGAGACTCACAGGGGGATTCCTAGACTGCATGGGTAGTACCCGCGCAAACAGAGAAATTAATTACTAGTATGTACCTGGTTAGAGGTGTGCATGGATAGTGCACAGAGTATTGTAGCTGTGCTTGTGTTAGTACCAAGGCCATGGTGAATTTATATGTGCTTTGGTATTGGCAGAGTCATAGGATAAGTAGATAGTGCTGGATGTGTTATTGGAGAAGTGCATGGGACTGAAAGGAGGATTCCTAGAATGCAGGAGTACTACCCGGCTAAATAAAGCAGTGAATTAGTAGTATGTACCTGGTTAGAGGCCTGCATGGATAGTGCACAGCGTATTGTAGCTGTGCTTGTGTTAGTACAAAGGTCATTGTGAATTTATAAGTGCTTAGGTATTGGCAGAGTTATTGGATAGGTAGATAGTGCTGGAGGTGTGATTGGGGAAGTGCATGGGACTGACAGGAGGATTCCTAGACTGCATGAGTACTACCTGAGTAATTAGAACAGTGAATCAATAGTATGTAGCTGATTAGAGGTCTGCATTGATAGTGCACAAAGTATTGTAGCAGTGTTTGTGTTAGTGCCTGGGTAATTGCATGAGTATGTGACTAGTATCTAGAAGATTACAGTGCTGCAAACATAGAGCATAGTCAATTTATAAGTGCTTCAGTATTGGTGGAGTGACTGGATAATTAGATACTGCTGGATGAGTGATTGGAGAAGTGCATGGCACTGACAGGAGGATTCCTAGACTGCATGGGCACTAACTGGGTAATTAGAGGAGTGTATCAATAGTATGTGGCTGGGTAGAGGTCTGCATGGATAGTGCACAGAATATTGTAGCTGTACTTGTGTTAGTGACTAGGTCATTGCATAAGTACATGGCTAGAAATTGAAATGATTACAGTCCTGCAAAGAGACTGCATGGTTAATTTTAAGTGCTTCAGTATTGGTAGAGTGATTGATTAAGTAGATAGTGCTCAATGGGTGATTGGAGAAGTGCATGGGGACTGCTCCACTGCAGTATTCCTAGACTGCATAGATACTACCTGGGTCATTAAAGGAGTGTATCAATAGTATGTAGCTGGTTAGAGATCTGCATGGACAGTGCACAAAATATTGTAGCTGTATGTGTGTTAATGCCTATGCCATTCCATAAGTACATGACTAGTAACTGGAGTGATTGTAGTCCTGCAAACAGAGTGCATGGTGAATTTATAAGTGGATAATGCTGGATGGGTGATTGGAGAAATGCATGGGACTCACAGGGAGATTCCTAGACTGCATGTGTAGTACCCACACAAATAGAGAAATGAATTAGTAGTATGTACCTGGTTAGAGGACTGCATGGATAGTGCACAGATTATTGTAGCTCTGCTTGTGTTAGTGCCAAGGCAATGGTGAATGGATAAGTGCTTAGGTATTGGCAGAGTGATAGAATAAGTAGATAGCGCTGGATGTTTGATTGGAGAAGAGGATTACTAGACTGCACGAGTACTACCTGGGCAATTAGAGCAGTGAATCATTAGTATGTAGCTAGTTAGAGGTCTGCATAGATAGTGAACACAGTATTATAGCAGTGTTTGTGTTAGTGTCTGGGCCATTGCATAAGTATGTGACTAGTAACTGGAACATTGCAGTGCTGCAAACGATGTGCCTAGTCAATTTATAAGTGCTTCGGTATTGGTAGAGTGATTGGATAAGTAGATAGTGCTGGATGGGTAATTGGAGAAATGCATGGCACTGACAGGAGTATTCCTAGACTGCATGGGTACTAACTGGGTATTTAGAGGAGTGTTTTAATAGTATGTAGCTGGTTAGAGATCTGGCTGTGCCGCTGTACATGAAAATAAAGAAAACTTTTACAAATAAGAACCGAAGATCTACAACTCATTTTGGACTTCCGTATACTATTGACTTTACTGTGTGCGCCTCTCTGCTCTTACACAACCATTGGTCTGATATCCATCCTTGGCAGCGGATGGTGAGAGTAGCCGCACCGCCTAATAATTTTGAAACAAACGAAGTGGATGTGCGAAACCTTAGTCAGCTGCTGGGTGTTTCTGTTTTTTGTTTAGTATTTAGAGGAGTGTTTTAATAGTATGTAGCTGGTTAGAGATCTGCATGGATAGTGCACAGAATACTGCAACTGTACTTGTGTTAGTGGCTAGGCCATTCCATAAGTACATGACTAGTAAATGGAAAGATTACAGTCCCAAAATAGAGTGCATGGTAAATGTATACATGCTTAGGTATTGGCGGACTGATTGCATAAGTAGATAGCGCTAGATGGGTAATTGGAGAAGTGTTTGGGGACTAGCAGGCGGATTCCTACACTGCATGAATACTACCTGGGTAATTGGAGGAGTGAACCAGTACTGTGAAGGTGGTTAGAGGCCAGCAATGTTAAACTAAACACCAAAAATGATGTGGTGTATTTCAACTGTACCTCTCCAGAGATTTAAAAAAACTAGTCTAATCCGAAACACCTTAACTCAAAATATGCAAGTACACACATACTTCACACACATCCATGCACATGTTAAAACCTAACAGCTTGCACTTCTATTTTGAAATATATAGTTACTGCCTGGGGTACACACATACTGAGTGAATGATTAGAGTAGTGCTAGGAGAGTACATGGTGAATTTATAAGTGCTTCTGTTTTGGAAAACTATTTGGCTAAGTATATGGTCCTGGCTGGGTGATTGGAGGAGTGCTTGGGAACTGACAGGGGATTCCTAGAATGCATATGTACTACTTGGGTAATTAGAGGAGAAAAGCAGTACTGTGAAGGTGGTTAGAGGACAGCAATGTTAAACCAAACACCAATAATTATGTGGCATATTTCAACTGTACCTCTCTAGAGACTTACAAAAACTAGTCTCATCGGAAACACCTTAACTCGAAATATGCAAGTACACACATACTTCACACACACACACCCATGCACATTTTAAAACTTCGCAGACTGCACTTCTATTTTGAAATGTAAGGTTACTGCCTGGGTGATTTTAAGAGTACACACATACTTACTGGATGATTTGAGTAGTGCTAGAAGAGTACATGGTGAATTTATAAGTGCTTCTGTTTTGACAGACTAATTGTATAAATACATGGTCCTGACTGGGTGATTGGAGGTGTGAATGGGTACTTACAGGGCAATGGGTGGTCTGCAAGGACAGTGCTTATGGGATTGAAGTAGTGCATGAATCTCTGCTGCTACTTTACCATTTTACAACTACTTTTAATGTTACACCTAGCCAAATACAAAGCAGGAACCATTCAAATTGCTCTGCTATAAGTCTCACCATATTACTGAAAAACATAAATGGATGTCTCTCTACCACAATATTATCTACACCTTATAAATTCACAGAACAAACTTCTGTTTTTAACCAAACACCAAACATTATGTGGCAGTTTTCAACTGTACCTCTCTAGAGACTAAAAACTAGTCTCATCACTAATACCTTATCTCAATATATGCATTTCCAATTTCAAATTAACACCTAAAATTATGCGGTATCCTACTAATGGACAAATCCACACATTGGAACATACGACCATAATTAGCAATCCCTATTCCAAAACACACATAATACTATACAGAATTTATATTAAACGACATTTAAATACATCTCTAAAAACTGCAATAAACATTTCTTCATGCTTCTAAATATTGTATACGCTCTCTACTATCATCTGTGAATACAGTTGATTGTTTGGGCTTTGATACTAACACCAATGATAAGCAAACGAGAGGGGAAGAGAATAGGCACACCCAACGGCAGTAGCGTTGCGGGGACGTTAGATCTATTTATACTAAGGGCAACCTCTGTTTTGGAAAAAGAGATAGCGATAACAGAGCACCGCTTATCCTTGGATCCATAACTAACCAAAAGATCTTCCCTGGGCATTATTGCTACAGCTCGCTCTCCAGTTCACTCTGTGGCTAACTCTAATGCATCCACGATCATCAATGAGGCGAGCGGCTCAGTGTCTACCCCAACTGGGTCATTGGAGGGCACTGCAAAATCACCAAAAGCCGCAATTAAAACTGCTGCCAGCATGCCCCTACGAACAGTCAGATCTCTGCCCAAAAACAAAAATAAAATTAACCAATCTACTCCTGACCCTGCAATAAAAAGGAAAAGGGGGCGGCCCACAGAGGCCAGTAACTGGGAAAGCGCCAAGGATCAATAAAAACGGAGGACGTGCCTCAGTAGATGAGCGCAGCTTACTAGATAATGCTGCTTCCGTCTGCTAGGATTTCAACTTTGTCTCTTTGGGTGGTCCCAGCTCGAACTTTAATGAGGAAATGTGGAGAAGACTTGAAAATGTATTATCAACCCTATAAACTCCCAATACCTACAGTCTGAGCCGGATTGAGGACGTCTAACTAACTCTCAATCCCAGGTTAAGACAGGTTTTTCTGTCCTAGGGGGCCTTCTTGTTCAACCTAAGTCCACTGCTGTGAATACATCTTGTAATCTGGGGAACATGGTGCCAGCCTCGGTCACAGTCAAACCTAAGCCTCTGAGTCTACAAGCAATGAAACAAACTGTCCTTGGGGTGCCTACTGACGTAGCCGCAGCATCATAACAAAAAACAGCTCTTTCGCATAGGAATGATGCTGATTTAGGGAACCTTTCAAGAAAATGTGCCCAATCGATCATGAGCACTCCGGGCAACGGCAGAGTGGTAGCAGCAACAGCTTTAACCGAGTACAATAACTCTAAAAATTGTCCTTTAGCTACACGAGCCAGTACATCTACTGGACTACAAGGATCCAGAGGCTTGGGACATAATGCTGTGCAACCTAACCCCTAACCCCAGGGCCCTTTACCTTCCTCCAGCAGCTGCTCCTCTAGTGGTTGTTTTGATGAATGTTCCACCCTTTGCAGGAAGCACAGACTGAAAAAACCAAACAAATATTACTTAAAGCTCTGCAATGGTTTAATACCTGACTTAAGGACGTTGGGATCTGGGTGTTGATAAGCATATGATTATGGCTAGACGTACATCGTGGTTTGGCCCTTCTAGGAAAGAAGGAAATGGTGATTGTGTAGTTGTCAATTTTAACAATGTGTATATAGCTACATTTCTGTTGGATAATTTGGGTGGGGCGCCAGTAAGATATATGGATAAAGTGTTTATTCTACCATTAGTTTTTTTTAATAAAACTGGGTCATATTCTTCTAATGTGCTGAAATGTCAAGGGATGGACAGACAAACTCGGGTACCCATTGGATTAGTACAAAGACCAACAGAGGTTCCTTTGTCCAACAGATTCGCCCCACTGTCCAACCTAGATCTATGCGATTGACTACAATCACCCACCCCAATTTTGGTAGAGCTTTCAGATGGGTGTCCTATTTCTCTTCAAAGCCTTAAAAAAGGATTGCATCAAATGGAGGTTAAGAGCCAGGTTTGCATTGAGTCTCCATCATTTCCTGCAAATTCTGAGGGTACACACCCCTCCCCAATCTCACTGTTATCTTGGAATATGGCCGGCTTACTTTCCAAATCCGTGTCTTCTGATTGGTCTTGCTTTTTTGAAGAATATGACGTTATTGCCTTCCAGGAGACTTGGTTGGTAGATATGATTTGCCGCTCCAGCTATTTGGCCTCTGGTAAAGCGGCAATTGCAAAAAGCAAGGGGAGACCTAGCGGGGGATTGATTCGATGGGTCAAGCAACAGATATCGGTCCAAATAGAGGAACTACCAATAGATAGCCCTGATATTCTTGCGATCAAGGTTCGCTCAGCGGTAGAGCCAGATTTTATACTACTTAATGTGTACACGAGAGGGATTGCAGGTGGGAAAGCGTCACCAACTATTGCCCTCCTGGACACATTTAGAAATGATTTAGATGGCTTAAACGTCTTGGTTATTGCAGGTGATCTAAACTGCACATTCGAGACCCTAGGCTTAGACAATCATACCCTTAGTATGGAGGAAGATCAGAACTGGGGGATAGCGTCTTTATCGCTGCGACCAATTAACAAATGGACAGAGGTGGCATTACAATTAAAAAGTTCATCCCTTGGGAGGGGACTTAGGGCTGCTAACGGGAGATCTCCCTCGGATGTGGATTCCACTTCTAATCTTTACAGAAATACTTTAATGTTATCTAAAACTCAATCTGGTCTGCAACGTGCCCTTGACAGATTCACAGATTTTTGCAAAGACCACGATCTTATAGTAAATATTGACAAAACAAAGTTCATAGTGTTGCATAAAAATACACCTATCAAAGGCAGAGTAGACATTAACAAAGCACCTTTGGAACAAACTGATACCTTTAGTAGTGACTATGGGTAGGAGGATGAACTGGATACCCCAGTTAGAAGTCCTAGGGCCTTATTTATGAAGGCCTTGCTCCACCGGTGCGTCACTTTTTCCCATGTTAAAAGTGACGCACCGGCAGCGCAAGGGCTTCATAAATGAGGCCCCTAGTTCTTAGGCATAACCAGCTAGCAGGATCCCTACTAAAAGAACACAGACTTTCAAACACTAAACCGGTGTGGCCGGCTTTAACGATTTATAATGGTAAAATCAGAGCTTCTATAATATCTGGTGCTGAACTCTGGGGGTTCGAAAACTTATCACCTCTAGTTCTAGCACAAAATACGTTTCTGAGATCATTGACCGCCCTCCCCAAATCAATCCCCATCAAGCCCCTGCTACTACACCTAGGCTGTACTTCCTTTGATGAGGTTGCAGGATTTAGACCCCTAGCTTATTGGAGGAGGCTATGGACAACTCCTGAATTGGCGTCTTATTCTAATACACTAATGCATATTAGAAATGCCGATTTGTCCTCAAAAATCAAATGGCTGCTGAAGCTCAAATGCAATTTGCTTGACATGGGGCGCAGACGCTTGTGGGAAGACCCAATAGGGAATTAATTTCCCTACAAAAGCGAGCATAAAGTGCTCTATTGGGATATGATAACTAAGAAGACCCTGTCGCTGGTGGGCAGTAGCTCGCTTACAGGTATCTTTCTGGAGCACAAGTTTGCAAGGAAAGCAGAAGCCAACTGGAATCTGATTACGAAATCTGGTGATAGGAAATTATATCACCAATTTAGAGAAGGCACTCTCCCGTTAAGATCATTCACTGCAAAATGGAACAAGGCTCTAGACAATAACTGTCCCTCGTGTCCATCTCAGAAAGAGTCGATAACCCAAGTATTGTTCGTGTGCCCGGCTTACAAGGGCCCCCGTCGCAGGTGACTCAAGCCGTTGTGTTCCAATCTTGGTACCAGATTGTGCATGCCAGCCTTGCGTATCTTGGTAACGAACACTTGTGCCGATATTGTTATAGCCACGGTGAAATTTCTTAGTTGGTCTTGGGCACTGCAAAGGAAAAATCTATCTGCTCTAGGAACTGCACCCACTACTTGAGTACGTCATTGGTAGCGGGCAATCCCCTTGATAGAACCTGTAGGAAAATGGTTTTATATGGAATTGATTTTATAGCTACCTTATTTTAAATACTTGTTAGGAACCTTCGATAATGTTGATTATCACATTGTAAGATTGTATGTTTTTAGGGTGACATCCTTTTTATGACACTTTTATGTTTGTACTGTGTCTTTTATGATTGAAAATGATGATGATAACTACCATAATCAGCAATCCCTATTCCAAAATACACATAATACTATACAGAATTTATATTAACCCCTCCCATGCGCCCGCGATTTTGCGGAATTGCAAAATAGTCGGGGCCGCGTCGGCCATTGGCCAACGGCAGCACCAGCGAGGTAGCGTTGCCGTCGGCCGATGGCCGACGGCAGCATGGAAGGGGTTAAACAACATTTAAATACATCACTAAAAATTGCTATAAACATTTCTTCATTTAAAAATAGATCTCAAACTTCAAATTTCATGATTTATTTTTTATCTGTAAAAACAAAGTCACCAGATAGTACACCTCACAAAATGATTACTCATCTTTCAAATTGATTTGTAGATTATGAAGTATCAGAGTCTCACACCAGATTTTCTTATGCACACAATCAATATAAAGCACTGCTCTTAGCAAAACCAGTAATGGCAAACTTTCCCTCTCTTTCTCTACACATATAGATATAAATAACAAATCACATTGCTTCCCAGATTATTTCAAATTCTAAAACACATTTCTATTGGTTACACATATCATTCCTTGCAAACTGACTTCTAACTGAACCCAAAATGCTTCTGGAATTTTCTGGAGTCGCGCCTGCACCGTGCACCATAGCGATGGCACCACAAATCCATACGGGAGTTCAAAAATATATTACAAATAATGTTACCCCTTTTTTCTAATAATACAATACTTCTAAAGATAGCACAGATTTTTGAAATCTCACTGTAATAAGATATTACTTTAATATATATATCAAATGTACATGTTAATGCCACAGTTAACTTTCTAACCTACTCCCATTCTCCTTAATGCCTGTTTCCATAACAACATTTCATGGAACACTCAACTGAACTCACAGGTCACAAGTTCCACACACAACGTTATAAGTACAAACAACAAGTGTGCTTGACCTTTCAAAATATGAGCTTATCCTATCCAATATACCTTTGAAACATTTTTCACTAACCAATAAGAAACATGCTTTTTAAACACAGAAATATGCACCCTATGTTTGACTATATAATGTTCTTAATCAGCCAATCATTTATCTTCTTTTTTAAAAACAGCATCTTGTCCAACATTTTAGATACCTCTCATTCTACCAACTGTCTACTCCAACTACACACATCTTTTCAGAGCATCCAGTCTTCCCTTCAAGATGCTTAGAGTGTGGATTGTGGGACACAGCTAGGTTTTCTGGTGCAAAAGGTATGCTGAACACAGAGGTATTGACAAAGATCTAGCTTTGCTAAATGTGGACATTAAATGGATTGGACAAAGAGGATTAAAGTGGCACCAATTGATGCCTTTGGTTAAAACCTTTTTACATCTTCAACCCCCTGACCTCATGATTGTGCACCGTGGTGGCAATGACCTCGGCACATTGACTGTGGTAGGTCTGGAAATGCTAATGAAGGACACCGTTGCAGAATTGATGTTGCTTTTGCCTCAAACTTTCTTTGTATACTCTAACATATGCCAAAGGCAGAAATGGAACTGGTCCAATCAATGTTGTCCTCAGATTGAGAAAGCTAGAAAAAAGTTAATACAGCTGTTTCTGCTTACCTCAGAGACCATAGTATGGGCTCCTTATACAACAACATTCTACGTGTCAATATGGATGGCATCTACAGTAGTGATGGTGTACATTTCACAGATAAGGGAAACATAGACCTTCTCAACAACCTAAGGCTACTTCTCTTACTACTACTCTTCTATAAAAACATACTATGCCCCACCTTTGCTACCCATGTGCAAATGTTTATTATAACCCTCCATGTTGCATCTGTTTTGTAATCTGCAATCATTCTTGTTTTTACTCCTACCTGATGTTGATCTTGCATTTTTAACCATCCTTTCCTTCCAAATGTAAAGCGCTCTCTGATATCATTACGAGATCTTGTTTGCGCTATATAAAAATGTATAAATAAATAAATAAAATAAACAAGGCTCTGCATCAGCACTTACATGTAGCTACAAAAATCTCCCAATAAACACAAGGGCTCTTTTTAGAGTCACCTAATAAGCCAACATATAATTTAGTTTTTGGAAAAAAATAAAAAAATGTCTTGCTTGGAGTCGGGCACCCGGCGCGACTAAAAGCAGCGCACCCAACACGTTCACACGGGAGGCCGCGCTGAAAGCCACACACTCATCTTGATCACACAGAGGGCTGCGCTGACAGTAGCACTAGAGTTGCGACTCCATTAAAAAACAAAAACATCCACTTTCACTAATTTAAATTCGTCTCGGGGAGCCCATCCCCGAGGCATACCCACATGTTCATTTAAAAAAAAAAGGAAAAAAACGAGGGGAGGGCCGCATAGCCCCCCTCCCAGGCCACATCTGGCCTAGGGGACTCCATCCCCAGGGGCCTGGGGGGAGCCCCAATGCCCCCACGGTCCCTGCTGGCCTCCCCCTCCTGCGGGAGCCAGCATTGCTTTACCGCATGGGGTGCTGCTGACATGCAGCTCCCTGTGTGGAAAAGCAATAGGCTTTGGACTTTGGAAGAGAGAGCTACCCTGCTCTCACTTCCAAAATCCAAAGCAAGTTTGCTATAACAGGGGTGGAGCCGCACAGCTCCCACCCTGCCATACCAAACAGCAGTGTCCATGGGGGTAGGCACCCAGGGACACTGCTGGATCTGGCCCTGGGGGGTGGTGGTCCCCAGAGCCATCACAGGCTCCCAACATGAGTGAAATCCCGGGAAGGTGGTGGTCCCAGGGGCTTGGGAGTCCGTAACAGACCCCCCAATTTCCAATTTTTGTGCCCTGGGGAGGTTGGTGGTTCCCAGGGCATGAGGGTGGCCCAAGCCCCCCGCAGTTTATTTAGTAATCCCCGGGGAGGGGAGGTCCCACTGCAGGGGGGCCGTAGTGCCCCCGTATACATTATAATAAACCCCACGGAGGTGGCGGTCCCCGGGGATGTGGGGGCCCCTGCACGCCCTGCTATTATTTTCTGGCAATGCCCCCCGGACCTGGCCCACCCGGGCCAGGTCATTAAAATGAAGCACGGGAGCCCGTGCTTCATTTAAAAACAAAAAGTCAGCGTGATTCACGACCCCAGGGTGAATTGCGCCAACAGTTTAAACTACTGAACGGATTTACACCATTTAAAAAAAAAAGGTCACTTTCTAAACCAAGCAATACCTTTTTGCCAAATTTGGGGTAATTCCGTTCAGCAGTTCAGGCTGTAGCCTGTCTCAAAATTTCCTATGGAAAATAATATGGGGAAAATGCCTTTTGGGACTCCACTTTATCCTCGCGAAGATTCGTCAAATGACGCCAAAGTTATTAGCAAATCAAAAAATTATTTTCCTATGGAAACTAGGTTCTAACTATAGCTACCTACTGGCGCCCATATGTTGGTGGTCGCCCATAGGTAGTTATAGCTAGGACCTATTTTCCATAGGAAATCTGCAACATTCTATTTGGAATAACTTTGGTGCTGGTTGACGAATCTTCGCAAAATTTTCAAAACTGGTGGGGCACTCTGTTCCAATCTTATCCTGAAAGTCTTGGGGTGATTCGTGAAGCGTGGGCTGAGAAAAAAGGGGGTCCCAAAACATATTTTCCCATGCAATTTTCCATAGGTACCGTTCATCGCGGCTACAGCCTGAACGGCTGAACGGAGTTACACCAAATTTGGCAAAGTTGTAGTCCTTGGTTCAGTCTTGTGCCTTTTGCTTATATGGTGTAAATCTGTTCAGTAGTTCCTGAGAAACTTACAATAAAAAGTACATATATTTCTATGGCCTCGTCGGATCCACGCATTTTGCACGGATTATAAGCGCAGCGTCCCGATCATGCTCTGAATGCTGATTGGCTGTGAAGTGGTTGTCAACATTCGAAACCAGGACGTGTTGGCAGCCATTTTGTGCCTCAGTAGAAGCGGGGAATTAGAAATTAGTGGAATAAGTGTTTAAAACATATAAAGGGAGCAGGTAAGAAATAGTTTGACCCTCTAGACCTGCTTAGGGGTCCCACAAGGACCCCTAGGGCCCAATAAAGATTATTATTATTATTTTTTTAGAGGGAGAAATGTGCGCTGCGTGCATGGATCCACTGTAAAAAAAAAAAAAACGAAGCGTGGGCTCCTGTGCTTGTTTAAAAATTAGCTACCTGGGAAGGAGAAATCCCGGAGTCTAAAATATTGCATTTGAAGCGGGAGCCGAGAAAAAAGGAGGGTCCCAAAACGTGTTTTCCCCATGCAATTTTCCATAGGAATCGTTCATCACGGCTACAGCCCGGACGGCTGAACGGAATTACACCAAATTTGGCAAAGTGGTAGTCCTTGGTTCAGACTCGTGCCTTTTTTGCTTAAATGGTGTCAATCCGTTCAGTAGTTCCTGAGAAAATTACAATTAAAAATACATATATATCTATGACCTCGGTGGATCAGTGAATCTTGCGCGCACTCTAAACGCACCGTCCCGATCACGCGCTAAATGGTAATTGGCTGACAAGTGGTTGTTAATATTCGAAACCAAGAATTGTTGGCAGCCATTTTGCACCTCGGTAGACGCGAGGATCTAGAAAATAGTGGGACAAGTGTTCAACACGTATAAATGGGGCATGTGAGAAGTATTCTGATCATCTATACCTGCTTAGGGGGTCCCCCCCCAAAAATTGGGGGGGATGGAGAAATGTGCATTGGGTGCATGGA
Organism: Lissotriton helveticus; assembly: GCF_964261635.1. NCBI lineage: Eukaryota > Metazoa > Chordata > Amphibia > Caudata > Salamandridae > Lissotriton > Lissotriton helveticus. The sequence goes on from NC_136059.1 coordinate 1,293,357,812, forward strand.
TCCGCCGTAATAAAATTAAAAACGAAGCGAGGGTTACTGTGCTTGTTAAAAAACTTAGCTACATGGGAGGGCAAATACCGGGGTCTATGTAGAGAGGTCTTGGGGTCAACAAGAGGCAGACACCACGTTAAGTTTAAGTATATTTATTGGTATAATTCTCGGAGCGCCGGGAACAGCACCAGCTCGTATCTCTCTCCTTTATCAACACTGTAATCAACCAAGAAAAAAACATGTACAGTGTTCAACGATACTTCTTACTCATAGGTGGTTATGTTTACTCTGCTGGTGCTGGGTGGGGCATAGTTTGGTGTCTCTTGTGTTTGGCTCCCCCTTGCCGGATCACACGCTCCTTGGTCCTCCCGTTGAATGCATGTACTTTTGTCTTCTAGATTCTTCTGTATGCTGGTGGTAGTCGTCTCTTCTGTATTGGTGCTCCTCATGTCGCTAGTGGGTGCTTCTGTTTCTGTAGTGTTTTCTTCCTCCTCTGGGTTCTCGTCATCATCTCTTTCTGGTTGCGTTTCTCCTATCCTGATCCAATTCAACACTTTGTTGCACCTTGACATTCTGTCCTGAGACCATATTTTTCTGTCGCTTAATAGGGCTGATCTTGTGTAGACCTTGCATACTTGCAGGGGCGTGTTATACTTGCGGTCGCCTTTCCTTCTCATCAGAGCCAACTTCACTCTGACCCATTCCCCCTTTTCCAGTGACAACTCTTTTGTGCCCTTTCCAAGTGACTACGCACTACCGCTAGAGACCATTTGCTCTGTACGGTACGTTGTTTCCATGCTACATTGTCTCTAGTAAATGGGTCATGACCTCTCAGTATTTTGAATGGGCTACATCCAGTTTTTGTGGGGGTGATATGGTACGCACATACTGTACTCTTGAGTTCTGCCTCCCAATTCTTCCCAGCATTGATGGCTGCCTGTACTGACACCATGATAACCCGGTTAAATCTTTCAGCTAGGCCGTTCCCGGCAGGATGATATTCTGGGATGTGCTTAGTCTGTATTCCGTTTAGTTCCATGAATGCATTCCATTTGTCTGAAATAAATTGGGGTCCATTGTCACATGTTAAGACTCTTGGTATTCCTTCTCTCAGGATTGTGGCTGTGAGGAATGTTAGTACAGTGTCGGTGTCCACGGTTTTGCATACCTCAATTTCCGGCCACTTTGAGTACCTGTCAACCAGCACAAATGCATATTTGGGTACACTCTGCGCATCTACACTGGGGCCTAGAATGTCCACTGCCAATTCTTCACATGGATTGACCGGATTGGCAAATGTCCCCAGTGGAGGTCGCAGTGTGGTCAGCATCTTCTCTGCATTGCTGCACTGTACACATTCCCTGACATGCCTCTCCACCTGGTTGTCTAGCACCGGCCACCAGTATGCTTGTTTGACTCTCTGCTTAGTTTTCACTATGCCTAGATGTCCTTCATGCAGTATAGAGAGTAAGCGCTTTACCAATTGGTTTGGCGGAACTACTTTGTCTCCTCGTAGTATGAATACATTGTTGTCCCCAACTGACAGTTCCTCTCGAACTTCATAGAATTTGCGATGTTCTGCACCCAAGTATTTCTTCTCTGGCCTCCTAGTAACTATGAACCATTTAAGTGCTGTGAGACTTGCATCGTTGTTGTATGCCTCTCTCCACTTTTGTGCACTTATGACTGCCGGCAAAAACAAAGGAAGGAGTATCCCCTATGACTGCCTCCTGGTCTTCCGTGAAGGCTATGGTGTATTCATCCTCGCCTGTATGCTTGGGCCCATCCTCCATTGCTGCAGGTCTGCTGAGATAGTCCGCGACCTTGTTCTTGGTGCCCGGGATGTACTCAACATCGTACAAGTAGTCCAGCAACCGCAGCGTAATTTTTGCTATGCAAGGTGTAGCACTCGCATGTCCACTGGATGTGAGCTCCTTCACTATCGGCTTGTGATCCGTTCTGAGCAGAAACCTTGAGCCCTAGACGAATTGGTGGAATCTTTCTATTGCCCCGAATGCTGCCAGCATCTCCTTTTCTATCACACTGAACCTTTCTTGATTTGGGGCTAGGGATCTCGACGCAAAGCTGACTGTCGCCATTTCGCCTTCTGCGGACCTTTGCATAAGGACTGCCCCTATCCCTCTGCCACTCGCATCTGTGGTGAGGATAGATAAAGCTTGTTGGTCAAAGCCATGTAGAGGCACCGCTTCACAGATGTACTCCTTTATTTGTTGAAATTCTTCCTGAGATGCCTCTGACCAGGTGAAGGCGGTCTTCTCCTTCAATAGCTGACGCAAACAGTGCAATTTGGTGGCAAAGTGAGGTACAAACTTGCTATAAAATTCCGCCATTCCTAGGAACGAACGGACGTCGTCCTTGCTTCTAGGTGTGGGAGCATCCTTTATAGCTTTGGCATTCGGTTGTTTGGGTGCAACTCCTTTGTCACTGATCTCGTGGCACAGTAACATGACTGATGTTACTCCAAACTTGCACTTGTCCCATTCTGCATTGAGACCATTCTGCGCCAGAATGTGCAGTACTTTGGTTAGCTTGGTGTCATGGTCCGATTTGGTTCTCCCCATTACCAGGATACCGTCCTGGAAATATTGCACCCCTTCCGTGTCTCTGAAAAGTTTATGCATCAATTTCTGGAACACCGCTGCAGCGGATGCTAGACCGAAGGGCATCCTCCGGAACCGGTAGCACCCAAACGGCATGATAAATGAAGTAAGTTTGTTGCACTTAGGGAGTAGTGCAATCTGGTGGTATTCTGGGGTCAGGTCTATAGTGGAGAACCATTTGATGCCTTTCATCTGGGCCAACATTTCATTTATCCTGGGCAACGGGAACTTATCTACTATGATGTTTTTGTTGAGCTCCCGCAAGTCTATGCACAGACGTACGTTCTCATTGGGCTTCTGGGCTACGACCAGGGGTGCCAGCCATTCCGTGCCCTCTATGGGTTCTATTACTCCATTGTCTTCCAAGAGCTGCAATTCTTGTTGCACTGCGTACCAACAATTGAAAGGTATGTACCGCACTTTGTGGGTCACTGGTTTCGCCCCCTCCTTGAGGTATATCTTGTGAGTAAACTTCATCAGCTTGCCGATGGTGCCTCCAAAGACCGTCGGGAAACTTGTCTTCCACTTGTTGGCTTTGTCTGTTCGTGCGTGATCTGTCATCAACACTTGCGTCGTGCCCCCTGGGTTCAGTTGGATCCTAATTCTCCTTGATCCACCCATCCCAGCACTGAGGGTCCCTTCTCCACCACATAGAGCTTCCTTTCAGCCATGCGACCTTTGAATTCAAACTGTAGTGGGCGGTACCCCACCATGGGAAGGGGTTCTCCTGTAAAGTTGACCTGATGGATGTCCGGAAGAAGAAGGTGTGTGCCTATGAACTTCGTAAAGTGTCTGTCCCAAACGCTGTGTTGTATGATGGTGTATGGAGACCCTGAGTCGGCGACCATGGAGGCTTGAATCCCGCCTATGGAAAGTTCACACAACGGTTTGCGCGTCCTTGAGCAGTCCATGCCCAGGACCTGGTCATCAATGCACAGCAAACTGTCGTCGTCATCATCCTAGCCCCCTCCTTCTTCTGTTTCTGAGTCTTGCACCGCGTATTTGACTGACGTTTTCCGGGGTTTGCGTCTACAGACTTTCTCGAAATGTCCCATTATTTCACAGTATATGGATTTGGCTCTGAAGGGGGGCATCATTTATCGTGGGCAGCTTGTGTCCAGCTTCCGCACATGTAGCAACTTTTCTTGTCCTCTCCTTGGGGTCTCTGGTACGTGGTCGTTTTGGTGACGTATTTCTTGGGCTGTCTTGATCCTCCAGAGACTGGCTGCTTCCACTCTTGGTACCAGCATCTGTTACCTTGCTCACTGTGGCTTTGCTAGTACTGTCCTTTTTGGCGGCCTCTGCACACCTCTTAGAGAGTCTAGCTTTTTTTACCATAGCTACTATCTCTTTGAGAGGGGCGTCGCCACTGACCCACAGCTTCTCCTGTGTGAATGTATTCACTGTGTGCATGATGATTTGGTCCCTTATGAAGTCATCATTGAGTCCTCCGAATTTACATGTGACTGCCAATCTCTTCAGCGCTGCCACATAGTTATCTACTGACTCCCCCGCGTTCTGTTTCCGTTGAAAGAAGTTAAAACGATCAATCACGGTGCACACCACTGGTTGATAGTGGCAGTCCAGGTCCCCTATGGCATGTTGGAATACATCCCATCGTCTTGGGGCTTTGTCCTTTTTACTAGGTTCATGTACACCCTGATGCCTTCTGGGCCTAAATTGTGTAGCAGGATCTTCTTTTTCCGCTTGCTCGGAAAGACTTCGCCCCCTTTGTCCTCTAGCGCCGACAGATAGTTCAGGAAGTACTCTTTTCAGTCTTCCCATTTCATGGCTGGTTCTCCCGGTTTCGGTAGGAAGGGAACCTTCACTTTCTGCTGTTGGGCGCCCTGCTCAGCTTCACTGCAGGGGAGGGGCACTGCGGCACTCACGGTTCAGCCTTAGCTGCGTTCCTTACGTTGTGCTGGCTGGTTGCACCTCCTCTCCCCAGTCCTCCGCTGTTGCTTGTCCGCAGCACCTTGCCGCTGCATCACCATCCCGTTTCTCATTGGCGGCACTCCGTCTTCTGCTCCGCTGCCGCGCTCCCGATTTGCCCCCCGCGGTCCGTGTGTTGTCTTCGCACTGTGTAGCAGGGCCAGACGTGGGTGTGTCCACCTCCCCAGCCTCGTCGCCAATTTGTAGAGAGGTCTTGGGGTCAACAAGAGGTGGACACCACGTTAAGTTTAAGTATATTTATTGGTATAATTGTCGGAGCGCCGGGAAGCGCACCAGCTCGTAACTAGGCTGGGCAACACTGGCCAACATGGCCGCTCATGCTCCCAGCGTTCCCTGCCGTGATGCGGCACGAACACTAGAGCGCTACTCTACAGTCTAAAATATTAAATTTGATGGGGCTCCAGAGGGCACTGTAGCCCGGGGACCGCAATTCCTCAGTGCTACAAAATAAATGGGTGAGGGAGCTCAAAGGTCTGTCTAAGCCTCGGGGATTACCACCCTCCAGGGCTTTTTATATTTTGAGAGGGGTGCCGCGTGGTCTCCATTCTGGAGCAGTCGAGAGCCTTGGGGAACACCACCCCCCAGAAGTGGCTGCTGCTGTGTCTCGGGGTGTCTATTCCCGGGATACTGCAGTTTGGTATGGCAGGGCGTTAGTCGAGGTTACCTCTGTGTCATAGCAAGCTTGAGGGCATATTAGCAAGTGCCATTTTGCCGCAATTTTTTTAAAAGCCTAAAATGCGATGAAATGATATCGCCCTATTTACTGGTGATGCTAAGATGCTTTAATGCATGTTAGCAGCCGGTTTGGTAAGGGCTCGCCTCGTATTTTCAAGGAGTTGCAATGTAGGTGTCCTCAGTGGCAAGGTAGGTGTTTCTATGAGAATATAAAAAGGAAGAGGATGTATGACAATAGCTTTGTAATTACAAGCCGGCCCTGGATTTGAGGAGGGTTAGGAAAACTCTCGCTAATTGCGGTTTATGTTGGATCCTAACATCTGTTCTGAAGTTGACTTAAGCATGTTTAATATGCAAGTAGATTGAATTGTTGAGTCCACAGTCTTATATTAATAAGCTTTTCACTTGCGAACATAAATTATCTCTGTATTTCTTGCAATATAGGGGACAGCATTAAAATTATTGTCGCTTTAGCGTTAGGAAAGTGTTGTTAAAGCGGCCATAATGGCTTAATATTAGGCTTTTGAGAATTCGTGAGAATTCCAATAGAAGACCAGGTTCACACCAGAACATGTTAACGCTGTCTTGATGAAATGCCCCCAAGTTTGCTATGGCAGGGCGAGAGCCTCGGCTCTCACTTTTGCATAGCAAATAGCAATGTTGAAAAAATGTTCCGGTAAGATAACAAAGGATTTTGAAGTCCATTATCGCCGTTTTAGTTGTAGTTTGCTGCCGTTAAAGCGGCTACAATTTTAACGCCGGCCTTGCATATATGCCCCTAAGTTTTGTAATGTCGACAATCCCGTCTCCCAATTAAATAGGCACAAAGTATTTAGTGAAGTGCATTGTGAATCGTGAAGCAACACTGTCAAATTGTGATCGATAAATAATTCAAAGAGCTGTGTACTTCTTTTGCTTGTAATCTGCATAGGGGCAGATTTACAAGTCCCTTGCATCACTATTGCATCACTTTTAACATGGGAAAAGTGACGCGAAAGTGGCGCAAGGGGCTTGTAAATCTGCTACAGTGTTCTGTCTTAGTTTGTTTTCCTTTCTGTCATATAGAGGATCCTGGGTAAATATAACGGTTTCTGTACAGCCAGTACCTTTCAACCCTACCCCCAAACCGCTTACTGCCTGTTACCATAGTAACAGTTCATGGAACACTTAAGTGAGCACACAGGTTACAAGTTCACCACACAATGTTGCTAATCCAAAAAAACTGTGCTGGAGTTTTTAGAATTTTCCATAGAAACCGTTAATCGCAGCTACAGACTCTGGTAAAGAGCTGGTAAAGAGTTAGTCTCAGTATTATACATCTAGTTATAAACATCATTTCTATTTTTAATTGTTTAATGTTTTCTAAGCATGTGATTATCACACTAAATAATAGTGAAATGTCAGAAAAGAAGACGTATATAGTTTTTTATTAACTTTTATTAAAACAACAATAAATAACTTGAAACATAACTTTAAAATAAAAGTATAATAAATAACTAGAAACATAACTTTAACATAACAATATAATAAACAAAATGTGAGATGGACCCCAATGGAAGAAGGGTAGGTAAGCAGCAAAACAAAAATGAAAATAAGATCGATGTGACTAAATGAGGTCAAAGATCACAAATTAAGGTAACACTTGGCAATATTTGTTAATTTGCATTCTAGTGTGCCTGATACATTCCACCTCTCTTATAGGCCCGCTTTCAAGAGGTCTCTGTAAGGAAGTGCCTACTGAGTCAGATTCACAGTATGGCCCAACAGGTCTTTAAAATGATTCAGAGATGAGACAGAATTAGGTGAGCGATCACGTCATTATGCAGGACAATATTCTTTATTTCTAACGCATTTAATCGGAGGCATTGTGCATCTAGGCCACTCTGCTTACCTTGTGTAAACACTGTGGCGAACAGAGCTCACAACTTGATTTTTACTTTGGTTCTACCCTGCAGACTGTATTAAATTCAGCCTTATCGGCAGAGTGGGCAGCATCGTCCCTAAGTTTAAAAGAGAAAGAGAAACAATGTGAGAGAGAGAAATAGAGAAAAAACGACATTAAAAGGGAGAGAGAGAGAGAAAGTAATAGATGGAGAAGGAGAGGTAATGTTAATAGTGGAGAAAATCTTCGTAGCTCACCTTTTTGCCTCCGTGTGTCAAAGCACGTGCCAGTTCATAATGCTCCCTCAAGTTTAGTAATCTGAAAGATAGTATAGAGTTAGTAATAGCAGAGTACATACAACTGCACAAGTATGTTTATGCTTTATGTATTTGCACACTCAGGATACTGTATTACATTAACTTCCACTGCAAGGTGGCATCTGTGCGCTCTTTTTCTCCTAGAGTACTATACCCCATGGACTCCATCTGCATAGCGGTGAGTTCTCATTACTGCGTACCCAGACTGTTGCACCCCATTGAATCCCAGTGTTCGGAGGTGAGTGCCCTTTCTTGCGCACCCAGACTGTTGCATCCTATCCACTCCCACTGCCCTGAGGTAATTGTACATTCGTAGTCAAGCTGCTGCACACTACCCACTCTATCTACCACCAGGTGACTTCTCGTTCCTTCGGAAACAAGCTTCTTTGCTCACCTTGTGCCAGTGGCGTGATTCAAAGAGGGTGTACCACGTGTCGAAGCAGCCTTCTCAGACGTTTTTACGATGGCCACGCATCATTGCAGAATCCACGAACGTTGAGCTTTGGAGGTGTTGGTGGGAACACCAATTTGTGAAACACAACCTGTTAGATAAAAAGGTATACGTGGTTTCAATCATCACGAGGGACGGACATTTGACCGATTATAAAAACTTTGCTGCTATTTAAAAAAAATATACGAATGCAATAAGATACGGTATAGGACTGCGTATGCCTAAATCGCTGTGTCGCCTTTTTGTATCCAGTCTGCTGCACCCCATCTACTCCCTCCACTGCGCACCCAGGCCTCACTGCTCACCTTTTTGCTTACAGGGTACATTCTACATCATGCAGTCCTTCTCTGCCACCAAGAAGTCTCACATTTGGTGCTGAGTCCTGATATTACTATGGCAAAGGACATACTCGTGCACCTATCTTCACCGCAGGTTCCTCACCCGCTCAGTCCTTGGGGTACCACTAACTCAGTGAATAAAGAGACCATGCACATGGTAGTGGGCCCCCCTGTTCGGTAGTTCATCACAGCGCTTGCGATGGGAGCAACTCTAAAATGTCGTAGACCATGTGCGCCCTGTCTTTTTTATTGGTAGGTTCACGTGTGTAGTGACGTATGTGCTGGATAGGTGTGGTGTGGGTATATACCAGCCATGAGGGAGTGTCTGTGTGTCGTTCTGACAACTAGACCTGGAAGTAAGAAATCACTACAATGGATATCTGGGCCATGCACGTACAGTCATTGTGTTTTCCTGGAAGCATAAGCGGAGTGGGCTGGACTGATGTATGCCAGTGCTGCGCGAGGCTGTGAACAATGACTCTGGAGCTATGTGTGTCGTTCCGTCGTGAGCTATATGAAAAATCAACTGATTTGGGTCTCTGTGTGTTGTAGTACTGCTGTCACCCGGGTCTTACACACAAATGTGTCATTATGCCTGTAAAGTCCCACGATATGGCTAACATGGAAGGTACAGGGTATCACTGACACTATATTCATCCATAGTTGCACACATAAAAGGTTGTGGACATGATGCATTAATGCGAATATGAATGTTTGTTTTACAGTCAGCGGAGTGTTGTAGCTGCAGTAATACAGGGCTGTGAAAGGTTTAGGTTGCAGTTTTTGGCACATGAAGGACAGATATATATGTATGTGGTCATTCAGGTATACTGTCGAACTTGGTGCTGGAAATCATTGTTCGAGGCTCGTAGTCACATCCACATCCTGTTATTGTAGAGTAATGACGTAATCAACGCCTGCCTGAAAATGTACTGTAAATACGGTGCTCATGTAAATTGTTGATATAGTTTTAGGTCGAATTTGCGCTATATAAAAATGCTAAAAAAATAAGGAAATAGTACACATTTATAAATTGACTATACAGTTTCTTTGCAGTATTGTAATGATCCACTTTGTACATTCGTATTTGTAGAATGAGTGAGAGACAGTTATATTATCAAAGTTTTTGTTATTAGCAGAGGTAAGATGGTTGCATACGCTGTTTACAGCACAATATAATGTGGTAGGGCACAGGAGCAGCATTTTGCAAACATAATAAGTATTCAGACAGATAGATAGTTGAAGTAGGTACGGGCACGTGTGCTCGACTCCATTTTATTACGGTGCTGTTGGTAACAAGTAGAATAGTAATCATGATATGATACACAGATATTCAATCGTAAACGGTTTATGACTTCTGCTGTACAAAGGTAGGAGCACTATATGTGAAATTATACACAGAAGATTCTATTGTAAAGTGTTCATGAGTTGTGGTACACTGAGGTAGGGGCGGTTTGTGTGGAGCCTGCGATGATGCGTGGTTCAGGCAGAACACACTGGTAAGAATGTCTTTTGGCAAAGGAATTTTGCCTTAATAAGGCCACGTGGTGATTATTTATGGTGCACTGAGTTAGTGGTACGTCTGGTGCTCAGCATGTGCTCACCCTGTAATGATGCGTGGTTCTAGCGGTCTGAACTGAAAGCATTGACTGTTGCATACTGGACTGCATGAACTTTGAGGGGAAAAAAATGGTTATCAATTGCTCTGCAAACTAGGTCTACTGATTGCTCCCCATAACAAATTAAAAGATTGCATTTCACACAATGCATTCTAACTTTCTCAAAATGGGGATGTATGTCTGTTGGCGATATTTAAGGTGATGCCCCTGTGGCTATTGGTATTGCCGGTGGTAGAGGTACATTTTGGCGGAGTGTTCTACATTCTTTGTGAACATAGTTCACAGGATGCAGGGATTAAAGGTGCTTGTGCATACTAGCAGTACCACAGGAGTATTTTTTGTCTGTGCCTTAAATAAATCAAGGCTAAATTCCCTACTGCCTGTAGTGTAGATTCAAAGCTGAATTCAAGTTTTGAATCCTACTGTCCACAATGTACATCGAAGCCACTATTCAGCACAGTTATAGAAGAATGCTTTTTTTCACTTATTTTAACAAAATCTGAATACATACAGTATAATTGTCTCTGCATTAAGTAAATCAAGGCTGAATTCACTACTGTCTATAGTGTAGATGCAAAGCTGAATTCAAGTTGTAAACCCTGCTGTTCGCAGTATACATCTTAGGGTGGACTGCATCATCTGTAATCATGATTGAAATGAAACATAGAACATGTATAGAATACATTATTGAAATAGGTATGTTTCAGGGACCTTATACTACAAATTGTGATCTGTGCTGTTCGCAGTGTAGACTGCCATTGAGTGTGCCTTTGCACTTGCAGCGTGATTTTTATTATTCAACTAAATCTATAAGTGATATAAAAAAGGTTTTTGAAGGAAGCATACTAAAGGTATATTGTATAGATTTGATAGGTGTTATACTTAGTTTGGTTTGCACTGAGTTAGTGGTATCTAAAACAACAAGGTTCTGTGGAGCCTGCGATGATGTGTGTTCCGAGTAGGCTGTACTGATAGTAATGTTTTTTGTCTTGTGAATTCACGTGACAATGATTTTTTGTGCACTAAGTTACTAGTACTTTTGGCGCTTGGCATGTACGTATCCTGCGATGATGCATGGTCGGGGACACAGTAATTGGTGTAATGTGTTTTGTCGATTGGATTCTGCATGAATTCCATTTAAAAGGGACAGTATGTCTCACTGTTACATACAACTGTTCACTCTTCTTTGCGATGATTTATGGTGCACTGAGTTAGTAGTATCTTTGGTGCTGAGCTTGTACGTATCCTGCGATAATGCTTAGTGCAGGGAGGCTGCACTGGCAACAGTGTTTTTTGCCTCCTGAATTCTGCCTTAATAAGGCTACGGGGAGATGGTGTAAGGATTGCAGGCTGGTTCCACAGGAGCGTCAGGAATCCGAAGAGTAATCCGCAGCCTTCCCCTACGGTCTTCCGACTCTATCAAGCACTAGAGTACGAGAGACACGCCAGGGGAAAACAGGGAAACAAAACAAGGAAAGATGGGGGAAGACAATGATGATTGATGATACTCTCCAGTAGTGAATGCGATGGTGTCTCTACGGAAGGAACCGGAACAAACAGGTAGGCTGTAATGACAAGAGGAAGTCAACAACTCTAGCTCTAATCCAGTAACTAGAATATACCAATGTACAGATACAACCATATCACATACCCCATGTTCTTATTATGTAGCAGAGGTAACATGTGAAGGTGAAGACAATGGCACAGCGTCTGGAGCTATAACAGGGATGACACAATAGGCTGTTGAGCACCTGCAGGTGAGATGGTGTTAGGTACGATAACGGCCAATATAACTCCCTTCTTACATCAACTATAATGGACCAGCCTTCGAAGACACTTTCACTACTGTGTGGCATATAATGAACTTTCCGCCCAACACTTCTGGAGATATCTTACACAGTGTATCACCATCTAGAAGAACCAAAGCAGAACATATAATCCATATACATGTATCTATTGTACTAATAAAAGACTGGTAGCGCATGTGCGCTCTTACCGCGATTCTTGGTAGTGTGGAATATGCACCCACCCTGATCCACGCAAGAGTGCCACCAAATATCAAGGAAATAGGGTTCCAGTATTATCTCAGCGATAATGGCTGATGTTCTGGAAATAGGGGATAATAGGGACTAGGTGGAAACAGGATAGGGACAGGTAAATAGTGAGGGAGCAAAACTAACTAACTAGCTAAGAAAATAATAACCGGGGAATTTACTGACACCGGACAGCGGAGCTAAGCCCGGCCGCCGGGTGCAGTACACAAGTAGTTGAAAACCAATAGGGAAAACAATCCCCACCGGATGGCGGAGCAAAGCCCGGCCGCCGGGTGGAGAATGCAGCCTGCGGACAATTAGAGAAGAACCCTCTGAAATGAATCCCACCGGACGGCGGAGCAAAGCCCGGCCGCCGGGTGGAGAACACAACCAGTGGATGACAAGGAAGTACACTCCGGCGCTGTGTACAGGCTCTCTATCAACACCGGAGAATGCTGTGCCCGGCCGGATGGCGGAGCTAAGCCCGGCCGCCGGGCGAGGCACACGGAAAGGGAAAGAGGGGGATAGGCGTTCTCGAGGTACGCCGAAGGCAGCGGAACACTGCCGACCAATGCTGCGTAAGCGTCTCCCGAGATAGGAGAAGGCAGGGGACGCATACGCTCTACCAGCAACGGAACAGGAAAGCTAATCAGGAACTGCTAGGTCAGGCAACAGGGAATAGACGGAACCGGAAACAAGGGAAGCTTGACGCTAGAACGTGAAGCGTCGTTCCCTGTTTCCTGGTTCTTTAAATATCCCGTGTCTTAAAGGGACAGCGTAGGGGAGACCCGAGGCATGACAGTACACTCCCCCCACGATGCTCCCCACCTGGATTGGGCTTATCAGGGTGTCTGCGATGGAATTCTCTTAATAATCGGGGAGCATGTATATTGTCCGCAGGCTCCCACGTGCGTTCCTCAACACCATACCCTTTCCAATGTACCAGGTATTGCAACGTGCCTCTAACTCTCCGGGAATCCATAATGGCCCCAACCTCATACTCCTCTGAATCCTGCAAAAGCACAGGAGCAGGCCTCACCGGAACCTTAGTCCCCGGTTCAACCGGTTTGAGTAGCGACACATGGAAGACCGGATGGATCTTAAAGGAGGGAGGCAGGATGATCTTGATGGCGACAGGATTGATCACCCTCTCCACCTTGTAAGGTCCTATGTATTTGGGGCTAAACTTGCGTGGACCCCCCAAAGTGATGTACTTAGTGGAGAGCCAGACCTCATCTCCTGGTGTATAGATGGGTTCCAATCTCCTGTGTAGGTTTGCCCCTTCGGTGTATCGCACCTTTGCCATTTCTAGATTCTCTAGAGCTCTCCTCTGTACTTCGTGTAGGTGTTCAACTCTGTCAGAGGCAGCTGGGGTTGGACAATCGGTGGGGACACCGGAGGGCAACAACCTGGGGTGATAGCCATAGGAACAATAGAAAGGAGAGGTCTTGGTGGAGGAGTGTGAGCTTTGGTTGTAAGAGATTTCAGCTAACCAGACTAACTCATCCCATTCATCCAAGGTTTGTAACGTTTGATTCCGGATATACTGCTCGAAACACTGGTTAACCCTTTCAGTTTGCCCGTCAGACTGGGGATGGTGACTGGAAGACAGACGGACATCAATATGGAGAAGGGAACATAAACTTCTCCAGAATCGTGACACAAATTGCGCCCCTCTATCGGACACTAGAGCAGAAGGGAAACCATGTAGTCGGACTATGTGCTGCATGAAAATGGATGCCAACTCTACAGCGGTGGGCAAGCCCTTTAAGGGCACAAAATGAGCCATTTTAGTGAATAAGTCTACTACCACTAGCAATGTATTGTTCTTCAGTTTTGTGAGTGGTAGTTCAACTATAAAATCAAGTGACACAGTATGCCATGGACCTGCAGGTGAAGGTAAAGGCATAAGAAGGCCCACTGGATTGAGACGTGACACCTTGGTTTGAGCACACACACAACATGTCTTCACGTAGTGTTCGATGTCTTTCAACATATTAGGCCACCAGAAACGGTCACGCACAGCCTCTATTGTTCTCTTGATGCCGGGATGGCCTGCTACTGGATGGGAATGATACCACCTTAGGACCTGTTCCTGTAGTTCTCTTGATGGCAACACCACTCCCCCTTGTACCTGTACCAGTCCTCTTCGCAGCGACATTTCCTGTGGCCCTACCACCTGCATCATGTCTGCTGCAACTTGACTAGTTCTGACCAGGGTTAGGAATTCATCCTCGTTCTGTACAAGTCCTATGATGTTAGCTCTGGGGATGATGTTGACTTGCTCTATGGGGTCTGAAGGGATATCAAAACCCAACCGGGACAAGGCATCCGCCTTACCGTTTTTTCTCCCTGGTCTGTATTGAACGGTGAAGTCAAACTCGCTAAAATATTGGGACCAGCGCAACTGTCTCATGGATAGGGCCTTAGCTGATTTGAGGTACTGGAGGTTTCTGTGATCTGTATATACAACAGCAGGATATCTAGCCCCCAATAGATACTGCCTCCACTCCTCAAACGCCTTCTTAATGGCTAATAGTTCCTTATCTCCTACAGCATAATTGTACTCAGCAGGAGTGAACTTATGCGAGAAGAAAGCGACCGGATGGCACTCTCCAGTCACCGCATCCGCCTGGGACAGCACACCACCCACGGCCACTTGGGAGGCATCCACTTCCACCACAAAGGGCAATAGAGGGTCCGGATAACGCAGGACAGGAGCACTAGTGAACGCCTTCTTCAGAAGTCGGAAGGAACGATCTGCTGCACCAGACCACACAAAGGGGACGCCTTTACGCAATAGCGAAGTGACCGGCGATATCAAGGTGGAGAAATCACGGATAAACCGTCGATAAAAGTTCGCTAGGCCTAGAAAGCTTTGAATTTCCTTCACCGAACGAGGAGCTGGCCAAGCCAACACAGCCTCTACCTTGGATGTATCCATACTAAGACCCCTAGGGGATACGACATATCCCAGAAATGGTACTTCCTTGGTGTGAAAGGTACACTTGTCCAGCTTGCAATACAAACGGTTATCATACAAACGTTCCAATACATTACGGACATGATGTTTGTGTTCAGTCAGGGTATTGGAAAAAATCAATAAATCATCTATGTAAGCAATCACATAGATCTCAAGCATGTCCTTCAATACCTCGTTAATAAAAAATTGAAACGCCGCAGGGGCATTGCATAGCCCGAAGGGCATCACGAGATATTCAAAAAGTCCATACTTGGTGCAAAAGGCAGTTTTCCATTCGTCACCCTCCTTGACACGCACAAGATGGTAAGCCCCACGCAAGTCCAGCTTAGTGAAAAACTGGGCATTGCGTATTCTGTCAAGGAGGGAGGCGATGAGAGGCAGGGGGTAACGATTCTTGATGGTAACATCGTTCAACTTTCGATAATCAATGCAGCATCGCAAACCCCCTTCTCGTTTTGGTATGAAAAATAAAGAAGAAGAAGCCGGGGACCGAGATTGTCTAATAAACCCTTTCTGAAGCATGGAATCCAGATAGTCCCTTAAATAAACGTTCTCCTTTTCGGTAAGGGCATAGACTCTACTGCAAGGGATTCTAGCTCCTGCCTCCAACTCTATACGGCAGTCATACACTCTGTGTGGGGGAAGAACCTCAGCTTCCTTGGCATCAAAGACTGCCTGTAGATCTTGGTAGCAGGGTGGTAAGGACGTATTAGACTCCTGGCTGTCACGGTTCATGCTTAAGCCTTCCACAGCTGCTCCCACTATGGAAGATGACACGACAGAAGGAAAGGTAACCGTAGACGTTTCCCAATTGATAACCGGATTTTGAGATCTCAACCATGGGATACCCAGTAATACAGGAAATTGTGGTGAACTTATTATATCAAACACCACTTCCTCCTGATGGTCTGGATCTATAGTCATGCGAAGAGGACTGGTACATTGAGTTACGGGGCCAGAAATAAGAGGACTGCCGTCGATAGTTGTAACAGTACTGGGAGTCTCCTTTGTAGTACAGGCTATCAGGTTTTCTCTAGCCCACTCTTGGTCCATATAATTTCCAGATGCCCCAGAATCAACCATAACTAATACATGTAAACCCAGCGCCCCCTGAGTCATATGTACTGAAACATATAAATGGTTCGTGGGAGCGGTGTTAACACCAGAAGAAGAGACTGTAAGACCAGATCTACCTGGGTTCCTTGTCTCACAAGAACCCAGGCTTGCTAGTTTCCCTGTAATTTGGTTTGTGTGGACTTAGGTTTCACAGGGCACTCCCGCAAAAAATGACCTGCTTTACCACAATAAAGACATAGTCTAAGTGCTCTTCTCCTCTGTCTCTCTTCTGCAGTCAAAGGACCTCTAACAACACCTATCTGCATAGGTTCACTGTCATCACTAGATTTCTCAGGAGTGGTCTTCTTCTCCTTCGTGCCTGTGTAACGGTAATCGTGTTTCCCTCTCTCTTTCCTTCGTTCTTGGCAGCGATGATCTATCTTAACAACTAAATCGATTAATGCAGGACAGGAAGAGGGAAGGTCGACTATTTGAGAGAGAGCGTCTTTCAATTCTTCACGTAAACCCCTATAAAACATAGTACTCTGTTTGGATTCAGGCCAGTCAGATTCAACCACCAAGCTGCGAAATTTGGTTATGTATGCTACCAGATCTTGGGTACCCTGTTTAAGGTCTAGCAGCTCAGTATCAGCTGAATGAGTATACGTATGCCTATCGAACAATTTGCGAAACTCTCGCCTGAAGGCCGAGTAGCTGTGTAATAAAGGATCATCCCGGTCTACCAACGGAATTGCCCAGTCGGCCGCTGACCCACTAAGATACGAGATTACAAATGCTACCTTAGCCTGATCCGAAGGAAAACAGGCTGCTTTACAAGAAAAGTGTAATTGACACTGGCTTAGGAAAGCTGCGCATCGCGCTGTATCCCCTGCAAATCTCTCAGGGGGTGCCAGCGGAATGATAGGGGGAGTAGTTACTTGTACCACTGATGTACCCCCACCTGAAGCCCCCGAGGGCTGCTGTCTCTGGAAGGTATCCATCCTAGCCATTAGAGTTTGCGTTTCTACCTGGAGATTACCTAACATTCCAGCTAGGTCTGCCAGGGTCACTGCTTCGAGATCCATGACGCTCGGGCAGAACGTACCACTTGGGCTTCACGTTCTGTAAGGATTGCAGGCTGGTTCCACAGGAGCGTCAGGAATCCGAAGAGTAATCCGCAGCCTTCCCCTACGGTCTTCCGACTCTATCAAGCACTAGAGTACGAGAGACACGCCAGGGGAAAACAGGGAAACAAAACAAGGAAAGATGGGGGAAGACAATGATGATTGATGATACTCTCCAGTAGTGAATGCGATGGTGTCTCTACGGAAGGAACCGGAACAAACAGGTAGGCTGTAATGACAAGAGGAAGTCAACAACTCTAGCTCTAATCCAGTAACTAGAATATACCAATGTACAGATACAACCATATCACATACCCCATGTTCTTATTATGTAGCAGAGGTAACATGTGAAGGTGAAGACAATGGCACAGCGTCTGGAGCTATAACAGGGATGACGCAATAGGCTGTTGAGCACCTGCAGGTGAGATGGTGTTAGGTACGATAACGGCCAATATAACTCCCTTCTTACATCAACTATAATGGACCAGCCTTCGAAGACACTTTCACTACTGTGTGGCATATAATGAACTTTCCGCCCAACACTTCTGGAGATATCTTACACAGTGTATCACCATCTAGAAGAACCAAAGCAGAACATATAATCCATATACATGTATCTATTGTACTAATAAAAGACTGGTAGCGCATGTGCGCTCTTACCGCGATTCTTGGTAGTGTGGAATATGCACCCACCCTGATCCACGCAAGAGTGCCACCAAATATCAAGGAAATAGGGTTCCAGTATTATCTCAGCGATAATGGCTGATGTTCTGGAAATAGGGGATAATAGGGACTAGGTGGAAACAGGATAGGGACAGGTAAATAGTGAGGGAGCAAAACTAACTAACTAGCTAAGAAAATAATAACCGGGGAATTTACTGACACCGGACAGCGGAGCTAAGCCCGGCCGCCGGGTGCAGTACACAAGTAGTTGAAAACCAATAGGGAAAACAATCCCCACCGGATGGCGGAGCAAAGCCCGGCCGCCGGGTGGAGAATGCAGCCTGCGGACAATTAGAGAAGAACCCTCTGAAATGAATCCCACCGGACGGCGGAGCAAAGCCCGGCCGCCGGGTGGAGAACACAACCAGTGGATGACAAGGAAGTACACTCCGTCGCTGTGTACAGGCTCTCTATCAACACCGGAGAATGCTGTGCCCGGCCGGATGGCGGAGCTAAGCCCGGCCGCCGGGCGAGGCACACGGAAAGGGGAAGAGGGGGATAGGCGTTCTCGAGGTATGCCGAAGGCAGCGGAACACTGCCGACCAATGCTGCGTAAGCGTCTCCCGAGATAGGAGAAGGCAGGGGACGCATACGCTCTACCAGCAACGGAACAGGAAAGCTAATCAGGAACTGCTAGGTCAGGCAACAGGGAATAGACGGAACCGGAAACAAGGGAAGCTTGACGCTAGAACGTGAAGCGTCGTTCCCTGTTTCCTGGTTCTTTAAATATCCTGTGTCTTAAAGGGACAGCGTAGGGGAGACCCGAGGCATGACAGATGGCTTGTGGTGCAGTGAGTTAGTGGTACCGAAAGAACTCAGCGTGTGCGCACCCTGCGATGATTCATGGTTCGGGCGGAATGCGTCATGTAGAATCTCCATTTTACCTGAATCGTGAGCCCTCACAATGTAGATCGAAGGCAGTAGTCATCACTGACACCAAGAAATTATTTTTGTCGTATCTTTTAACAAAATCTGAGGACATAAAGTACAATTATCTCTACCTTAAAAAAATCAAGGCTAAATGTCATGCTGTTCGTCACATAGATTCAAAGCTGAATTCAAGATGTGAACCCTGCTGTCTGCATTGTAGATCGAAGGCAGTAGTCACTTATTCTAACAAAATCAGTACACATACAATAACATTTTCTCTGCATTAAATAAATCAAGGTTGAATTCCCTACTGTCCGTAGTGTACATGCAAAGTTTACTTCAAGTTGTGAACCCTGCTGTCCGCAGTGTAGATCGAAGGCAGTAGTTGACACAGACATCGAGGAATGCTTTTTTTGTCACATACTTTAACAAAATCTGAGGACACAGT
The DNA here is from genome assembly GCF_964261635.1 of Lissotriton helveticus. Taxonomy (NCBI): domain Eukaryota; kingdom Metazoa; phylum Chordata; class Amphibia; order Caudata; family Salamandridae; genus Lissotriton; species Lissotriton helveticus. The sequence continues at coordinate 1,293,376,896 of NC_136059.1, forward strand.
GCACTTGTCTCTGCCTTAAATAAATCGAGACTGAATTAAATGTTGTCTGTAGTGCTGATGTGCCATTGGTATCAAGTCATAAATTCTGTTGATCACAGTGTACATTTGAAGGCAGAAGTCAGTATAGCTATTGAGGAATGTTTTTTTGTGGCATCCTTTAACAAAATTGTCTCTGCCTTACATAACTCAAGGATAACTTGAATGCTGTCCATAGTGTAGAAGGAAAGCTGAATTCAAGATGTGAACCCTGCTGTTTGCAGTGTAAATCTTAGGCTGCACTGCATTATCTCTAATGTACTCCATACATTGACTGTTGCATAGGGGAACCATGAACTGGTATCAAGTGGTGAACGCTGTTGATCATAGTGTACATTTGAAGGCAGTACTCAGTAGAGACATTGAGTAATGTTTTTTGTCGCATCATTTAACAAAATTGTCTCTGCCTTTCATAAATCAAGACTCACTTGAATGCTGTCCTTAGTGTAGATGGAAAGCTGAATTCAAGTTGTGAACCCTGCTGTCCGCAGTGTAGATCGAAGGCAGTAGTTGACACAGACATCGAGGAATACTTTTTGTCGCTAATTTTAACAAAATGTGAAGACATATAGTACAATTGTGTCTGCAATAAATAAATCAAGGCTGAATTTCCTACTGTCCATACTTTAACAAAATCTGAGGACATAGTACAATTGTCTCTGCCATGTGCAAGTTCCTTCCCTTATACATAGTTGATTGCCACATCTCTAAACATTGTGGGTTTTGAGATACTTGTATCGCTGTGTCAATGGATTCAAATATGGCACTCTGTATTTTACAGTGAGTGATGAAAGGTTATAATAGTGTTTGATGAGGTGTATCTGAGTGTCACGTGGATGATGTCATCAGTGATGTCATTTAAGATGTCATCAGTGATGTTACTGACCACGTCATGAATGATGTAATATGTGACATCATCACCAGTGGATTGCGGGCGCGAGAGTTACAGTTGGTACAACTAACTATAACAGAGGAATTTCAATGGTTTTGTATGAGTGAGATGTCCAGCTAACTTTAACACCCCTGAAACCTATGGTTTTTTCAATGAATTTCTAAGGTTTTTAAATGATAATTCCTTATTATAACCTGCCTGAAACCTATTGTTTTTCAGTGAATATATATATGCTAATTCCTAACTATAACGTGTGTCAAATGTATGGTTTTTTCAGTGATTTTACAAAGTTTTTTTAAATGCTAATTCCTAACTATAACGAGTGTGAAACCTATGGTTTTTTAAGTGAATTTCAAAGGTTTTTAAAATGCTAATTTCTGTTTCAATTTTTATATTTTTTATATATTTATTTTTCCACAAAATGCCTTTGTATATTGTAATACATTGACTGTATCCTGTAATATGCAACGGCACAGCTAGTTTTTATGATTTGGATAAAGTTGAACAGTATAGTCTACATCTTCAATCAACATATAAACACTCAAATTTGTTATTTAACTTTTTTTTGGTTTTTTTTCTAACGTGCGTGCAACGTGCGCGCACCTCGATATTTTTCTAGAGTCTCTACCCTGCCCCCTTTTCACGTTCTCCACTTTTGTTTTTGAGTCACTTTTGCCTCGGGGGTACGTGCAACGTGTGCGCACCTCGCGTTTTTTTGGTTTTTTTTATGGTTTTTTTGCCCTTCGGGGGCCTTCAGGGACCCCATGAGAAGGCCTAGGGGGTCAGGGAGTCACGTCCCTGCCTCCTTTTCACGTTTTTAAAAGTATTTATGAAAATCGGGTAAAACGTCATTCATATGCCACGGTCGCGTAACGTGCGCTCGCCCATGCGCGCACCCGTGCGCGCAAGTAAAGTCATGTAACTAGAAAACAACACTTTTGATTGGTTTATACTAGTTTCTTTTCCAGAATCTTCAAAAACCCCACCCACTTCCCTCACTATCTCTTTCACTTTCCTGGGAGAAGGATCTTTGGTGATTTCTTCCACCTTTTCATCTTGACAAAATGACAGAGAAACAGCAGCCACAGGATACATCATCTGACTCAGATGTGGACTTTGTTGCAGAACAGCCACGTGTTAAGAAGAGCAAGGAGTCCTTTATCTAGAAGTTTTTCACCTTTCCAGAGGGGCAGAAGAAAGTTAATGCCCGAAGGTCACCTGTAAAATCTGTGGAAGTGTGCTGTCAAGAGGGAATCCAAAGAAATATTATTCCTTCAGCATACATACTATGATTCGACACGTGAAGAATGTACACTCGAATAACTTTGCTAAGGCTTCAATTAGAGCCCTTGCAGTGAATGCTCCAGCTGCTGTCCCCAGCACCTCTACTGAAGGACTATCTCCTTCCTCTTCTAATTTGGATATCCGGCCACTTTTGACTAACGTTCATTTCCATTGCAACTTCTGCAATGAAATACTGTGTTATGGTGAGCAGAGTGTCAACCTGATTGAGTTGAAGATAAGGCAGCACACATGCTCCCGCAGATAATTTTTATTTTTTATTTTGTTTGTTCCTGTTGAGCAGTTTTTCATTACCTGTTTTTTATTTTTGTTCTAAAAAATCCCCCAAAAATATAAAATTGTTTGAAAACCAAAAAAAATTCAAACAATAAAAAAACCCAGTTTTTTTAAGAACTAACTTCACTTCTCAAAGAAGAGCTACACTTCTTACATACTGTGTCATACTTTTTTTGAATGAATGTGTAGTGTATAAATGAATGACTGAAATGACTGAGTGAAAGGGAGGAAGGGACTGATGGAATGAAGGAGGAAAGGGTAGCATGGTGAGTGAGGAAAGGGGAGTGAAAGAGTGACTGAAACAAGGGGACTAAGGGGAGGGGAGTGAGGTAAGGGGAGTGAAAGAGTAAGGGAAGGGCAGTAAGGAAAGGAAAGTGAGGGAGGAGGAGTGAGAAAAGGGGAGCAGGTGACGGAGACAGGGAAGGGGAGTAAGAGACGGAGAGGGAGAAGTAGAGCAGGGTAAAGGGAGTGAAGGTAAGAGAAGTGGAGTGACGGTGAGGGAAGGGGTATGAGGATGAGAAAAAGGGAGTAAGGGAAATTGAGAGATGGGGAGTGAGGGAGAGAGAAGTGGAGTGAGGGGATGGAGGGAGTTAGAAAAGGGGAGTGAGAGAAGGGGAGTAAGGAATGGGGTGAGAGAAGGAGAGCGAGGGGGAGTGAGGAAAAGGGAACAGGAAAGTGAACGGGTAAGAAATACAGACAGGAGGAAGTGGAGTGGGGGAAGGGGAGTGACGGTGAGTGAAGGGCAGTGACAGTTAGGGAAGGGGTATGAGGGTGAGGAAAGAAAATTAAGAGAGAGGGAAAATGAGTGAGAGAGAGAGGAGGAGTGATAGAAAGAGAAAGGAAAGAAGATTAAGGGTAGAGGGGAGAGAGGGAGAGAGGGAGAGAGAGGGAGAGCAAGGAACTGAGAAGGAGTGAGGAAGTTAGAGTGAGTAAGACAGAGGGAGACAGGGAGAGAAATATGGATGAAAACAAGTGAGTGAGGGAGTGAACAAATGGGAGTAAGTGAGATGGAGTGAGGGAGTGACGAAAGAGGAGTAAAGGAAGGAGAGTGAGGGAAGGGGGGTGAGAGAAGCAGAGCGAGGGGGAGTGAGGAAAAGGGAGCGCGAAAGTGAAAGGGTGAGAAATACAGATAGGATGAAGTGCAGAGGGGGAAAGGGAGTGAGGGTGGGTGAAGGGCAGTGACAGTTAGGGAAGGGGTATGAGGGTGAGGGAAGGTGAATGAGGGAGAATGAAGGAAATTAAAAGAGAGGGAAAGTGAGTGAGGAAGAGAGGAGGAGTGATATAAATAGAGAGGAAAGGAGTTTAAGGGTAAGAGAGAGAGATGGACAGAATGAGAGAGAGGGAGAACAAGGAACTGAGAAGGAGTGAGGCAGTTAGAGTGAGTGAGACAGAGGGAGACAGGGAGAGAAAAATGGATGAAAAAAGTGAGGGAAGGAATAAACGAAGGGGAGTAGGTGAGATGGAGTGAGGAAGTGAGGAAAGAGGAGTGAAGGAAGGGGAGTGAGGGAAGGTGAGTGAGGGAAAAGTACTGAGGGTGAGTGAAAGGCAGTAACAGTGAGCGAAGGGGTATGAGGGTGACGAAAGGGGTATGAGAGAGAAGTAAGGAGATTAAGAGAGAGGAAAGGGGACTGAGAGATAAAGTAGGAGTGAAGTAAACAGAAAGAGAAAGACAGGAAGGGTGAGGGTGAGAGAGAGAGAGAGAGAGTGGCTGAGAGGGAGTAAGGCGGTTAGACTGAGTGAGAGAGAGGGAGAGAGGGAGAGAGAAATGGAGTAAAGGGAGTGGGGGACTAAACGAATGGGAGTTAGCAGAAGTGAATGAGGAAAGGGAAGTAAGGGAAGAGGACTGACTGATGGAGTGATGGCAAGAGAGTGAGGGGGAGTGAGGGAATAGGAGCAGGTGAAAGGAGAAGAGGAGTGAGATTGAGTGAAGGGCAGTGACAGTGATGGAAAAAGAAGCATATTAAGATAGAGCAAAAAGTAGTGAGTGAGAGAGAAGAATTTATGGAAAGAGAGAGGAAAGAAAAGGAAGATTGGTGGAGAGAGAGGGAGACAGTGAGAGAGAGAAAGAGAGAAAGAGAGGGAGAGTGAGGGACTGTGAGAGAGTGAGGCAGTTATAGTGACTGAGAAAGAGGAAGAGACTTAACGACGGATGGTGGAAAGGGGAGTGAGGAAGGGAATAAAGGAAGGGGAGTGAGCTAAAGGAAATGAGGGAATAAGAGAAGGGTAGTGACTGAAAGTGAGTGAGGAATGGTGTGAAGGAAAGAGATTGAGGGGGAGAGAGAAAAGAGTGAGGGATATAGCAAAAGAAGTTTAGTGATGGAGGAAGAAAGAAAAGAGAAGTGATGGTCACAGAGAGGAAAGAAGGAGCAGGAGAAGGTAAGTGAGGGTGAGGGAAGGGTACTGATGGTGAGAGAAGGAGTGTAAAGGTGAATTAAGGGGAGTAAAGAGAGTAAGGGAAGGAGAGTAAGATGAGCAAAGGAAGTGGAGTAAGAGACAAGGTGAAGAAAGTGAAAAAGGGAAAGAGAAGTAAGAGAGTGATGAGGAAGTATTTTTTGTTTATCATATTCACCTTATAAGTAATGAATAGTTAATTATATATTGTTAATAAATATAATATCTGTGGAAGAGAAGAAAAAATTGAGTTATAATATATATTTTACAATACAAAATAATTTGTACAATATGTTATGTATTTTATTTTGCTGTTCTCAGAATTTATTGAATTTCACTGAAAACAGTGAGTTCAATAGTACTCATCATATAACAGCGGGCAAAAAAAAGACTATCAAAAAGATTGTCTTTAAAAAACCCATTCAACATTTTCATTAAGAATGTAACAATTAGAAAAAAACATATCTTAAATGTCTTTTTCGAACAGCAATTTTTTACGCAAGTAAGGGATATTTCCAACAATCACAAAGTAACAAAACATTATTAATGCTTTTTTATACACTTTAAATAAAGTAATGTACAAACATATGCTAACAACATTTACCCGAAATAGTCATTTTTTGTTTCTAATACCATTCCTCGTGGCCAAATAGTATGTGTGAAATCCTTAGTTTGGAAGATACTTAATAGTACTCTTAAGCGTCCGTTTCCCTACCTTCTGAATTAAAAGCACCAACATCTTTTGTACCATTTAACAATGGTTATACCTCCACCCGATGCTATTTGTCATGTACATAGAACCTTAAACAACTAGCATGCTATAAGAATCTCAACATCATCTGGTATGCAGATGACACTCTGCTCATCCTTTATCTTACCAAGGAGCTGTATACCATTAAAAAAGAAACCTCTACAAGGGAATAAAAAATGTCACCAACATCTCCAACAACTACAACAAATCGAAAACAGCTCTGCCTCACTGATGATCAACATCTACTGTGATAGCCACATCACCCACTATCTGATACACTTACACTACCTCTACGTCAACTACAAGAATTTTTTTAACCTCATCACCCTCACTTACAAAGTACTTTTCAAAACCAGACTACCCTTTCTTAACAGCAGTAATTTTCCCAGGCCAATTATTTTCCCTAAAAAATGGGTTGTAAAAACACTAGGTAGGAATTTGGTAAGTCATAAGGCAAACATTGTTTAAAAATCAATTGAGTATCATTACAATGAGTCCAGCCTTTTGTACATTTTAAATAAGCTGTGTAATGTCCTGATGTTGTAGAAGGACCATCATGGAAAATAATTGCTACAGTTACAAAAGTTTTTCCTGATATTGATAGTTGAGAAACCACAACATTTGTTATTAAAGTTGTCAGTTTTCTTCCACCAGTCTGCATTGTTGCAGCATTAAAATTACATACTGTCCATATATGTAGATAACATTTATGAGTTACATTGGGTACAGACCATGTTTTGATTTGCTTCTCTAACTAGATTATTAAACGACACTGATTTGCAGTCTGGTAAAGTCAAATATATAAATCTTTCAGTGTCTATTTCAGTACTACTTGAAAATGAACAATTGTCACAGCCATGTTGCCATTTATAAGAAAGACCAACAAGATTTTCAATAGCTATACCTTCATCTTGTAACTCAACAAGCATATACATTAGAAATTCCTGACAATCTTGCAGAATATTCTGTGAAAATTGATTTAAACAAGAACATATTTCTAAAACATTTCGAATATCAGAAACGCTTTCTATTTTAGTTTTATCCCTACTACATTTCTCAAACACAGAATTCAACAAACAACAAAATCTTTTGTCCCGATTTTCAACAATTTGTTGTTGTAAAGTTTCAAGAAAAAAAACCATTAACCACTACATTAGCATAGCAGTTGACACCAGAACTGTTTCCAAACTGAAAACCAACAACCTCTTCAATAGAATCCTTTTTCTTTTTGCTTACTATCACTGGTTCATCTAGTTTTTTTCTTTTCTCTGCAACCTTGCTACAATTTTTTTCATATCTTCTTTTTCGACTTACCACACGCTTTACTGGATGTTGACCTAAATTGGGAGCATGTTCTCTTTTTAACCTATTATACTCTTTTCCACAATTTACATCTGCACTAATCTTTGTCTCATTAAAATCAATCAAGTATAATCTAGATAAAGTTCTGACTCGAGATAAAGCAACATATGCCATACCCTCTTTAACATAGTACTTCCAATATTCACCAAAGCACTATCTACACTTAAACCTTGAGATGTATGAATAGTCACCGCATATGCCAAACAAACAGGAAACTGTTTTTGGCATACATATAAATCTTTTACAAGCAAAAATCGAGCTGAACAATGACTCAATTGTTGAATTTCTTCAATTTCATCAAATTTGATTTTCAAAAATTCAATGTCATCTCTATTTGGGTAATTCACAAAATCAACAACATTACCCATTGCTCCATTTACAAAACCTATTTCCACATGTCAATTACGTCGTAAAATGATCCGACAATTTATACATGCATATAGATAATTTTCTAAACCAGCAGTTTTAGATATTGATTTTTCTAAAGAATCCAATTTTGACTTCAACTTTTCTGACAAAATATTAGTAGCTCCTTCATGCTCTATTCTATCAATAGCTTCCAGTTTTATAATTTCTTGATTTTCTAACTTTAGCATTTTTTCATTGAATGTTGAACATTCTTGCAGAGTTGGCATCAAGCATATCACTGATTTATTTCCTGCAATTTTTCTATATATATTCTCTGAGAGAATATTTTCGTTTGGAAACAAATTTGTAAATAATCGTGCCTGTAAAGCTTCTTTGTCGTGTTCACTCACTTTTCCAATTCTTATATCTTCAAGAATACTTTTATAATCAGCGTCCTTTGCCTGTCGCATATTTGTAATGAGTTCTGAATATTCGAAATATGATATAATATTAACATTTCCAATGCTTCCCAGGCAATTTCTGGTGTCTTCATGTGTAACTGTTTTAAATACTGGCTGTCCTTTCACAGGAGTTAGTTGTAGTAGATCTCCAAAAGCTATGACGTGTTTGCCTCCAAATAACACATCATACTCTGGTTTAAGGATTTGTTGCGTTCCTAAATGCACAAAGGCAAGCATTAAATTTAATACCATGCTTACCTCAGCAATAATGAGAAGTTTAATTTTTTTCAAGACTCTAGAAACTTCACAACAAGCTTCTCCAGATAGCTTGTGGTATTCTAATTTATTTTCATGCTCTACTGGCAGCATCTATAAATGATGTATAATCTATAAATGGCGCCGGGAAACCCTTGGTGGGTAGCTGCGCGCCTTATAAATGCTATAAAATAAATAAATAAATAAATAAATGTAAAGTAATCCCTTTAATGTTATGTGCTGCCAACCCATTTGGAGCAGTAAAAACACAAGAGAGTGACGACTCAGTTATTTTCTGTAGATAAATTGCAATTGCTTTGATTAGAAAACTTTTTCCAGTTCCTGCTTCTCCACTCACGTACAGTCGGACAGGTTTAAATGACGTACATGAGCACTCTTTTTTCTTGTGATATAAACCATGCTCAATCTGTTCTGTCACTTGATTGTATATTTGTTTTTGCTCAACATTTAGTTGTTTTTCCAATTCTTCTAAGTTTATTACATCCTCTTGAGCTTGTTGCATTGCTGTTTCCACCTCATCCATGGCAGGTGCTGCTTCATTTTGAATAACTGGTTCTCCTGGTGGATCCTGACTCAACGAAGGAGAACTTTGACTGTCTTGAGAACTGTCTCTAGCAATCTCTGCTGCAATTGTAGCTTCTTGCTGAATTTCGTCGTTCAACATTTTCAGATAATTAGTAAAAGCAGGACATTCTATAGTATTTTTAGTTGTGTTGAATGAATCTTCATAACTGTCAAAATCTCCAAGTACTTCCAGTTTTGTGCGCCATGGCTTAAAGTTGCAAAAGAACTAAAATGTCAAATTCCCTTTTGTCGGAAGTTTCGCAACTCGGTGTTCAGTGATTAATCAAATGTCCTTTTCATTCTTTTACTAAACATCCTACAGATCCAATCATAGCATATACTCCTTTATTGATATCTTCTGTAATATTCCTCTTAAAAGTATAGCTTTACAGTTCTTCATAGAGACAAACGTTCTCAAGATGATTACATCTATTTGGATAGTATGTATCCAACATATTTGTCTTCAAAATATCTGTACTGTCTGGTTCTCTCTCTGCTAAATACTCAATTTCTTGTACAGATTTCAAAACTCGGTTTCGTGTTCTTGCAAGACCTAAACTCACCCAAATGATTGTTCTAGATTTGGAATATGGACTTTCAGATGATAAACAATCTGAACATTCATATTCACTATAATTTGCTTAGTTGATGTGTTTAAAAATATGGGAATACATGTACTCATGAAATTGATAAAGCTAGTTTTGTATTATCTATTAGTAAAAATAATAAAATGAAGTGTTTATATTTTTCTGCTAGGTACAGCAACATAATAAAATGTATTATGGATCAAAATCAGAAGAACATTGAAGTCACTTTTGAAATTTCTAACACTCTGATAGAGGACTTAAATGTACCTTTTGTGGACAGCAGCAATGAAGAACAACGCATTGGTGCAGGAGATATACCCTGTGATTTTTTGGATGAAAGTTTAGATAATGAATTAATTGAAGCTTTGGATGATATTGAGTTTAATGTGTCAAGTCCTGAAGTTGATGAAGATGTCAATGAAAGTGCTGATAACATCATGCTAGATCTTCTATTACAATATGAAATGTCACAAGAATAAATGTATGATTAAAAATTTAAAATGATTTGAGAGAGTCTTCTTGTACAATTGTAATCTTTGAGCTAGTAGCCAAGTTATTGTGGTATAAACTGAGTCTTACAGCATAGTTTTTATTTCCAGGTGTATATTGTTTGACTTTTAGCAAAGTCTCTGTGATTGTTGATTTCCTATTGTACAGAGGTATTCAAGAGAATGTCTGTTTGAATGCACTGTGGTAAAAAATGAGACTATTTGTGATCTTAGACACATGACAGTATGCCTTGCAATTCAGTAAAATGATTAGTACAGTGAAAGAGAGTCTTGCTGGGAGTGCTGTTTCAGGGTTTAAGAGTGTGCAGTGGTGTTCAGGCAGTGTAGAGGGTCAGGTGAGACTGAGAATGTAGAAATGAGAATTCGCTGTAATGATTACAACATGCTACAGAGACAGTTGCTATGCAATTTCAACAGCACACCCAGTATCTTTATTACACAGCATGGAGACTATTTGGTTATTCAGAGGCCTGGCACACATGCTGCTTTGGACTTTGTAGCACTAAATGTCCTAAGGCCTGACTCATTCCATGAGTACATGTATTCCCATATTTTTAAACACATCAACTAAGTAAATTATTCTGCCACATTTTTCTGAAATGAATTCTGACTCACACTGTGATCTTAGACACATGATAGTATCCCTTGCAATTCAGTAAAATTATTACTACATTCAAAGAGGGTCTTGCTGGGAGTGCTGTTACAGAGTTTAGAGTAGTGCAGTAGTGTTGAAAGAGTTTAGCAGCTTTTGATAGGGATGGTGTATTAGGGTTTAGGACAGTGCAGTGCTGTTCAGGCAGTATAGGGGGTCAAGGTGGGACTGAGAATATAGAAATGAAAATACACTGAAAGGATTACTACATGCTACAGAGAGAGTTGCTATGGCATTTCTACAGCACACACAGGATCTCTATTACACAACATGGAGACTATTCGGGAATTAAGAGGCCTGACACACATGCTGCATGGACTTTGTAGCACTACATGTCCTAAAGCCTGACTCACTTCATGAGTACATGTATTCCCATATTTTTAAACACATCAGCAAAGCAAATTATTCTGCCACATTTTTGTGAAATGAAGACTGACTCACACTGTGATCTTAGACACATGACAGTATGCCTTGCAATTCCGTAAAATGATTACTACAGTAAAAGAGAGTCTTGCTGGGAGTGCTGTTTCAGATTTTAGGACAGTGCAGTTGTGTTCAGGCAGTGTAGGGGCTCAAGGTGGGACTGAGAATGTAGAAATGAGAATTTACTGAAATGATTTCTACATGCTACAGAGAGAGTTGGTATGCAATTTCTACAGCACACCCAGGATCTTTATTACACAGCATGGAGACTATTTGAGAATTCAGAGGCCTGGCACACATGCTGCTTTGGACTTTATAGCACTAAGGGGCTTATTAGGATAGCGGATTTTCCGCATCCTCTGGGCCGGCGGAAGCCACCGCCGGCCCGGAGGATGAGGAAAAACCACTGCGGACCCACCAAAGACCCACCGCCACATTAGGATGGCTGGTGGGTCCTGGTTTCCTTTCGCTGCTTTTCCACCGCGGTTGGCTTACAACCGCGGCGGAAAAGTTTTAATATAGTGACGGTGTCTCTCAGACACCGTCAGCCAGATTAGGATGGGATGTGAAACATGCTTTTCCGCAGCGGCTTTTCTGCCGTGAAAAAGCATGTGTAACTTCACTGCGGGGGCCCGTTGCGGGCCCTCTGGGTGAAGGTGGGGTGGGGGTGCACATGGGGGGTACCTATGGTACCCCCCTGCATTTGTATGCGGAAAGCGGCAGGCACCTCGCGGTGCCTGCCTCTTTCTGCATACAAATGCAACACCTGCATTTTTGACATTGCTGCGGGTGCAGCTTGAAGCCGCACCCGCCGCAATGTTAGTAATAGAGGATGTGACCGCCAGGGTGGCGGTCACATCCTAATCGCACATGAGGGAACGCCGCAGCCCATGCGGACGTTCCCTCCTCCTCAGTGATCGCGGACGGACGAAAGTCCGTCCGCGATCATAATCGGCCCCTTACTGTCCGAAAGGCCTGACTCACTCCATGACATGTATTGCTATAATTTAAAAACACATCAACTAAGCAAATTATTCTGCCACATTTTTCTGAAATGAATTCTGACTCACACTGTGATCTTAGACATAAGACAGTATGCCTTGCAATACCATAAAATGATTACTACAGTGAAAGAAGGTCTTGCTGGGAGTACTGTATCAGATTTTAGGACAGTGCAGTGGTGTTCAGGCAGTATAGGGGTTCAAGGTGGGACTGAGAATGTAGAAATAAGAATTCACATGACAGTATCCCTTGCAATTCAGTACAATGATTACTATCTGCTACTGAACGATTTTCTATGGCATTTGTGAAGCACACCCAGAATGTTTACAAGACTGAAAGGTGACTATCTGACAATTCTAACCCTGATATACAAGTGTATAAGTGGTTATACCACTTCATGTACAAACTCTACATTTTTAATAACAGCACTGTACTGCAAAAAAATATCTCCTCAAACACATCAACATACCAAATGCTTCTTTCACAATGTTTTTCCCAAAGCAGACAAATTCAAAATCAGACTCTATAAAAATAACCTCCTGCTTCCACATTAGAATACATTTTTCAATTTAACTTAAACTGCACAACATAGATCCCCTTACAAATTAACAACTCACCTTTAAAAAAAATGCTTTTGTAGATTCAGAATAGTGTCAATCACAGACCAGATTTTCTTAAGCAGAATCTCTCAATTGTGAACCAGTCACTGGAATCATAGAATGACATAGCTTCCCTCTCATTTTACACTCATATTCTTGTAGATAACCAATCAAATATCTTCCCACACAAATTCAAAACCAAAATAACATTTTAATTGGTTCTACACTGAAACACTTTCAATCTCACATAATATTCAACCTTCCCCCACTGCTCTCTCTGCCTGTTACCATGGTAACACTCCATAGAACCTTTTCTCAACCATTAGCTTTTCTCAACTGTAGCAGGCATCCTAGTTTTCAATGTTGAATTTTCAGAAACCTCCAATCATTTATTCTTGTTCATGTGCACTGAATCTCATCCACATTTTTTTTTAAACTCCTACTTTTCAAACTGCCATTTCATTTCCAGAGCCCATCTGTGTACAACCAGATCTCCCTTCAAGATGCTTAGAGTGTGGATTGTAGGACACAGCTATATTTTCTGGAGTGAAGGTATGCAGCAAATAGATGCTTTCTCAACCTTGACGTACCAAATTTACTCATGAGAAAGGGAGGTGAACTCCTGAAACGCGTAGAGTTGTTTTTGCTTTGGAAACTGCAATAAATAACGCGACTTCAGCAAGAAGCTGTCCGTGTGCTTTCTGACTAAAAAGTAAGTCGGGACTTTGAATTTATATATATATATATATATATATATATATATATATATATATATATATATATATATATATATATGTGCGCAGACTCCAGGGAACGCCACTTCCAATCCCAGCGCAACCCAGGACTAGCGAAGCAAACAGGAGACGGACCACAGCTCACAATTCACAGGTTGGTCTTTTTTGCAGGAAAGGTTGGTAGCAAGAGGGCAAGACGCATTTCGGGCTCCAAGAGCCCTTGTTCACATGCAATTACCCAACGATATTCTTTTGTTTTTATAATGCAGTGAAGCCCGCCTCCCCGCCAATTTTCAAACAGGTCACATGATCATAGCAATAGAGAAAACACTCTATAGTATCGCTAAAGACATGTGCAAATACACAAAATAAGTTGCTTTACAGTGAAAAATAACTTAGAATGATGGAAATAATTAAAAAACCATTTTCAATTAAAAATCATCTATCTTGTGTCGTTTCAATAAATATTCAAGGATAAATCCATTTAGAAACATTATGCCATGTACAAAATAGCGACCTGTACATAATGGGGAAGCGGGTAAAATTGGAAGTGCAAATTACAAGAATCATTGAATCACAGTCTGTAATTCATGGAGTGATTATATTGTGTGCAAAAGTGCAATAAGAGAGAGAGGAAAAAGTGCTAGAAGTGCATGGTGATATTAACCTGTGTATGTAATGCATAAATGCTAGTTATGACATTGAAGGAAAATATTTACCTTACATATTTTGTATTAAAAGCATATATTAAAACATTTGATACTGGTATAAATACTTCATCATATAAAAAAACTTTTTTATATAGTAAAAACACCCTATGTAAAAAAAGTGCTGAAAGGATCACACATCTAGAATTAATAAATACATATATACAAAATCAATTAATTGCTATATGCATGAGGAAGTAGAAATGATAGAACTACCATTGGGGTGGCTAACAAGGAACTTGACTAGCCACTTCTACTGTTTATACATGAACACAATATTATGTAGACTGAAGACTGAAACATTAACCATCTCCCTAGATCACAGGGAACCTGACATATCTAGGGAGCAAGTGGGATGCAGGTAAGATGTCTTACCCTCCCGGGCTTTAATTACAGAAGCTAGTCTTTAAAGAAAGTGGCACAAATCCTCAGTATTATTTAGCCCATTGGGCCACTTGCTGTCATATGTGATGTAATAAGTGATGTCACTGACCATGTGAAGAATGATGTAATATGTGACATCATCAGCAGTGGATTGCGGGCGCGCGAGTTATAGTGAATCCAACTAATTATAATGTGGGAATTTCAATGGTTTTGTATGAGTAAAAAGTTCAGCTAACTATAACTGGTGTGAAACCTATGTTTTTTTCAGTGAATTTCAAAGGTTTTTTAAATGCTAATTCCTAACTATAACGATTGTGAAACCTATGTTTTTTTTAGTGAATTTCAAAGGTTTTTTAAATGCTAATTCCTAACTATAACGATTGTGAAACCTATGTTTTTTTCAGTGAATTTCAAAGGTTTTTTAAATGCTAATTCCTAACTGTAACGTTTGTGAAACCTATGGTTTTTTCAGTGAATTTCATAGTTTTTTGAAAATTAATTCCTTTGTATATCGACTTTGTTACATACCTTTTTTTATTAGCTGTTTTTATAACTATTAATTATAATATATATATATATATTTTAAATTATGTGTTCACTGTATTTTTCTTTTTTTTTATCAATTTTTCCTGGTGCGCTCAGGGTGCGCACACCGGTAAGCTTACCCGTATCATTTTGACTTGGAGCGCTCAGGGTGCATGCACCGGTAAGCTCTCCCGAGAGCGCAGCGAGAGCGCAGCGAGAGCGCAGCGAGAGCGCTATTTCAGCGTTCGTAAAAAAAATATTATGAGAACTAAATAATAATGCAAGACATTCAGTACCATGCTTATAAAAGTAGTATTTTTGATTTTCCGAATGAAAATGATTTTGCATTTCCGTAAAGCTACCAAAACGTCACTCAGGCGCGCCACGTAAGCGCCCCCCTAAAGCGCCTACGTTCGTGCCGCGTAAGCGCCCCCGGAAGCGCTCCGGTGCGCGCAGCGTAAGCGCGTCAAGTCATGTGACCTTAAAATAACTCTTTTCATTGGTTGTTAACAGTTTTTTTTTACAAGTAATGAAAACCCCACCCTTTTCCTTCACTTCTTCTTTCACTTTGGAGAGAGCAAGACCTCTTTTTTCTGTGCTAAGAATTTGTGGATAGAATGGCAGCCAGAGCATCCAGCAGCAGTGAGGAGTCAGATGGTTTCCTTGATGAAGAGCCTCCTCAGCCGAAGATGAAAGAACATTTTATCTGGAATTTTTTTTTTATCCCTGATGGACATAAAAAAGTAAATGCACCAAAAGTTGAATGCAAAATCTGCCAAACTGTACTTTCTCGAGGAGACCCCACAAAGAAGTACAGTTTTGGTAATTCAACTATGATTCGTCACGTCGAGAGGAGGCACCCCCAGAACTATGCCCGGGAGAGTGTCAGGGCTCTGGCACGAGAAGCACCAAGAGATGGTGCTTCTACTTCAACTGAAGGAGCAACTGTATCGGTGAGGGGGCGACCAGAACAGCTGATCCCAAATATTCAGCCTGCTTTTAATGAAGCCACAATCAAGTGCAAACATTGTGATCAACTACTTTGTTATGGGGAACAAAGTGTTATGAACATGGTTCGAGCAATAGAGAACCACCGCTGCCGTCCCCAGCCCTAATTTATTTTTTTTGCTCCTGTTGAGCAGCTTGCCATTCCCTGTATTTGTTTTTGTTCAAAAAAAAGGAAAAAAGAAGAAACAAAAAAGTTCTTTTTAGAACTACCTCCAATTCTCAAAAAAGAGCTGTATTCTTAAAAAAATGAAAAAGAGTAACTGAAGTGGAGTGCAGTGAGAGAGGAGAGGAAAATGAGTGAGAAAGCAAAGAAAGGGATGAGAGGGGAAGGGAAGTGAAGTAGGGGGACTGAAAGAAGGAGAGTGAGGAGAAAGAGAGTAAACATGGGAAATGAGGATAAGTGAAGAAAATGTAGTAAAGGAACGGGGGTGTGGAAGGGTAAGAAAAGAGCAGTGATGTTTAGGAAAGAGTGGAGATACAGACTGGATAAAGACAAGTGAGTGTGAGACAAGGTGAGTAAGGCAGTGAAGAGACAGAGAAAGTGAAAGAAAAAGTGAGAGTAGAAGACTGAAGGCCTCATTAATGAGGCCATGCGTCACGTTTACGCAACCGGTGCGTCACTTTTTATGACGCACCAGTGCTGTAAAAATGCACCTTGTTGAGTCATATTTACAAAGGTAGATGCGTCACTTTGTAAACCCCTGCGCCACATTATACCTGCGCCAGGTGTAATGTATGCAAAGGGGGCGTATTGACGCAAGGAAGGGTTGTAGAAGTGACGCAGTGAAATCTATGAGATTTCACTGCGTTACTTTCAGGACGACGTTGTGTCAAAATCTTGCGCCTGCCTCACAGCAGGCGTAAGACTGATGCAGGCCCTTTCACATGGGGCTGGCCCTATGTGAATGGATGCATTGCTGGAGTTGCATCACTTTTGTGACACACTCCAGCAATGCATCACTTTTGTGCTTACAGATACGTCAGAAATACTGAGGTATCTGTAACTGTATCTGTATCTGTGACACATCAGGAATATCGCAAGGAGAGCGCACTGAGAAGTGATGCAGCGTTGCTTTCACGCAGCAATGCATCATTTCTCATAAATGAGGCCCTGAGTGAGAGAGGAAAGAAACATAAGTGAAGGAGTGTGGCTGTGTTATAGGGAGTGAGTGAGTGAGTGTGATAGAAGAGGAGTGACGTTTTTACTATCATTTTTTACACTTTGTTTTCCTGAAAACCTAGGGGGTCAGGGGGTGTCTACTCTGCCCCCTTTTAATTATTTCCCCCTCTCTTTTTTTCACCTCTTGTGTCTCGATTCTACCGAGACACAAGATGGCGGACTCTCCGGACTGTTTAGAATGTTGACAGACACCCGACAGCCAATCAGCTTTCCGCTCGCGAACTCCCGTAGTGCGCCGGGTGCGCTCCCCGGTACGCGCACCTAGATATATATGTGTTTTTGAAGTTCATTTTCTAAAAAAACACTGGAGCAATTTTCACCAAATATAGCAAAGGCACATCTGCGTACCAGTCCCTACAATTTTGCCAAGTTTGGCGTAATTCCGTTCAGCAGTTCCGGCTGTAGACTTGTCAGACCGTCCTATGGAAATTAACATGGGGAAAACACGTTTTGGGACCCCCCTTTTTTCTCAGCCCCCACTCCACGAATGCCCCCGAAACTTTCAGGGAACGAGCGGAGTGGAGCTGGCCAAAATTTTAGAAAATTACATGCAGATTCCTCAACCGGTGCTAGAGTTATTCCCAATAGAATGTTGCGGATTTCCTATGGTAGCCAATCCTAATTATAACTACCTACTGGTGACCGCCAGTAGGTAATAAATATATATATATATATATATATATATATATATATATATATATATATATATATATATATATATATATATATATATATATATATATATATATATATATATATATAACCTTAGATCACACTGTAAGTGAAGCTTGATTCACCCATCATTGCAATCTTAGGCAGAGTCACACATACTGTTGGCAGAGACAGCCATGGTACATTATATCTAACATTCTGATCATGTGCCTAAGATCACACTGTGAGTGAAGCTTGATTCACCCATTACTGTGATGTTAGGCAGAGTCACATATACTGTCGGCAGGGACAGACATGGTACATTATATCTAAAATCCTATTAATCTGCCTAAGATCACACTGTGAGTAAAGCTTGATATAATGAGCAACTAGAGTGCTAACATTCAGAATTTATGGCAAATGTGTGACACATCTGAATGCCTTCTTGATGGAACTAAAGTAAACAAGCATTGAAAATACAATAGATTTGGTGTGATCTTAGGCACATGTGCACCATATTACATGTAATCTACCATCTCTTTGTCTGCAAGCAGTGTGTGTGTCTCTGCTGATATTATTTCAAAGTATCAACAGGCCAACCTATATATAAACAAGACATAACATTAATTAGTTAATCGTTTTTGACAGAAAGCAAAGCACATGTAATGTAAATGAGCCTTTTGTTTTATACTAGTGTTTATATTGTTTACTTATTGCAATTGATGTGTAATATGTTTGTAGTGGTCTATAATATGTTATTTTTTATTTACTACAGATTATAATCATCTATACAAACAAACTAAAAGATGCCTTCTAAGGCAAGAAGAGAGAAAATGTATAAAAGAAAATTAAGGACTAAGGAAAAAGAAAATCAACAACCAACCAAAATAAAATCTTCAGAGAAAAAGAAAAATGCTCCTGGTAAGCAATCTAAAAGTTTTCTCAGGAACTTATTGAAATGTCAAGAACATTTTTTTTTTTTAGAACAAACAATGAAACACCTGTAAGTTCAAAGAAAACAGGATGTCCTTCTAAAAATGTTAGAACAGTACAAGGAGATGTTACTTTGCATACCGAAAGAAGAAGCAAGGAATTTTCTCAAATACGTAGACGAATGTTTTACAACAGAATTGTATTAAATGTATTAAAAAATGTAAAAAGGTAAAAAAAAGATTGCTTTTTACAAGAAAAAAGAAAAACATAGTTAAGATTGTGGATGAAGCATTTAAAGTGAAAAATAAATTGTTTAGTTTAGTAATGAATAGAATTTGTACACTTGATAAGGTAATCAATGTGTTCAAAACAAAATGTAAGTGGAGTATAGTAATTAACCGAACAAATTTCTGTGATGTTTTTTCTGGAGAATGGAAGCATAGTTCAAGTTCTGAGCCATTTTTTAATGAAGAAAGTTACTTTCAAGATAATGATTTGGTGCATGCAGTTGACACCAGTGGTCGAGCATATGAGGTGAAGGACGGTTGTCCGGTTTAAAAAGAAGAGATTGTGCCTAGAAATACAGAAGAGGTGTTACCTGATGAAGTTTTAGGGAGATGTCCTAAGGCTCCAGTGTATACATGGAATTGTAGTAGTATTTGTAGTGTCCGACAGGAATCAATTGCTTTGTTTCGCAATTTTTTACGGACATATACTAAGAAAAGTGTGAAACAAAAAATGAAAATTTTACAAGAGTTAGATCCTTGTAGAGTGAGAGAAAAAACAGGTTTGCAAGGGCATTTATTGGCTTGTCTTTCAAGAAAAGTATGTCAGAGTGTTTTTCACCATTTTAGGATGTTAGCAGTGCATCATAATAAAGTGAGGAAATTAGTGAGAAGGTTGTACTATGCAAAAAGTCCAGCACTTAAACTAAAACAGTTAAACAGTGCTCTTTTGCATGGAACTGAATTAGATGTCAAAAACATTTGTAATGAAATTCAGTTTTGTTACTTTGGTGAAAAAGAGGTCAGTGCAGAAATTGATACAGTAATAGAAGGTAATGTAGAAGAGAATGAAGAGATTTTAAGTACAGAACATTTTGAAAATGAAATTATAAAGTTTAAAGTCAATTCAAGTGAAAGGCCTAATTTTTCTTGTGTTTGTTGTCGACGAACTCATTATAAGCATCAGACTTGATTAGTTGATTTATATGTAAAAAGCGAAAAGATAAATAATAATGAGGGAAGGATTTTGCAACTTATTTGTTGGTTGAAAATTGTTTTGATTTGGGCTCTGATCAACGTATTTGTACATTTTGCTATAATAAATTAAATGAAAATAAAATGCCTGCTAGAGCTGGTCATAATAATATGGAGTTGGTAGACATTCCTTCTGAATTGATGGATTTAAATACCTATGAGTCTATTCTGATTCAATGTGTGCATCCTTTTCAGGCTATTGTTCGCTTGGAGCCTAAGACAGGGAAATTGCTTCCTTCAGATTTACAGAGAGGATTAAAGGGAAGAGTTGTTTATTTGCCTCTAGATTTTAAGAAAAATATTGATACAATTGGTGTTGAAAAAGTAGAAGAGGAACCTCTGGTTATTCTAGTTAATGGTGTTCCGACAAAAAGTAAGAAAATCTGGCAAGAATTAGTGGATGTTAGGAAAGTCAAGTAGGCAACGTTGTATTTGGTAAAAAATAATCAGTACTATAGAAATGTGTATGTGGGAGAAGAAGAAACAACTGTAGAAGAGGACACTGATGTCTCTGCTGGGCAAATAGAAAAAGTTGGTGTCTCTAGAAGTGAAGAAATTTATGAACATTATAGTGTTCATCCATTGCATTCCAAAGAAGTAATGGGGAATGCTATTGACTTGTTTCAGATGAAAAAAGCCTAAGGAACTCCCATTAGTGTATGGGAAGAAAGTTTGGATGCTCGTTGTTTTCCACAGTTATTTCCAACAGGGGAAGGTGGACGATATGATGACTGACCTGTTCATATTCCTGCATCTGAATACTGGACTTCAAGATTATAAGCAGAAGATCCAAGGTTTTGTCAATGCATTCCATATTTGTTCCATCTACTGTTTGAGATTGACTTGTCTGGACTTTCTTATGCAGTAAACCATATACTGAAAAGTGGACCACATCCACAAAATGTTTCGGCAAGGGACTTTATGGATAAAGTCAAACTGCAAGACAGTATTTTGGAATGTCAGCTAATTAATCTCATGGCATGTCAGCGTGGTACTAACGAGTATTGGTACAGTCGTCATGGGGAATTGAAATGTATGCCAAGAAACTTAGGAACTCCTACATGGTTCCGCACTCTTAGCTGTGCTAAGTATGCTTGGGAAGACTTACTTGAATTTCTACGAGAGGCAAATAAAAACATTGAAAATATTGAATACAAGACACCTGGAGAACTGTGCTCTTTGGATCCAGTTAATGTATGCAGGTATTTCAATCATAGGTTTGAAGCATTGATGTATTTTATTACAAACAAAAAAAATCCTCTGCTTGAAGAGGTGTTGGATTTCTTTTGGAGAAAGGATTATCAAGCAAGAGGTGCTCCTCATATACATATGCTGCTATGGATTAAAGATGCACCTAAATTTGGAACAGATTCAGATGAGAAAGTGATGAGTTTCATTGAGCAGTATTCTACATATGCTGTTCCAAAAAGGACAGAAGAAAACAATTTAAGACACCAAGTTTTACGCTTTCAAACCCTCGTTGTGGGAAATTCTGTCGTCGAAAATGCAAGGACAAATTCTACACAAAATGTCGTTTTGCATTTCCACGTCCAGTAACATTGAAAGGAAGAGTCAACAATTTTATGTCTTCTCTGCGACATACTGTGACAAGGAAATCACCCAAAAATACATACAATCTAAGAAGAAATGAGGAATCCAAATTCATAAATGACTACAACCCAGTCATTTTGTCCATGTGGAATGCTAACATAGATATTCAATATGTGGCTGACAACTGTATTGCTGTGGCTCGATATGTGACGTCTTACATCACTGTAACGGGGTGTATCGGAGAGTGCAGGTATATGACTCGTCCCCACCGCCTACCCGTACCAGAATCCCTCGGGACGATCTGAAACTCAAGGAAGAGAACGACCATGTACTTTTACCCCCCCTGTTTCTCTTCCCACACCACAGGACATTGAATCGAGTATTGCGGATCCGGCCGATGAGGAATGGCCCTTTAAGTCCTGGAAGGAGGCCGAGGGGGAGGAGCCAGCATACTACGCATTTCCGTCAAAAGGCGAAGCACGGAGTCACAGGTGTGCTTGTTTACCCGGAGGTCGGAGGAGAGGAGCGTTCGGAGTGCGGAGTTGCAGGAGGCGAAGACGGAGTCAGGAGGAGAGGTGATCGTGAGACGAGGGAGATCGGAGGGAGGAACCCGTGATACGGAGGGCGACGGAGAGTGGCAAGGAACATCAGAGGCCGGGGGAGTCAAGGAGGAGAATCACCGGAAAGAAGCAGAGTTGGCGCCTGCTACGGACGGAGGAACGCCAGGAGGCCACCGTTCTTACGAGCCGCCCAGCCACTCACCCAGGGGAGGTGCGTGGCTCACACAGGTGCGTGACCGATTGCGGGGCTGGGTAGGCTGTAGAGGTACAATAGGTACAAATCCACGGGAAACCTGACACCCGGTACCCTTTCCCTGTGCACTTTACCTTCCTCTCACCTTAGTGCACTGTTGTTAAGTCGAGCGCCGGTGAAAACCTCCCTCACTCCCTTTCCCTGTGTAATTTTGAGTGAACGGAACTCTCATACAGTCCTTGTTTTCTGTTTCCCTTCTTGTGGGAGCTCGAGCCAGCCGCGACGGACTCCGAAGAAGAAGAGCCCTCCCCTCGAAAACCGGAAGTATTCTGTAAGAAGGAGAAGGTCCACCGTCGGGGACGGAGCCGTAGCAGATCACCACGGAGGCCCCCATCATTCAGAAAGAGTTGTACTGACCATTTGTTATCTGTAATAAAGCCTCCATTGACACGAGCACGGTTGTTGCCCTTATCTGCCGCGCCACTACCCGCACCAAGCGTAACAGTGGTGGAGAATGCGGGCAGTCTAACACTCGATACAGAGATGGAGACCATCATTCAGCAGTTAGTAAAGGGACAAGAGAAACTGGAGTGGGTGGCCGAACAACAATTAACCTTGGCCCAGGTAGACCGCGAAATCCTAAAGAAAGCCTTAGCCGCACGGGAGGAACTCCTGTCCCAATGGGTGGATCCGGGTCCCTTAGGGGGAGTAAGAGAAGACCGCCAGATACCCCACGGCTCTTCAGCGGTATCCCTACAGAAATACCATCAGGGGGATGATCCAGATTCCTTCATGCTCAATTTCGAGAGAGCCGCTAGGGCCTGTGGTTGGCCCATGAGCAAGTGGCCCTTCTTTCTGGCTCCACTCCTGTCCGGAGAAGCTCAGGCGGCTTACCAGGTGGCCAACCCCAACGGAGATACCCCTTATCACGAGGTCAAGAAGATCATCCTGGACCATTTAGGCTTAAACACGGAAGCCTATAGAATCAGGTTCCGAAAAGAGAGAGGAGCCCCGGGGGAGAACCCCAAGACGTTATTTGTGCGACTCAAAATGGCAGCCGACAAGTGGTTGACCCCTTCTACTAGCTCTAAGACTGACATCATGGACAAAATTTATCTAGAGCAATACCTAGAGGCTCTCCCTTACGCTACTCAAAGGTGGCTCAGACAGCACCATAATCTGACCACTACCGAAGCCATGGATATGGCTACGACCTTTTCAAGGGCACAACCCCGCTCAGTAGGATGGAAGACGGATCGTACTCACAAACCTCTAGTGAAGGCCGAGAGACGTCCCCCACGCCCCGTGGATCCTCCTAAACCAAAGATCTGGAAGCCTGAGAATCCCCCATCCTCGAGTCCCCAATGTTTTGATTGTGGCAACTGGGGTCACATCGCCCGGTTCTGCCCCACGAAGAGACCCGCTGAGGAGCCGATGGAGGTGGGATATCTACCTCGTGCCGTCCTATATACAGCTGAAATGGGGAACACCTACAGAGTAAGTGTACAGGTGAACGGGTCCTCCATTCAGGCCCTGCTGGACTCGGGCTGTAGGCAGTCCGTTATACAGTCTACACATGTGGCTCTCTCGCAATATCTCCCAGGGATGTCTGTCAATATTCGTTGTGTACACGGGGATGTAAAGGCATATCCATTAGCGCAGGTCCCCATACAACCCATGAAAGGCCCCAAACAAGTCTTAAGGGTGGGTGTGCTTTCCACACTTCCGGAAGAACTGATTATCGGGACTGACAACCCCCGATTCCTTCATTGGTTCAGACAGAGTATTGGACACAAGGTAACCAATTCAGAGTTCCCCAAGCCAGCGCTTCTGTCTCCCGACCCCTGGGTAATGGACCGGAGTTTTAAATTCGCCCAGATCAATGACCCCTCCTTATTCAATGCCTAGGAACAGGCTCACCAGGACCTTACCCTTCCCCGAGACCGATATCCCCGTTTCATCATACACAATGTGCTACGATACCGACAGGGGAAAGAAGATGAAAATGAACAACTACTGGTTCCCCTCTCCTTTAGAGAACAGGTCCTATTCTTCGCACACAGCCATCTAGTAGCCGGGCACACAGGAGCCGAAAAAACGACTCAAAATATACTACGGTTTTTCTATTGGCCAGGGATTTACCGAGATGCCAGCAAGTATTGTCAGGAGTGCAGCTTGTGTCAGATGAAGAACATGACCGGACCGCCGGCGGTGCCATTACAGCCTCTTCCCATCATAGGCAGACCTTTCGAAAGAGTCGGAATGGATATCATAGGACCCCTCCCCAAGACAAGAAAAGGGTTCCAATATGTCCTCGTGGTAGTGGATTACGCCACGAGATTTCCGGAGGCCTTCCCTCTATCAGCCACCACCACCAAGCAGGTCGCCGACAAAATGATAGAGTTATTCAGCCGAGTGGGATTCCCCAAAGAAATCTTGACGGACCAGGGAACCCCCTTTGTATCCCGATTGATGAAAGAAGTGTGTAAATGTCTGGATATACATCAAATCCGTACCTCCGTGTACCATCCCCAGACGGACGGGTTAGTAGAGCGATATAACCACACTCTGAAGAACACCTTGAAGAAAATGATGGAGGTCAACGGGACCGAGTGGGACCAAATACTTCCCCTGGCCCTATACGTACTTCGGGGACAACGGCAAAGCAGCCTGGGAATATCATCCTTTGAGCTTTTGTATGGAAGACAGCCCAGATCCTTGATGGAAATGACAAAGGAAGCCTGGGAAAGCGAGATTCTGGAAGAAACCTCTTCTACCCTAGACTATGCTCATAGTCTCAAGTCCAGACTGGGAAAGTTGAGAGACTTGGCTTATACCCACATGGAAGATAGTCAACGACGACAGAAAAAAGCATATGATAGGGGAAAAAATGATAGGGGAAAAAAATGGAGACAGTTGAAGAAAGGCGAATGGGCTCTGGTACTCCTGCCCTCCTCCACCCAGAAGTTCCGTGCCACCTGGGTAGGTCCCTACGAAGTGGTGGGGACGATAGGCAAAACCACATACACCCTACAAACAGGAAACAAGAAGACCCAGGCCTACCATATCAACATGTTGAAAAAATGGCTAGGACCCCCTCCGGTAAACATACAGGTGGCGACTACTTCGAGTGAAACCAAGTCAACGAGAGAACAACCGATTATCAACGACGAATTGACTCAAATCCAATTAGACGAACTACAACGGATACTGCCACAACATGATGGACTGTTTTCAGACCATCCCGGTAGGACCACGATGGCGGAACACTGCATTAACACCCCCCCCGGAAAAATCATCCAGATAAAGCGCTACCGGATACCAGAAGCCCGGAGGGTCGCCATCAAGAAAGAGGTAAAGGATATGCTGGACCTAGGCGTAATCCGACCTTCCACGAGCCAATGGTCAAGTCCCATTGTAATGATACCCAAACCCGCCGGCAGCCGGCGATTCTGCATGGATTTCCGAGCGCTCAATGATATTTTTGAATTCGATGCCTATCCGATACCTAGAGTCGACGAAATGATAGAACATCTGGGAGAGGCCCGGTACATCACGACCCTCGACCTCACCAAAGGATATTGGCAAGTGCCCTTGAGGGAGGAGGACAGAAAGAAAACCGCCTTTAGCACCGACGAGGGTCACTATGAGTTTACTGTCCTCCCGTTCGGGTTGCATGGGGCGCCTGCCACCTTTCAATGACTCATGAACACCGTATTGACGCCAGTCTCCTCCATGGCATCCGCCTATCTGGACGACATTGTCATCCACAGCAAAACGTGGGAAGAACACCTCCATCATATTAACCGAGTCCTGCTGGTGCTGGAAAACGCCGGACTTCGAGTCAACGCAAAGAAATCCAGAGTAGCCTTCCAAAAAGTGAAATATCTCGGGTATATGTTGGGACACGGCATGATAGAGCCCCAGATAGAGAAAGTGAGGGCTATTGCTGACACTCCCTTCCCTTCCACCAGAAAAGAGATGAGGGCGTTTCTGGGATTGGTGGGATATTATAGGAGATTCATCCCCTTGTTTGCCGACATAGCGGCCCCACTTACCGACTCCTTACGTACTCCAGGGAAATCCAATGCTCCCGTCCCCCCGAGCGAAGCCATGACTAATGCCTTCCAACACCTAAAGCGCATCATCACATCGGCCCCCGTGCTGACCTCCCCCGATTTCGCGGTTCCCTTCATCCTACATACGGATGCTTCGGATTATGGTATAGGCACAGTACTGTCCCAAAAGGGGGTAGATGGACATGAGCACCCAGTGGTATACGTAAGCCGTAAACTCTTTCCCCGGGAGTTGAAATACGCTACCATTGAGAAAGAATGTCTAGCTGTGAGATGGGCTGTGGAAAAGCTAGCCTACTATTTGGAGGGACACCCTTTCGACCTATACACTGACCATGCCCCCCTTTTATGGATGGCACGTAACAAGTCAAATAACGCTAGGGTGATGCGGTGGTTTCTGGCCCTTCAGCCATACACCTTCACGGTGCACCATAGGAAAGGAACGGAGAATGTGAGTGCGGACTTCCTCTCCCGTCATCCGCTCCCCGATCGGGAGCATCCTAGGGGGGAGGTGTGTAACGGGGTGTATCGGAGAGTGCAGGTATATGACTCATCCCCACCGCCTACCCGTACCAGAATCCCTCGGGACGATCTGAAACCCAAGGAAGAGAACGACCATGTACTTTTACCACCCCCCCCTGTTTCTCTTCCCACACCACAGGACATTGAATCAAGTATTGCGGATCCGGCCGATGAGGAATGGCCCTTTAAGTCCTGGAAAGAGGCCGAGGGGGAGGAGCCGGCATACTACGCATTTCCGTCAAAAGGTGAACCCACGGAGTCACAGGTGTGCTTGTTCACCCGGAGGTCGGAGGAGAGGAGCGTTCGGAGTGCGGAGTTGCAGGAGGCGAAGACGGAGTCAGGAGGAGAGGTGATCGTGAGACGAGGGAGATCGGAGGGAGGAACCCGTGATACGGAGGGCGACGGAGAGCGGCAAGGAACACCAGAGGCTGGGGGAGTCAAGGAGGAGAATCACCGGAAAGAAGCAGAGTCGGCGCCTGCTACGGACGGAGGAACGCCAGGAGGCCACCGTTCTTACGAGCCGCCCAGCCACTCACCCAGGGGAGGTGCGTGGCTCACACAGGTGCGTGACCGATTGCGGGGCTGGTTAGGCAGTAGAGGTACAATAGGTACAAATCCACGGGAAACCTGACACCCGGTACCCTTTCCCTGTGCACTTTACCTTCCTCTCACCTTAGTGCACTGTTGTTAAGTCGAGCACCGGTGAAAACCTCCCTCACTCCCTTTCCCTGTGTAATTTTGAGTGAACGGAACTCTCATACAGTCCTTGTTTTTTGTTTCCCTTCTTGGGGGAGCCCGAGCCAGCCGCGACGGACTCCGAAGAGGAAGAGCCCTCCCCTCGAAAACCGGAAGTATTCCGTAAGAAGGAGAAGGTCCACCGTCGGGGAGGGAGCCGTAGCAGATCACCACGGAGGCCCCCATCAT
Source organism: Lissotriton helveticus (assembly GCF_964261635.1). Lineage (NCBI taxonomy): Eukaryota > Metazoa > Chordata > Amphibia > Caudata > Salamandridae > Lissotriton > Lissotriton helveticus. The sequence goes on from NC_136059.1 coordinate 1,293,404,534, forward strand.
TCTGAAAGAGTTGTACTGACCATTTGTTATCTGTAATAAAGCCTTCATTGACACGAGCACGGTTGTTGCCCTTATCTGCCGCGCCACTACCCGCACCAAGCGTAACAATCACAAAATCAGAAAAAACGGAACTGAAGGAAATGTGGGAGGAAATTTCACATGAAAAGAGTCTAAGCAAGAAATTATACAGTTACAGTCTGAAGATGTTGTCGCATCGAGAAATTGGAGCATATGAATGTTCTGATCGATTGTAATCAGCAAGTCTATATGCCAAATCTAGAACCATCATTTGGGTGGGTCTAGGTCTTGCTGCAACACGAAACCGAGTTTTGAAATCTGTACAAGAAATTGAGTATTTGGCGGAGAAAGAACCAGACAGTACAGATATTTTGAAGACAAACATGTTGGATACATACTATCCAAATAGAAGTACTCACCTTGAGAACGCTTGCCTCTATGAAGTTCTGCAAACCTACATTTTTAAAAAGAACGTCACAAAAGACATCAATAAAGGTGTATATGCTGTAATTGGATGTGAAGGCTGTCTAGTAAAACAAAGAAAAGGCCATTTGATTAATCATCGAAAATTGAGCTGTGATTCTCCAGACAAAAGGGAATTTTATTACTTAGCTCTTTTACAACTCTTTAAACCTTGGCGTGCAGAAGAGGAACTACTTGGAGATTTTCTTACTTATGAAGATTCGTTCTATGCAACCAAGGATACGATAGAATGTCCTGTTTTTTTCAAATTATCTGCAAATGTTGAACGAGGAAATACAGCAAGAAGCTACAATTGCAGCAGAGATTTTTAGAGACAGTTCTCAAGACAGTCAGAGCTCTGCTTCATTGAGTCAGGATCCACTAGGAGGACCAATTATACAAAATGAAGCGGCTACTGCCATGGATGAAGTTGAAAGAGCCATGGAACAAGCTCAGGATGATGGAGTTGACTTAGAAGATTTGGAAAAAGAACTAAACGTTGAGCAGAGACAAATATATGACCAAGTCACAGAACAAATTGAGCATGGTTTATCTCATGAGAAAAAAGAGTGCTCATGTACATCATTTGTACCTATCCGACAGTATGTGAGTGGAGAAGCAGGAACTGGGAAAAGTTTCCTGATTAAAGCGATTGCAACATATTTGCAGAAAACAACGGAGTCATCGCTCTCTTGTGTTGTTACTGCTCCAACTGGGTTGGCAGCACACAACATTAAAGGGATTACTTTACATCGCTTATTGATGCTGCCAGTGGAGCATGATAACAAATTACAATCCCACAAGCTATCTGGAGAAGCTTGTTGTGAAGTTTCAAGAGTCCTAAAGAAAATGAAACTTCTTATCATTGATGAATTAAGCATGGTATCAAATGTAATGCTTGCTTTTGTGCATTTAAGAATGCAAGAAATTCTTAAAACAGACTATGATGTATTATTTGGAGGCAAACACATCATTGTTTTTGGATATCTACTGCAACTAACTCCAGTGAAAGGACAGCCAGTGTTTAAAATGCTTAAGCATGAAGATACCAGGAAGTGCTTAGGAAGCATTGGAAATGTTAACATATGGTTAAATTTCAAATATGCAGAACTACTTCAAAATATGCGACAGGCAAAGGATGAAGATTATGAAAATATTCTACAAGATGTAAGAATTGGAAAAATAACTGAGCATGGCAAAGAAGCTTTAAATGGACGATTAATTTCAAATTTGTTTCCAAAGGAAAATATTCTCCCAGAGAATATTTTTAAGAAAAATCCGGAAAACAAATCTGTCATATGCTTGATGCCAACTCTGCAAGAATGTTCAATCTTCAACACCAAAATGTTAAAGTTGGAAAATCAAGAAATTGTGAAACTGGAAGCTATTGATAGAACATGAAGGAGCAACTATTATTTTGTCAGAAAAGTTGAAAACAATATTGGATTCTTTAGAGAAGACAATATCTAAAACTGCTGGTATGGAAAAGACTCTGTATGCATCTTTAAATTGTCGTATAATTTTACGACGTAATTTACATGTGGAAAGAGGTTTAGTAAATGGAGCAATGGGTCATGTTGTGGATTTTGTGAATTACCGAAATAGAGATGGAATTGAAATTATAAAAATTAAATTTGATGGTATTGAAGAAGTACAACAAATCAGTCGTTGTTCTGCTCGTTTTTTGCTAGTGAAAGATTTATATGCCCGCAGAAAACAGTTTCCTGTTTCTTTGGCATATGCAGTAACTATTCATAAATCTCAAGGTTTAAGTGTTGATAGTGCTTTGGTGAATATTGGAAATTCTGTGTTCAAGGAGGGCATGGCATATGTTGCTTTATCTCGAGTCAGAACTTTATCTGGATTGTACTTGATTGATTTTGATGAGACAAAGATTAATGCAGATCTAAATTGTGTAAAAGAATATAATAGGTTAAGAAGAGAGTATGCTCCAAATTTACCTCAATATCCTCTGTTTGAAAAGCGTGTGGTAGGCCGAAAAAGAAGAAATGAGAAAAATTGTAGTGAAGTTGTAGCAAAAAGAAAAAAAGTAGATGAAACAGTAATTGTAAGCAGAAACGAAAATAGTTCTGGTGTCAACTGCTATGCTAATGTAGTGGTTAATGTTGTTTTTTTTCTCCAAACTGTAAAAGAACAGATTGCTGAAAATCGTGATCAAACACTTTGTTGTTTATTCAATTCTGTATTAGAGAAATGTGGCAGTGATAGAACAAAAATACAAAGTGTTTCTGAAATTCGAAAGGTTTTAGACATATGGTCTGGTCTAAATCAATTTACACAGAATATTCAGCAAGATTGACAGGAATTTCTAATGTATATGCTTGTTGTTTTGCAAGATGAAGGTGTAGATGTAGATAATCTTTTTGGCCTTTCTTATAAATGGCAACATGACTGTGACAATTGCTCCTTTTCAAGTAGTACTACAGTAGACACTGAAAGATTTATATATTTGACTTTACCGGACTGCAAATCAGTGTCTTTTAATTATCTAGTTAGAGCAGCAAATCAAAACATGGTCTGTAGTCAATGTAAATCTGAAATGCTATCAACTTTATTTTTAATAAGATATGGACAGTATGTTATTTTAATGTTACAACGATGTAGACCTGATGGAACTAAATTGACAACATTAATTAAAAAATGTGTGGCTTCTCAATTATCAGTTTCAGGAAGAACCTTTACAACTGCAGCAATTATTTACCATGATGGTCCTTCAACAACATCAGGACATTACACATGTTATTTAAAATGTCAAAAAGGGTGGAAGCTCTGTAATGATACTCAATTGACTTTCAAACAACGTTTGCCTTCTGACTTACTAAATTCTTACCTAGTGTTCTTACAACCGAAGTTTTAGAGAAGGTAATTGGCCTATAAAGATTGCATCAGTTAATATAACTTAGTTTGCTCTTCATAATTACTTTCTAAATGAGAGTGATGAGGATAATAAAAAACATGTAGTTCTCATAGAGGTAGTATATTTTTATCATATAGTGTGTGCTTTGAGAATTATACAAATTATTTATAAAAAGTAAGCTAGAGGTGGAAGGAAAACTCTTGTTTCATAATGTAAAATGTGTTGGAGCTTTTCTTTCAGAAAGTCGGGTAAATGAGACATTAAGAATACTCTGGACTAATTTATATAGAAAAGGACTTTCCATATACTATTTGGCCTTGTGGAAAAGTGGATGGATCAAAAGTGAGTTTAGATATGGTTTTTAAAATGTTACATTATTTAAGAAATTATTCAATGTTTTTTTTAAACACAATCATTTTGATTGTGGTTTTTTTGGCCCGCTGTGATATGATGAGTACTATTGAAGTCACTGTTTTAAGTGAAATTCAATATATTGTGAGAACAGCAAAAATAAACCATTTAACATGATGTTGAAATAATTTTGTAATATCAATTATTATTAAATATATATTATTTTCCCATTCTCTTATGCTCACTGACCTATTTCCACCCTCTATCACTCCTCTTAACTCACCCTCACTGGCCTTTTTTCACCCTCCCTCACCTCTCTTCCCATAATCCACTTTCCTCACTTATTCTCATTAACCACTCCTTCACTGCCTTTTCCTTCTCTCCCATTCACTACTTTTGAGCTGTCAGTCACTCTACTTCACTCCCCTTCCCCTTGTTTTCTTTCTTTGTTTCTTCAATAATTCCCTTTGTCTCACTCACCTTATTACACTTCACTCACTCCTTCTCTCACTTCCTCTGTCCTCTCACATCCTCACTCCCTTTCTCTCACTCCCTGTCTCCTAGCTTCAGTCTTTCGATCCTGTTATTCTCTCACTCCTCTTCCGTCATCCTTACTCCCTAAAACTCACCCACACTCCCTTACTTATCTTTCTTTGATCTCTTCTCAGTTTCTTTCTGCCAGTGTTTCCTTCACTACCTCTATGTTCTCACTCTTTCACTTCTTTTGTCTCAAGCTCATTTGCTTGTATTGTAAAATATATATTATAAATATTCTAATTTTCTTTGTCTTTCACAGATATAAAATGTAATGGAAATATGATATTAAATTTACATTACTTATAAGGTAAGTTTGATCTACAATATTTATTTTCTCTATACTGTTTTCCATAACCTCACTACTCTTCTTTGATACTCCCACACCTCTGTTCCCTTATTGCACTTGCTTCACTTATTCTGAATCCCCACATTTACTCTCTTTTTTCACACTCTTCTCTTACACTCATCTTCTTTCAGGCCTTCTCCTTTACTTTCTTTCCTCTCTCTTCTCTTACTTCTTTGTTTTATATTTTTCCATTCCTTTACTCTCCTTAATCCACTTCATTAACTCCTTCTCTTACTCTCTCTGTCCTCGTACTTCTACACTCCCCTTCCCTCAATCTCTTTCTGTTAGCCTCATTCTCTCCATCCCCTTAGTCTCTCAATTTTCTTCTGTCACGCTCACTGCCTATAACTCAGCCATACTCCCACACTCACCTTCTTTCAGACCCTCTTCTTTAGTTTGCTTCCTCTATCTTTCCTTCCTTACCTCCTTCACTCTTTTCTCTTCCCTTACTTTCTTATTCCACTGTACTAACTCTTTCTCTTACTCCTTCTGTCCTCTTACTTGTACACTCCCCTTCCCTCATTCTCTCTCTGTTAGCATCATTCTCTCTGTCCTCTTAGTCTCTCACTCCTTTTCTATCATGCTCACTCCCTATAACTCAGCCATACTCCTACACTCACCTTCTTTCAGACCTTCTCCTTTACTTTCCTTCCTCTCTTTTCCCATCCTTCACTCCTTCACTCGTTTCCCTTCCCTTACTCCCCTTACTGCACTTCAGTAACTGCTTCTGTCAATCCCTCTGTCCTCTAACTTACTCATTCCTCTTTTCTTACTCTCTCTGTGTTACCCCCATTCTCTCAGTCCTCTTAGTCTCTCACTCATCTTCTATCACGCTCACTCCCTATTAGTCAGCCATACTCTCACACTCATCTTCTTTCAGACCTTCTCCTTTACTTTCCTTCCTCTGTCTTCCCATCCTTCGCTCTTTCACTGTTTTCCCTTCCCTTACTCTCCTTACTCCACTTCACTAATTCCTTATCTTACTCCCTCTGTCTTCTTACTTCTACACTCCCCTTGCCTCATTCCCTCTCTGTTAGCCTCATTCTCTTTGTCTCTTTAGTCTCTCACTCCTTTTCTATCACGCTTTACTCCTCTTCTGTCACGTTCACTCCCTATAACTCAGCCATACTCCTACACTCACCCTGTTTCAGATCTTTTCCTTTACATGCCTTCCTCTGTCTTTCCATCCTTCGCTCCTTCACTGTTTTCCCTTCCCTTACTCTCCTTGCTCCACTTCACTAATTCCTTGTCTTTCTCCCTCTGTCCTCTTCCTTCTACACTTCCCTTACCTCATTCTCTCTCTGTTAGCCTCATTCTCTCCGTCTCTTTAGTCTCTCACTCCTCTTCTGTCACGCTCATTCCCTATAACTCAGCCATACTCCCACACTCCCCTTTGCTGAAACCTTCTCCTTTACTTCCCTTCCTCTCTCTTCCCATCCTTTGCTCATTCATTCTTTGCTTTCCCTTACTCTTCTTACTCCACTTCGCTAACTCCTTCTCTCAAACCCTCTGTCCTCTAATTTACTCACTCCCCTTTTCTCACTCTTTCTCTGTTACCCACAAATAATTTCCAGCGATGCATCCTTTCAAATGGGGCAAGTCCCATGTGAAATGGCCTGCGTCAGTCTTACGCCTGCTGTGAGGCAGACGCAAGATTTTGACACAACGGTGTCCTAAAAGTGACGCGTCACTTCTATGACCTTTCCTTGCGCCAATACGCCCCCTTTGCATACATTATACGTGGCGCAGGTATAATGTGGCACATGGGTTTACAAAGTGACGCATCTACCTAGATGTGTCACTTTTTAAATATGACTCAACAAGGTGCAATTTGTACACCACTGGTGCGTCACAAAAAGTGACGCACCGGCGGCGTAAAAGTGACGCATGGCCTCATAAATGAGGCCCTGAATTGCACCACAGGAAAAAACAGTGTAAATAATTATAGTAAAAAATATAATTTCCAGCAATTCATCCTTTCACATGGGGCAAGCCCCATGTGAAAGGGCCTGTGTCAGTCTTACGCCTGCTGTGAGGCAGGCGCAAGATTTTGACGCAACGGTGTCCTAAAAGTCAGACAGTGATGTCATCAGTGATGTCATATGAGATGTCATCAGTAATGTCATGAGTGATGTCACTGACCATGTCATGAGTGATGTAATATGTGACGTCATCAGCAGTGCATTGCTGGCGCGCGAGTTATAGTGAGTACAACTAACTATAACGTGGGAATTTCAATGGTTTTGTATGAGTAAATTGTCCAGCTAACTATAACTGATGTGAAACCTATGGTTTTTTCAGTGAATATATATATATATATATATATATATATATATATATATATATATATATATATATATATATATATATATATATATATATATATATATAAAAGCTCCAAGGTTCCCACCTTTTGGAGAAGCACTCTACCATCCACTGCAGCAACTTTCATGAGGTAAAAGCCGGATCCGAGGGCAGATCCAGTTTAAAGCATGCCTGTAGATTCAAGCTGGACGCATTGAAGGGCTCATATTTTTAAGTGGGAGGTGTGGCCTCTATGCCAAAATGACTGTCACTCCGCTGAAGAGTGCAATGAGCATGAAACGCATCCTCCGTGAATCGACAGGCATGCTTTAAACTGGATCCGCTCGCCGATCCGGCGTTTACCTCATGAAGGTTGCTGCAGTGGATGTCAGAGTGCATCTCCAACAGGAGGGAACCTTGAAGCTTTCATATATATATATATATATATATATATATATATATATATATATATATATATATATATATATATATATATATATATATATATATATATATATATATATATATATATATATATATATATATATATATATATTTTTTTTTTTTTTTTTCATCAAATGCCCTGAAGCTTTCACAGGACACACACGACAGCAAGCCCACCTTCCGGTTCTTCATTGACAACTCTCCTTTTCATTCAATATCAATTAATTGGCCTAACGCGTTTCAAGACACTTCGTCTCTTTATCAAAGGCAGCTTTGCAAGTGAGTATAAATTGCTCTCCTTTTATTTAAATCTCTCTTTCTTTTTCATTGGTTATTCGCCCGCAGTGGGCTGCGCTGAAACATTGAGCATGATGGAACATGTAGTTTTAGAAGAGCCGCACTCACTTATAAAATAAAAGCATATTTTCTTCCTATAGTAGTATTCTGAATGCCCAGGAAAGTTCAGTATGTCTGTCTCGCTGTGCTGATTTCGCCAGAAATAGTTTCACAGACAGCCTCTTAATCTTCAAAGATGGTGCAGTCCTGTCAAGAAGGGGGCCGCCGTGTAAAATGTTTTTTCATCAAATGCCCCGAAGCTTTCACAGGACGCACACGACAGCAAGCCCACCTTCCGGTTATATATATAAACATATATATATGTGTGTACATATAAATATATATATATATTTAGAGAGAGAGCGCACGAGAGAGAGATTTATATATATATGTATATTTATTTATTTTACCTACTGTTGGTCGCCAGTAGGTATTTACAGTTAGAACCTATTTTCCAAAGGAAAAGCATTTTTTGATTTGACAATATATTAGGATTCATGCCGGCAATTCAGGTGTTGTATGCTTCTCCAAATGCTGGAATTGCTGCCATGGGGATGAAATCTGAGACAATTAAGATAACAAGAGGAACAAGGCAAGGATGTCCTTACTCTCCACTACTCTTTGCGCTGTATATAAATGCTTTTATAGAAAAGTTATCTAACAGTCAGTTAATAAAACCTTTTTTTGTTAAAAATATTCCGCATTCAGTTTTTGCATATGCGGATGATATAGCGGTGATGTCGGTTGATCCAGTGGCGGCCCTCTCAGAGATTGAGCGGCTGGCGTTTGAGTTCGGCCAGGTCTCTGGGTATAAACTGAATGTTTCAAAAACACAAGCCCTTTGTACTGATAATATTTTAATATCGGATCCTAGAGCAGCCCCTGAAGTTACGTACTTGGGAATTAAAATTAAAACGTCGATGAAAGACATAGTAGAATTTAACTGGTCGTTTCTATTACAGAATATAAGACAATCTTTCGACAGATGGGGACGTTTGCACTTTACAATAATTGGAAGAGGGAATATTATAAAAATGAGTATTTTATCAAAAGTACTATATCTATTTAGATCTATCCCTCTGGAGATACCCTTAACTTATTTGCAACAGTTGCAATCTTTATGCTCAAAATTGCTCTGGGCTCCTGGTAAACCGGGTCGAGCTATGATGCTGATGACGCTTCCTATTGAAAGAGGTGGTCGAGCCATACCAGATTTTATTTTTTATTATTATGTTTGTTTTTTGCAGAGAATGCGCATAATACTGACTGAGGAACAGATCGGTAACATTGCGGAAGCGCCATCAATATTTCAATTAATTTTAAGGACTCAGGCTAGCAGATGTCTATTTAGAGAGCTTCAAGGTAATTATTTTAAAAGGACCCGGTTTAAAGTTTTGGAAGCGGTATTTGAAGTGTGGAGGAGGGTACGTAAAATATTGGCCTTGGAGAGATTAACTTATTATACACCTATGAACGCTAGTAAACTGCTCCCCTCCATATTTTGGGACAGGGTAGCGAGAGATTGGTCGTGCAAGGGTATTGTGCAAATCGGGGATTTTTATGAAGCTGGGGGTTTAATTCCGACTTATGAACATCTAGTGAGGAAACATGATTTACCCAGCACCCAGTTTTTTAAATATCTCCAGATTCATGACTTTTTAATACGTAAACATATGACCCTTGCACCGAATGATCTGGTTCAGGCGATTCGACGGCAGGAGAAAATTGGTGGATTATACAAAAGATTACTATCAACCAGATTAGATGATATGGAGAAACACAATATATATTGGCAGTCAAAGTTGGGGGAGCAAGATCTTTCAATAGAAAATGCTATTATAACCTCTATCGAAGTCTTTCTCTCGGCCAATTTAAAAGCTCAGTTTTTTAAAACAGTATTCAGGGTATATTATACCCCGGATCTCATGCTTAAGTGGGGAGCCCGATATGACAGTAAATGCTTTCGCTGTGGGAGCGATAACGCAGATAGGTTGCATATATTTTACAGTTGTGTCAAATTGTCTCATTTTTTGGGTGGTATTGAATTTTTTTTATCAAGCATGTTACGGACTACGCTTAGGATTTCTCCCGCACTCATGCTATTGGGGATTGGCCAAGCTGTCGAAAAGGGGACTCCTTTATATAAACATAGGTATTTTGTATTTGTTGCAATGACTGCTGCACGTTTATGTATCGCAACAGACTGGTTGCAATTGGAGCCTCCAGCATTTGAATTCTGGCGGGCCAAAATGTATAATTTGTTCAAATTGGAATGGAGTCTTTATTTTGTTAAAGGAGCAAGAAAGCGTAAAATGGGTATGCTTATTTGGGGGGCTCTTCACGAGCATATGGAGATGGAGGTATGATGTTTGATGTATTTTGTCTTTTAATTTTACCGCTGTCTTTTCTTCTCTCCCTTCTTCACCTTTAAAGATGTTGTTGCTCTTTCCCATTTGCTGCAACTGTGGAATAATAAAAAAAAGGAAAAGCATTTTTTGATTTGCCAATATATTTGTCGCCGTTTGATGAATCTTCGTGACATTTTCAACTGAGTCCCCCCACAGCCACAGAGACCGCCATGTCCCTGGTACTCTGACTTATATTTAAAAAATGAGGACCATCACCTCCCGGGGCATACATGCATTTGTATGTGTGGGTCTGTAGCGGACCCCCGGGGACCTCTACCTCCCTGGGCCTTTGAAACAATGGCCTCCCTCCTGGAGCCCTTCTTGGCCCTGGGGACCGCCACCCCCCAGGGCCGGCTTCTGCAATGTACTGGGGTCCCCACCCCTGGAACATTGCTGTTTGCAATGACAGGACGGGAGCTGTACGGTTTCTGCACTAACATTGCAAACTCTGCTTTGCTTCATGGAAGCGAGAGCAGGAAACCTGCTCTTGCTTCCTGAAGCAAAGCAGTATTTATTTTTGGGCAAAAGGAGCTGCATGTTGGCAGCTCCACTTGCCCAAAAGCAATGCCAGTTCCCGCACGAGGCGGGGAGGCAGCTGGGACCGTGGGAGCATTAGGGCTTCCTCCACGGTCCCCAACATAAGGCCAGGCCCCAGGGGTTGGGGTTACAGGGATGTTATAGTTAGGAAATATAATTGAAAAAACCTTTGAAATTGACTGACAAAACCAAAGGTTACAGGGACGTTATAGTTAAGAAATTAAATTTAAAAAAAGTTAGAAATTCACTGAAAAAAACTAAGGTTGCTTGGACATTATAGTTAGGAAATAGAATTTAAAAAACTTAAAAATTCACAAAAAAAGTCTACAGGATGTTATAGTTAGGTTCATATTTTCTTTTACAAAACCAAAGAAATTCAGTAGCTGAGCTTACTTTAACTTACTACCCCACAATACACTTCTTATAACCTCACATATTACATCACTTCTGTCATGGTCAGTGACATTACTGATGAAATACCAAATGACATCACTGATGACATCATCCAGTGACTGTGGTGTTTTCAAAATGTTTATGAATGATAAATATATATACCAAGGTGTATTGATGAATCAGTGAGTGCATGAGTTCCTATATGGATGATTCAGTGGGTGTGTGACTGACTATATAAGTGAGTTATTAGGTGTCTCACTGAATGTATGGGTAAGTGACCGAGTTTTGAAAATGTCTGTATGGGTTGGTGCGTCGGGATTTGAGTGGCTGTATGGGTGATATATTGGTTGAGTACCTGTATGAGTGTCTGTGTAGTAGGTGAGAGAGTGTGTGACTGCCTCCATGGATGAGTGAGTGGGTGAGTCAGTGGCTGTATGGGTTAGTGAGTTCATAAGTGAGGGGCTGTATAGATTCATGAGTGTGTGTATGGCTCTGTCGGTGAGTGAACAGATGTGTCAGTGGTAAATGGGTGAGTAACTGGATATGTGAAAGTTGGTATGTGATGGTGGTTGGGAAGCAACCTGGATGGTGGAACGACAATTGGTGGCCCCCCAAATTAGGAATGATTCCATCTCCCGTTATGGAGATAAAAAATCTCGGGGTGTGGTTGGATACTACTAAGCATGGGCGTAAAATCCGCTCCGCTCGCGGATTTTTCGGATTTTCGGCAAATCCGCAATCCGCGAACTCTCGCGAATTTGTCGAAAATCCGTGAATCCGCTCGCGGCGGATTTTTTGCTTGGTTGCGGCGCGCGGCGTGGTGCACGGCGTTCACTTTCCGTCATTTTAGCGTTTGCCGAGTTGTTTTTCTTTGCGAGTGACGCGCCATTTTAGATCTTGCTGCGTGTTCCCGCGGGAGTTTGTCGCCCGCGAATACGTACTCGCGGCTTGCCACCTTGCACAGCACACCTCGCGAGAGTTCGCAATTGCGAACACGTAGTTGCGGCGGAAAGGAACAATCTCGCACTTGCGAAATAGAGATTTTGCAATTTCGCACAAGAAAATCACCAGCAAACAGGATAAACCTTCAGAAAATTATGATTTTTATCAGAATCACTCCTCAGGTTGACATTTGCATGGCCTTTTTTTTTGCAAGGAGTCCATTTTGGGGGGGGGGGAGGAAGGAAGTGCCCCACAGTCTCCAACTTCCTGTTCCTGTCCAGCAGGCTCCTCCCAGTGCTTTGTCCATCTCCTGGTCACTTTCATTTGGATCTGGAGCTGGAAGGATTACTTTTTGTGGGTGCTGCTGGATATTTGGATTTGAGGCCTTTTTGACTGTCTTTGGATCACTTTTGGATTAGAAATCAACTTTCACAAGTAAGTTTGTTTGGGGCATTACAGTTGCTGCAAGTACAATTTTGGAACTTTTTCAGAAAATTAAATAAATTATATTGTGGGTAGCCACAGTATCCAGTAGGACCAGGGTTGGTTATGGGTGCATGATACAACTGTTTTGTTGAATTTAAACACCATTGAGGCCATGGATGGGCTGGGATTGTGCAGATTTTATTGTTTTTTGTCGTTTTTTTGGGCCTGCTGGTGTGGCCCTTTGCCCAGGGGTGGTGAGTGTTGCATGGGCCTAGTCTTTCTGTGGGGTGTCTTCTTGAATTTAAACATAATTGAGGCCATGGATGGGCTGGGATTGTGCTTATTTTATTGTTTTTTGTCGTTTTTGGGGGGCTGCTGGTGTGGCCTTTTGCTTGCCCAGGGGTGGTGGTGGTGCATGGACTGAGTGTGCCTGTGGTGTTGTCTCACTCTCTTTGATGTAAACATCATGGATGGCATTGGATTGTGGTGATTTCTGGCTGTTTTTCTGTTTTTTGGGGGTGTACTGTTGATGTGGTCTGGCCATGTGGGTGGTGGTGGTGGCCATCTTGAGTGCTGGCTGGTACAGGCAACATGTGCTTGGGGTGTAAGGGGGCCATTTTGAGGAGAGGCAGTGTCTGAGGCCTGCACTTATTTTGCCTACTTTTCATCCCTTATGCCCAGGGGTAGTGAGTGTTGCATGGGCCTAGTGTTGCTGAGGGGTGTCTTCTTGAATTTAAACACCATTGAGGCCATGGATGGGCTGGGATTGTGCAGATTTTATTGTTTTTTGTCGTTTTTTTGGGCCTGCTGGTGTGGCCCTTTGCCCAGGGGTGGTGAGTGTTGCATGGGCCTAGTCTTTCTGTGGGGTGTCTTCTTGAATTTAAACATAATTGAGGCCATGGATGGGCTGGGATTGTGCTTATTTTATTGTTTTTTGTCGTTTTTGGGGGGCTGCTGGTGTGGCCTTTTGCTTGCCCAGGGGTGGTGGTGGTGCATGGACTGAGTGTGCCTGTGGTGTTGTCTCACTCTCTTTGATGTAAACATCATGGATGGCATTGGATTGTGGTGATTTCTGGCTGTTTTTCTGTTTTTTGGGGGTGTACTGTTGATGTGGACTGGCCATGTGGGTGGTGGTGGTGGCCATCTTGAGTGCTGGCTGGTACAGGCAACATGTGCTTGGGGTGTAAGGGGGCCATTTTGAGGAGAGGCAGTGTCTGAGGCCTGCACTTATTTTGCCTACTTTTCATCCCTTATGCCCAGGGGTAGTGAGTGTTGCATGGGCCTAGTGTTTCTGAGGGGTGTCTTCTTGAATTTAAACACCATTGAGGCCATGGATGGACTGGGATTGTGCAGATTTTATTGTTTTTTGTCGTTTTTTTGGGCCTGCTGGTGTGGCCCTTTGCCCAGGGGTGGTGAGTGTTGCATGGGCCTAGTCTTTCTGTGGGGTGTCTTCTTGAATTTAAACATAATTGAGGCCATGGATGGGCTGGGATTGTGCTTATTTTATTGTTTTTTGTGGTTTTTGGGGGGCTGCTGGTGTGGCCTTTTGCTTGCCCAGGGGTGGTGGTGGTGCATGGACTGAGTGTGCCTGTGGTGTTGTCTCACTCTCTTTGATGTAAACATCATGGATGGCATTGGATTGTGGTGATTTCTGGCTGTTTTTCTGTTTTTTGGGGGTGTACTGTTGATGTGGACTGGCCATGTGGGTGGTGGTGGTGGCCATCTTGAGTGCTGGCTGGTACAGGCAACATGTGCTTGGGGTGTAAGGGGGCCATTTTGAGGAGAGGCAGTGTCTGAGGCCTGCACTTATTTTGCCTACTTTTCATCCCTTATGCCCAGGGGTAGTGAGTGTTGCATACTTGCATGTCCCTAGTCTTTCTGTGGGGTGTCTTCAATGTAAACATCATGGATGGCATGGGATTGTGCTCATTTTTCTGTGTTTTGTCGATTTTTTGGGGTGTATAACTGAACTGATGTTCCTCTGTCTTCCATTGCTTTTAGGTGCACAAGAAGACTCAATAGAACCACCAGTGCCAGGAAGAAGTCCTGCAGCGGTGTGTGCAGCATAACGTCACGCGACGTCACGTCTGGACACAGAACCCTCTGCAACTCGTGCAACTGCTGCCTGCTGACCTGCTCTGAAGAAGATGGCCCCAAAAAAAGTAACCCGTAGCTCCTCTAGCAAGAAAGGTGCCAGTAAGGAGCAGAAGAAGCAAGTTACCAAGGACACTGGTGTGCCGCCCGCCCCTTTTTTTGTGAGTAAAAAAAAAAGTATGCCTGCAGCAGCTGCAGCGGGATCTGCTGGGGACCAAGCTGGCAGCAGCACCCCCGCTCCATTGGGCTCAGTGCCACCACCACCACCACGCCAATTTAAGTCCAAGCCCTTGAGTGCTGCAGAGGCAGCCAGTATACTTCTTCAATCACCATCGACCAGTGATGTTGGCTCATCGCAAGAAAGCAGCAGCAATGTCCCTCAATCAACACAGGTTGTTGTAGCTCATCTGACGAGTGTTGAACAACCACAGCGGCAACAACAATCACATGTGCAAGTACAAGCCCAAGTACATGTGGAAGGAGAGGCAGCGCAAGGAGATGCGCATGCAGAGGTGCATGGAGGGTCACAACAAGTGCCCACAATAGTTGTTCCTCCCGAAGTAGGGGCACATCAGGAAATCGACAATCAAGGCGAGGTATCATTTGAGGAAGCCACTCCTCCTGATGATCCTTCATTGTCTTCCACAACCCTAGCAAGGAAGAGATCAAGGGTGGTGTCTACATCCTCTTCAAGCACACCTCCTTCTGATGATACGGATCAAACTTGGGAACCAGCACCACAGCCGTCTGAGAGTGAGGCACACCATGATCCAACAAAGGTACTTAAGCGTAAAAGGAAGCTCGTCCAAAGTCTCAGACTTATGGAGTGTGATGAGGCTCAACAAGAAGTGGCGGATACTGCTGCTGATGAAGACTCTGCCAACGACGACCCAGTCATCATAAAGGTCACTGCAGCCCCAGCGGGCATGCAGCAAACAGACATTTTGACCCTAGCCCGAAGAGCTGCTGCGCGTGATGATGATGATGATGATGTTGTCGATGAGGAGGCAGTGGAAACACCACAATCATTGGAGTTAAGTAGTACACCAACTCGTCCCGCTTCCATATTTCTTTCTGGCAAGAAGAGACCTGCGTCAACCTCGACCTTAATTAGTGGCGGTGAAAGTGGAAAACGTACAAAAGTTGGCCAATCCAGATCCTCCACTTCATCTGGCATTAGCTTCATGACCACCACCACCACCAGTATCGCCGCCTCCTCCAGGTCCCACAGACACTTCAAGTCCCCAGTTTGGGACTTCTTTACTGTTTGTCCCAAAAATCCAAGGTTTGCCATTTGTACCCTTTGTAAGCTTGCAGTTAGTCGTGGTAAGCCAGGTAGCAACTATGGTACCGGCGGCCAGAGTGGTCATCTTGACAGAAAGCACGCTGTCCAATGGTTTGCGCACCTAGCTGCGATCAAGAAAGGCCAAAATCAAGGAAACGTTGATGTTTCATCTGATGTTGACGAGCAGGAAGAAGACGTGTCAAACACTTCCCTTACACCCAGTACCCCTCTCAGCAGCACACCCAATGTGAGGCACACTAAGAGTGTTGGAGCGAGTGAGACACCAACGCACAAAAGTTCACCAGCGAGCAAAATTGGGTCAACGAAGTCATTATCAGCCCGTAAATGCTTGGTCCAGGGCAACATTAGAACAATGCTTACTTCAGAGGTGCCATATGAACGCAACCACCCACTGACGCGTCTGTATAACACTAAGCTGGCTAAAATGCTAGCTGTGGACCTTCTACCTTTTTCTTTTGTAGAAGCGGTAGGTTTTCTTGAATTAGTTGCAACGCTCTGCCCTAAATGGAAGGTTCCGAGCCGGTTCTATTTTGCCAGAGTTGCGGTTCCAGCACTACATGAAGATGTGCTGCAGGCGATTGGGGCAGCTTTGCAGAAGAGTGCTGTTCACACAATACATCTGACAACAGACATGTGGACCAGTGGCCCAGGCGATGATTACATGTGCATCACTGCACACTGGGTCTCTTTTTCAGGTGTTATAGCAAAGCTAAACGCAGGTGTTGACCCGGACCAAGTTTTCAAAGCTGCTCGGAAACATGCAACACTAGCCATGTTTGCCTTGGAGAAAAGTCACACAGCAGAAAACCTTTTGGAAGAGTTTGACAAAAAGGTGTTGTCAATGCTATCCCCCCTAAAACGCAAGATTGGTTATGTTTCCACGGATAATGGCGCCAATGTAGTTAAGGCCATGTTACAGGGTCACCATGTTAGAGTGCCGTGTTTGGCGCACTGTATCAACCTGGTAGTTCAAAAATTCTTGAGTGATAAAGAGAGTCCAGCGTTCGAGGTAATGGCCACCTGCCGCAAAATGTGCAACCATTTCAGCCATTCTTTTAAGGCCCGGAAGCATCTGCGGAGACTGCTACTTCAACGTGGAATGCCAGTGAAAGCACTCATCCAGGAGGTGGCAACACGTTGGAACTCAACCTTCTACATGCTTGAGCGTCTGCATGAGCAGTATACGGTACTCGATCACTATTTCTTGACAGAGGCTACATCTCAGAAGGAGGACCTGCGGATGAGTAAGGCGCAATGGGCCATAGTTAAAAGCCTGACAGACATGCTTCGTCCTTTTGAGTTCTTCACGCGTGCAGTCAGCCAGGAGGACTGTAATTTGGGAAAAGCTATCCCATTGTTGTGCATACTGGAGCACCAACTGATGGCGGTTTCTTCTGAGTTTGAAAAAGATGAAAAAAAAAAAAACCATTTCATTTTGTCTGAGAAATTATTACATCGCCTACGTGGTGATGAACGTCTTAAAAACATCAACTCAGATCAGCATTACATTTGTGCTACTATTCTGGATCCACGCTACAAAAAGGCGCTGGCAGACAACGCATTCTTTCCTTTCGCTGATGCAGATGTTCAAAAGTACAAACATTGGTTAGCCTGGTCAGCCAAGAGGTTTGAAAAAGAACGGCAGGTTATTGAAGGAGAAGCCAGTACATCAGCATCAGCATCAGCAGGCCATCCGCAGTCACAAGAATCCACTTCTGCACCTGTGGCTGGGGCACAAGTGACCTCTCAGCCGTTAAAGACACCGGCAACTGGATCATCTGCACCACACACAATGACAACACTAACAGTGGCTGGGGAGGAGGATTGGCTAAGTTTGATGGGGTATGGTTCTCGAAAAAATGTCACAGGCACAGCAAAAAGTAAGCAAAGTGGAGGAACAGTTGATGACCTTGAGTCGATGGTGCAGGACTATCTGAATGACTCAACAGTGGTCTTTCTTAATGAGGAGCCATTGCAGTATTGGCATGGCAAAAAACAATTGTGGCCACAGCTCTACAACCTGGCTATAAACTATTTGTCTTGCCCACTCGCAAGTGTGTCTTCTGAACGTGTTTTCAGTGCTGCTGGTGGCATTGTAACTGCCAAACGGAGCCGCCTATCGCCCAAAAATGTGGAGCGGCTGACAATGATCAAGATGAATCAGCACCTCATACCACCAGATTACAAAGTGCGAGAAAGCACGCCACATGAAGACGATGAGGACAGCAACGTAGATGAGGGGATTTTTTCTCTGTTCGGTGCCACTGACCTCATCCAGCCTGAATTCGCAGAGTATGATGACGAAATCTTGTTCTTATTCCCTGACACCGAGCCCTGAAAATGAGACAATCAATCAAGAACTTTCTTTTTCGTCCTTATTCACTTTTATTCCTGTGTGCTTTGTGTCTCTCTTTCTTTGTTTTGCACAGTTAATTTAATTCAAACTTTAATCACCTAATCCCAAAAACAAGACCATCATCAGAACTGTCTTCACTTGTTTGCTTATTGATTTGAAGGTGCCGCAGTCTACATTCCTCAGGTTCACAAGTTCTGAAGAACATGCTCCTCTATCCTCCTCCTCCAGACTGCGATTTCCCTCCAAGCAGAGTGCTGGATTACGCACAATGAAGAAAGACTCAGCACTTGTGGGGGTGTTGTACTTCTTTGCGGGTGAGTTGACGGTTTTGGGCCCATTGCTGTGAAGCTCTAATAATGGACAAAAGTGTTTTGGACCAAATATGAGGTGGAAATTTCTTGCCGTTTTTGCTGACTTGCTTGCCTTTGAGGTGCTCTTTGGCGGGGTTCCGGGGGTTTGTGTGTAATTTTTGGTGTCTGTCGAAGCACTGCTGCGACAGTCTAATCTTGATTGCATTTGCTTTTCAGGAAATCCGTGGTGGAAAACAGGAGTTATGATGATTGATGATGATGACCTAGCTGAACAGCGCGGCATTTGGAACGAAGGCCGAGAGATATTGTAAGTATGAGATTTAGCTTTTTCGCTGTTTGGGGGTGTTGTCGGGTGTTTTTTTGCGGGTGGGTTGGCGCCGGCGGGTCTTGCCTGGGGCATTCCTGGGAAGGTCTAATACCGGATACAAGTGTTTTGGACAAAATCCATAAGGAACAGCCTTTTTTTTGCCATTTCTTCAGACATCTTGCTCAATGTAGCGTTTTGGGGGGCTTCCTGCTGTTCGTGGGTGGGTTGCGGCCGGGGTCTCTGTCGAAGCACTGCTGCGACAGTCTAATCTTGATTGCATTTGCTTTTCAGGAAATCCGTGGTGGAAAACAGGAGTTATGATGATTGATGATGACCTAGCTGCACAGCGCGTTACTTTGGACCGAAGGCCGAGAGATATTGTAAGTATGAGATTTAGCTTTTTCGCTGTTTGGGGGTGTTGTCGCGTGTTTTTTTGCGGGTGGGTTGGCGGGTCTTGGCTGGGGCATTCCTGGGAAGGTCTAATGCCGGATAGAAGTGTTTTGGACAAAATCCTTAAGGAAAAGCCTTTTTTTTGCCATTTCTTCAGACATCTTGCTCAATGTAGCGTATTGGGGGGCTTCCTGCTGTTCGTGGGTGGGTTGCGGCCGGGGTCTCTGTCGAAGCACTGCTGCGACAGTCTAATCTTGATTGCATTTGCTTTTCAGGAAATCCGTGGTGGAAAACAGGAGTTATGATGATTGATGATGATGACGACCTAGCTGCACAGCGCCGCGTTTGGACCGAAGGCCGAGAGACATTGTAAGTATGAGATTTAGCTTTTTCGCTGTTTGGTGGTGTTGTGTCGCGTGTTTTTTTGCGGGTGGGTTGGCGGGTCTTGCCTGGGGCATTCCTGGGAAGGTCTAATACCGGCTAGAAGTTTGTTGGACAAAATCCATAAGGAAACACCAGTTTTTGCACTTTTTGTAAGTTAGGGTTCGTTAGGGTTAGCCCTAGCAGCAGGATTGCATGTGTTTAGGGGGGTTCTATTGCAACGCGGTTCTGTTGTTGTAGAGCACTGTTGGAGCGATGCTGGCTATGGATACTTTTGCTTGCAGGCAAGTGGTTTGAATACAATCCACGGTCTGTATTTGGGTCTACTGTTACTTTCAAAGTACGTTTTGTAACCATTTTTCTGCTAGGCATCGTTTTTGGAGATATGATTGGGTTCTTCTACATTTTTGCGACTGGCTTTAGTAAGGGTCTTGGTGGGAGCATTGCTGGGAAGGTCAAATTTTGTTCTAAAACACAGTAGTACACCCACCTTGAGGGGAAAGATCCGCTATAATATTTTGGCCATACTTATTGATCCTTAAAAAGGTGACTCAGACAGAGCACGCAATTTCAAAAATATTGTACTGTCTATTAGGGAAATCAAAGTGTCACTTTTTGAACCACACAGCGTACATACCTTTTATTTATTTATCAGTGGTATTGTAATAGCACTTCCTGTTTTCCGTTCAATAATTACAGGCCGGGTTTCAGTCAACATCCGCCAGGCAGGCAGTGGACAGGGTGTCTCTTCTGTCAGTGTTCACCACCACATTGATGGACGAAGCGTCAGCTGGAATGGAGGAGTGCCGCCAATAAGAGGAATTGTTTGCTGCATGCAACTTACTTACCAATTTCAACAGGACAACTCCAACAACATACGCAATACAGATACAGTATCCATTGTTGTCTTTTATTCTATGAGTGTGACTGCTGCATGTGCTTACCTTTACTTTGTAACCAAAGATTGTCTGTAAACTCTGTATCTTCAATTATTGTTTGTCCATGCTCTGCTTTTTTTTTCTTCTCTCAACAAAACCTACCCAAAAAGAAACCCCCATTCCCATCCATTTTACAAACCCTAACCCTCTTCCCCCGGGCTGTGTTGTTTTGCTTGATGTCTGACTAAAATGACATCAATAATTCCACACACTTGCTGGGGAGGATAAGGTGATAGCAGCAACAGGCTGGTGAAGGAATACGAGGATATCTTCTAGACTTACTCAGCTTCAGTACTATATCTTCTAGTAGTAGTAGCCAATGTCAAATAAATTCAACGCAAGTACTAGTTATACTTGCAATACTTTACCATTTGTTAGGCTACATTATGGCACTGTTCTAGTGTACTGTCACCTGCTATTTTCTCGATCGTACCGTAACCGTTGTAATGCTACAGTAAGGAGTACAAACAAGGTTTTGTTTTCTTTTTTTCCATAGGCATGCAACTGCCACTGTGTCACACCACTAGTAACACCGCAATGAGGAAATGTCACCCGCCCAGGAATGACAACGTTAATCCCCATTTCACCTGGAGCCAGCCCTGGGCCTAGCCCTAATTTCTAACACAAATTACAGGTAAGATAAGCGTTTGGTGGGAGGTAGTATAATGGAGTATTATTTCGGAGAAGACAAGAGATTGACGGTTGTACTACTAAAGTCCTACGACTGTTCATGAAAACAAAGTTACTGTTACACCCCCGCCCCCCACCCACCAGACTGAAAAGCAGTAAAAAACAGGTATGGTCAGATAAAGTTGAAAAATATATTTATTTATCCCTAACAAAATAATCTCCCTCACCCACCCTAACCCCAACGATTGTCTCTGAAACGTCCCAAAACGATCCCAACTCCCAAATCCCACCCCCCAAAAGTCTATAAAAAAAGGGCAAGGGACACTCCACTACTGGAGGGTGCTGGTGCTGGTGCATGATGCGGCATGGGCATCATACTCCTTGCGGAGGGTGGCAAGCTCGGAGCGGAGGCCCTTAACCAAGGTCTTATACCTCAGGACCTCCTGCTCCAGGTTGGACATGCGGACTCGTAGGCGGCGTTGGCGTTCCTTGCAGCTCCTGTGGGGGGCAGCTGGTATTTCGGGTGCTTGGCGGTGGCGGTCGGCTTTCTTAGCCCGGCTCGGTCCCGCTGGTTTAGTCACGGAGGAGGATGCAGTGGTCACAGTCGAAGATGTTGCCCCGCTCGACTGCGTGTCCTCCTCCTCCTCCAGGGCCACCAGCCGCCGATACTCGGCGACTGTGGCCTCCAGCCTCCGTTGCCGGGCCAATCTAGCCTGCTCCCTCCTTGTTGTTGATTTGGAAGGAGCAACTATATGAAGAAAGAAAGACATAGTCTGTAACCAATGCTCCTTATTAATAACACAAAGTGATTGAGCCGAAAGTTGGGTCACAGAGTACAAGTAGCAAATTGAAAGCACAGTACATAACTATTGAGGACAGTATCTATGTAACCTCCCACTTCTGCATCCTTGCTCTAACAGTAGTGGTAGTTTAATGAACTAATTCTACGACCACTATGGACTTCCATTACAGTCGACTATGACGGTACACCAGTCTTATTCTTCTTCTTCTCTCTTGTTTAGGGAAATGGGTACGTTATCTTATGCAAGCCGGCAGAATGACATGGACACAGCACAGTGAAGTTGCACCCGAGAAAAAAAGTTGCACACCATGATGATGGAGACAGACTTGCGTTACTGTACCGGTCCAGTACATGCAGGTGGTGAAGCTATTACTTTTCTATTACGGGTGGCACTGAGAATACTCTGTTACAAGGGCTACTGCTTAATTAATTTACCTTTCACCCTACAGTGCAAATGAGTACTAGAAAAGGAAACTGAAGAAGCTAACTAATTTGATTATCTATCACTTCACATGGGACGTATTTAATGACAGATGAGATGACTTTAGGTGCTTTGCTTAATATTGAGTGAACACAGTGATACACCCACACATGAATGACGTACTACAAGTAAACTAAAGTTATTAAGAGAGGTACGGAGTGTCCACCGTAATAACCAGATATATGCTGTGAATGCAAACGCAATACAAAGTACTGCTACTATTCATGGTAGTATTGGACACATTTACAATTTCTTTTCCTTGCCTTCCCTGCACTGGGACGGACGTGCGGGTGCGGTGGTACATGCTCTTCAAGGTAACACTTACTTCACCTGGCGACCATCTACTCTCTCTAGATACACATTTGCTATGTAAGAGTCAGAGAATACCATGCTCCAGGCATCCATTCATTCAAAGTATACGCACACATACAGTTTCTGTTTCACCCACCCAGGCTGCTGTCCTTCCACCCATCCTTGCTTCATCATTGACCCAGCCATGCACCATACCATATTCTTTCCTTCCCAGCCACCTCTGGGTCCAAGCAAACACATATCGTTCTTCTTTGCCAGCCATCATACAAGTTCGCGTCCCACTTACTTACACCCTTCTTTCGCTTTTCGTTCATCCCATCCATCACGTTCGTCTAAGAACTTATTGGGATTCTTCTGACCAAAAACTTCACAGCTAAGTCGAAGTACATTTCGAGGAGGCTACTACCTGGTTGATTTGTAATTGTAATACACCCGTGCAGAAAGCACACTATGCAGTCTTCAATCTCAATAAGTAAGGAATATATAGCTTACCTGTTTCCGCCACCACCGTTTGATCCCCCACAGGAACGGCCACCAGCTCTTCTAACGCCGCATCCTCCCCAGAGGCCTCCGAGTCCAAGTCCAACACAGCCACCTCCGCGCTGGCCCCGTCACCAGATGTTACACCTACAAAGTACATTTAAGAAAGTTAGAATACACCACTCACTACTATATAATATTTGGTCTAGGAGAAATGTTAAAAAAACAGAATACAATGTAATAATTTGTGACTGTCTACTCCATAGTAAAAATGTCCCATTTTCCAGGGAAGGCTGTTGTCTTGCTGCACTTTTATGCACAACTGATGAATGCTTGCTTTTGATTTTTAACACGCACCACTTTTTCTCCTAACAGACAGAAGCTTGACTCCTGAGTCCTAAGAACACGACCAGGATCAAGTTCAAAGTAGGTGAGAGTTCGGCTCGACCACAAGAAATGTGTCCAATTAATCGTCAGCACTAACCACTTTTCCGTTTACAGTTAAATAGTTTTATGACAAAGTAGATTTTAATAAATGTGTTTACTTTTAATAAAGCTTTTACACTTAAATAGACTCTGTGGTTTTTGTTCCTCTAGACTAGAGTGGATGAGCTAAAGGTTTTGGAATTTTTGCAAGCATGAGTGCCTCTGACACTTCTTGACTGTGCTGTGACTCCGTACTACTCTCTTGTCCTGCGTACGATAATCTAGAGATCATTGGGGATCTATAATCGGTGACTTCGGGAGCTGAATGACTCTGCCACACTATCTAGTCAGTAAGGAGACAGTGCATAGAGGTATTGCTGAATATAATGGGAGTCCAATGGAATTGCCAAATGTCCAATCTTAGTTAGCTACACAGACAGACTAATAAGAATAGTCTAGTAATACCACAGGGAGTCATATTCGAGGCAGGATAAGAATTTATATCCAGTCTACAAGAAGATCAAAGACGATTTAGAAAAAATCGAATGAGGAACGCTAGGAAAAAATAGGTACTGTTTAGTAAAATGTAAACTTACTGGGGCCAGCAAAGGAGCCCTCGCCTGCCCGATCCTGGCCTGCATCCTCAGCACCCTCCTCCTGTGTCCTCTTGCCCTTGGGGGGAGCTGATGTACAACATGAAAGAAAGAAAAACCATAAAACATGGATGAGATTTTTCAACCAAATCAAACATTTCAAAAGAACAATAACAACATATTTTGGAAAAATAGCAAATAGATAGACAACTATTCCACGGGATCTATCTCATGTGGTATACTACGTTATTCGTATTGCCTGATTTGCGGAACGTTGACTTAGAAAGTTCCTATGTAACTCAATAAACAGACTACTAAAGAGGTTTGCCTAGGCCTGGCACTGCAGGCAGTAGTGCGCAACACGTGACAGACAAAGTCCATCCTGCTTGCAGATCAGTGAATACTCAAACTATCAATCCACCCGCCACCACCGCCACTATTTCTTCTGATAGCCATGTGACTGTCTAAAGGAAGGACACTGGACTTCAGTCTGTTGGGGCTGATTTATAAGTCCCTTGCGGAAGTTGCGGCTGATTTTCCTCCATTGTTGCGTGCCTTTTCTGACGCAGCGGCAGAACAAAAGACTCGCCATGGTGTTGGTGCGGCGTATATATAAAAAAAAAAAACACATATGGGCATATGGGCGATGCATCACGTTGTAAAGCCCTGCGCCATCAGGGGGCGTTCCGGCGCAAGGGAGGGCGTACCTGCGCAGGAACGAATCCTAAAAGTGGCTGAGGGAAATCTACAAGATGTCAATCAGTCATTTTTAGGACAATGATGCATGACTCAAACCCTGCGCGCTTGAAGCCGACGTACGGCTTGATGCAGCATTGGGGAGATAGGGTACCCCAGAGCATTGCTGGAGCTGCGCCATCGTTGGCACGCAACTCCAGCAATGCGCTGCCTTTACGGCACAGATGCGTAAGGCTTCTGTGACGTTTTGGGCCAATGGGTGGTGGTGGCATGGCACACAATTACTGCCGCATCCCTGCTACTTTGCAGGGATGCGCCGGTAATTGAAAATATGACCCTTACTGTCTAGCATTACGCAGTTCTTTTCTTTACAGTACACTGATACATAATTTCTCAGGCCAATGAAATGCTTCTGAACACAACATACAAAACAAAGAAGCATAGTAGCAAGCAAGGCTACTGAGAAGGAGAGCAGTGCACCTGAAAATGAAATGCATAGAAGATTTTGAAATATAATTTACCTCAATGTAATCGGCAGCATTATTGCTCTTGGTAAAGAACAAAGATTTGCAAATAACAGAGCAGGATAAAACAGAGTAGTAAATGTACTACTACTACTACTCACCAAGCCCGGGGACCTCTACGCCGAGCGCGTCCAGCAAGTCCCGCTCCCGGTCCATGACATCGGTCCAGCGGTGGGTGGCCTGGTTATATGTGCGCCGGACCCCAGAGATCTTGTACATGGCCCGGCACACCTTCTCCCACCGCTGGCGGCGCTCCCGGATGCCATAGCCGGTCGCGATCTTGCCGCCTCCCAGGATCGTCTTGGGGAGGCGGCGCTGGACATGGAAGATCAGTGCCGCCACTTCCTCCGCGCTGAAGATCTCCCTCGGGACCACTTGCTCCCCCCTTAAACGCCCGCACGGGAGCCGGGCACGGGGTGCGGGACCCTTCCCCTTCTCAGGGTGCTTCCCGGCTCCCTTTACCATGGTCTGGGCAGAAATAAACTTAAATGATAAAGAAGAAATAGAATAGTGAAGAAGAAAAGAAAAGAGTTTAAAAAAGTAGTTTAAAAGTAAATAAAAGCTGCAGAAAACACAAAAATATAGAGCTAGAAAAATAGAGGGTTAGATAATAAGTAAAATTAGATCAAAAAAACTTCAAACAAGCAAAGGATGGCAGAGATTGAGAGAGGATACAGAAAGCATGCCCAGAACCATAGCAATGAATGAGAAACAAGATGGCTGCGCCCGTTCACGACCGCGTGGGTAAGTTCGCGCGAGATTTTCCTTGCGAGTACGCGCGAAATTGTACTCGCGAGCAGCACACTTTGCGAGATTACACATAGCGGGCGGAAACGGAATTACGTCACGCCAACAAGATGGCCGCGCCCGTGTACGACCGATAGGGTAACTTGGCAAACGAATAGCTAGAAGCGCCTCGCGAACACGCGCAAGATCACGCGAACATACACGTCGCAACAAAAACAATTTTGTATTCGCACGTATTCGCGGCTTCCGAAATCGATCTCGCACGGATTCGCGCCCCAAATATCGCGCGAAATTGCAAAAAAAACGATTTTAGCTAAAATGAAAGCAATGAGCAGGTGCAAAAGTTCAAACTTAACATTAGTAACATTCAAGGTAGTGCTTCCTGATGGGCCCCTCCAGAGTTTGCAACAATTCTATGACCCTGCTATGACCCAAACAGCAGGCTCATAGAATAGCACCATAAAGGTCCTGTAAAAAAAAAATTTCACTGCAACAAAAAGCAAATTACAGATAAGGAAGGAAGCAGGTGCCAGCCAGACTGGAACTTTCAAAATTACTGACACATTAATGAAACACAAATTAATTGATGGCAGTTAAAGAAGGGCAGGTGTGCTAGCTTTTTTCAACCACCATAATCTACAGTAATAAATAAACCTAATAGGTGCCTGTGAGGATGTACTAGAGGGTGGCATGGGTGTCCCAGAGGGTGGCAGTGGTGAAACAGAGGGTGCTGTGAACCTGTGATGATAAACCAGACGTAGAAACAACATAGTCGCGGCCGTTGCAAGCCGAAAAGTAAGTTCGCAATTGCGAACTTGTCCCAAAATCGGCGCGAACACGCGCCAACACAAAAAACGGAAAAATCCGCAAATCCGCTAGAGTTCGCGGATCTTCGCGGATTGCGAATCCGTAAATACGCAAGTTCGCGGATTGCCAATCCGCAAAATCCGCCCATGCTTAGATACTACATTGAGTTTTACCTGCCAAACTAAGAGGGTAGCTGCCTCTTGTTTTGGTATAATCAGGGGCGTCAGGCCGGTGCTTAAATTCTTCGATGCCCCCACTAGACAGCTCGTGGTTCAGGCATCTGTGCTGTCTAGGATAGACTATGCCAGTGCCCTCTTAGCAGGTACGAACAAGGCAGAACTCATGCGGCTGCAACGAGTGCAGAATGCTGCCGCAAGAGCGGTACTAGGGTTGCCTAAACGTTGTTCAGTATCCAGAGCATTGCAATCACTCCATTGGTTGCCTGTTGCTCGTCGGATCGAGTTTAAGGTACTCTGCCTAGCTTTTAAAATTTTGAAAGGTACGGCTCCACCTATTCTGATGAACTTATTGACCCCATATGTTCCCGCTCGACCTCTGAGATCGATGGGGCAGAATTTATCTGTTGTCCCTCGCTTTCTGCTGAGCAGGATGGGTGGCCGCTCCTTTCGAGTAGTGGCGGCCAAATTGTGGAACTCGCTGCCCAGTGAAATCCGAGCTATGGAGGATTTATTCCTATTCAGACGTGCCATTAAAACTTTTCTTTTTAACTAACACTTCTGGATTCAGGTGTGCTCTGTGATGTTGTGTTTACCTTTCCTTGGCGCCAGGATGCCCCTTTGCTGGGGCAGCTACGCGCGGTACAAAAACCAATAACATAACATAACATAACGTATTGGTGAGTGTTGGAATATACGAGTGACTATATGTGTTAGTGGGGGATTATGATATTGGCTGTATGTGTGAGTGTGTGCTTGTGTCAGTGGATTTATAGGTGAGTGAGCATGTGTGTGAATAACTGTATAAGTGAGTAAATGGCTATGTGATTGACTTTATAGGTGAGCAGGTAGATATGTGAGTAGCTCTATGAGTGACTGACAGTGTGTGAGTGGCTATATCAGTGGCTGTATCAGTGAGTAAGTTGATGTATGAGTGGCTGTGTGGGTGACTGGATGTGTGTGTGTAAACCTATGAATCAGTGAGTAGGTGTGTAAGTACTGTTATGGGCGTGTCAGTGGTTTTGAGAATGGTAGTGTGGAGGTTGAAGTGGCTGTATGAAAGTTTATATTTGGTGTGAGAGGGTGTGTCACAGATTCTGTGGATAATGTTATCAGTGATGCCAACAGTGATGCCATCAGTGATGCCATTTGAGATGTCATCAGTGATGTCACTGACCATGTCATGAGTGATATGTAATATGTGAGGTTATAAGCAGTGCATTGTGGGGCGTGAGTTATAGTTAGCTCAGCTAACTATAACTGTTGAAATTCTTTGGTTTTGTATGAGTGAAATGTCAACCTAACTGTAATGTCCCTGTAACCTTTGTTTTTTTCAGTGAATTTCTATGGTTTTTCAAAATCTATGTCCTAACTATAATGTACCAGTAACCTTTGTTTTTTTAGTGAATTTCTAAGGTTTTGTCAACTTCTATTTAAGAACTATAACATCCTTGTATTTTTTTTCTAAAGTTAGATATTGAACATTACATTTGTATGGTGCACCACTTTTTATTGTATTTTTGATCTATTTATTTAAAATATTTAACAACAAGGGGTGGTGATGGACAGAGTTTCTGAATTAAGCCGAATACTCTCACCCAGTCAAGAGATCAGGGCTAGATCCAACACCGTTTTTAGCTCACTGCACCATCCCAGTTCAGAACCTGGCTATATGCAAATTAGTCTGTTCCTGTCCCAGTGCATGATGGGAACAGGGCAAACCAAACTACCAAGCCAATTCTTACACTGGGAAGGAAACAAGCTTCCGGGGACCGGTTTCTGGCATTTCAGCCGTCGTCGGCCCGGCTTGCTGATGGTGCAATGAGCAAGGGACTCACATCTGAGTATACCCTTCCACGCTTAGGGTGGACAAAATATTTAACAACAAGGGGTGGTGATGGACAGAGTTTCTGAATTAAGCAGAATACTCTCACCCAGTCAAGAGATTTTGACTGGGTAAGAGTGGTCTGCTTAATTCAGACACTCTGTTCATCACCACCCCCTTTTCTGAATGGTTTTTGGCCACTATAGGTGTGGCAGGGTATACTCAGACATGAGTCCCTTGCTCACTGCTCCATCAGGATTCAAGCAAGCCGGGCCGACGAGGCTGAAATGCCGGAAACCGGTCCCCGGTAGCTTGTCTCCTTTCTGGTGAAGAATTGGCTTGGTAGTTTGGTCTGCCCTGTTCCCATGATGCACTGGGCCAGGGACAAACTAATTTGCATATAGCCAGGTTCTGAGCTGGGATGGGGCAGTGAGCTAAATAATGGTGATGGATCAAGCCCTGATCTTTTGACTGGGTAAGAGTGGTCTGCTTAATTCAGACACTCTGTTCATCACCACCCCCTTTTCTGAATGGTTTTTGGCCACTATAGGTGTGGCAGGGTATACTCAGACATGAGTCCCTTGCTCAATGCTCCATCAGGATTCAAGCAAGCCGGGCCGACGAGGCTGAAATGCCAGAAACCGGTCCCCGGTAGCTTGTCTCCTTTCTGGTGAAGAATTGGCTTGGTAGTTTGGTCTGCCCTGTTCCCATGATGCACTGGGCCAGGGACAGACTAATTTGCGTATAGCCAGGTTCTGAGCTGGGATGGGGCAGTGAGCTAAATAACGGTGATGGATCAAGCCCTCATCTTTTGACTGGGTAAGAGTGGTCTGCTTAATTCAGACACTCTGTTCATCACCACCCCCTTTTCTGAATGGTTTTTGGCCACTATAGGTGTGGCAGGGTATACTCAGACATGAGTCCCTTGCTCACTGCTCCATCAGGATTCAAGCAAGCCGGGCCGACGAGGCTGAAATGCCAGAAACCGGTCCCCGGTAGCTTGTCTCCTTTCTGGTGAAGAATTGGCTTGGTAGTTTGGTCTGCCCTGTTCCCATGATGCACTGGGCCAGGGACAGACTAATTTGCATATAGCCAGGTTCTGAGCTGGGATGGGGCAGTGAGCTAAATAACGGTGATGGATCAAGCCCTGATCTTTTGACTGGGTAAGAGTGGTCTGCTTAATTCAGACACTCTGTTCATCACCACCCCCTTTTCTGAATGGTTTTTGGCCACTATAGGTGTGGCAGGGTATACTCAGACATGAGTCCCTTGCTCACTGCTCCATCAGGATTCAAGCAAGCCGGGCCGACGAGGCTGAAATGCCAGAAACCGGTCCCCGGTAGCTTGTCTCCTTTCTGGTGAAGAATTGGCTTGGTAGTTTGGTCTGCCCTGTTCCCATGATGCACTGGGCCAGGGACAGACTAATTTGCATATAGCCAGGTTCTGAGCTGGGATGGGGCAGTGAGCTAAATAACGGTGATGGATCAAGCCCTGATCTTTTGACTGGGTAAGAGTGGTCTGCTTAATTCAGACACTCTGTTCATCACCACCCCCTTTTCTGAATGGTTTTTGGCCACTATAGGTGTGGCAGGGTATACTCAGACATGAGTCCCTTGCTCACTGCTCCATCAGGATTCAAGCAAGCCGGGCCGACGAGGCTGAAATGCCGGAAACCGGTCCCCGGTAGCTTGTCTCCTTTCTGGTGAAGAATTGGCTTGGTAGTTTGGTCTGCCCTGTTCCCATGATGCACTGGGCCAGGGACAAACTAATTTGCATATAGCCAGGTTCTGAGCTGGGATGGGGCAGTGAGCTAAATAATGGTGATGGATCAAGCCCTGATCTTTTGACTGGGTAAGAGTGGTCTGCTTAATTCAGACACTCTGTTCATCACCACCCCCTTTTCTGAATGGTTTTTGGCCACTATAGGTGTGGCAGGGTATACTCAGACATGAGTCCCTTGCTCAATGCTCCATCAGGATTCAAGCAAGCCGGGCCGACGAGGCTGAAATGCCAGAAACCGGTCCCCGGTAGCTTGTCTCCTTTCTGGTGAAGAATTGGCTTGGTAGTTTGGTCTGCCCTGTTCCCATGATGCACTGGGCCAGGGACAGACTAATTTGCGTATAGCCAGGTTCTGAGCTGGGATGGGGCAGTGAGCTAAATAACGGTGATGGATCAAGCCCTCATCTTTTGACTGGGTAAGAGTGGTCTGCTTAATTCAGACACTCTGTTCATCACCACCCCCTTTTCTGAATGGTTTTTGGCCACTATAGGTGTGGCAGGGTATACTCAGACATGAGTCCCTTGCTCACTGCTCCATCAGGATTCAAGCAAGCCGGGCCGACGAGGCTGAAATGCCAGAAACCGGTCCCCGGTAGCTTGTCTCCTTTCTGGTGAAGAATTGGCTTGGTAGTTTGGTCTGCCCTGTTCCCATGATGCACTGGGCCAGGGACAGACTAATTTGCATATAGCCAGGTTCTGAGCTGGGATGGGGCAGTGAGCTAAATAACGGTGATGGATCAAGCCCTGATCTTTTGACTGGGTAAGAGTGGTCTGCTTAATTCAGACACTCTGTTCATCACCACCCCCTTTTCTGAATGGTTTTTGGCCACTATAGGTGTGGCAGGGTATACTCAGACATGAGTCCCTTGCTCACTGCTCCATCAGGATTCAAGCAAGCCGGGCCGACGAGGCTGAAATGCCAGAAACCGGTCCCCGGTAGCTTGTCTCCTTTCTGGTGAAGAATTGGCTTGGTAGTTTGGTCTGCCCTGTTCCCATGATGCACTGGGCCAGGGACAGACTAATTTGCATATAGCCAGGTTCTGAGCTGGGATGGGGCAGTGAGCTAAATAACGGTGATGGATCAAGCCCTGATCTTTTGACTGGGTAAGAGTGGTCTGCTTAATTCAGACACTCTGTTCATCACCACCCCCTTTTCTGAATGGTTTTTGGCCACTATAGGTGTGGCAGGGTATACTCAGACATGAGTCCCTTGCTCACTGCTCCATCAGGATTCAAGCAAGCCGGGCCGACGAGGCTGAAATGCCAGAAACCGGTCCCCGGTAGCTTGTCTCCTTTCTGGTGAAAAATTGGCTTGGTAGTTTGGTCTGCCCTGTTCCCATGATGCACTGGGCCAGGGACAGACTAATTTGCATATAGCCAGGTTCTGAGCTGGGATGGGGCAGTGAGCTAAATAACGGTGATGGATCAAGCCCTGATCTTTTGACTGGGTAAGAGTGGTCTGCTTAATTCAGACACTCTGTTCATCACCACCCCCTTTTCTGAATGGCTATTTATTTTAAAAGCACATTAATCATTTTATTTAAAGATATTGTTGGTCACAATTGCTGAAGACACAGTGAATACCACATAAACACATATAGAGACATAATTTACATAACATTTGAGTCTAGCTGTTTAGTAAGAAATTGATTTAACTTTCCCCTTTGTGTGCATTTGGAGAAAAAAGTGCATCTGAAATGCATTTTCATTGTTCCCAGCGACACCGGACAGTGACATTGATGTCGGTGGCCGTGAATTCCATGTTTTTGATGAATGGTTAAACATATATATAAACATGTTTTACATAAAGTTTGAGTCTAACTGTTTAGTGAGATATTTGTCTAACTTTCTCCTTTGTATCCATTTTATGAAACAGGTGCATTGGTAATGAATTTTATCTGTTCGCGGCAAAACCAGAAGTTGCAATTACGTTGGTGGTCATGAATACTGTGTGTTTTTGTTGAAATGTAAAACACATACCAGTGTACCTGGGTGGGTAACTACGCTCTGTTAGCGGAGTTTGCGGAGATTTGCCCATCCACACTCAGTGGCGAACGCAGAGTAGGCAAATTCTACGCCTCTGTGGCGGACTGGAGTTAACCGCTCCCTCCCCCCACCCAAATCGATTAAAAAGGTTTAAAGAAGGGTCTTACCTGTCTTTCTGCCACCTCCTCTTTCCTGCTCCTCTTCTCTCGCGTCATCCATCTTCTTAAAAAAAAAACACTACGTAAGACTTACAACATAGTGTTTTTTTTTTAAAGAAGATGGATGACGCGAGAGAGGAGCAGGAAGAAGAGCGGCCGTGTAGGGGAGGCAGCAAAAAGACAGGTAAGTCAATTCTTTATATCTTTTTTAATGATTTGGGAGTGGCGAGGGAGTGGGGAGGGAGCGGAGCAGAGCTATGCGTAGCTCCATGGAAGTTATTCAAAACTCCGTGTAACTAAGCGTGGAGGCACTACTCTAACCCTGGGCGTAGTTTGCAAAGTAGCGCTACGTGTAGCTACGCGGACTGCACTTCGCGCTATGCGAGCTATGTGGAGCTATGGGAACTGCGTGGTGTACTGTGCAAAATGCTGTTCGCACTGATTGCATAGTGCCAGATGCTTGTCCGCACTGTGCAATCAGTGCAAACTGCATCTTGCACAGTGCAAGAAGTCCTTTTCATCAGCTTGAGTAGATTTCTACTCGAACGGAAGCTTTCTCAATGTGGACTGGTAGTTTCTCATTGTGAGAAACCTGATCTCCCCACGTTGGGAAGCTCGCCTGTGAGGTATATTTTCCACGCTCATGATTGGCAACTTGATGTTGCTGATCGCAAAGCAGGAAAAAGTCTTGCCAGGATGTCATTTTGCTTGCTCGCGGTCGCCAACTTGACGCGGGGGACCGCGAGCAAGCAAAACATTACTGCTGCACTACACTACGCTACGCGTATTGTACTGTGCTACGTGCAATTCGCGTAGTGTGAAGTAGCACAAATTTCGCAAACTACGCAAGTGTAGCATAGTGCTTTGCCCAGGCTTACACTACTCCAGCTCCCCCCTGGGTTAGGAAAAATTCAAAAATGTAAAAAATTAAGAAAAAAACAAAAGCAGTTCGGAAAATGGAAAAACAGGTTTTTTTCAGAGACTTCTTTTCTGGTTGAAAGAAAGAAAATTTGAATGAATGAATGAGTGGTGTATGGATGCTAGACAGAGTATATGAGTGGTGCATGGATAAATAAATGACTGTATATATAGTGGGTGAATGTTAGATTGAGTGCAAGAGTGCTGTCTGGGTGATTGTATGAGTACATCAGTAGTGCCTGGGTTATTGTATGAGTGCATGGGTAGTGGCTGGGTATTTGTATGACTGCATGGGTAGTGCCTGGGTGATTGGATGAGTGCATGGGTAGTGTCTGGGTGACTGGTTGAGTGTATGGGTAGTGCCCGTGTGATTGGATGACTGCACAGTTAGCACTTGTGTGATTGGATTACTGCATGGACAGTGCCTGTATGATTGGGTGATTGCATGAGTAGTGCCTGGGTGATTGGATGTGTGCACTAATAGAGCCTGGATAATTGTATAACTTAAAGGGTAGTGCCTTATTGATTGGATGACTGTCTGTGCAGTGCCTAGGAGATTTGATGAGTGTAGGGGTAGTGCTAAAGTGATGATTGGATGTGTGTATGGGTACAACTTGGGTAATTGTATGACCACATGGTGAGTGCTGGTTGATTGAATGAGTGTTTGGGTGGTTCCTTTGTGTTTGGATCAGTGCATGAGTACTGCATGGGTAATTGTATGACTGCATGGGTAGTGCTTGGGTGGTTGAATCACTGAATGGTTTGTGTGTGGGTAATTGCATGACTGCAGGGGTAGTGTCCCAGTGACTAATTGATTGTAAGAGTAGTGCCAGTGTGATTGGATGAGTGCATGCATAGCACTTGGTTGGTTGGATGACTGAAAAGGCAGTGCCCGGTGATTGGATGAGTGCATCAGGTACTGCCTGGGTGACTGGATGAGTGCATGAGTAGTGCCTGAGTGATTGGATCACTGCAGAAGTACTGCATGGGTGATTGGATGTGTGCATGGATAGTGCTTGGATGATTAAATGAGTGCATGTGTAGTGTTTAGGTGATTGGACTTTTGCATGGGTACTACCTGGGTAATAGCCTTAGTGTATGGGTAGTGCCATAGTGAATGGATGAGTGCCTGTGTAGTGACTGGGTGATTGGATTTTTGTATGGCTAGAGCCTGGGTAATTGTACAACTGCATGGGTAATGCCTGAATGAGAGGATGAGTATCCCTGCAGTGCCTGAATGATTGGACGAGTGTATGGGTAGTGCCAGGGTGATTGAATGAGTTTCCAGTGTCCAGTTTATTTTATTTTCAGAGTTACTTAAAACTATTGCAAGAAATAAAACTATATAAAAAAATGACTTCACAATAATAAAAATGTCATGATTAAACTGCAAAACACTTCTGTTACTTATAAGTTAAAACAAATACCAATTAATCGTACGAGAGCAGCCACTATAAGTGGCCCAGTCAATACAGCGATTTGTTACTCCCACTAGGAAATTAAAATTGATTATCCAATGGCTCCTTGCCCCTGAGAAGCTTTAGTGGCTGTTTGGCATTTTAGCCCTGGCTGCGTCAAGAAATCTAACTAGTGTGGAGTTCAATTGTGGTGATGCTGGGTTGACACAAGCCAGAACTGCTTGCCTCTTTGTCCGAATTCCCCTTTGATTGAAGGGTTTTTTGAGAAAATGCCTCATTTCCTGAAGCATCTCTGTACAGGAACAAACGATGTGGATTATGTCGCCCGGGCCATTTTTGCACAATCTGCAAACTGTGAAAGTCTGCACCCTTTTCTATGGCGGAAGATGCTGAATGCATGGTATCACTCCGAGTCATAGCTTTAGGAATTTTAATTTCTGTGCTTTTCGATAGCCCAGGTTGAAATGTTGCGAGGCTAGGATCTTGTAAGAATTCAGAATCATCCAGGCTTGCGCTCTAGATTAAAAGTCTGCTTTATCCTCCACCAATGACTGTTCTTTCAGCAACTTCCAGACTAGTTTCTTCAGAGTTGCGTGGTAGCACTGTGTGTTCCATAAGGGTAATAAGCCTGTGTTTGCCAGTGCCTCCTGAAGATATGTTCTTGCAGGTGAATTTTCCCTCTGTTGGAGATCCAGCCACAGAAGGTGGTTTAATAAATTAGGGGTTGATGTTCTAATTTTATTCAGCGGTTAATATATGCTTCATATCTGGCCCAAGTTTGCTTTACCAGGCCAAACTCTAGTCTAAGTTGCTCCAGAGAGGTATAGTTTGGGAGGCTGAACATAGTTCTATATGCTTTTACAAGTGTTTTGTCCAAAAGATTGGTATCTCTCCCTCGCAAGGCTTCACTATCATAGGTGATTACAGGTAGAATTTTAGCCTGTGCTACCATTAGGGGCAGGCTCGGCGTTGGTCCCAGTAGTTTGGCTGATAAACGTTTCATGGTTAAGGCAAGGATCATCCCTTTTCTTTTGATCTCTTCTTGTTGGCGGGTAAATGATCCTTCTTTATCTAAGTAGACACCAAGATACTTGTAAGATTTCACTGGTTCGATATGTGTGCCGCCCAGATGCCAGAAGTGCCTTTTTCTTCGTTTGTTGGTAATTGTCATGGTCCTGGTTTTGTCTAAGTTTATTGAAAGGCTGTTATCCTCTGCGTAGTCCTGCAAACCGTTAAGGAGATGTTGCAAGCCATCAACTGTATGGCTAAGCAGGACTTCGTCGTCCGCGTATAGTAGGTTGGACAAGATGGTTCCCCCCAGTCTGGGCGCTTGAGTTACGGAAGTTAAGTATCTGTGGTAAGTTTGCCATGAATAAGTTAAATAAGATAGAGGCCAGCACGCAGCCCTGCTTAAGACCTTTCATTGTTTTTACTTTTCTTGATAGGTGAGACCCTGATCCTAATTTCACCTGTACCCCGGTGTCGGTATGTAAAAGCATTAGCATTGATAAAAGAGTGTTTGGGATGCTCCATCTGGCTTACTTAGTCCACAGTTTCGACCCTCCACAGTATTGAATGCGGCACAAAAGTTGATAAAACAGAAATGCAGTTGTGTTTTCCTAATTTTTGTTGTGTCCATTATCAGAGAGATTGCCAGGATGTTCGATATCGTGCCAGAGCTTTTTCGGAAACCTGTCTGATTTAGCTGGATTATTTCTTTATTTTCTGTCCAGATTGTAAATTCATCTAACAGTGTTCCTGCAAAGTTTTTGGCCTCGTTATCGAACAATGCCACTAACCGATAATTTGCTGGCAAGGCCTTACTGGTACTTTTGTGGATCAGAATAATTGTTGAACCTTTCCAAGAATCTGGAATGATGCCCAATAGTCTTACCTCCAGATATAGTGGATGGAGTATTTTTGCCCATTCTTCCAGCCTTTGTTTGAACACTGCAGGTGGGATTCCGTTCAGGCCCGGCTCTCCTTCCTTTCTTCCCTTCCTAATCTGTTTCCTGAATTTGAAATGCTTCATGGCAAGTTTCCCTTCCTCCGGATGATGGATTAAAAAGGAGATTTGGGAATGTCTCTTGCCATTGGTCGGGAAACAATGAAGCAGTCTGGGAAATTATTGATGCCTCTTTCCCCTTTTTCGATGTTGGTATAATGTTTGTCCGAGTCTGCTCTGCACTGCTCTAGTTTAGGCAGACTATTGGTTTCGCTATTAAAATGGGTGTTTAAGTAGCTAGCCCAGGTTTCCTACAAGATATAGGAAATAAGTCCCCCATGGTGCTGGTGGATGATTGTATATACTGATTTCCAGAAGCGATCACTGGCATTATGCTTTATATTATATAAAAGTTTTGCCCAGAAGTCCTGTTCATAGTTGTTGTTAATGTTCCATTTCCATTTCTTCAATTGGGTTCTTTGTTGCCACAGGGATGAAAGGAGCAGTATATTTCCTGGATCGTAGAGATCTTATAGAGCCATTTATCATTCTCTTAAGGGATTTTATTTGTGCTCTTTGAACCTTAGTTATCTTTTTCTCTTGTGTTGGGACCGGAAAACTCCTAGTTTTTCTTTCCGTAGCCTTTAGGTTGCTGAGTTTGGAGGTGAAGCATTCCCAAGTTTGTATCAGTACCTGAGTAGTACCTAGGTGATTGGTAGGGGTGGACAGTAAATTCCCTTCTGTTCGTGGAATTTGCGGAATTGCCGAAAATTACGCTATCCACGGCAGAACGGAATTTGTGTGCAAGGTGATGGTGAGTACAATAGAGGTATTGCACAAAACGGTGGCATCTTCTTGGATAAATATGCAGGTCAGGATTCAATCTGGCACGATGGTCCTGTCACAAAAATTAAACCCCAACAGGAAGCACTTACAGATATAAATTAAGCAGGTGCCCGAGTTGAAGCTCAAATTCTGTAACACATTAATCAGCCAGCAAATTTGTGAGCAAGGTTGTGGCTAAGCAGATGTGCCTTCTCCCCATTTCCACCCTGAAATGTTAGCTGTAATTCTTGATGGTGCGCTTTGCATCCTTCATTTTTTCAAGCGCAATCCTCGTGTAGAATTCATGAGGTACGCGAGGAGGGGCTGCTGCCATTGGGCCGGCTGCAGCCGGGGCTCACCAAGACATATGCTTTCCTTATTTGTGAGAAGAGGAGGAAATCTACTTTCAAGAATCCAGACCATGGTGCGTGTTTTGAGGAAAAAAATGACAACGAAATAGACACCATCCGAGAGGACACACTTTCAACAGTGAATGCACAACACTCAAAAATAGAATAGCAAAATTGCAGTTTTCTCTGTTTTTATTAGCCAAAGCTGTTTGTTGTGGTTTGGTTTTAAATATCAGAGTGAGGAGGCATGGTGGAGCAACATAAGTAAAACAATTCTCTGTTAGCTTTCATTTAAATCACAGACACCATGCCGGGCCACTCTCTCACTCACTGGCGGTGCTCCCAGCCAGAGCCCTCACGTGCACACCTGTGCACGGCATCTCGTTTATTCCGCAATATGGAGTCAGCTGTGAGAGTCAGAAGGAGGCAACACCCAGCTGAGCACGTCCGCGGAATACATGGGTCATACAGTAATACAGTAATTGAGAAATGGCCAGTCCACGTTTCCTAGGGGCAGGCTCCAACCATGGTTAACCATTAAACGAAATAATTTAATGTAAAAGGAACTGTATTAAATTTCTCTAACCTGCAGCACCATTTGCAAACACTGGGGACAACAAAGCTCTTCTCAGATTATCAGTTTTGTAACACAACTATTTCCATGTATGTTTACTGTACGATACATACTCGTAGATTTCGAGAACCCGCGGCCATGGCACGGCATGGCAGATCCATCTCGGAGAAGTAAACAACCGTGTGCGAACACAGGTTCAGGTTATTTTATTATGCGTATGCTCTCGGGACTCTTCGCTTTCTAACTGATTGTAGTGTGTGATATTCCTATAAGGTGCTAGAAGCACTTGGCTGGCTGCCACGTACGCTTCACTAAACTTTGCAGTTTACCAGTGGTTATCCTCCTCTCTACAGCAGTGGGGACAAGCGGTGTAGCTGAGCACTTCCACTCAGAGGAGAAAGCATTGAAATGCGGGTACTGGAGATAATTCTTCTTATCCTTTACGCAGCTGCAGTATAAGAAAGGCACTATACATTTACCCAACAAGGTACCACTTATTGATTAGCCAGTAGAAAGTACTACAGTTGAATTGGGGTATCACACAAAACGGTGGCATCTTTTTGGATAAATATACAGGGCAGGATTCATTCTGGCAAGATGCTCCTGTCACAAAATTAAACCTCAACGGGTGGAACAAGAAATTTGTACTGCGCAAATTCCGCCCACACCTAGTGATTGGATGTGTGTATGGGTAGTGCTTGGGAAATTGTATGACTGCATGGGTACTGCCTGATTGGTTGGATGAGTGTATAGCTAGGGCCTAATTGACTGCATGAATGTATGAGTAGTGACTGAATGATTACATGAGTGCATGCATATTGCCTGGGTGTTTAGAAGAGGGCATGTATAGTGCCTGGGTAATTGTATAACTGCATGGGGAGTGCTTTGTTGATTGGATGACCGTATGGTTAGTGCCTTGGGGATTGGATGAGTGCATGGGTAGTGTCTGATTGAATGAGTGTATGGGTAGTGTTTGGGTGATTGAATGAGTGCATGGGTAGTGCCTGGGAACCCTGGGCATTAAAATCCGCTCTACTCGTGGAGTATGAAGACTTTTTGCAACTCCGCGTAGAATGCGGAGTTCCCGAAAACTCCACACTCCGCAGCTTAGCGGAGTTGCTTTTCAAAATCCGTATCCCTGCGTTCGCTGAAAAGATTTCCTATCCGTTCGTGTGCGCCGCATGAATTTGGTAGCGGGCTGCGTCATCCCGCGAGAGTATGCGATCGCGAACACGTCATTCGGATGCGCCATCAGACATCTGGCAGAAGTTCGACGAAGTTTCCAATGCCGAACATGCAGAAATTGCAACCTGGAGAGAATATCTCTCGAGCAGCATAAAACCTTCTCGAAAATCATGATTTGGATGACAAAAACTCCTCTGATTAACATTTGGCTGTACTTTTTTGTACAAGGAGTCCTTTTACTTTATTTATTTATTTTTGTAAGGGGAAGGAAGTGCCCCAGAGTCTCCAACTTCCTGTTTGTGTTCAACAGGCTCCTCCCAGTGCTTTGTCCATGTCCAGTTCACTTTTCATTTGGATTTGGAGCTGAAAGGATCACTCTTTGTGTCTGCTGCATCATATATCATTGGATTCGAGAACATTTGAATGTGAGATTTTACAAGTAAGTTGGAGAATTGGTGTTGTTTGTTTGATTGGGGCATTGCAAGTTGAAACTACAATTTTTTTGTACTTTTCATTAGTTTTTTAAAGTGTATAGTGGAAAGCCAGTAGGCCCAAAGCTTCTCATGGGTGCATGAAACAACTGTCTCTGTGGTGTCTGTTGAATTTAAATATAATTTAGTGCATGGATGGCATTGGATTGAATTGCAAAAATGTGTTATTTTGGGGGTATTTCACTTTTTTGGTATGTGTTATATAAATGCCTTTGTTGGATGTGTGTGTGGTGTTGTTGTTGTGTAACTTGCAAACCTTATTTAGCCCTGTGGATTTTCGTTTTTTCATTAAAGTTGTATTGGTTAGCATGCCTACTTGCCTGGCCATTATAGGCCTGCTTGAGGTCATTGTTTTCAAGACTTGCTGCTTGTTGTGACTGTGAGTGACCATGTGGCTGATGGCCATTTTGTGGTGGCAG
Organism: Lissotriton helveticus; assembly: GCF_964261635.1. Classification (NCBI taxonomy): domain Eukaryota; kingdom Metazoa; phylum Chordata; class Amphibia; order Caudata; family Salamandridae; genus Lissotriton; species Lissotriton helveticus. The sequence goes on from NC_136059.1 coordinate 1,293,445,546, forward strand.
TTTAGTAGTGTGCTGCTTTTGCCATATGAAGGTCTGCATGTTTTTCCTTTGTTCCTCTTGGCCTATGCTTCTCGTTGTTGTGACCTGGCCATGTGACTGGCAGTCATTTTGTGAAGCCAGGCAGTGTGCTTTTGCCATAGGCCTGCATTGTCTGTCTTTCCTTTCTTGTTTTTGTGGGTGGCCTGGTCATGTGGCTGGTGGCCATTTTGTGGAGCCAGCCATTGAGCTTTTGCCATGGGACTACAAGCTTGTGGCCTAGTCTGCCAATATAGGCCTTTCAGCCAGTAGGACCAGAGATACTCATGGGTGTATAAAACAAATGTCTCTGTGGTGTCTGTTGAATTTAAACAACATGTAGGGCATGGATGGCATTGGATTGAATTGCAAAGTGTGTTTTTTGGCTTATTTCACTTTTTTGATGTGTGGTAAATAAATGTCTTTTTTGGATGTGTGTGTGGTGTTGTTGTTGTGTAACTTGCAAACCTTGTTTGGCCTTGTGGATTTTCTTTTTTGCATTTTTGCATTTTTGCATTAAAGCTGTGTTGTTCAGCATGTCTCCTTTGCCTGGCCATTATAGGCCTGCTTGAGGTCATTGTTTTCCAGGCCTCCTGCTTGTTGTGACTGTGAGTGACCATTTGGCTGATGGCCATTTTGTGGTGGTAGTTTAGTAGTGTGCTGCTGTTTCTATATTGTGGAAAAGTAAATTTTGCCATGTTCTGTGTCCCTACGTGTCATCCATCATATGTTATGTGTGCATGATTAAATATGCATATGCGTTCTCCATGTTCGATTAATGACGCAATTACAGTTGTGTCCACCTCTAGTATGCCAGTTTCCAGTCCTCGTGAATACTACGAATATCAGGCCTATGTAAAGCTACGTTGCCACGTTTCTCAGTGTGCACGTTATTCTATTATAAAGTCCCCGTTTCTAGGCCTCAAAAGGGCCTGGACACCAGATTCAGCTCCTGTCTCCTGAAGCCTCGCTGAGGAGCGATACAGCCCCCACCTGTATCCTCGACCCTTCACTTACTTCCTGCCTCGCAGTGCCCGGCCCAGCCTGGCTCAGTCTCTGAGTCTGCCAAGAATATGTTATGATTCCAGTTATCAGTTCAGTCCTCCTTCTCTGCATTCCTAAGCTACTGAACTGCATCAATAGTTTTCGTCATTGTCTAGCCTTCACGTCTCCACGTTAGAGAAATACTGCATTTAATGGTCATTTAATATTCTTCATCACGCACTACATGTAGAATAATGCATGGTCCAGTCTTAGAATCAAGTCAGCCTTTCCCCTCCTAACTTCTAGTTTATATCAACATGTTCTCTAAACATCAGATACTAGATACTGTTTAGGTACATGTCGCCCTGACTCTCCAGACTTCAGTCTCTGCTCCTAGCACAGAGTTCATAGCCCCCAGCTTCTCCTAGTGATACGTCATTGCTAGTTTGCGCGCACCATCAGGTTAGAGGTCCCGGCTCCTTAGGTAGCCCCCTCCATGGTTTCCGCCCCATTCATGACATATTCTGTTATGTTTGCATCACATGTCTATGTATACGCCCAGTTACACCTACTTTCGCCCTTATCTTTCGCGACTGCTACGCGTCACGCCTTCTGCTCCACCCACTGCTACGCCTACTTCAATGCAATGCTATGTGTTTGCGTTATGTATATATGCTCATGTATTGTTATTAAAAGCGAGCGCGCTCATCCCAGACCCAGCCCCAGCAGCTGCTGGGCCCTGCCATCCTATTCCTATGCGGGTTGTCCTGTTCCTGTCCTTATGCTGTAATAAACCTGCGAAACTCCTACTACCTCGAATCTTGACTCTTATTTATTGAGCTATCTGTTATGATATATGTCTAGTCAAAAATAGGGTATTATTTATTTATTTACCACATAATGGCGCCCGAATAGGGACTTGCCCTTTCCCCACGCGTCGGTGAAGCCACGCCGACCCCCTGACCCTCTGCAGTCGTGACGGAACTCTTCTGTGCACCGGCAGATATTTCTGCTTCAAGTATCCCTCAGGCCCACGGAGGAGACGGAGGAGGCGGTCCAGCATCCAAACGAGACGGTGGAGGAACGCGGCGAGTCCCGACCAGAGCCCAAGCCGAGAGTTCAAGGTCCGAGGTATCCGGAGGCCCACCCGTAACTGAAGTCCGAAGTTCGTCGTCCGTCGTCGTAGCAGTCCAGTCCAGTCCGAGGTTTTCCGTTCTTGCTGCCCGGTGAGTACCATTACTGGGGTAGTATCTAGACAGGGTCAATCTAAATTGACTCTGGTCCGTGGGTTGGTGGTACACAGACTCACAAACGAAGTGTTCACCTAGGTGGATACGGGTCTTGATGCGTCCCTTTATGGGACCGGTATGTTCCGTACTGTTTCAGCAGTGCATCCAGTAACTCTAGTCTGTTCCGTTCTCGAGAAATTCTTGTGTTTCTGTTCTCAGTATTCCAGGTAATATTCTGTCCGAACTGTTATGTTATGATGTTGTTCAATGTATTTCCAATGTCGTGGTATGCCTGAATTGTTCTCCCAAATTGTTATTGTTTCCCGTGTATTGTATTGTGTTCCGATTCAAGTTTACAATGTCTCTCTTTTCGAGATTACGTCAGCTAAAAACTAGAAAGGGTTTGTTAGAAGAAGCAGTTCCTGTCCCGCCGAGGGACAGTCCAGGTCACTTTATGTATCAGAAGCATGGCATAAGCGCCATATTGTATCTAGATTTATGGGTAGAGTATACCAAACAGTTAGAAGAAAAGTATAGATGGCCCGTATCGGGTACATGGGATGCCGAGTGCATCATGCGAGTAGAAGAGGCATTATGGAAAAAGAAAGCCAGACAGTCACAGAAAGATGCCATCGAGTTATGGCGTAAAGAAGCTCATAAAAGAACTGAAAAGGAAATCAGAAAGTCAGAATTAAGTAGAGAATCCTTAGAACGAGCACAAGAAAAAGAACTAATCGAGATTGGTGAACAAGTCAAAGCCGAACAGTCAGACAGACAGAGGCATGCCCTTATTAGGGGTATGTATCCTCTCCTTGCCGAGGGCTTGCCGAAAGCGACCCCAGAGGCATCCAGTAATTACCCGCCACCATTAGTTCCGACCAAGCTACGTCACAAACAGACCGCAGCTGATATTTTTATTTCGTCCTATTTGGACGACACAGTCCCAGATTATGCAAATCCTGTTCGCGCTCCACCAGTCCCTGTAAATCAGGCACTTCCCGCTCCTCCAGACACCGGAGTACCTGTTACGGTACCCCCGGTCCAGTCCGTCATACAAGTTCAGCCTACATTTCCATTTCCCACTCTGCCAGGACGAAGAGCCTCAGTAGACCTAGACTCCAGTTTAGGGGCCGCAGGGGGAGGTACTCCTCAAACCCCGCCGCCACACAAGCGTTTAACGACAGCCGAATTACATGCACAAGCGTCACAGCGTACGCCTAGACATCAGACTGTAGCAGAAATAAGAAAATCCCTTGCCGAATGCGGCTATGATCCAGTCCCAGGCGAGGATAATATGGTTTTATATTCATTCCGCGTAAGAAAGGTGGCCGAGTATCTAGTCACCTTACCGAATATGAAAGAAGATCTAGACAGAATATATCGTTTCATCCGTACAGGAGATGATCCAGAAAGCATTAGCGAGGCCATGTCTCAAAGGAAAGCCGAGATCCAGCTCATGATATTAAAGTTTCTGATCAATTGTCTAATAAGAGAACAAGATTACCCGTCTAAAGATCCAGGCGAAATGAAAATCCTGACAAGGTGGAGTGATAATATAGCCGAGGGTAAGCACAAGACCGTCGGTGCTATGGAGAGTATGTACAAGAAAATCCGTAGAGAAATAATAAAGATACACGAACAACGTAAAGCAGCACAAGTAAGCGAGAAAGAAAGTAACTCTGATACTGAAGAGGTAGAGGACGAGAATCCCGCCAGAATAGCGTATGTAGGAAAATCTAGATTTCCAGATCGCCATTTACGCCTAGAACACAAGTCTATTTCTCATTCTCCAGCACCAGAACAAGGTTCACTAGAACAAGTATTCCAAGCTACCGATCACATTCTGAAATCACGAATCAGTTACAGTGAGTTAAGTACCATGCATGAACAAGAACTAGCCCGATCAGCAGTCCGATGGATTACTGATTCTACCACTTTTCCAGACGAAATAGTGGCACAAATGTTTCTGAAAATGCCCCCAACCGAGCAACGACTGGTGGGTATGTATATGATTCAGCACCTCATTACTTTGTATGAGGGTCAACATTCTGATCCAGGTCCGTTACATGATATCCTGAACGAGTTACTCCAGTATAGATGGAAAGGTCTAGGTACCGATTTAATTAGTGTCATTCTAGAACAGCGCCACAAATATAGGACGTTTTTGAACCCGCATTTTGTTCATGCCTCACCTCCAGAAGGTAAACCATTTTACATGGAGAGACAAAATCCGTTACGAGAAGTCCACCCAGTTAAAGGGACGGGTGGCGAAATGCAGCGAGTGTTTGTATACACTCCAATAACAAAGATGGAACTCCTCGAGATGAAGAAATTAATTCCCTGTCATGACAAAGATCCAGCAGGGTTCCATAGAGAATTAAAAGACATGCTCCGTATGGGAGAATACACATACCCAGATATAATTAAAATGTTAAAGGTTCTGCTGCCCGCAGGGGTGTATGAAAAGCTCAAGGAAAAAGAATGGGAGGTGGGAGAGAAAAAGATCGATTGGGCAGTTCTAGAAGCTGAAGACAAGGCACGAGTACCAGGTACCGGTCTTGGAGATAAATGTAAAGAATTACCAGAATTATTGATACAAGTTTTACCCCGATTATTGACAACTAGAAAAGAAGACTGGGATGCAATCTCAGCCTGTAAACAGAAGCAAGATGAGGATATTAGTGATTTTTATTCTAGATTTGAAAAATGTTTTAGCATCAACAGTGGCCTCAAGACAAGTAGTGAGTCATACCCTCACCTTTTTGTTACTAAATTAGTCGAGAATTCAAGTCCACAAATTAAGAATCGAGTTTTGAAAGTCGAAAGTACCTGGCAAGCTAATACCCCGTCCCAGATGTTGCAAATGCTTCAGTATCATCAGAACAGAATCAGGGAAGAACAAGAACACGAGAGAAAACGTATGAAAGACACGAAAATGAAAGTACTAGTTGCACAATCTGTTCCTCAAGACAGTCAGAAGAGGGGTCCGAATCAAGCCAGTCATCCTGCAGCTCCCGTTAAAGGGAATTGCAATTATTGTAAACAGCCAGGTCATTTCATAAATGAGTGTGCAGTTCTGAAACACAACATAGCTACTGGTAAGACTAAAGAAAGACCACGTCCGCCGAGACAAGAACAAGTCTCACAGATTCCTCAGCCACAGAATGCACCACAGACAGTTACAGCTCCGCAGCCTATCGCTGCAACACAGCACGTTACATCGCAGATGTACCAGTATGCACAGTCTGAGTATCCAGAGTACCAGCAGTATTCATGAAACAGCCTAGAGAGGGAGGTAGGCTTGCCTCTCATCGAGATACCTGTAGATCAAGAAGGTCCCTATGTTCACAGTCAAGTATTAGGGAAAGACAGAAAGTTTTTGATTGATACAGGGGCAAGTAGGACCACAATTAGTCATGCCGAAGTTCCAGGGGCTCCGCTCTCAGGCTCAAGAAATGTTTCCCTTGGATTTTCAGGAAAGCCTATCGTAAATGAGATTTCAAAGCCAGTTACTCTAGAAGTAGGTCCATTGTCCCGCACTACTGATCTGTTACTTACTAAGTCATGTCCAGAAAACCTATTAGGCATTAAGACACTGAAAGAGTTAGGTGCAGTTATATGCTGTTCCCCAGAGGGAATACGATTGTTCCTACGTGACTTCAAGGGTCACTATGTATTACGAGATTTTGATTCAAGACTGTCTAATGTTCCGCAGCATTTATGGGCGCAAGGTCCAACTGATGTAGGTTACATGCAAATCACACCCTATCGTGTGACTCTCAAGCCAGGTGTAGTGTTACCACGAATCAGACAGTACAGATTGCCACCTGAGGCTGTAGCAGCCTTATCCAAAATTATTGACGAGCTCATGGCTCAAGGAGTGGTTGTAGAAACTGACTCCAATGTATGTAATTCTCCGATCATTCCAGTCATGAAACGTACTGAGCCAAATGCACCCCCAGTATATCGATTAGTGATTGACCTACGAGAGCTTAATAAATGTATTATTCCGCAGTACCCAGTTGTCCCAGACATCTCTTCCCTATTGACAGCCATTGATTCCGAAGCCACTTTCTTCACTGTTATAGACCTCAAGAACGCGTTTTTCAGTGTTCCTATTCATCCAGACAGCCAGTTTCTTTTCGGATTTTGTTTAAATGGAAGGAGCTATATGTTTACACGAGCTCCTCAAGGTTTCACAGAAAGTCCTAGCATTTACAGTCAAGCACTCAAGAGACAACTAGACAACATTCACATGCCAACTGACACTGCCCTGCTCCAGTATGTCGATGATCTACTGATCACAGCCCGTTCTGAACGTGCTTGCGAGCGAGCATCCCTTACAGTCTTGTATTTCCTAGCCGAGATGGGGCACAAGGTGTCCCCTTCTAAGCTTCAATTCTGTGTCCAGCAAGTGGTCTACTTAGGACACTTACTGTCCAAGAGGGGTAGGCAGTTGACACCAGACCGTATCCAGCTGATAGCGAGTCTTCCTCAGCCCAAGACCCAGAAGGAGGTACGTGCTTTTATCGGCCTTACTTCTTACTGTAGACAATGGATTCCTCAGTATGCATTTCTAGCCAAACCACTGATACAGTTAACGACACAGAAGGCAGCCGTATCGACTGTCCTCCCTTGGACATCTGAACATACACTTAGTTTCAACGAGTTAAAGAAAGCTTTATGCCAAGCTCCAGTTCTAGCGACACCGAACTACAGTAAGCCTTTTACACTTTTCGTTACTGAACGTGAAGGTACAGCATTATCTGTTCTCACACAAGATCAAGCAGGACAATACAAGCCTTGTGCTTATTTTTCGAGCACATTAGATCCTGTAGCCCAGGCTCTGCCTGCGTGCCTCAAGTCAGTTGCAGCCACAGCACTAGCAATCAGACAAAGTGATTCCATAGTCTTAGGACATACCTTGACAGTACAAGTTCCACATTCCGTGGAAGTTCTTTTAAACCGAACACAAACTCAGCACTTGACAATTGCACGTTTAACAGGTTATGAATTGACACTGTTCCAGCCACACATAGAAATCAGACGCTGCAACATTTTAAATCCTGCTACACTGTTACCATCAGTTACTTCGAATCCTGACCCACATGACTGTGTGGAAGTAGTTAACATTACGACAAAGCCAAGACAAGATCTGACAGATATTCCGTTACCAGATCCCGACCTGACACTTTATGTGGATGGTTCATGTATGAGAACTAGTACAGGAGAACTAGTCGCCGCGTATGCAGTGACTACTGACACCGAAGTTATTGAAACACACCGTATTGATACCCTGTCCGCTCAAGCAGCAGAGCTAGTTGCTCTGACACAAGCCTGTATACATGCCAAGAACTTGAAAGTTAATGTTTACACAGATTCACGTTACGCATTTGGAGTTGTACACGACTTCGGAGTGCTCTGGCAGGAGAGAGGTTTCATGACTTCTCATGGAACCAAGATTCAGCATGGTCTCCTTATTCAAGCTCTGTTAGATGCCATACACTTGCCGACATCTATTGCTATCATGAAGTGCAAAGCACATACGAAGGTTACTGACATTATTTCCCAAGGTAATGATCTAGCAGATCGCACAGCCAAGCTTACAGCACAGACTCTAGACATTCCAGTTAACATGACACATACTCCAGATCCGACTACATGTATGACAGTTAAGGACCCTACACAAGATGTCATAGATATCCAGTTACATGCTACTCCCGAAGAAATCAAGAAATGGTCCGAACAAGGAGGGGTCCAGACAGATCAAGGATGGTTAACGAAGGGTAGAGCCACATGGTTTCTCCCCGACTCTATGGTTCAAGTCATTATTAATACCGCACATAGTCCAGCACATTTAGGAGAAAAAGCTATGTTAGACAGTATCCAGAACATTTGGTTCAACAAGCATTTACGAGCTGCAGCCAAGCAGAAAGTCCGTACCTGTATGATATGTTGTCAGTTTAATCCAGGTAAAAGTGTCCCGGTGGAACAAGGTGGATTCCAGCCCCCTGACCACCCTTTTGAAGTCCTCCAGATGGATTATATTCAGATGGAGCGATGTCGAGGTTTCAAGTATGTCCTTGTAGTTGTATGCGCTTTGTCCAGGTGGACAGAAGCATATCCAGTCCCAGATTACACAGCCGCGACCACTGCCAAGCAGTTGGTTCGTGAGTTCTTCCCCCGTTATGGACTCCCTAGAGTCGTATATTCTGACAACGGCCAGCCATTCTCATCTGAACTCATGAAGCATGTTTCCCTGTTGCTAGGGTACCAGTGGAAGTTTCATTGTGTACGCCATCCTGAAGCAGCCGGTCTCGTAGAGAGACATAACCAGACCCTGAAAATCCGTATTGCAAAAGTGTGTAAAGAAAAAGGTGTGGACTGGCTAGTAGCTCTGCCAGTCGCTTTGTTTTATATGCGCATGGTCGCACATTCCAGATCAGGTCTGTCCCCGTATGAGGTCGTATTCGGCCGCCCCCCTAATATGTGGGGTACTCCTAGACCCCGAAGTATTACCGATGTTTCAAGTAATATGCTGACAGATTACCTAGCTTCCTTGATGTCTGCCCTCAACTCATGTCGTTCACAGGTTGCCGCCGCATTTCCAGACAATACCGAGGTGGCACCGCACAAAATCGTTCCAGGATCCATGGTGATGGTCCGCAATTTTGACAGATCAAGTCCGCTGGAGCCTCGTTGGAAAGAGCCCCGACAGGTCCTCCTCACCACCCGTACAGCCGTGAAGTTGGAAGGACGCAAAGGCTGGGTGCACCTTTCTCATGTCAAACTTTTTAATGGACTGAAACCCGTCTTAAAGAACATTTCCCAGGATTTGAAGGATTGCCAAGGCATTGTTCTCAAGGACTGTCCCGCAAAAGACATTGCTACAACCCCTCCCCTGTTAGAGAAAACTCCGCAGCAGGAGTATAAACAGAAACTACGGTCTAGTAAATTAAGTCAGCCAGTTTGATTGTCTAAGTCCTCCCCTAGGTGAAACGGTTAGACTGTTTCTGACATGTATAAAATAGACCCCCATAGTGAGAGAGTTAGTCAAAACTCAATCCGATGTATTGTTTTTCTATGTTTCATATTGTTTTCCAGCCTTATGATTTCCTGCACCAGTTATGCATTTTACCTATGTTTCCCAGTTTCACATGTAAATAAGTCTGCTAATGCTACAGTAGAGCACACGTTTAGTGATCTGCCTCCTCATGAACTCTCTTACCGCCTCGCCATGCGTAATAACTCCTTTATCCGCATGTTACATTACTCACACCAGACCAGCAATGCCACTAATTGTTGGGTGTGTGGTCGACTCCCCCCTTTCCAGACACCGAAGGGAGTCCTGCCACTTTTTCCTTATCCATTTTCACATAATGGTTCGTGTGGAGCATGGTCCACGTTAACGTCATCCTCAACAGATATGTCTTTTCTTAACAGTACATGTTTTCCAGACAAGCAAGGTCTCCCCCACAGAACAGGTTTAGATCTAGAAAATGAAGTATATAATCTAGGTAATTATTCGTCGAATTTCATGGTCCTGAATGTTCAGTCTGATACTACTCCAGACTTACCTGCTATTTCAGTACTACCAGTCAAAGGCGAATTATGTGTCCGAAATAAGGGTTCCGTACACGTAGGACACAGTGATTGTACTACTATTGTCAAGTATAGTGACAGTGGGAAATCTATCTTCAAAGCTTCACGTCATTCTTATTTTATTTGTGGTCAAACCGCATATGTTCGTCTGCCCCTCGATTGGGAGGGAACCTGTTACATTGCCTTCCTACTGCCACCAGTTTTTCTAGCCCCACCTGATTATCATAGAAACACACATCTAGTACACATTAGACATAAAAGGGAGTCCCCAATTGTCGATTATACTGAAACTGCTCTAGAACAGTATACAGATTTCAACAGAGGTTTCTTTTTCTTTATAGGACCTATCCAGAATAGTAAACTGATCCGTAGGTTAACCAGAACCCTCGAAGCTGTAGTAAATGAGACTGCCTCTGCTCTAGGTAACTTAACCGAAGAGCAATCTGCTATGAGATTTGTCGTTTTACAGAATCGTCTCGTCCTTGACGTCATACTGGCCGATAGGGGCGGGGCCTGTAGAGTCATCGGATCTAGTTGCTGCATTTTCATTCCAAATAACGCGCCGTCTGTTTATTCAGCTATAACCAGACTCCATAAAATTGCCCATCTGATACACCAAGATCCAGGCACCTGGACATGGTCCGGTTGGTTCTGGAATATAATTTCCGCCTGGGGATGGAAAGTCTTGTCCTTTCTAGGTATTGCAGTAGCGATCATATTCAGCTGCTGCCTCTGTATACAATGTGGCCCTGCGATTTGCGGCATTTGTGCTACCTCTTGTATTCCTAGTCCCAAGCCCCGTTCTAAATCCCGTTCCAGGATAATTCGAGACGAGCAAATGATACTGTATGAAATGATAGATGGTATCATGAATATTGATGTTTCCTGATGGAAACGTAGTGACAAGGAGGGAATGTGGAAAAGTAAATTTTGCCATGTTCTGTGTCCCTACGTGTCATCCATCATATGTTATGTGTGCATGATTAAATATGCATATGCGTTCTCCATGTTCGATTAATGACGCAATTACAGTTGTGTCCACCTCTAGTATGCCAGTTTCCAGTCCTCGTGAATACTACGAATATCAGGCCTATGTAAAGCTACGTTGCCACGTTTCTCAGTGTGCACGTTATTCTATTATAAAGTCCCCGTTTCTAGGCCTCAAAAGGGCCTGGACACCAGATTCAGCTCCTGTCTCCTGAAGCCTCGCTGAGGAGCGATACAGCCCCCACCTGTATCCTCGACCCTTCACTTACTTCCTGCCTCGCAGTGCCCGGCCCAGCCTGGCTCAGTCTCTGAGTCTGCCAAGAATATGTTATGATTCCAGTTATCAGTTCAGTCCTCCTTCTCTGCATTCCTAAGCTACTGAACTGCATCAATAGTTTCCGTCATTGTCTAGCCTTCACGTCTCCACGTTAGAGAAATACTGCATTTAATGGTCATTTAATATTCTTCATCACGCACTACATGTAGAATAATGCATGGTCCAGTCTTAGAATCAAGTCAGCCTTTCCCCTCCTAACTTCTAGTTTATATCAACATGTTCTCTAAACATCAGATACTAGATACTGTTTAGGTACATGTCGCCCTGACTCTCCAGACTTCAGTCTCTGCTCCTAGCACAGAGTTCATAGCCCCCAGCTTCTCCTAGTGATACGTCATTGCTAGTTTGCGCGCACCATCAGGTTAGAGGTCCCGGCTCCTTAGGTAGCCCCCTCCATGGTTTCCGCCCCATTCATGACATATTCTGTTATGTTTGCATCACATGTCTATGTATACGCCCAGTTACACCTACTTTCGCCCTTATCTTTCGCGACTGCTACGCGTCACGCCTTCTGCTCCACCCACTGCTACGCCTACTTCAATGCAATGCTATGTGTTTGCGTTATGTATATATGCTCATGTATTGTTATTAAAAGCGAGCGCGCTCATCCCAGACCCAGCCCCAGCAGCTGCTGGGCCCTGCCATCCTATTCCTATGCGGGTTGTCCTGTTCCTGTCCTTATGCTGTAATAAACCTGCGAAACTCCTACTACCTCGAATCTTGACTCTTATTTATTGAGCTATCTGTTATGATATATGTCTAGTCAAAAATAGGGTATTATTTATTTATTTACCACAATATAAAGACCTGCATGTCTTTCCTTTGTTCCTCTTGGCCTATGCTTCTTCTTGTTGTGGCCTGGCCATGAGGCTGGTGGCCATTTTGTGAAGCCAGGCAGTGTGCTTTTGCCATAGGCCTGCATTGTATGTCTTCACTTTCTTGTTGCTGTGGGTGGTCTGGCCATGTGGCTAGTGGTCATTTTGTGGTGGTAGTTTAGAAGTGTGCTGCTTTTTCCATATATAGGCCTGCATGTTTTTCCTTTGTTCCTCTTTGCTTACTGCTTCCATCCCCTTTGCCAGCTGCAGCTCCCTGAATGACATGATGCGCATGTTAATACCAAACAGGTTCCACTTCCATTACATTTGTATTTTTGTTTTTGTTCTTCTTCTTTCCTATCCTTCCTGAGTGTACACAGTTACAGTATACCATGAAAGTCCTTGTTGTCAAAGTTTCACAAATGGCTATAATGTTTTTTTTTTAATTAACTGAGTTGATAAAATGTAATAATATGATAACAGCACTAACAAGTGTGACCACCACAAACAAAGTTATATATTATATTTGTTTGTTTGTACTAGTAGTAATTCAATCACAACAACAAAGCAACATTTCACTGATGTTCTTCTGGCTTCTTTGCTTTTAGGTGCACAAAAGATTGAGGAAGAGGTGTCATCATTACCCATTGTACTCCCAGACAGTAGTCCTGCTGTGCATGACGTCACGTGACGTGTGACCACAGACATCTCTGCAACTTGTGCAACTGCGTCCTGCTGACATCTGAAGAAGATGGCCCCAAAGAAAGGTACCAGGTCCTCCAGTACCAAGAAAGTTGCCATTGAGAAGAAGGAGCAGAAGAAGGAAGTGGCACTTACCAAGACTGGTGTGCCAGCCTAGATGATTTTTAGGCAACCAAAAATTATGCCTGCAGCGGCGGTGTCTAGGGACCAAACTGGGAGCAGTACCTCTGCATCAGTGGGCCCACACCACCAACCTAGGCCCAAGTTCATGAGTGACACAGAGGCAGCCAGTCTAATTGCGCAAATGCCAATGAGCAGTGATGTTGAAATTGACTTATCGTTATCACAAAGTAGTACCCAATAACGCAGGAGGAAGCTCAGCAGATAAGTGAGCAACAACAGCCGCAACAACAGCTGCCTCCACCGCCTACAATAGTAATTGTTCCTCCCAAAGTAGGGGCAGTTCAGTAAATCGAGCTTCCCGCAGAGGAAGAAGAGTGAGCCACTCTTTCAGAAGATCCATTGTCTTCCAGATCCCCAGCGAAGAAAAGGAAGATTTGTCCTTCAACTTCTTATTCATGCCCCCCTTCTGATGATCTAGATGCCACTTGGAAGCCCCCAGCTCAGTCTGAGAGTGAGGCACGCCATGCGACAATGCTAGGGAAAAGGAAGATTCCAGAAAGCCTTAGAGTTATGGAGGTAGATGTAGAAGTGGAGGATGATGATTAGCCAGTCATCATGAACATCACTCCCACCCCAGAGGAGATGGAGACTGACAGTATTACCCCATCCCAAGTTGCTGTGAGGGATGTGGCATGGATATGACCAATAGTACAAAAACAGTATGCAGTTCCTAACAGAGGATGCAGGACTTTTCTACCTGGACCGGCTGTGTGGGGGTAGGATCCTTGCCCTGGTTTGCACTGAGCACCAGGACACTACTATTGAGTGTCCACATGAGCCGGTACTGCTGTAGCATTGTTTTGACCCCAATTGGGTTGTGTTGATTTGATCTACTAGGTACCACTTTTTAGGGTGCTGTATTGGTGGTGACTTAGTCACTGTAATTTCTCCCTTGTGAATTCTACCAAAAAGTGTAGGTAGATCCTTCTGGTCCTGACACATCTCCATCTAATAGGTTCTAAGGGGAGAAACATGTTGCCCTGATTTCACAAGCACCTATACTCCACATCCTTAGAGTGAAGATACGCGTCTTGTCTGTCTTTTTTAACTAGGACAAGGGCCACAGTCATTAAAATTGTTCTGAGTGGACCTCCTGCCCTATTTTACCACACCCTATTTACACTTCACCCACACCTACACTCTCCTAGGGCCCTCACATGCACCTCACCTACCGGCATAAAGGAAAAAAGATCTCCGCCAAGTAGGCCCCATCACAGGTGCCTGATCGGGTATTGCACCGCCGACCCAATAAGGAGCAGACCCGATGATGAAGCAAGACACCTAGCTGGCTGGGTGTGTGAGGGTATTTTTCCGAAGGAGAGGTGCCCTCTCCCTCCCATCTTGTAACTTGCGGATCTCCTTGAGCGTCCGCATCTGACACTCCCAAATCCTGCATCCTCTGTTAGGAACTGCATACTGTTTTTGTACTCCTGATATCCCGGACATGTATGCTGGACCTGGTTAAATAACAGTCCGTTCTACCCCTCCTTTGTTTCGCGCGATGGATTACACCAACACAGGGAACACCAGCACGACCTCCAGCTTCCATATTTGCATTTGCAATGACCAAATAGGGACTTACATCCAGCACAACCACCACCTCAGTAGGTAGTGTTACTGGCACTGCGCAGAGTCAAATTCAAAGCACACCCTCCAGTTCATCCTGCATTGCAAGTGGTACCTCCAGCAGCGCAAGAAAGTTCACCTCCCCAGTTTGAGACTTCTTTACAGTTAGCAGTAAGGAGGAAAACATTACTATATGCTCAATTTGTGGACATGGTGTTAATCGGGGTGAGCTTGGTACAAACTATGGTACCGGAGGCCAAACAACTCATCTGAAAAAACACCACTGGATCCAGTGGGAGGCACACCTTAAAGGCCAAAAAACTGCACCCATTGCTGTTGGTGGGGATGAAGAAGAAGAAGATATGATCGCGGGGGAAGGTGAACAAGAGGGAGACCTTTTCTCTGGTACACAAAGGTGCCCTGATGGCAGCAGTACAGTGATACCTCCCACATCCTCATGAGCCTCAGCAACATCACAGTGGCACCGTAATAGGAGTCAGGCTGAGACACAAATGCAACAGAGTATCACAATGAAAAAAGTGCATAATTGAGTCAAACTGGGATCAAGAAGTCACCTACATCAGTGACACCAGAAAGGGAAAAAATCCAGCCTACCATTGCCAGCATCTTTAGGTCAGAGGGGCAGTATGAACACAACCACCCAACGGCACATTTGTACATTTTGAAGCCTGTGAAAACATTAGCGCTGGACCTTCTCCCTTTTTCTTTTATGGAAGTGGTGGGTTTTTTGGAATTTGTGACAGCCATTTGCCCAAAATGGAAGGTTCCCAGCAGGTCCTAGTTTGTCAGAGTTGCTGTTCCAGCACTACATCGCAACATGCTGGAATTGCTTGGACAAACTTTGCAACAGAGTGCTGTTCACAATATCCACCTGACAACAGACATGTGGACCAGTGCCAAGCCACTGATTACATGTGCATCACTGCACACTGGATCTCTTTTATGGGGGTTAGAGAAAAGATGGGTGTTGTTGACACTGCTGAGTTTTTTGATGCCACTCGTAGACATGGAGAAAGCTCATACTGCTGAAAACATTTTTGAAGAGTTTACAAGCAAGGTCTTTGAATGGCTGCACCCAAGAGGGCTTAAAATTGGTTGTGTTGCCACAGACAATGTCAGTAATATAGTTAAGGCCATGCACACTGGTTGCTATTTCAGGGTCCTGTGTTTGGCACACTGCATTAACATCATTGTTCAAGACTTTCTGAAAAAAGAAGGCAGAGTCAGAAACTTTCTGACCACCTGCAGAAGAATATGCACACATTTCAGCCATTCTTTTAAAGCCTGGAAGTAGCTGAGGATCATTCAACATGAGCATATAATGCCAGTGAAAGCACTCATCCAGTGGTTGCCAACACATTGCAACTCAACTCATTACATGCATGATCGTCTGTTTGATCAGTAGATACCAATCAATGACTATGTCATGCATAGACTAAGGGATGCGCGCGCTACTGTGAAAGGCATGACCATTGAGATTGACCAATGGGGCCTAGTTAAATGCCTGACAAAGATGCTACTTCCTTTCAAACTCTTCACACGTTAACTCAGCAAGGAGGACGGTACTATGGACCAAGCTATCCCATTGGTTTTTTTTTTCTGTTTTTTTTTTGTCCTCATTCGCCCTCTCCTCGCCCCGAGTTTCACGATCCCGCCCTAGGGCATCTCATCTCATATGTTGGCTTTTTAGCTCTTAGGAGGAAGTATACCACCTTAACCAGTCTTCCTCGAAACTTATACCAGCCGAGATTTGGAGAAAGCTTAATCATAGGACTTCACACACCTTTACCTTAAGAACCCAACCCTTCACCCAAAGCATAACAAAAAGGGAGTCCAGAATCTATATATTTTCTTTTGCTGATCCACAATATCCAACTTAGCAATAGCTCTCATCGCTCTTATCCATTTCAAATCTGTAGGAAGATCTGCAGACACCCACATTCTACATATCTCTCTCCGGGCCAGCAGAATGGCATAAAACACAAGTTTTGCTTTATCATCCAAGCCCTTACCTTGTAGATCCAATCTTCCAGTCATAACAAGTTCAGGGCTTACCTTGATCTGCTGGCCCAGTACTGATGACAGGCAGGTACTTACAGCATCCCAAAATTCCTTTATCGCCGGACAGATAACAAACATATGTAGATCGTCTTCATTAGGGCTATGCATTTAGGACACACCACCATTCCGCCAGCCTTAAACTTCGAAAGTTTTCTGGGAGACCAGTATGCCCTGTGGAGGGTGAACAAGTGATTTCTCCTTAAATTTGCAGGTTTAACCACTTTGTACAGAATCAACATTGTTACTTGCCATTGATCTTCTGAAGCAATCTCTGGCAAGCTCTCTCCCCACAGGGTCTCCGGCAGTGTAAACGGTCCATCCTCCAACTCCACTATTGACCAGTACCACAGCGCAACTTCTTTCTTAATCTGCGTCTCCGACCCCAACTTCTCTTCGAAAACATTATGCTGACCAATTACATTTTCCTTGCCGGCCGCCTAATTTTGGATCTGTAGATATTTAAACCTTGAAAATTTGTGTCCCCACTCATGTTCGCAATAACCCCATGGAACTAGGGCGCCCTCCGTAAACAACTCCCCCCACCTCTGAGGACCATCGACTTTCAGTGCCGTCGCCAACGCATCCTTAGACCAAAGAGGAGCTCCTGGCGTGTTCCAAATCGGTGCCATAAAACTGTAATATGGTATTTTTGTTACCCTCCTAATTTTAAACCAGACCGTCGCTAGATCTTTCAACAATTTTAATCTAATTTTTTTAAAGTACTTTGGATCGGCAAATTTGTACATGAATCCATGTTGCTTCACATTCTCCATCTTAAGCAATGCAGCCAACATTTTCCCTATATCTGAACTCCCCGGGGTAGCCAGCAGCATTCTACAATTCTTCAGCAGAAAGGCCCATGAATAGATCTGAAAATCCGGGGCCGCCAGCCCTCCTTTCAAAAGATTTCTCCTAATCTTTTTCCATGATAAACGGGACCCTTTTGATGCCCAAATAAATGAGCCTATCTCGCTCTGCAGCCTCCCAAGCCAATCCTTCTCAAATAAAAGCGGGAGTGAATCAAACAAAAAAGTTATCTTGGGTAAAACCATAATTTTCACCAAGTTGACTCGACCATACAGTGTCAACGGGAGGTGCGCCCACCCTCGCAAAGCAGAAGTAATCTCTTTCCTCATTTTAACAAAATTGACTTTGGTGAGCTCCCTTATGTCTTGTGTTATTCTCACCCCTAAATAACGTATCTCTGATTTGCAAACTATGCCCTCTGCCATTGAATTCCAGGACATAACCTCTGTCTTGTCAGCATTTATGAGGTATCCGGAGATCGCCCCAAATTCATTAGTTAATTCATCTAAACATCCCATCGACTGCTGCAAGTTGGAGGTTAAAATAACTATATCATCGGCATATAGCCCAATCTTCCTTGCCCATCCCTGAAATTCAAAAGGGGGAATCCTCTCTGCCTCCCTAATTCTGCAAGCTAAGGGTTCAATGTAAAAATCAAATTAAAGGGGAGAAAGGGGACACCCTTCTCTCGTGCCTCTCATTACTTTTATTGGCTTGGTTAATGTCCCGTTCACTAATACCCTAGATGTGGGAGATTGATATATTAATGCCAAGACCAAACTAAAGCTTACCCCCAACTTAAGATGATTCATCAGGGCCTTTAGGTATACCCAGTTCACCCGATCAAACGCCTTGGCGGCATCCAGCGCGATTACCGCCAAGGGAAGGTTATGTGTAGAAGCCACGTCTATACTCCCTATTAGAGAAAAGGTCAGCTCCTTCAAGTACCTGCCCTTAATGAAGCCTTTCTGGTCTTCATGGATTATCTGAGGGACAACCTTACCAAGCCTATCCACCATGATCTTTGTGAAAAGCTTATAATCGCAATTTAAAAGCGAAATCGGCCTGTACGAATCCATGTACTTTGGTGATTTCCCAGGTTTAGGCAGTACTATAATATTCGCCTCATTCCATGATGACGGGAGCGAGGCTCTTCCCAAAAAAAATCATTAAACAATTGCGTTAATATAGGCGCTAAACTCCCTGACAACACCTTATAAACCTCAGCAGGAAGCCCATCCGGACCTGGTGCCTTCCCTTTCTTCGCCTGCTTAATTACAGATTCCACTTCTCCCTGCAAAATCTCTTGATTCAGAATTTCCTGAAGCTCTTCAGACAGTGGTTTCAAGGCCTTCACCCACTGGTCTACTACTTGTGCATCTGGTTCAAGATCCTCCCTATAAACTTCCTCAAAGTATCTATAGAAAGCCTCCCCGATATCTTTAGTGTCAGTGACTAGTTGCCCTGACTCCCCCTCTTTCACTTCCTTGATCAAATTCCGAAACCGATCTTTCCTCGCCTTTCAAGCTAATAGTTTGCTTGTCTCCTCTCCGTACTCAAAATGCGCCAGTTGACTGGCATCCCATTTCTCCTTAACCCTATTACTTAGGACCAAACCCAGCTCTGCTTTTAACTCAGCCAACTCCTGAGCAATCCTTTCCTCTGCCTCGAGGCCCCCCGCACTCACTATCTCTGCCTCGTGCTGGCGGATTTTCTTTTCCAATACATCTACTCTATTAAAGTAGGATCTCCTTTTACTTGCTTCCAAAGCCCCTAGCCTTCCCCGAAGAAAAGCCTTGCATGTCTCCCAGACGATATCAATTTTTGCTGACCCCACATTCTTCTCCAAAAAGACTTCAATCTCCTGGCTTAAACTCTCTAAAGCTTCGTGGTGATACAAAACTGTGCGATCCAACCTCCAAACTGAACCCAGATTGCCGCTTTCCATCTTTAAAGTCAGAGTGACTGCTAAATGGTCCGAAAGATGAACACCTACATGAGCTACCTGTGTCATACTGTCCATCAATCTAAGATCTGTCAAAATATAGTCTATCCGTGATCTATGACTATACTTTTTATTATAATAAGTATAACCTAATAACTGGCCGGACCTCTGTCTCCATACATCACACAGCCCTAACTGGGCCATCAAACCCTTGACTCTATTCGACATTTTCGTGTTTACTAACGCCCTGCTGTTAGATGATCGATCTAGCTTATAATCCAACACTGTATTAAAATCACCTGCAAAAATAATTTTACCCAAAAAAACTATTATCTTCCTAGCCAATTCATCTAAGGGCCCCACGTCATCTTGATTTGGACCATAGTATCCTATAATGATGTACGATTGACCTCTTATCTTAAGGCTCACAATCAACCATCTACACTTAACATCCGCCACCTCCCCCTCGTCTAAACAGTCTACCCCTTGTCTAACCAAAACTGCAATACCTTTCGTGACTGCCAGTTGAGGAGTGTAAAAAGCATGCATCAGCCAACGCTGTGAAGCAAAGAATTGCTTACTCTCTTCCCCAGTTAAATGCGTCTCTTGCAAAATCATAATATGAACTGAGAGGTCCCTCAAATACTTTAAAATTAGGTCCCTCCTTGACTTAACTCGTAAACCGTTCACTTTCCATGACAGAAAATTTAACTCTGACACACTACCCCCTTTCATAGCAAACCCGGTAAATAATATCAATCCGCATCGCGAGAAGATAGCTTATAAGGACTTTTCACGTTTTTTTCCAGTACCCACCCCCCTCCCCCCCCACCTCCCCCGCCCCCTATCCTCCTACCCCTCTGCCACCTACCCCCCTCCCTGGAAAACCCAACCACCTCTCCTCTGGCCCTTCCTGGACCCTTCGGGTGCCTACTACAGCTATCCCATTGTTGCACATGCTAGAGCAACAGATGAAGGCGGTGTCTGAATCGTACAAAAGTGTGGAGATATCAGTAGACAAGAATATGCTTAGAACGGTTTCAGAGTTGAAAGAGATGAAGGGCTCTAATGGTAAATGGACAAACTGCGGAAGGGAGGTATCAGGAGAGGATGGAGAACAAGGCACCCCAATTGAATCCAAAATTCTTGTAATCGTCTCTGAATATGTC
This sequence comes from Lissotriton helveticus, assembly GCF_964261635.1. Classification (NCBI taxonomy): domain Eukaryota; kingdom Metazoa; phylum Chordata; class Amphibia; order Caudata; family Salamandridae; genus Lissotriton; species Lissotriton helveticus. Next base: position 1,293,465,969 of record NC_136059.1, read on the forward strand.
AGCCATGTGTTCCAAACTAAGCAGTCTCCGAAGCCGAGAATGCCAGAGGGAAATCGCTGGGGCCTCCCTCCTCTTCCATGCGGCCGCGAGAGTAATCCTAGCCGCACCAACACAAAACCACATTATCATTTTGTCAGCTCGAGTTTGATGTTCAAGAGCGGGATCATGTAGTCCCAAAAGGGTCCCTGCCATAGTAGTGGGAATAGGGTAGCCCAGCATATCTTATTTTAGCTAGGATTTCTTACCAGAAAGGACGAATAGTCAGGCAGTCCCACCAGATAAGTCGGAAGTCACCCAACAGCCCACTGCTTGTCAAGCACCTGTCCGAGGAATTGGGGAAATTCTGTCGGAGTTTGGAGGGGTGCAAGTACCAGTCCATCATAGTCTTGAGATGGGCTTCCCTAAGTTCAGTGGAGTGATTGAAGCGGGAAATGTCGGCGCAAAGATGCGACCATTCCTCTTCAGAGATGGGCCGCTGAGCAGATTCTCCCACATGGCAATGTATCTGGGGTGTGGGCAGTCATAGTCGTAAGCAGGAAATTATAAAGGAAATCACCCCTTTCAAAGAGGAAGTTTTGGAGAGGAAGGTTTCAAATTTCGTGCCCCTCTCGTTTAACACTTTGTCCAAATGAAACACACAGAGAAAGATATGCTGTGGTGGGTTGTTGAGGTTGTGAAACCCACCATTAGACAAACCAATGTTGACAGAGCCTTAACAATCAAGGAACAACGCTGGATTTCTTGTGCTGGCACTAACAGCAATGGGCTCAATTCCTCTATGGAATGGCATACCTTGGCATGTTTGACATGACTCTAGCTGTTCTTTATACAGCATGTTATTCAGTATAGTTCATGCAACTATTATCATTGTTCAGTTTGATTTGCCACTGTGATTTCCGTGTATTTAACATCATTGATCAATCTTAAGTTCAATCATGTTCCACTAAATCTGATGTGTGTTAAAGAACTGTCATTAATAACATAATGTTGAGCATCTAAGCTCTTATGATTAAATGCTGTATTACATGTTATATATGCATGCCATTTATTATCAGTGTGATCTAGGTATCAGATTTCTAACATTGACTCTGTAATCTGATTTTTGGGGGTCATAGTCAGAAAGAAACTGCTGTTACTGAGATCTTTGCCGTTTTTTGTAAGAAAGTTGTAAATCTGACTGTAAGCAATATCATTATAAGACGTGCAGATGATGTAGAATCTCTTTCAGATATGTTTTTTTCAAATGTTAACTGTATTCTATGTTTTCCCCAGTTAATATAAATATAAATACCACTCTGTCCCTCCTTACCTTGGCAAAATTGCTCTTACAACGTATGACTTTTAGATATCGATATTGTCATACACCGGGTTTTAGACATTTCCGCCGCTGCCTTCCTAGAAATCGGACTCTTTTCCAAAGTTCCCCTGGGAAGACCGGATGTTATGCTTCTTAGTCAGCACATTGAAATAGTAAGCGTTGAGGTCCATGCAATTTATGCTTGGCTTCTCCTGCGTCAAATGTTGTTACCGACGATTTTTCCGTGAAATGTAAGTACTTACTGCAGCAATCATAGTGCAAGGGATTGGGTGTCTTAAATATGCTATTATATATTGGCAATGACAGTGGGCGGTAACTTTAGATCTGTGTGGCATCCTGTCAGATAAACGTTACTATTTTATTGGCCATACGCTGTGCGTATTAATTCCAATTCTGCTAACGGTGTCGGCCGAATTAGTCATGATGCACGGTTCGATAATGTCATTTCTACTGACTTGTGCCTCATAGTTTGATAAAACACTTTCGGCCGTATCTATTGTGGGAAACATCATTTACTACGAAGGAATTACCCCGCATAACGTTTACCACGCGTCACTCACCACGAAAAGGTCTTTTCCACGCGTATGCTTTCAACGTCCGTCTTTACCACGCGAGTGGTATTCCTTCGTGTCGTTCTGCCTGTACGATCTGCGTGGGCTTGGGGGGGGGGGGCTAGGGGGAGTTGGGGGGGGGGCTAGGGGGAGTTGGGGGGGGGGCTAGGGGGGTTTGGGGGGGTTTCCCCCCCCAAAAAAAACAAGCGGATAACAATAAATAAATAAGAAAACTTAAAAAACGAACAAGGAAATAGCCTCACCAACAAGGAGACGTGTACGTCATAATTGAAGTCCTTTCACAGTTTTGATAGACGTGTTTTGACGCTTGTTTCCGTGGTCGGTGGAAGAAAGGGCTGATGGGGAAAGACGTACAGGGGTCAGATAAGAATCTAAACTTTATTAATTAAGGTATTATTTAAGCGCATTATGAAAAAAATAAAAATAAAATGTAAGGGAATCTGTTGTTTTTAATTGTTTAAAACATCGATCTTTTCCTTCGTACTGCATGTAGCCTATCAGCATCGTTATGTAAATTTAAATGAGACGTGAGATGTTTCGTAACGTTAATTTTGCGGAGTAAAAACATGCGTTGTCAAATGCTGCGTGGTGAAGACACATGCGAACTAAAGTTCGCGTGGTAATGCCATGCGTGGAACTTGTCTTCGTGGAAAAATCATATATTCATCTATTGTGATTTACGGCTCGACAACAGCTCCACTGTTTTGTGATATGAACTTTGGATGATGGTTTAAAATGTGATACCGCTCTGCGTATCAATAGCTGTAATTTAATTAAAAAATGAGTGCTAGGTTTACCAACCGACGGCACATGTGTTACGCCACAATAAGACTTCCGGTGGTTTTTTCTATAAGAGGTTTAACGTTAGGTTCCTCTTTATACATATGATTATGGGCCCGATTTTATACTGTTACATAGTCGGGCATTTTTTACGTCTGGAGCCTTTACCATTGGCACCATTTCACGATTATCCTGTAAGCTGCTTCACATTTAACATGCCTTAGGGAATCCACGTAGTAGTCCCCATTGGTCTTGTATATGAAATATTTTTGACTGATTGAGTTGATACCGTATGGTGTGTAACTTAATCTACGTGTAATCACCATAACCGAGGTTATGTCTTTTGCACTTTCGTCGAAGTTAACTAGACGATTTTACATTATCTGTGTGACCTTCATGTTTTTTTTTTTTACTGTTAGGTCATGGACACAGGTCTGGGTAGCATGGTTGACCTATGTCTGTGACTGTTTAATTCGGACTCTAGACATAATTTTGCCCGCTTCTTTAAACATTAATAGGGCTGTGAAAAAGATAAGTCAGCCCGCATTCTGAGTGCTGTAGCCTTACTTGTGTGGTGTTAACTACATATTTCCTGTATGTTTTGCTTTGGCTATCTAGCCAGCATAAATAAGAAGAAAAACAATTTCCTTTGATTCGTGACTTAATGTTGTCTTTCGATCAATATCGCTGTGATATTTGGTCCAAGGAATTTTTTTTCATAGACCCATAATGTTACTTTTGACCGAATATTGAAAAACCATGCAATTAAAGAGTACACTGCCATTTATGCTGGGTCTCTTCACAGAATTTGTATCTGGACTGTGCGTCTGGTATGTTTCCTATTGGCAAATCATCTGCCTTTAAGGATATTGGCAAAACAGTGGATTCATGGTCATTCCCTGTTTATTTTTGTTCTGTTTTCATTAGCAATTTCAACGCGGTCCTGACTGCAACTTCAAGCCCTGGCCACATTTATTGTGTTTGCCTTTACAGAATTTATTTACAACAGAAGTAAGCTTTCCTCCCCTTCTCTTTTTTGTTAAGGTATTAGGGTGATGGTGGTGAGAGACTTTCAGCATGTTTTCACCTGTGAATTGCACTAATGTTTTTTCTACACTAAATGTATGTCATATGGCACATGATTTTTTAATGCACACGGATGTCCTTTTTTTTAATTGTAATTGGTTGATAGTACAATTATGTTTACAAAAAGTTGTAACACATTGTATTATATTTGTATAGGGGTCTTTTCTTGCAAAAAAACAATCGTCTTGATGATGGTCTAATGGACTGAAGCCAGAAAAGACCGAAACGTCAACTTCCTATTCAACTCCAAAGAAATTTATTGTCTTCTAAGTAATGTTTACTCTCTGTTGGAGAATAGTGGCTTTTTGATTATGTTAGGAGCTGATGTATGTTATGAACTGTTTGACTAATTGAATCTTACATCTTTTCATGACATTTTTTGCTGATCTGTTCCTTTTGAATGTACTCTTCCCAATTTTGATATATAAAATATAATCTTTTCTATACAAATAAGATTTCCCGTGTGCTTTGTATCATCAATCTACATTCAGTGTTGTTGTCCTTGGGACATTTCAGAGTTCAGAGATTGTGTATGACTTACTCATGAACAGAATCAAATAATCACAAATGTACTAGAAATAAAATCCCTTGTAGACAGTCTTTAGCCTCAACTGCTTATTGCCCAAGCCTACAATGGCATATTGGGGTTACCAGATTTCTCATTGGATATCAATCCTGGCAGAGTTTGCGAGTACAGCCGTCACAAAGAAGTAATCTAAGTGGACGTGTTTACGATGTGGTACAGAGTAATAGGTGTTTCCTGGCGCTCCATTCCCTTTCATACACCAGACATCTAGAAGGCCAAAATCCTGTACTAGCCCCTTTGTTGCTTTGAAAGTTTGTCTTTTTTCCCTGTATAGCAGTAATCGCTAGTTATGTCTACACTCCCAGGTAAGTGAAGATTAAAGTCCCCACAAAGAATCAGGGGTGAGGGCCATTGGGCTAGTTCAATACTAAGGTTGTTCAGCAGACAAGGATCATCGAGGTTATGGCAGTAAATAGAGCATATGGTTAAAGCCCGACCATCTAACCATAATTCCACAATCACCCAAAGACCACAAGGATCCTCTTTCACCCGTTTGCACTCCCCCCCCATCCATACCTTTTCAGAACTGCCACCCCCCTGGTGGTAGTACCTTGTTGTGTCCAACAAACTAGCTCTAACCCTAGATCTTTCAACCAGCACCTGTTGTTCCATGCAATGTGGGTTTCTTGTAAACATAATAAATCTACTTTCATTGATTTAAGTGTCAGCCGCAAATGTTCCATGAGCCAACTACATATCTACCCATTATCACAATGAGGTTGAGTTATCATGACTGAAATGATTTGCTCCCTTCTGAGTATAAGCATAAGATTCGCTATTCCAAACAAGTCAAAACATTTAGTGAAGAAAATTGTAATCATACTGAATAAGCTGTTCCTATATAAACACAAAAATGTATTATTCCTTGCCCCCACAACGTACCCCAAACACCCTCCCCAATTATCCCACCCTGAAGCCCTTCCCCAACCACCCATGCAAACACCCAAATGAGGCAAAGGGACTGTCTAGTCCCTATTGGTGATGGAGCGAAAGGACAAGGTGCCTCCCACCAAAACCCCCCTACCCTCTAGCTGGAATAAACGTAATAAACAACAGAATCACTGAAAAAGGGAGAGTTGTTAATCAAACAGTCAACCCCTTAACAATACCTTCCAGCCATCCCACTATATTGATACCAAGAATTCCTTTGCAGCAATTTCTGAGATAAAAAATACTGTTTTATCCTTAAATATAAGTTTAGTTTTGCAGGATTTAATAAATATGTTTGCGCCCCCTTAGCTTGGAATTGAGGGATCAGCTGGCGGAGATGCCATCGCAGCTGTACTGTGGCTTGACAGTAGTCTGGGCGCATAAAGAATTTGCACTCCTACCCACCACACTTGCGGTCTGGTCTAGCTAAGTCGTACAGGAACTCACAAAGTAGAAAGTTGTTCAAACAGATCAAAATGGCTCTGGGCTTGCCCTCTACTCCAGTCTTGCCCCTACGTTTCTGAAAAAGGAAATCTATGCACCCTCTGCAAATCAAGTTCCCACTTCCACTTAGATAGTTCTGGAAATGCTTCCAAAAACAGATTGATGACAAATTGGCGAATGTCTGTCCCTTCGCTTCCTTCAGGTATACCTAAATTACGAAGGTCATTCCGCCTTGATCTGTTTTCAAAATCAGTCAATTTCCAGGTAAAGTCATCCAGAAGAGACTGAAGGGAAGGTAAGTCAGTTTTTTGTTGGCTCATATTGTCTTCAATTGTCGAAATTATGCCCTCGACTTAGCCGATCCTGGCTGAGATTTCCGTACAGTTCTTACTCATGCGGCGCACCGTGTTCTGGAGTCTGCACACCATGTCCTGCAATCTGAGTCCTTCTGCCTTAGACTCCTCCCAATGTGACATTATTGCCTGGTATATAGTAGCTAAGGTGACGTTGTTCTGTATTGACTCTGTGGAGCACAAATCCTCTCCCTGTACTCCTTCAATGGCAGACCGTCTTTCATTGGGCCCTACACCGTAAGAATGAGACAGCAAAGGAGATCCATCGTTAAGATCTGAGGGACCTTTATGGGAGATTATCTGAGGGCCATCCTTCAGTTTTCTAACTGTATTAATACTTTCGAGGACCAGAAGACTGTTTTCATCTTCATCCGGAGGAGCTGAGCTGGTAACGCTTCTTTCATCAGGTCAATCCCATTCAATGCTCCTGTTCTCAGAGTTATTATAGAAGACTGACATAGAGAAGAAATTTGTGCCAGAGTCCCCAGAATCCGGTTCTATTAGCGCTATTAGCGCTGCTGCACTACCATTCTCACATAAAACATTATCCACCTGCTGCGCGCTACTGGAGCCAGCAATGTCCATGGGCGTCCGCAGGGGGGCAAGGAGGGGCACTTGCCCCCCCCTGGATCACCCGGCCCGCCGTACTGGAGAATGTGCTTATAAAGGAATGAAACTGAAAGGTGCAAAAGTGACGTTTTTGTTTGCATATTGCTGAATAAACAGGCCCCATCGACTGCGGGGACCAAGCCTGCAGACAGCCTGTTCCAGAGTCGCCATTCTCACTGGCTGGAAATAGGAACATGCTCTCCCTACAGTAAGTGTTATAATAGCAATTGGGCTTTGTTTTCATTACACCAAGAAGTTTATTTTGCATCTTATGTCGAACTGGTGATTTTTTTTCTACTTTACTGCTTTTTATGCTGGTGTGAACCAAACACTGGAAATATGTGTTCTGTGTGTTTTGTATCACTATTTACAACGGAAGGTGCTATAAGTAACCCTGGGCGAAGAACTACGCTCCGTTCGCGGAGCTTGCGGAGTTTTGGCAACTCCGCGTTCTACGGAGAACGCGAAGCTGTCGATTACTCCGCGATCCGGTGCGTAGCGTAGTTCTCGCGCGCTGAATAACATTATCGCGTGCGCCGGGGGTAAGTTTGCGCGATATTTGACGCGATCACGCACTTTGGCAGTGCGAACGAGAATAAGGGAACGCAAGCGGGCGGGACAAACCTCTTGAGTAACTTAGCGCGCTAGCTATCTCGAGCATGCAGGCAGCGCCCCGAACACGCGCACCGCGCTCCCGAAGACAAAAAACGGCGCACGAACGGGTCTAGCAAGCTACTACGCATGTCCGCGGAGCTACGCGAAGGTCGCGGAGTGCAACTGCGTCTTCGCGTAGCTCCGCGGAGTGCGGCTCCGCGAACTACGCCCAGGGTTAGCTATAAGCTAAGCTTTAGATACAACACATTGGATATGTTTGAAAGTAAGCTTGAAATGTACACATTTTCTTTTTAATGATTTATTGAAGCCACATAAAGCTGGGCAGTCGGTCTATAGGTCAGGTTGCTGCCTTCAGATCGAGACACCATTACTGTAGTCTCATTTATACCTCTTAGCTTTGTGTGACCTTGGGCAACTCACTTCATTTGGGGGAGGGGGCAGAGGCAGTACTGTGTACACAAGGCAAGTGGCAACGGAGCCATTGAGAGAAATATTTTGGTCCAGCTACCTTTCACGATTATGCCTCTGCTGAATCTGCTGGAATGTCTTTCATGAACTTCCCTTTTGAGTATTAGATTTCAGTTGTGGTTTGTGTTACACCAGCGTTTGTGTTCAAATTTGCAGCTCTGAATGTCACATAGCAAGGACCATGAGTCTCACACTTCTGGAAGGAAGGTTGAGAATGGATTGGCTTGTGTCTCCTTTGCCCTCGATTCAATTCTTGTTCCAACCCGTGCTTGCTTAAATTAAGATCTGTGTGGCATTGAAATGCAGAGGCATGGGGTACAGGGCTACATGGTTGTTCCGGTAAGCCGTGAGTCCCGAGACCTGCTGCCATGATTCGCCTCACCACTTTCAAATGCCACTAGCCGCCACTGAGTGGAAAGCCCCAAATTCCACACGTAATTCCTCATTTATATGAATAAAACTCATAATTGAAAGTATTTGTCTCACCAGATAAATAACTCACTCACCTAAAGTATTGGTATTCACACGGTTTAGTAAAATCTCAACACACTTTACCCCATGTGTAGTCGATGCCAAAGTCATAAACTACTTTTCCAGCAAAAAGAACTAAAAACACTGACCGTGATTAACTACAGCACTTTCGAAATTAAGATGCTTGTATTAACTGACATACATTGTGAAGTTTATTTTTCCCCAAAACTATACTATATATTATTGATAAAAAAAAAATGAATGTGTCCATCTGTAATGCAACTGGTGCTCATGTAAAGCGCTCTGATACCTTTAGGTCAAGCTTGCGCTATATAAAAATATAATTTAAAAAAAAGCAAGCCTTGCAGATGTTGTAGAGCTCTTTCAATGTTCGAGGCGCTTCTAGGTTCAAATGTGTATACCTCAATTGGCTAACATTTCATCTCTGGAACACCTTTCCTGCTAAAAATAATAAACACCTGGCTAATCTCTACATTCTGATTTCAAGTGCTTTCTGCTACAAAGTGTACTGGTTTGTTTAATCAAATTGAGACCCTGCCTCTCACACTCCTTCACAGTTCACCTTATACAATAATGTGCTGCCATACCCCTGCCACATCACTGTTGGACCATACTTCCAGATCGCACATACAAGACCAAAACTATTATTTATATGCTGAACCGCAACCCACAGATGTAGTAGCTTAAACTAAATAATTTAAAGCAAGACAGAGTGGTCACAAAGTTGCCAGATTGGTTTTATTCACACCCAAAAACATTAGCGCCGCTTAACAGACTTTCCCAGTGAAGCACTACTTTCATTTTTTCTCGTCGTTGAGCAGCATTTTTTTCCTCAGGTGAGGAAGTTCACCTTTCCTGGAGGTACTGTGATATCTGGTTGATGCGTGGTGTAGAAAATGTTTCATGTGATCTTATCAGCTGTTTTCCTTTTATTAGTTTATGAAATGTGTAGTGTACTGAAGCTTTAGGTTCATGAATGTGGTCTTTTAAAACCATACTCCTTATGTTTTGTAAGGATTTAAGCAATGGGCCCAGTAGTTATGTCCTTAGCTTTTCAGGCAAAAACACTCATTGCTTTCTGAATAACGAGTGCACAAGCATTAAGGTAAGCATGTTGTTCCAGCTTACATTTCACATACTTTACTTAGTCTTGCATTCCCTGTGAGTGTCTGCTTTTTCCAGGAGGTTGTTACTGTTTTTTCAGAATATTACTCTTGTCTAGTGCATAATTTGAATTGAGTTGCTTCCAGGCGTTTTTATTGTGGGACACAATTGGATTGCATCTAAAGGCAGTGCAAGTTTCTTTAAGTGGAAGGGTATGGTTTTCGGTGGGGGAGAAGATGTGGCAATATGGCCAGAGCTCCTGAATTTGAAACTGGGGAACCAGGTTCAGCCTTCTCTCCTATGGGAGCAAATTCCCATGCTAGACCTGAAAAGGCCCCGATAGACCTTAGAAGCCTTGGTGTCTTAGCACCAGCATGTCCCTAGATGTGGCAAGAGTGGGTTAACCTTGTAGGTCTGCCACCATAATCCATACCGAAGTTCACCTTCAGTCTTGCGGGCAGGCCTACGAAGCAGCACACGCTAGAGCGACAGTGACTCTGTCACTGAGGTCACTGGACACTGAGGCTAGTCCGCCTCACCCACTGGTACCTCTGTTCACCTTGTTTCTGCAGAAGTACCTGCAACTCACCAGGGATCGGCAATGCAGGATTTTCACACACGCCAAACTAAGTTTGCAAGCTTTCGGGTCTCTGCTTCAAGCACAAGCACTTTTAACATGTGCTGTCTGCTTTGGGACCACATAATTATGCAGCAATGGAGGCCAAAATGATGTCGCAGTGTTAACTAAATTATGCAGCAAAAATAGGGCTGCAGCGTAATGCAGTACATTTTCTGATGCCTACTTCTAGAAGGTGTGAATAATATCTACCAAAAGCCACAAAAGAAAGAGATGGCTGCAGCACAATAACCCTTTGGTGTATGAGGTCATATGCAGCCCGGTCCCTGCCCCCCCATGGCTCCTCCTGCGCTCCACTGTTTCTTGTGCCCCACCTGGCACACACCATGTCGAAGGATGGTGATGATGTAGACCTTTTGCCCCCCCCCCCCTGGAAAAATTTCTGCGGACGCCCATGGCAGTGTCCAGAGCAACAGTGTCAGCATACTCCACTTCGCTCTCAATACACCTCCTGCTCCTGCTCCTACTCTTGCACTTGCACTTGCGAACCTGGTAGGTTTTGTTGTGCTGAGGAGATACCCATAGTTGACTCAATTGACTCATATGTTGAACTAATAGCAAGCAAGGCTGTATTGCCATTACCTAAAAGATCGGCACAATTGTCTCTTTTTATCATTGTCACTGTTTCAGCAGCCGGAAATGTCTTACCTCTGGCTGAGGGTTGATTCTTTTTAAACATGCCCGGGATCTTCTTTTTGGCACTGTAATGATGGGGCCCTAGGCCCGCATGATGGAATAACTGTGACACGGACACCAGCTTAGGGATAGTGAATCTGGCCTGGAGCACGTGCGCTCGGGGTCTTTTATTAACAGCGTCACCTGACCCAGTGACGTCTGTGGTGGGTGGGTGTTCAGTGTAGGGTTACACTAAGAAACAACTAGACTGTGTCCTGGCAGGACACTACATCCCTCCCAAAATTTAATGAAAGGAAAAACGAATGTCCAACCTGCAAGAAAACAGAATACCAAAAATTTACAGTCCCCAACGGATTCTCTTCAGGCAGCCGGCTGGGAGATGTCAAATGTTCTGGACTGCAAAGTCAATCAGATGAGCTTCACCTCGGCGGTGTACTTCAGATCATCCTTGTCTTGCTGTATTGACGCTTATATACAGTGTTCATCACTTGGAGCTTCGGGAGCAGAATGTGTGTGACCCTTGAGGGGCCTCGCAGGTGTTCCTAGTCCAGTGGATGACAACGCTTGTTGGTTGCTGGAGACGACTATGGCACGAGAGGTCTTTCTTTGGATTTGCTGATCTTGATGCCTTCACACCTCCGTCTGGCCAAGTAACTTCCGACTTGCCTTTCTTGCCGGACTCCTCTCTCACTGGAGCCTCGAAGACTGGCCTCTCCTGCTCGGACTCTTCTCTCACTAGAGACGCTGGGAGGACCCTCTTGCCGGACACGATGGGACCGGGTGGACCGTGCGGGGCTTCGCATGAGCCGCGCAAAAGCGTCGCTGAGGAACTGCCAACGGACTCACCGCCAAGTCTCTCATGATGTCCTCGGGGGTGTTGATGTCAAACCGCCAGGATGGTCTTGCCGTTAGGACATGGGTTCAGTGTCTTCACCAGACCGTTTCTCGGTGCCAGGTGTTCACCTGGGGCCTTCGTGCTTCCTGTTGCCTGCTGCCGCTGCTGCACCTCTCCCATCCGGATTCCTCTCTCACAGGACATGCGGCCGAGGCCCTTGTCCACTGGACTGCCACTTGATTGCGTGGGCTGTGCGGGTCACTGCGGAACTTCAGACATGACCACAGTCGAGTCTTGTGTAGTCCACAAGGGTGGATTGTCTAGTGCTCGGCTGTGCTCTGCTTCGGCAAGCTTCAGGTTCACGGGGCACCCATACGGTTCTTCAGTGGTTGGTCTCCTCGAATGCAGATTGTAGGGATTACTGGGATCCACACGGATGTTGCGATGTTACTTGGACAGCACCGATGTTCCTGTGTGCTGTGGTTCTCTCTCTTCCTCTGTGGAGTGATGTTGTGATACTCCATTCTTCCTCTTCGTTCTCTTCCTCGACGCGGTCAGGTCTTCCTTCTTGATTACTCATGCTAACCAGGCTTCTCCATGTAGCGGGCCCTCTACATGTCGTCCCCTTGGTCTTGTCCATGTGGTAGGACACTGTCTTCACTTGGCTTGGTGACTAGACCTGTCGTCGTATCTTCCTGTTACTTGATCACTTCTGTTGCCTTCAATCAGGATACCCTTCCTTGGTCAATTCCATTGTGACTCTCCTGTCTTGTCGGGTTCCTTTGGTTCTACTGCCCCTTCTTCCTTTTCTTTATGGCGTCACGCCCTTCCTTTCCATGTTCCTTCTTGTGACGTGGTCTGGTCCTCTTGCTGTCGTTGGCCTTCCCGACCAGTCTTCCCCAGCGGCGTGCACTCCACCTGTTTCTTTCTGGTCTGGGCATAGCTCTCCGGCATGGTGTTCTTCTCTTCTCTGACTGGACCGTTTGTCGCGATCTTCTCTGTTGCTGCTTTTCTTTCCTTGGTGACCAGACTGGGTGGTCGGCTTTCATCTTGGGCATGAGTTGTCAGGCTGTGCTATTTTCTTTGTGGTCGCTATTCACCGTCACGGTGTTTTGGCGTTGGCGCGCTTTGTCTGCGCGGAGGAGGGTTGCATCACCGCTCCTGGTGCACCACTGGTGCATGCTGCCGTGCGTGTTGACGATGGCCCTCTGGTTGCTGCGAGACATCGCTGTCTCTCTTGGGGACCTTTGTGCGCTGTCCCGTGGCGTTGGCGTGTCGCTGTGCAGCGTCACTCTGGCGCTCCTGATTCCAGGCGCTCCTGGCACATTCCGGCGCAGTGCTGCGCGGTCCTGGTGTGCCGGTGTGGAGTTCTTGCACTCCTGTCGCGTTCTTGCGCTTTGTGGTACGGTTCGGTGCTTCTGGCATGTTCCTGCGCTGTCTCCCTTTTGTCCCCAGGAGGTTGCGTATTGACGTGGCGCCATTTGGGCGTGGCGGTGTTCTTTGCGATTCTTCACACGCTTCCCAGTGCCTTTGTTTCTTGCTTTTCCCTGTTGCCAGGCCCTGTACGCGGTCAGAAAAAAAGTAGACTCTCTGTAGGTGTGATGGAGCTGGATGTCCACCAAATAGCAGGGGGGGCTCCTCGGCAGTCTTCCAGGATCTGCAGGCCTCTGCTGATTGAAAATGCCGGTGCTGGGACGTGTGACTCTGTAGTGCGGGGGTCCGACCCAGTAAGTAGGTGGCTTGCAGATACAATGATTTCTCTGGGCCCCCAGGAGTCCTTTGGTCTGTACCAGTTTTTGTGTTGGTTTCTTTATTGCTGGGGCGCAGTTGCTCAGAATGGCCACTAGATGGCACTGCGGGTTTCCTGATGCAATTTGCGGTCGTGTGCTTTGCTTCTGGAACCTAGCTCGGTTCCGTGATGCTTGCCTTTAAGGTTTTGCAGGTGTAGTTGAGGGCAGAGGAGCGGAGGGCAAGTCGTGGCGGGTGCTGCTTCTTTGTACCCAATGGACATCGCTGGAGGCCCTCTCGCCGGGCAACAGCACCGCTTTCCGTCACCTGGTAAGCCTTTTATCTTTAGTTCAGGCGGCGCGGGGGAGGAGGGTGAAACACACTAGTCTCGTGGAGTAAGTGCGGCAGAAACCACTCGCCATGTCCTTAGCTGCGGCACTCACTTTGATTCATTGTTTTGGCCCGCTTCCCTGTGCAATTCAACTTTTTACTGCCGCAGTTGTGTGCTGGCCAGACGCGGTCGCATTTCTAGATCCGCTTGCTGCGACAGCCTCCCTTTTCACTCGTGGCTTTAAGGCAGGGAGCTTTTAACGTTAACCACCTGCCATGTAGGGGCTCTTATTAGCGCCGGTGGGTGCAGTCTTTACCGTCCTTCACCCCGCCGCCGCAGCTCGCCACTCACGCTGCGCGGCGGGGAGGGGTGTCGGCGCTGATCCTCTGTTTGCTGGCACAGTTTGTCTCCCTTGCGGGGACGGGGAAAATGTTTGCGCTTTACTGCGGGTGGGCTCTGCTTCTCACTTTAACGTTCTTTCACCCCCGCAGCGGCAGCCGCGCACCACACTTGCTGCGCTGCGGGGACAGGAGGCGCCACAGGCAGGCCGCGGGTGGGCTCCGCTGGTCCTGCTTCAATGTTTGGCTGTCGGCTTCCACACGCCCGGCAGGGCGCCACGACTATGCGGGTGGCCACCGCTTGACAACAGTCACAAGGGGGGGGGGTCCGGTCGCTTCTGTCTAGCGCGACCACTGAGGGCATTAACAGCGCCCTGGCTCACCTCCGGCCTACGGGCCTTGTTCAACCCCGCGGGTGGGCTCCGCAGGGGTCTCCGCTTTCCGGGGCACTCCGTCGCGGTTGATTCAGGCGGGCACCGCTTGCCGCTCTCTTTGCCCCACGCAGGGGGGGCACACACGCTGGGCACGGGAGGTGCGGGGTGAGCTTCCGGTCGCCTCCTCCTTCGTGTTCTCGGCCCGGGGCTCAGCACACGCCCCGCGGGCCTCTCGACGGTCGGCTCTTTCTTCAGGGGGTGTGCCCTCACTGCTGGCAGCTCCCCTTTCCTTTTTCCCCGATGTACTTCAGCCGCGGCACGCGTGGCTAGCGTTACCGCCTCGTCGCCAATGTAATGATTGGGCCCTAGGCCCGCATGGTGGAGTAAAGGACGACACAGGACACCAGTTAGGGGATAGTAGATCTGGCCTTGAGCACGTGCGTTCAGGGTCTTTTATTAACAGCGTCACCTGACCCAGTGACGTCTGTGGTGGGTGGGTGTTCAGTGTAGGGTTACACTTAGAAACAACTAGACTGTGTCCTGGCAGGACACTACAGGCACCTGTATTATCTTTGACAGATCCAGCCCCGGGGGAAGAGAGCATGATTTTTAGGATAGTACGAGTGGTTGAGCCAGCTTCTTGCTCGGGTCTGTCTAGGGCATCCGCCGGTGTGAAAGCATGAGCTGGAGCTGGAGCTGGAGAAGGGGAAAGTACTGCATTAGCTGCCATGGCTGCCGTGGCACTGGTCTTTGGGCAGCACCAGCGTTTTTCAGGCCCATGATTCTCGTGGGGCTCCAACTCCAACTCCGGTCCTGGTTTTCCACTACCTTTTTTGGTGGTTCTGCAATGTTCTCCTGAGGAAAGCCAGAGCCCCACGCTGTGCCAGTCAACTCCGTGGCTTGCTTGAGGCAGATGCTGCGGAACTCTCACAGAATAGAAAAGAATCCCTCACTGCATCGCTCACTGCATCGCTCGACTGCAGCATCCATCCAGGAGCCGCTACGATTCTCTTACGCCACAACCCAGAGCTCTCTGTCACAACGCCTGCCGCCATGCTCCGGTTAGCAGTTATATGGATTGCACGCCGATAGTGCAGTTGATAAAGTTGTGCCAAGTAAAAGAGGAACATTCCTGGAAAGGATTTGAGGCAGCGTTTAAGCAAACACCTCGCGATTATCTAGCTGTTAGCATCCATCAATGTTTAGTCAGTGTTTGATCTCCAGCAGACAGCTCTCCCTCGGGTCAGGAATATAGAGGGGTTGGACCGGCAGAGAGCACCTTTCGCCTGCCTCATTCGGACACGGTCGTGTCCACCATCTTGCCCCTCATTCGTTTGTGCTAAACATAATATCTACAACAGACTTTTTTGTACGTCTGCTACTGCACCATGCAATAGACTTTTATTAATCACTCCTAAACATACATCAGTAGTTTTCAAATAGTAAAGTCTACTAACCAAGTTTCTTATTTTAGAATGATATACAGCAAACATCCTGAAGTGATGAAAATGGCTTGTGCGCACTTTCTTTGTTAGACATGCCAGTGAACATCCCTGTAAATCACTTTACTCTCTGACTTTGCATGGATCTAATCCTTTAAAAATTATAATTTTTCGCTTGATACTTCAATCTGAAATTTCACTTAAAAGTTCTCAAAGTATGTCAATTGATTGCTGACAAGCACTGCAAGTACTACTGCAATTCCACATGTTTAGTTTTTTTCTACATACAAACTATTGTTTTGTCTAGTGTATAAGATAAATAACTCCTCTTAAACAAATGATTTCTCAACAATGCGCTCAATATTTTCCTTTTGCTTAAGTGCAGCACTAGTCCTGTTATATTTCTTGATCCTTTTTAGCAAATTCTGTACTACTCTAGGCAGAAATATTTTAGCTCATAGGCCCACATGCATCAAACTGATTTGCATTCGCAAACGGTGCGAATTGCAAAATTCGGCCATTTGCGAATGCAATTCTTTGTTTTGGGATGCATTAACCATTTTGGCTTTTTCGCAATTTAAGAAATCACAATTTATTTGTGATTTCTTAAATTGCGATTGCATTTAAGAAATCGCAATTTTGCGATTTCTTAAATGCAATGCATCATCTGAAAAAATTTGTGAATTCGCAGATTAGAAGTGTTAAATTAGCATGAAGTCAACCTTCATGGTAATTTTAGAAAAGTTTCAAAAATGCACAAAAGTGCATTTTTGACACTTTCATTTTACACTCGCACATGCCCTTGGGCATGTATGTGTGAAAAATGGACTGTATGGTACATTTCAGGGGTGCAGGGGGGGTCCTTTGGACCCCCCCTGCACCCTAGAAATTGCATTCTCATTTTACGATTCCTTAATTGCGAATCGCAAAATGAGAATGCCTTCCCATTGATTCCTATGGGCCTCTAAGCCCATAGGAATCAATGTAAAGGTATTCCTTATTTGCGATTCGCAAAATTGGGAATCGCAAATAAGGAAAAATAAGAAATCGCAAAAATATATGTGAATTTTTAATGCATAGGTATTTGCGATTTCTAAATTGCGATTCCTTAATTTTCGCAATTGAGGAATCGCAAATACCAACAATGATGCATGTGGGCCATAACTCCTTAAACTGTTTCTATCTTCTAAATAAATTCTATGTTTCCTTAGGATGTTTCCTACTGTGAGAGCCTTATATTCCTTCCTTTTTCCCACTTGAAGATATAGTTCAGTTTCTACATAGCATTCTATTCTCATTTTACTTTTTCCAGATTATTTTTTTCAAGAACTGCTTAGTACGCATACCAGCTTCTCTATTCTTGTTCTTCACATTATCCATCTTATGTTCTATTTCTTTATGAGTTTGAAGGTGGTAGTAGTGTATTTTCTGTTTCTTTCTTGTTCAAAGTTTATCAGCTGTTGTGAAATTTATTTTTAAAATAGAAGTGGATATCTAGAAAGCAAATAAAAGATACATTGACTTGTACAGAATGTACTATTAAATAATGACTTTGAAGCAAACTAGTAAGTACAAAAGTGATGATTTTAGTTTCCAAGTGCATATATTCAATCTACTGGAGCAGCACTGAGACATTTTTAAAGACCAGAGGACGGATTTTCAAGGAAGTGCCGCAGCTTGGCAACGCAAGCCTTTTGGCTGCGCCACGCTGTGGCACTTCCAAAGCACAGGAATGCGACATATTTACAATAATATGTTGCATTCCTCTGCTTCCCCCTGCGCTGGCGCACAAACAGCTGCCATGCGCCGGCACAGGCACCGTTGCACTATGGTGCAAGGATGCCTGAGTCATGGGGAGATTGTTTTTGTGCAGGAAGGGGCACCTTCCTGCACAAAAACAATCACTACAGGCATTTTCCTCTTTCAATGTGTGCTGTAGAAGTCAACACGCATTGAAAGAGGAAAAAACGAGGAGAATGTTGCACCTCGCTACGCCACCCCAAGGGTGGCGTAACATTCAGACGCATATCCTGATTTACGATTCCTCGTAAATCTGAAAATGTGTTTTTTTCCATGGGTGTTGCGTGGGAAGACCCACAGCAACACCCATGGAACACCCCTTTCACGTAAAGTGCTGCGTGAAAAAGGGGATATATTTACAAGGACAGGAAAAGACACGCAGGGTGGCTATTCCTGGCCTTTTAAATATGTAGCAGTAACATGCTCCACCAGTAAGTCACAAAAAGTGACGTACTGGTGACACAGGGGGCTTGCATATCTGCCCCCTAGATCCCCGGATGTATGAGATATTTGTACTAATTCTCCAATTCATACCTAACTCAAAGTGTCAGTGCCTATAAGAATGGGTATGTAAAAAAAGTATGTTGGTACATGGCTACCTTTTTTAGTTACTCTTTGGATCTCTAAATATGTATGTAACCATCTGTATGGATCCCTTACTGGCTGTTTTAGTTAGTACTGGGGTAATTAACTGTGTGTGCCACTGCCTCCCATACCCCTGGGTGGTGATGCACCGTTACATCGCAACTTTTACAACGGGAGTCTTTTACAACGGAACTTTTACAACGCAGGATCCATTACATCGGATGCCATTACAACGCATGGCATTACATAGCAGATGCTATTACAACGCATGACATTACATCGTAAGTATAGGTAAGTATTTAATTTTTTTTATTTTATTAATATTAATTATAATTAAATATATTTATTTATGTTTTTTAATATTATTAATTTATTATTTATTATAATAATTAAAGTAATTTTTAAAATAAGTACAGGTGTACAGGGGTGTTTTTAGGTTTCAGGGTAGGGTTTGGGTTTTGGGGTACAGGGGTGTTTTTAGGTTTCAGGGTAGGGTTTGGGTTTTGGGGTACAGGGGTGTTTTTAGGTTTCAGGGTAGGGTTTGGGTTTTGGGGTACAGGGGTGTTTTTAGGTTTCAGGGTAGGGTTTGGGTTTTGGGGTACAGGGGTGTTTTTAGGTTTCAGGGTAGGGTTTGGGTTTTGGGGTACAGGGGTGTTTTAGGTTTCAGGGTAGGGTTTGGGTTTTGTGGTACAGGGGTGTTTTTAGGTTTCAGGGCAGGGTTTGGGTTTTGGGGTACAGGGGTGTTTTTAGGTTTCAGGGCAGGGTTTGGGTTTTGGGGTACAGGGGTGTTTTTAGGTTTCAGGGCAGGGTTTGGGTTTTGGGGTACAGGGGTGTTTTTAGGTTTCAGGGTAGGGTTTGGGTTTTGGGGTACAGGGGTGTTTTTAGGTTTCAGGGCAGGGTTAGGGTTTTGGGTACAGGGGTATTTTTAGGTTTTAGGGTTGGGTTTGGGTTTTGGGGTACAGGGGTGTTTTAGGGTTCAGGGTTGGGTTTGTGCTTAAGGCTAATTAAATTATATTTACCATTTATAAATTAATTAAAATATATTTATTAAAATAAAATAATTATATTATATTAATTACATTTTTTAATTAAATTAATTAAATTAAATACATTATTTTAATTAATTTAATTTAATTACAATTTTAAAAATATTTAAATTAAATTAATTTCATTATATTAATTAATTAAAATTAATTACAATTTTTATTAAAATTAAATTAAATAAATAGATTTAAATCTATTAAATTAAATTAATTACTATTTTAAAATGTATTTTAATTAAATTAATTAAATTAAATTATTTAAATTAACTTAATTACATTTTTTTTAAAAAGGTATGCTTACCTATACTTACGATGTAATGCCATGTGTTGTAATAGCATCTGCTATGTAATGTCATGCGTTGTAATGGCATCCGATGTAATGGATCCTGCGTTGTAAAAATTCCGATGTAACGGAATGCGTTGTAAAAAACCGCGTTGTAGTGACACCAATCCCACTGGGTCCATAAGAGCTGTAAGTGTGCAACAATGCAGTTTTAAGTGTCTTTGCCAGCGTGTCAGTGGGTGTTTTAGTGACTCTTTCCTTTTTAAATATAGGTATGTCAATAGCAGTATAGCTTGGAGATTGGAGCTAAGACTGAAAATATACCTCTGATAGTGTGCATATAACTAAATGAAACTTAAAAAGCATCTCTGATGTTTAGGGTCATAGCTCTGGGGTCAAACCTACGTACAGCCTATCTAAGGAGTGACATATGTAGTAGAACAGAACTTGGACAGTGAGCAAAATGTTCGGATTTTGAGTGCAACTTACCAGAACAGCTGCATATACATGATCTACTTAGCAGGCCTGAAAAATATTTCAAGGTTTACTTGTCTGCTTGGATGACTTCTTAGTAGGCCTGTGTGGTAAACTCCACCTGCTCGTGGAATTTTTCCTACTCTGCATGGCGCAGACAGAGTTTTTCCTCTCTCGCAGCTCACCAACTTTAAGTGGTAAGTGCGGACAATCCAATGCTAGACCACCTTCCAGTAAGATTTCTCAACACGGGCGGTCGCGGCAGGTCACTACCACTTTCATTGAGAAACTTGCTGCTCGCATTGAGGAAGCTGGAGTAGAACATGTGCTCGAGCAACAGAAAGAAGCTGCATGTTCTGCCATATGTGTTGCTTTTACAGTGCAGGACAAACACCCGGCGCTAAAAATCTGCGCGACCAGAGTGACTTACCTCTCTCTGCCACTTGCGGAACTCCACATAGCGTGGCAGAATTTTTAGTGACATTGCGGACTTACTTCTTAGTGACAGTTTACCAGGACACACTTAACTGACTATTGCAGCGCCTATAAGGGCCTGTTATTGTTTTATATAAGTAAGACTGTTGGTACATGCCTGCCTTAGTTAGTTACTCCATGAATCTGCAAATGTGTATGGAAGAGGTTTCATAGATCTCATGCTGACTGTGTATTTACTTCTAGAGTATTTAACTGTGTGCAACTGCCTCCCAAATTAGTGGATATATAAGAGCTGTGTGTGTGTGTGACTGAGTGCATGTTTGAGAGTCTCTAACAGTGTGTGCATAGGTGTATTTTTGGCCCTATTCTTTTATATGAGGGTCTGCAAGTTCCAGGATAGATAGGGGGCTGCATTTGTAAGTGAAGATATGGCTCTCCTACTGTGCATATAGCGGAATCAAACTTGAGGAACATCTATCTTTTAAGCTTATAGGTCCCTTTCTTTTAGCCTACCTACAGCCTATCTCAAGACTAACTTATATGTAGTAGAAAAGAACTTGAAGTCTTAGCAGTGTATTTTGATTCTGAACTCAGCCTACTATTACAAGTGCATATACATGATCCACTGGAGCAGGCAGGCCTGAGGCATGTTTAAAGGCCTAGTTGCATGGTTAGATGAGTAATTTGTGCCATTCACTCAATTTATACCTAACTCAGTGTGTCAGTGCCTATGAGGATGTATCATTGGATATGTAAGTAAGTATGTTGGTACTTATCTATGTTTCTTAGTCACCATATAGATCTGTTAATCTGTATATAACCAGCTTTATGGATCCGTTCCTGGCTGTGTTTCTTAGTACTGGTTTATTTAACTATGTGTTCAACTAACTCTCATATGACTGAATACTTAAGAACTGTATGTGTGTGAGAGTGCATGTTCAACAGTTTTTGTCAGTGTATGAGTAGGTGTTTTAGTAATTCTTTCCTTTTATAAGTAGGTATGTCAATAGCAGTAAAGCTTGGGGATTGGATCTATGACTGAAGATATAGGTCTGGTAATGTGCATATATAACCGGATGAAACGTAGGAAGTGCCTCTTATCTTTTAAACTGATAGCTCGCAGTCTTATATCCTACATACAGCCTATGTCAGGAGTGACATACATATATAGTAGAACAGAACTTGGGCACTTAGCAATATGTTCTGATTTTGCCATCCTCAAATGGCTAAAAAAGATCTGCCTGATGTTGCCTGATTGTACTAAGAAAACCGTAGTCAATGCCTTGATTACCTCTAGGATTGACTATGGAAATGTGGTTTATCTGGGTTCAAATAAAGCCACTACATGTAAATTGCAGGTGATACAAAATTCAGCGGCCAGACTGTTATGTAAGATCCCTATGACTGCCTCCACTTCCCAACATCTCCGGGAGCTTCATTGGCTCAATGTTGAAAACCGAGTCAAATTCAAAGCACTCTGTTTCATGCATAAAATCAAAGTTGGTAGTGCTTCAAAATATCTTCAATCGCTTGTCTGCCCGTATTTCCCATCTCGTCTTCTCCGCTCCTCCTCGCTAAAGAAGTTTGTCCTAAAATCAAGCTTTCTCGGATGGGTGGAAGATCTTTTTCCTACCTAGGGCCCTCGTTGTGGAACTCTTTACCTTTCTCATTACGAAACGAGATAGATCGCATCAAATTCCGTAAAGCTTTAAAAACTTGGTTATTTAACACCTAGACACTCATTTTTGCTTGACTCTCTTTACGCAACTCCGTATAACCGCGCCAGGAAACCCTTTTTGGGTAGCTGCAGCGCGTTATAAGTGCAAATAATAAAATAAATACATTTTGAACTGAGTCTACCAGGGCACCTGCACATATAAGTCTTCTGACGCAGGCCTGAAACATCTTTCAAGGTTTACTTGTCTGCATGGAAGACTTCTTACTGCCAGTTTCCTACGAGGCGCATGACTGCCTATCACAGTGCTGATGAGGATGTTGTTGTATATGTAAGTAAGCATATTGGTACAAGGCTGCCTCAGTTAGTTACATTATAAATCTGTAAATCTTTATGGAAGGGGTTCAATATAGCCCTTACTGGCTGATTTACCTAAAGGCCAACTTGTCTGGATTGATAAGTTGCTAGTTTCCAGTTTTCCAGTACATACCTATCTAGGTGTTTCTTAGCTTGTGCCATTGATTAGATAGCTGATTCTCTGCATTTTGCTAATGTTTGCATATTTTAATTCTAATGTTGTAATTGCAATGCTTTTTTATTTGCTTCATAAACTCTCTTTTTTGTAGTCTATTAGTTTTTCTAAACATCTTTCTCAATTTTAACCACTTTATATTTTCCTCCTAATATGTTTTGCTCTACAGCTCAATTCACATATCTGTTAAATATGATTGTTCATCTCTCTTTCTTTTCCTCAGTATGAATTTGATTTCTGCGTAAACAAACTTCACAAAATGCAAGCAACCTTTTCGACTTTACTTTCAAAGTTACACACTCTTTGAACAAATAGGAACATGACTTTCATATTTTTAAAATATTACTGGTCTTCTGAATGGTAAGGATTATTAACCCTTTCTTTCTCTCCTTTAAGCAAAGCCGAATTAGGTAGGACTTTTGTGCAGATCCACAGATACTGTAACTTTGAAGTAGATCCGCAGATACAAGCAGGAACACAAGCTCTTTCAAAAAAACAGGGCAAAACAGTTTCCCTTTGTCAAGATTTTGGATTCATGCCTACATTTTTTGTCCCAATACATCTCTTTCCCTACTTCTTTCACTACCACTATCCCTTCACCTTGATATTGTTGTCTTTTTTTTACCCTTGCCCCATGCTCCTATTGCTCTGCAGCTATGGTGACCAATATTGTAACATACTCTACTAACAGTAGGTCACAAATTCAGTACACTTTCTAGACCAGCATGCTAACTCCTATGCCAACTGTATCAAGTGTGGATGAGTGTTTGGACTTAATGCAAGCTTTTTGTTCGGTGGTATACACCAGAAATGGGGGCTAGCTACCCCTCCTGATATCTCCAATACGTCCTACACAGTAGGATTGCCAATAGGACTTCGGAGCCCTCTGCCCCCTCCTGCATCTCTCTACAAGTGCGCCTCCTGGTGCACTGCTGTTTGGTGGATGAATTCCATTTTACTCCTTCAGAATCTTGAGGGTCAAGTAGCCCTCCTGGTACCTCCTGTAAGTACTATATAGCAAGATGCTTGAGAGCTTCTCAGAGGCAAACCCCCCTTTCTCCACCACTCTGCAAACATGACTACAACTTAAAAAAAACTGAGAAATTCACTGACAAAACCAAAGGTTGCATGGACTGTATAGTTAGGAATTAGCATTTAAAAATCCTTAGATATTCACTGAAAAAAACAAAGGTTAAAAGGATGTTATAGTTAGGAAGTAGCATTTAAAAAGCCTTAGAAATTCACGGAAAAAAACAAAGGTTACAGAGACGTTATAGTTAGGCTCTGGTTTTCCTTGAACAAAACAAAAGAAATTCTGCTGTTAAAGTTAGTGAGCAAACTATAACTTGTGCCCCGCAATGTACAGCTTACAACCTCACAAATTGCATCACTCATGACATGGTCAGTGACATCACTGATGACATCACTGATGACATCTCAAATGATATTACTGATGACATCACTGATGACATCATTCACAGTTTCTCTGATATAGGCACTCACACCCCATATAACCTTTCATACACGCTCTTCAACTTCCATACTACCATAATCAAAGCCCATTTACACCCCCATGCCAGTACTTACACAGCCATTCACGGATCCATAGAATATGACAAACATCATCTCACTCGCCCATATTAACAATGATACACCCACTAAATCACTAATACAGCCACTTACATATCTACTCATATACCCATACAGCCACTCCCACACTGTGTCAGTCACACATAGAGCCACTCACACACCTACTCACTTAGCCATACAGGCAATCACACAGCCACTTACTCACCCATACAGTTACATACACACTCACTTACTCATACAGATACTAACACATACTTATTCACCTAAACAGTCACTGACACAATCACACTCACCCATACAGCCACTCTCACATTCATCATCACCCATACAGTCACTCACATACCCCAACACTCACCTAATGTGCTTTCCACATGCCCAGTTACTCACCCATATACTACTGACATTCACTGTACTGATACTCTCACATGCTGAAAGTGAGCATAAGTGCTTTGACAGTGAGGGAGCTGCATGTTAACAGCTACCTCTGTGTCAAAGAAATGCCAGCTCCTACAGGAGGTGGGGAGCCGGCAGGGACCGAGGGGTATTGAGGCTTCCCCCACGGTCCCCAACTGTAGAACACTAGAGGATGGGGCCTGGGAGGGGGACATCTCAACACCCCTCTTTAATAAAAAAAATTTTAAAGGGCCACGCCACGGGCGATGGGGTTCTCATGCCGAAATTGGCCCAGGGAAGAGGTCCATACAGCCTCCCTTCTCCATTGAGAAAAGGCCTTGCCACATCTGATGGGATCCCCGGGGCAAAATAAGCCCAGGGAAGGGGGGGGGCACATGAAAATCAATGAACAAATAAATAACAAATACAATAGATAAAAAGAAAGAAATCACATTAAATCTGGATGCCCCATGTAACTTACAACTAGTATTCCAAAAGATAGTAAAATCCTCAAATATTAGCTCCCTAATAACTTTCCACCCATTTGACAAATCACCACAAAAGATTCCAAATATATAGCATTTACTGCATTTTGAGATTATGTATTTTTTTGTTGTTGAATTGTTAAGGGTGCAAAAATAAAAGTGGGTTCGACAAGTCACTCAGGGCCATGCAAGGTGGCGTTGCTTGGCTAGATAAATCAGACTTTAGTACATTCTGCAGCACGCACAGAAAGAGGAAAATGCCTTTGATGATTGTTTTTGAGCAGGAAGGTGTCATTTACCAGAACAAAAACAATCATCTCCTCAGCACAGGCACCCTTGCGAAATGAAGCATGGCTGCTGTTTGTATACAGGCACAGGAAAGGAGAACAGGCATGAGCCATATCTTGTACATCCGGTGCATTCCAGCCCTTTTATTTTGACACATGGAAGCTCAGCAGGAAGACTTGCTGCGCTGCCATGCTTCAAAATATTGTAATTGAGGTCCTGTGTGTGGAGTGATGCAGGGATAACAAGAATAAGCTATTTCTCCTGCGTTGAAACACTTTGCCAGTCTTCATAGAAAATGTATATGCAATTCAGATAATCCGCAGGTCTCATTAAACATGTGATTCAGAAAGATGTAAAACAAACAACACAAACATGGCAACAGAGAAATGAAAACATGATGAAAAGCATATAATTCTTATATTCACTAAATTGGCAGTTCAGAAAACATAAATGTATTTGCATGTAAATTCATCTGTTAATAGCACAGTGCAAAACATTACAAGATGGCATTTTATATTTTGTGTGTAAACACATTCAAAATGAAGACAAGCATTATGACATCCCAGCAATCTCCAAAATTGTCAGCACAAAAACAAATGATCAAACAAATTAAATTGCATTTGCGTTAGTCCGAACGGGAAAAGATAGGCGTATTTTCCTATGTTCATTTGTTGTGTCTTCAAACGATTTTACAGAGACTTTCATGATTGTATACTGGGACTAGTTAGAGAAAAACGGTTAGTAATGTTTCATATACTAATTCTTTCATTCGAAATCACCCCAGCCACATCTATCAATTTAGTCTAGTGCATTATTACAAATACCATGTTCTCTTGTAACAAGTGCCCACAATTAAATAAATGCCATGGTAATATTTGAAAAGGGAACAACACTACATTGCATTAAAGCTCACTCTTGAGACTGTTAATGGTAATTGCTTGTCAATGCACGAAAAGAAATGCTTATTTTGCTAAATCAAATCCATATTGTTAGTCTCAAGTGCTCTGATGCTGAAAAATGTTTCAATCTGGCAATACTTAAATATTTTGAGAATATAAAACAAGCATTACATTTTGCAGATGTTAGGTTGTGTCTACTTAAAACAGGCTGACCATTTCACAGGATGAGATTCAGTTACAACACTTACTGAACACTTAGTGAAATAAATCCTTAAAATGAATGCAAAGTTTGATTGTTAATAATCCTCAAGTAATATGTTTAACCGCTTTAAGGGTGTTAGAATAAAGCTATTACACTATTGTATTTTTTTCAGTGTTGAAACAACTAAGGGGCACATGCATCATTGGTTTTTGCATTCGCAAACGGTGTGAATCGCAAAAATTGGAGAAGTGTGGCTCACTGGTTAGAGCAGGCAGACCCGGACGCTGAGATCAGGCCCGGGACCAGGGTTCAATTCCCGACGCGGCAGGGTCTTGAGCCCAAAATGTCCACGGACTCGGTAATTCTCGCTTCGGTGCCTACTCGGATCACAGGTTCACACTCTGCAACTCTGGGCAATAGCTTGCTTAATCTCCACAACGGCCCCCCGCGGCGGGATGCCTGGCTTTCACCTTGGGGATACCCAGGGATAACCAGGACGGGTTCCCAATGCAAAGTGCTTTGAGACCTGGCGGTGATATTGCGCTATATAAAAACCCATCCATCCATCCATCCATCCATCCAAAAATCGGCCGTTTGCTAATGCAAAAAACATTTTTGGGATGCATAATTTTTTTTCCATTTTTCGCAATTTAAGAAATCGCAATTTTTTGCGATTTCTTAAATTGCTATAATAATAATAATAATACTGGATTTTATACAGCGCGAACAGCTACCTCTCGAGGAGGTGTCCCGGCGCTAGTAGAACACAAGTAACCTGAGGCAAGAGAATAGGAGAGTTAACGTGGCTGGGTGAACAGCCACGTCTTTAGCAGTTTCTTAAAGCAGGGTTCGGAGGGGGCCTGTTGTATTGCTTGTGGCAGGGAGTTCCACAGAGCAGCGACGTTAGCTGAGAAGGTCCGACCTCCTAGTCGTGCCTTTTTCGCCCGCGGAACGATCAGTTGGACACGGTCATTAGCATTTAAGAAATCGCAAATTTTGCGGTTTCTTAAATGCTATGCATGATTTTCTTTAAATTGCGAATTCGCAATTAGGAAGGGAAAAATTACCATGAAGTAAACCTTCATGGTAATTTGCGAAATGTTTTAAAAATGCACAAAAGTGCATTTTTGAAACTTATATTTTACACACACACATGCCCTTGGGACATGTGTGTGAGTAAAATGTACTTATGTGACATTTCAGGGGTGCAGGGGGGGTCCTTTGAACCCCCCCGCACCCTTGAACTTGCATTCTCATTTTGCGATTCCTTAATTGCGAATTCGCAAAATGAGAATGCCTTCCCATTGATTCCTATGGGCCTCTAGGCACATGAGAATCAATGTAATGCGATTCCTTAATTGCGATTCGCAATTAAGGAATCGCACATAAAGAAAATTAAGGAATCGCAAAAACTTTTGCAATTTCTTGATGCATAGGGTTTTGCAATTCCTAAATTGCGATTCCTTAATTTTCGCAATTTAGGAATCGCAAATTCCTACAATGATGCATGTGGCCCTAAGCCTTGGTCACAGTATAGTTCCCAAATATGCAATTTTATCTTAACTAGGATTCATGATAGTTTACTAATGTGAAAAAGTCCCAAATAACCCACTCCCAGGGCAGTAACTCTGGTTTAGACTGTTGGCAGGAAGACCTAGGCGTTAAAAATGTTACTAATCTTTTCTTTTCATTTGTGGAGCGTTACAGAAAATTATCAACTTTAAAGGGAACAAAGTAAGACCTGCCTTTTCATAGCTGAGAGTAAACTTCATTGGTTACCTTTTGAAAAGCGCATTCAGTTTAAGGCTCTTTGCGTGTCGCACAAGATCTTGACTCTTCAGGTACCTATGGGGCTGTCATATTGTTAGCGTTTTATGTGCCACGGTGGCCTCTGAGATCCGCTGACCAAGCGTTGGTCTGCATTCCTCGAGTCTTGAAAGCCAGAGCTGGTGGTCGTTTGTTTCGCAGTCTGGCGGCAAAACTCTGGAATTCGCTCCCTGCCTCCATAAGAGCAATCCAGAATCACCTGGCTTTTCATAAAGCCATAAAGACCTGGCTTTTCCCCGTTCTCCCTGTTTAACTCTGCATTTTCTCTGCTGGTTCATGTCTTTGGTCTTTGGTGGCGCTGGGATGCCCCGTCGCTGGGGCAACCATGCGCAATACAAATCCGACTAATGAAGGTTGGCCACCATAAATGTTTGTAAACTAAGACCTATGAAGGAGAGGCCATTTTGATGCCAGGGCACAATTGCAGTAGGAATTGTAGTTGATTACAGATCAAGTTTGAAATTGATCAATTGGAAGGAATACTTCTTTCCATATACACACCCCTATCTGGGCCACTTATCTCATCTAGGGGCAGAAGGACTCTGTCATGTCAGATTTCTCTAAGTATAATTCACTATGTGATAGTTTGCAATAAGTTAGGCAGGATGTGATGCAAAATATGGAGGTTTGGCCACTGAAATTTTGGGCTCTGCCTATTGGGTACGAAGGGTCCAGGAGTCACTCCAACTCATGGACTAGTTAATCCTGTCAAAGTGACACCTCACCCACAGCTCATGAGAACACTTCATGGACCTGTGGTAGAAAAGAAGAGACCTGGTCCTTCTGGCTGTGATCTATGTAGAGACCTGAAGGCCTGGACCTTCTCCTCCTGGTTCCCAGTATTAAGAGAGAGACTACAAGGGTCAGTTGGCTGACCTCCTGTGTGGATACATTTATAGAACAAGCTCTCTGCAGCATTTTAGTTAGGTTTGTGGTAAAGAAATATTGTATACATGCAGACGCATATCTACAACAAACTAAAAGGAATTTTCCTGGAGAGAATTACTGACCATTAGCAACTGGACCTGACTTGGGCCCGGCTGGTGGCCTGTGCCATGCCTTCTTTACCCACCTCCACCTCTTTCTACTGCTCTGTTATCTTTTTGGCCAACTCACCTTTCTTTCTTTAGTATTGGTTTATTCCTATCTCATGTATCACTCCACCTCACCTGTAGCTCTACCTCTATTCTCGCTCCACTTCACCTCTCCTTACTCATAGTCATAGTCTAGCCAGAGTGTTTTACACAGAAAAATAGGAGAGGAGGTAAAAATGATGGTAAGAGGGTTCACGAGAAAAACTATTGTAATTTACCTAATGGAATAGTGAAATCATTGGAACAGATCTTTGTTGACTAAGCTAAATTAAACACTGAAAATTAACCAAGTCATTCATACTGTGCTTTTCCTAAAGTGGAGTAAAATCTTGTTGTGTGAAAAATAAATCTGGATCCCAAGCACAAACTGATATCAATTTATCAATGCTTTTTAAATGTTGCTGTTTTTCTATTTAGTTGGTGGAAACCAGGCAGTCTGAGCTTTTGGTTGTTTTTGAGTGAGATAGATAAATTACTTTTATTTGATTTAGTTTAAATCATAAAAGGGTGGCACATCCACCAATATACACAATGTACAAGGACGATTATATCAATGCATTAATTAACATGAGTCTCATTAAAATTTACAATAAAACAAGTTAAAAAGGATAGAAGCGGGTTCGTGATCTAAAGGAAGATTAGTGACGTAGATCGAATCGAGTGATTCCAGGATAAAGTGCTTGGTGCTGTAAACTAATAGTCTGCAATAGAAAAAAAAATAATTCATACTTTATCTAGGCTGGAGACTACTACTGTTGTTAATTTCCTATTATTTCGCCACAGTGAAGTATATGGGGCAGTAATAAATGGACTTCAAATTCTTAATTGCAATTGATCACCTTGTATCCCCAGTTAGTTTTAACTGGCAGTGCCTCTTTTAAAGTTCCTCTGCTGCCATAGACAGAAACGTTATTGCCTTATAAGCCAGTTTTACTGTTGAGCCTCCTAGGCATTTAATTACAGCAGTTCTGCAAGTCCTCATTTGTTCTTTGTTCAATAGTGGCCGTAGGGTTTCCGTATGTGTAATAATACCGGAAAAGTCATAGTAGGTGAAGTACTGACTCTTCTCCTTGGCCACACAGGCAGCAATCCATTGTGGGCCAAGCCCTTTTCCATTTTGGAGTGAGATCTTTTGATGAATACACACCCAGTCTCCGTAAAATCAATTTCTGCTTTTTTTGATTTGCGAAATGTTCTGTCAGGTATGATTGGGGTTTTAGCTTTTTGTATGTTGGCATTACCATCCAGGCTTTGGTTTTTGAAGTCAAGGAGGCTTTGTCTATTGCCTGAGATTGTAGCTTGATGGTTTTGTTGACTACTTGTTTAAATTCAGGGTAGGACAATATTGTATTCCAAGCGTCCTCTAGTTTTAGAGCTGAAATGGATTGTTTTAGGGAGAAGCAAGCTCTGTTAGTTGATCTGGATTGCTTTTCAACCTCCAACTAGCAATTATGTGTTAAAGAATCTTCCTCTGCTGCCCTCATTCTCCAATAATATTTGACAAGTGCCCCTTGTCTTGTTGGAATCTGATTTTGTTACCCGAATTCCAGTCTGATCAAGGCTTGTGGAAAATGGCACGGAATTAAAAATAGATTCTTAAAGAGTCTAGTTTGACCAGTATTTAAAATTGTTGCATCCTTTGTGTTCAGAAGTTCAGAACCATACGTAATTGATGGCAAAAATGTTGCCGCCATAACTGTCAATAAGAGTGTTGTTGAAATGTTGCTTAGTTATTTTTGCAAAATTTTCAATGCGAATAATAGCTGTTTTGCTTTGACTTTCCCTAGTTCTAGATGTTGCTTGAAACTAAGGTGTTGGTCTAACAGTACCCCCAGATATTTATATGTTCCCACCTGATCCAGGGGGTCACTGTTTATCGTCCAGGTAAATTTTGGTTGTTTTTTATGCAAGTTTGAAAAACACATATCTTTTGTTTTTCGAAAATGTATGATTAGTTGAACTGAAGCTGTGTATAGTGCTAATTGATTTATCAAGCGCTGTAGACCTCTGGGCGTTTGAGATAGCAGCACTATATTGTCCGCATATTGTAAACTTGTTGTTCAAACATTGCCCAGTAGGCAAAGGTTATTGTCTAGGTCGGCTGTGTAGATGTTGAATAAACAGGGAGCCAAAACACACCCCTGTTTTAAGCAATTTATGGTCGAGATTTTATTAGTTACACTTTGACCATCCCCATTTTGATTTGGACCCATGTTTTTGTGTATAGGTAAATGATTGCGTCTAACAATTTTGTGGGGCCTCCCCAAGACTTCGTTTTAGCCCATAGTAAGATCTAGGGACTTTATCAAAGGCTGCTTTGAGACCTACAAAGCAGGTATACAAAACTTTTGAGTTTAACTATTGCCTTGTTGGCCAGGAGCGTGACAGCTTGTAAGTTTGTTAGGGTGCCCATCCCTGCTCAAAAACCTGTTTGCGTATTAGGGATCAGTTTTGTAGCATTGACCCAATCCTCTAGATCTTTCAGCAGATTTGTTGCGTAGATTTTGGCCTCAACATCGATAAGTGCAATTAGTCTGTAGTTGGAAGGATCGGAACGAGCCCCTGATTCATGTATTGTTGTTTTTGAGTGTGCTATTTTATGAAGGTTTAACTGACATTTCAATATTGTCGATCATCAGGAGGGCTTGAGTAAGCTAAAATGGGTACTAATTTTAAAATTGTCTGAAGCAATTATATATCTTGTCAGATACTCCAAAAATCCTTAAAATGGCACTAGGAAAAAAGATCAATGAATTTCAGACTTTTTTGCAAACGTCTTGTTGAGAAGGTGGATGGGAAAGTCCTTCCTTCAAAATAAAAAAAACAGCTGTGATTTTTAATGTAGTGAAAGTTCAGAAAAGAAGATGTGGGACCTAATCCCAAAGTAAATGTGGATATCTATACATAGGCATGGACTACAGATTTGCGGCAATCTTCTGGAAGCAAGTGTAAAAATTTCCGAAGGTTCTTTAATTTACTAAAGCAACCAGTGGAAACCTGTTAAATTAGAAGGAGAGGTCGGCTTCCCATCTCACCCCCAAGTTTTTAACACTAGAGATGAGAGAGGGCGGAGGGCCCATTTCTGAAGGCGACCACAAATCTGACGCAGGCACTGGGACCTTTCCTAAAAACAGCACCTCTGTTTTTCTCTCTTTAAGCTTTAATTTATTTAGGTTCATCCAGAGGGCGATGTCGCGCAAACACCCTTTAAAATTCTTAAAAGTCTCTGACGTTTGCTCCTCATAAGAGAAAACCAACTGGGTGTCGTCAGCATAAGAAATTGCCTTGACAACCCAGTTAGCAATCAGAGAGAAGAGGGGAGCTAAGTACACATTGAAGAGAAAAGGGCTAAGCGCAGAGCCCAGAGGGATGCAACACCAGAGAGGTTTAGGTTTAGAGTAAATGGTCGTAGGGCGACTTTTTGAGAGCAGCCACTGAGGTAAGATTGTAACCAAGTCAGCGCCTTCCCCCCAAAGCCTATATCTTTTCATCTTTGAACCAATCGAGCATGATCAACAGTGTCGAATGCTGCGGACAAATCCAGCAGCACCAGCAGTGCTGATGCTCCTGAATCTAACGCACATCTCACTGAATCTGCCACCTCAAGGAGGGCAGTCTCCGTACTAAAGCCCGACTGGAAGCCAGATTGTGTTTCATGCATAACGGCATTACACTCAATGAAGTTAGTCAGTTGACGCTGGACCAGCTACTCCAGCATTCTACTCGGAGCGGGCAATAGAGAGATTGGCCTAAGATTGTTAAGATGTCCTGGATCTCCAGTGGTTTTTGTTCTCAAAGGGAGAAGGGTAGCATGCTTCCATTCATCGGGGAAAACAGCAGTGTCAAGGGATGTATTCCAGACATGAGTTAGCGTGTCAGTGAGGTGATGGGATATTATTTTCCAGAGTTTCAGGAGGCAAGGATCTTCTGGGGCCCCTGATCTACATTATTGATTTTCCACCATTGTCTCTTGATGCGAGATAGGTTGGAAATTAAAAAAACAAAGGAATCTCAGCACCCCTCTCAAAGAGGAGTTCCGATTTCACTGTAACTTCCAGTGCTGAAAAGGAGTCATAGACCTTTTGAATTTTATTTTAAAAAAACTAGAGATGTCTTCAAACAGAGCTAGAGAGGGTTGCACTTCGGTCTCAATTGCTTTGGACTTAAAGAAGGTCTGAACTACTTTAAACACCTCTTTGCTGGAATGATCTGATTTGTGGATACAGCAAACAATGTAATATCTCCTGACTTATGTAGGTTTTTCAAAGCATTTTTATAAATTGCTTTAGCCAGGACACAGTAGTTTAATCTCCCCAGGCGTTCTAAATTTATGCACCTCCTTTTTTCTTCTTTGAGTGCCTCCGAAAACCATGGAGCAGAAGGGGATAGTCTGCGAGATAGCATCATTTTGGCTTGGGCCATTGCCTCTACTGCCAAAGAGATCCATTGATTAATTGCCGAGGCATCTATATTAGGGTCTGAAGAAAGGGAGGGGGGATTATTCAGTAAAATTGGACCCAGCACAGCTGCAGTCTAATATTTCCACTTTATAATTACGGTAGGCCGCCTGCCCCAGCAACATAACTGAGAAAGAAATCAAATAGTGCTCTGACTAGACCAAGGGGCAGGGGGCTTCCATCACCATCAAAGAGATATTAGCAAATACTAAGTCTAGAGTGTGGCCTGCTTTGTGTGTGGGAGCAGATACCATTTTTAAAAGGTTGGCAGCTGCCAAGGAGGATTTCAAGTGGGCTGCTTGAGAGCAGCTGGAGTCATTCACATGGAAATTAAAATTGCCAAGAGCCATGTAGTTAGCATGAGCGAGCGATTTTTGGGCAAAAGATTACAGAGCGCATAACCGATATTTGCGGCGCAATCAGGTGGTCTACAGATAAGGGTGCCAGCTAAGGAGGAAGAGGGATTTATCCGGAAGCAAAAGTTGAGACCTTTCCTAATACCTTGTAAGTCGAGAGGGCTAGAGGAGACCAATTTCCATGACTCACTGAAAATAATAGCCACCCCACCGCCTCTTTTGTTGCCCTCTCAATTAGCGAAACACATTTTGAAACCAGGCGGAATGGCCATGGTGATAGCTGCCACTGTGACCACGTTTAGCCAGGTTTCTGTCAAAAACATGGCGTCCCAGGTGTACTCAATTAAAGCCAGCCAGATGTCATCAGCGTGTTTAGGGAGGGATCTACAATTGACTAAGCACGCCCGGAATGTGTCAGTATGCATCGGCACCAGGCCCTGTGTGCTAGTTGTCCCACATAGGTCTATGTATGTAGTCTTGCCCCACAGTTTACCACTTGCCCACAGGAGTGGTAACTGTCAGGTAGTCGAGTCATAGCAGGATCTAACTGGTGGAACTCAGGGCACATTACATTTCTGCAAAACAGCAGCTCATTCCGAGACCCACAAATGACCTTCTCTTCTCCAGCCCCCCGGCAGCATGGCGGCTGGCCGCGTTCAGATCGCGTTTTACGTAATGTTATATTTATTGCTGATAAAATAGTAAATCTTATTTTTAGTGGTGTAAAATATGTTGTTAATGTTGTGTTGTGCTAGGTAGGAGTAATTTTTTTTATATTTATTTAGTAGAAAAACATTTTCTTTTTAATGTGGAGGGAAATGTATATGTATTTATTTTAATGTGTAATAATTTATTTTATATTGTAATTTATATATGTATGTGTTTTATTTATTATAATATATAATTTGCAATATTTTTTGTTTGTATCTTATTTTTAATTAAATTGTAAATTGTGTTAAGATGGACCAGTGATGTAGACATATGAGTAAGAGTGTATAAAAAATATGATGTGTCATTTAGTTGAAAATGTTGCAAGAGACTTACTTAAAATAAGTTGTGGCATGTGTTGCATAAAATGGGGATGCCTAATGAGGTTTTATCTTTAATCATTCGTCTCCATGAGACTAACTATGTTAGAGTGCATTAAGGTGACCAAGGCCAGCTCGCCAATCCAATTAACCCGTTGGCTGCTTCCGCTTTTTTGCGGCTGTGCGGCCATTTTAAAAAACGGGCACGGTCGCGTCGGCCATTGGCCGACGGCAGCACCAGCGAGGTAGTGCTACCGTCGGCCAATGGCCGACGGCAGCAGCCAACGGGTTAATGTCAACAGGGGAGTCCGTTAAGAGTGCATGTTGGAACCAATTCTTTTTTTTACTTTATTTTAATAATGTAGTCTGATTTTTTGTCTCTACATCCTGCAGATGCTCCCCTGGTAGGGAGGGAAAGATTGTGCCCCTTTTATTTGTAGGTGACACCTTTTAAGTGTACAAAATTTCATGGGTTCTCCAGTTGTTATTAAACCGGTTTCAAGCTTTTTGGTATTGTGAGACCTTGAGATCAATTACTAAAGATATGGCCATAAACTCCCATAAGTCCAATAGTGGGAGGCCTACACTAGGAGGGGTTTTGCTTGAGGGGGTAAGCACCTTTGACTAATAGGACAATTACATTTTCAGGCAGCATGTCATGGAAACACTACGGGGCTGATTTCGATCCGGGTCAGAAAGCACTCCAACCGAGCTGGATCCGGAGTGTTTTCCGACCAAGCCGGAGTCCTGCAGTCCGACCGAGCGAGTACGATGCAGCCGTATGCTGTTGGACTCGGTTCGGTCGGACTCCCATAGAAGTCAATGGGAGCCTGTCGTACGACGCGTACATGGGCTCCCATTGACTGAATGGGTATGTCGCGGACAAGTGCACCCCCTACAGTAGGTACACGTTGGTGCCACCCGCAACGTACATGCCTGTGTTGGGGAGACCCTTGGGTCTCCCCCTGTGTCCGAGTCGTAGAGCTGCGGGTGACAGGGGGTCCGACACGGATCCCCAAAGGCAACGTCCCAGACTTTTTGCGAGCCAGACACTCCTGCTTGCACAGGCTGTCCGACACGTGCATCGTACTGGCTTGGTCATAAATCACATCCATTGCACGCCATGGTGAGCTCACAGCTAAGACGTATGGAGCGGGCCAGACCCGGGAATGACTCGGTCGGTGAATGTCACGTAGCTCGAATCGTGCTTGCTCGCTCGTACAGCTGTACGAGTTGGTCGGAAAACACGCGTATGGCTCTTATTTTTTCCGGACGGATTGCGTTCGGTGCCCTTCTGATCCAGATTGGAATCGGACCCTCAGTGTTAAAGATCTCCTTGAAGCATAAGCAAATATTTGGTGCACTTATGAAGGAACATCATGCATCATCCAGCAAACCACTTCAAGACGCCCAACTGATTTATGATTTAAAAGCTGTAATTTCTGCCCTCAATGAAGCTGAAATGTTGGGGGTTTGCTAAAATAGATCACCTGTTTAGATCCGAACATACGTTTTTGAGAAAGTTGCCTTGCTGCACTACGTTGCTTTAGAGATTAGTAAATCTGGCCTCAAGTACAGAAAGTCTAGAAATCTCATTCTTCTGAAATGTTCTAGAGAGAAATCCAGAAAGCATATCAATAGTATCACATGCAAATGTTTTGTTCTGCCAGAGACTGGTCCAAACAGTGTTCACTATGGCCACATGCATCAATCATTTTTGTGTGCGCAAACGTGACGATTCTCAGAATCGGCCCACTTGCGATCGCAAAAAATGCTTCATACATGCGTCAAACCCTATTTTGTGATTCAGTAACCTATTATCGAATAGCAAAATGGGTTTGCGATTCACTATTTCGAAGGGGCGTGATTAGGAGCGTTCCTGCCAAATAGCGAATCTTAATGGTAATCATGAATATTTTGTGACCGTGAATGCTGTCGCAAAACATTTGCATGTCACCACCTACTTCAATTAGGTGGTAACCTATTTGCAAATGGAAACCTTAGTCAATGTTTGTAAAATAATTGGCACTGCCAGTTCTTAAAGAATGAAAGTAAAACTATTCATTTTTCTTTCTGTAAAGCAGCCTGTTTTCCTTTAGGGAACACGGGCTGCGCTAGAAAAAAGATTGCTTTATTTAAAAGCAATCACAGACATGGTGGTCTGCTGACACCAGCAGGCCATCATCCCAGTGATTTTTGCGATTTCTAGGGCGTCGCAAATTGTGATCTACCTCATTAATATTAATGAGGGAGGTTGGTTTGCGACCCACTACGAATCAGTATATGAAACTCATGGAGCTTCATACATTGGAAATTCTGAATACCTAATTGCGATTCTCAGAAAATCGCAATTAGGTAATCTCAATTTCCAATTTGGATACATGTGGCCCCAAGACTTTACTTGCAAGCTAACCTTATTCCCTGCAGCAATGGCTTGGTAGAAATTGAATGAAAACATTTTTTTAAGCTGACTTCCAACTTCTAAATGTACTTATAAAGTTTTTGAGCCTTATGGTTTTAAAAGGTGTCTCTACGTTGCAGTAAACAGATTTCAGTCTGTACTGGAAGACCTGGTACTTCTAAGGTTTTTCAGTTACATTTTTGTACAAAATCACCCATTGTGTTTGTGTTGCTACAAAATGCAGAAACTGGTGTCTTTGAGGCTCTTTTCAAGTAATTGTTTTGTGTTTCTTCCATGTATACTTGATCTGGTATTTCTGCACATTAGGAAGAAGAATATTTTATGTTTTATTTATCCAGCAGGTATATGATTAGGGAGCAGATTTAAAAACAAAAGGGATGTAAACCTGATCAACTTTTTTTATTTACTTTCCAGCACAAAATTCTGGAAAGTTGCATGAATGTCAATACGTAGGCTAATTGTCCGGGCAATTGTCCTGTGCCTGCATTAATCTGCTTTAAAGGGATGTTCTCTATGGGTGGTACTGAGAAGTTCCCATTCAAACACCCATGTTTTATACTCAAAACCCAATCTACTTACAATAATAGGCAAGGTTTTGCACAAAACAATAATACCACTTGAAAGCAGGCATTAAAAAAAGGAGAGATGCTGATATTTCTCCTACATTTTCCCACTGTGCATGCGTGCTACACTGTGTACAGAAGACATCCAAAGTTAGAAGAACCTTAAACTTTGTTTGTGCATAGTATGTTGTACTGCAAGAGTATCCTTTCAGTACAAAACATATGATAGACTTATGCAGCTACCTTTACACTGTAGCAAAAGGGGAGTGCATGGTGTTCAGCAGCCTGAATGTGCACCAACGCTACAGAGAGAGCAGGATAGTACCATATCATAATAGATAAGGCACTTTCCTGCTCTCTCCCTGTCGCGCAATGCAGCGCAGCAACTTTGGGTGCTGCGCTGCATTAGGTAAAAGTTTGGGCATTCGTTTTATCTTCATCTAGACTTACCTGTGGCACAGTGTAGACCATATCTTTTGTAAAAAAACATTGGTGATTCTTATCTGTATACTTTATTTTTACACTCATTACACCTTAATATTTAAAACATGCATTTAGCATAAGCTGAATGACATTTCTACGGGAGACAACTTACAAAAGGTGCACAAAAAATCCGGATTTTGGACTTTAATGCTGCCCAACTGGCGCTGTCTCATTGTCAATCAGATTAAGCTCAACAGCAGCTGCTGAAACATTGTTATAAGAATGACAGACAAGGGTGGTAATTTCAAAGCTTTATATAAGGAATTAATAAATAGATTACATAGAATATGCCATAAGTAAATTTAGCAGAAAAGCAGACAGATCATAAGAGCATAGAACGTTATACAGTTCTAAGCAAAATCCAGCATAGATTTGCCTTCTAAAAATGTTGAAAAGTGTCTCCTCCACACAGAACTCTACATATCCTCTTATAAGCTTTTAGACAAGAACATTCATACACAAGTACATGGTTCTCAGGACATGCACCAATGGGAAGGGAGCAAGAAGAAGCATTCTATTACAGAACACACTGGATGATTCTCTGATGGTAGGAGTACATTGGGTCTACAGCCATTCTCACAGTTGATTCGAGCATATTTTGATTGATACATTGTATAGCAATAGCCTGGGATAACTGAAATATGCTTTGCAGCCACTTTTAATATACATGAAGACCTGGGGGCTGGCTACATTTCCGATCAAATTGCAGTGGCACCGATTCTAGGGTGGTTAAGAATTTGGGCACAACAAGCTCCGAATTTAAACCAACTAATCATCCAAGATTGCTTGTCCCTAGATAAGGCTTTGGCGATACCTTGGATCCGCTATATTAAAACGCAAATGGATTCAATGGGTTGCCCTGATTTGTTTACAAACCCTAGACCCTTAAGTAAAATCCCTATCAGGGCGGTTAAATCTCAATTCTTAAACAGGGCGATGTTACAAAGGGAAGAAGATGAATTGGTTAAACCCTCGGTCAGAAATTTTGTTATGCGAAGCACAGGGAGAGGGATGCAGCCATATTTAACCTATATAAGCAAGCCATTCCATCTGTTTGTCTTATTAAGGTTTAAGCATAACATGTTACCATGGCTGCTATCTTTCCCTAGAGGGTTTGGTAAAAGTGGGACTTTGGGGCCGTGCCCATGTGACAATAACTCTGAGCAAAAACATGCTCCACATGATCTTTTTTTGCAAATTTTATGTACTACCACGTAAAAAATTCATCTTGCCACTGTTATGAGGTTATAACTTAAAGCAGGTCAGACCAGCCCTGGCCTATTTACAAATGCTGGGGACCACTGTGGTATGTTTTGGGGTCTCAAGTTATATCGTTGGGGCGTTGAGATGTAGAAAGAAATTACCGTTATCCTAAACCGCCCGTCTCGACCCCATTCGGAATGCTGCCCCCAGTATTTTTAAGATATCTTCATGCTGTGACGAGTATTAGATGAATTTTGGATTTTTTAGTAATTTAATAATTTTTAGCGGGTGACAAACTTTTTATCTTGTTCTTGTTCATGTGTTCGCCAAACGTAAAGTGCTCTTCATTTTCAGAATGTATTTTGATGTGTTAGCTGTAATGTGTTAATATGATTATCTGTGAAATGCTTTGATGGTTTTAAACATTTTAACCGAATAAAGTAAATCTTTGACTTGGCTTTGCTAGGTACAGTGAGAGAAAGTCTCTGACAACACTCTCTGTTTATTAGTTTGGACCCTAGTGATGCTTTATTTAGAGCAAGGAGGACAGCAATAGTCACTTCGTGATATATTGTGGCATTTTTTCAAACTCGCCACCTTCAAGGTATAAATATGCCCACACTTGCCATAGCAAACACACCGTGGTTTGGAGCAGTTTGACTATCTACTTGCCCGACGCAGCTCACTACAGCAAGTGCCAAAGGAACCCTACCCTCCAGCAGATGCTCTGAGAGAGACACTGTCTTTTCTCTTGCTGAGAAATCCAGCTCCAGTGTTTCCAAGCTACACTTGCGGGTTGTTAGGAAATCGAGTCCTGAGACAGAGAGATACCAGACCTCCTTCATTCTAAACCAAGACACGGAGCTGATTAGACCCTAAGAGAAATCTTGGATAGATTCTTGGCAAAATAATACTAGATTTATGCTACACCCCACTTACTACTTCCCTCGTACTAGACTTAGGTGAGGTACATCGGGGTAGGTGTTTAGAAGCACCAGTTGAGTACTTTCAGTCTTTATTTATTCTTGTATGTATTCTATGTATTTTATGGCTTAGAAACCATATCATGCTTTTACAGTATTATTTTATAATACTCTTCTTGGTGTACGCATTATACTTTACAGCCAGTATTATGATTGTAGCAGTTAATTTCTTCTGCATGAGAAAGAAGACTGTTCAATAAATACTTTTTATTGAAAACGCCCGTCTCTCTATTTCTCTGCA
This sequence comes from Lissotriton helveticus, assembly GCF_964261635.1. NCBI lineage: Eukaryota > Metazoa > Chordata > Amphibia > Caudata > Salamandridae > Lissotriton > Lissotriton helveticus. The sequence goes on from NC_136059.1 coordinate 1,293,506,988, forward strand.
CCTCTGGTGAAACGAAGCATGGGCGATTGACTGAGTAAAATATCTATCTATTGTTTCCATGACTCTGAAGATCAGTTTCATCTTGGGGAAACGAAGTTGTCATGTTTATGCGGTTGTCAGAAACTAATCCCTTCTTGTTTATTCAAGAACGTTTCTAGTGACCTCTGAGCTAGCTGGCACTCACAATTAAGTCTAATATATTCAATACAGATCTAGTCAACCTCAGTCCTGAGTCTAATCTATAGGATATATTATTCCAATGCACAGAGCCAATTGGGAATATAGGAACTACACTACACTATGATGGTGCTCTAAAACAGAGATCTAAATCTGCTTGCAACCGAACCCATTTTATATTTTGATATCATAGGTGAGAGAGACACAACATCATCAATCAACACAGTAACACCTAACTCTATTCTGTGAAAAGACTGTAGGGTTCAGTTCAGGTCATCATACTTTATTTGTTTTTTCAGTTAAAACCCTAAAAGTCATACAAACATCAAGAAGAAGAATACCAACTTTTATATAAAAAAAAAAGAACCAATACAATAAGACTGCTATAGACCCCTGATTTCAGGATTAAAAGATAGGTCTCACTAACCAATTTAATCACAACTGGACTGAAGCCTAATGGTGGCCCTTAAAAAGCTACGCGTATACAATACAGAGTCACTTGAAACAAGTTATAAAAAGATAAAAGCAGGTCTGACCCTCTTAAAACAAGATTTTTTAAGAATTGGAATAATGAAAACTTTCTGGGAGCCTCGTAAAAACTGCAAAACATAAAAAGTACATCATATCCTGAGGAGACTGTCCGTCGCAGCCACAGGTTATGAGACATTGCCCTCTATGAACACCAGGTGGTTGGGTCAAAAGGTAATGAAAACGATCAATCCGAAATCAAGTCGATGGAAAGTGATCATGGATACTTTTTACTCCTAAAAGATATGGTTCAACAGTTGGCATGGTTTGTAGGCAAAATATACCTCCGCACGCTGGGCTTTTTCAGCTCCATTTCCTCTCTATCCCAAAAGCGCCTTTCGAAAAAATGCTCTTTCAGCCAAGTTAGATACCTTCTACATATCTCTTCTTGGTTGTCAAATAGATATGCCCTTCCTAATCTGCACAGACATTCTCCAAATATTCCACAGAAACTGCTGTTTTGTATTCTACGGAACTTATCCGCAAGATGGTGGACGAGGGTGAAACAGCAGCGTTGGTCATGCTTGACTTAAGCGCCGCTTTTGATACGGTGCTACATGCCACGCTGCTGTCCCGGCTCTCCGACATTGGAGTAAAAAACGATGCATTGGAGTGGATTAAATCTTTCCTCACCAACAGAACCTTCCAGCTTCACTGCCCACCTTTTAAATCATCCTCTCGGACCGTGAGCCATGGGGTTCCACAGGGCTCTAGTTTGAGCCCTACTTTGTTCAACATCTATATGGAACCCCTGGCTCAAATCATAGAGAACTTCGGCGTGGGCATAGTTAGCTACGCCGATGATACGCAGCTCATGTTTAAGCTTACTCCGGATACTGACAAGTTTGCTTTAAACTTCTCGGAGTGCATGACTGCTGTTGCCAGATGGATGGACAGTAATTGCCTCCGGCTAAATGGTGATAAAACAGAGGTATTAGTGATAGGGAACAAAACCTCCCTTTGGTCTCAAGCATGGTGGCCTACATCGCTTGGTGAATGCCCTCAACCTGTCGAGAAAGTTAAGAATCTTGGGATCATGATCGACTCGGATCTTTCAGGCAAATCCCAAGTTCACAAGATCATTGGCAAATGCATCGGAACACTAAGAATCCTTAGAAAAATCATCGACCTAATACCCATTACAGCCAGGAAAACCATCGTGCATGCTCTTATCACGCCGCACCTGGACTACGGGAATGCCCTTCTGTTAGGCATTAACCAAAAACTTCTTCACCAGCTGCAATGTGTACAAAATGCAGCCGCCCGATTGGTATTAGGCCTTCCGAAAAGAACCTCAGCCAAGACAGCACTGTCCAAATTGCACTGGCTCCCCGTAAGGGAAAGAATAAAATTCAAGAGCCTCTGCTACGTTCACAGGATAGCCAACAACAAGGGCCCCATATATCTAAGAAGCCTCATGACCATTCATCGCCCTACTCGTCATCTGAGGTCCTCAGGAATGTCCCTTTTCAAACTTCCCCGAGTTCAAAAAGCTAAAATCGGTGGTCGCTCCTTCTGTTATCTAGGTGTGAAACTCTGGAACGCTCTTCCGATTCATTTAAGAATGGAACCCTCTGAAACTCTTTTCAGAGCGAACCTGAAAACACACCTTTTCCCGCTATAACCCTGGCCCTCTCTTTTCCCCCTGACTCGTTTCTCGGATGAGAGTCTTCAGTAATTAGCGCGGGGATACACAGTTGTGCAGCCATGCGCTCAATAAATGTTTTTATTATTATTATTATTATTCTAATGTACTTTAGCCAACAATACATTTAATGGGATCAAGGGAAAGGCAACTCCTTGGAATTTCCCTACTAAGGGCATCTTGTTTTTTGGTCCAAATCTTCATTCACAAAGGTAGGCGACGAAAAGCCAACTCATCAGAGAGAAAGGCCATCCCCAACTCTTCGTGCACAACATACAAAAGGGAGCTCTGCGGTAAAGAGAGCACCTATCTGACTGCAGGGTTTATTTGCAAGCCTAGTGCACCGCTGGAACATCACTTTCATTGATGTTGCGGTGGCGCACAGGGCAGAGCCATATCTACGAGGCCACGGAGAGCCTCCCTGAGTGGCTTTTAATGGCCTCATAGATATGATGTAAGGCAACCAGGTGCAAGTCGGTGCGTTGCCTCACAATGCTTTGAGGAGGCATGGTATGGGCATTGTGATGAGTGTTTCTACTTAACGCAAAGGTCTTTGACACATTTCCAGATTTAAAACAAAGCACAAGTCTGGGAATGCGTCAAAACCCTTACCCTCCCTAGCGGAGAGATAACGGTTGTTTTTATGGAGGAAGGTGTCCTTTCCTGAGCAAAAGCAACCCTATTTCAACACAGGCACCCTCCAGCATGGTGCAAATGTACCTGCGTTGGCACTAAGCAGCCATTCATGCACCAGCCCACTGTAAGAGGACAGGAATGCACCGTATCTCATAGATATGATGCCCTTCCCTTCTCTTTTGACGCAGGCCAGTGCAGCAAAATGGCGAGCAGTGCTGCCCTGTGCCAAATTGTTGTAAATGAGGCCCTTAATTGATAGACTTTATACTTTACCCAAAGGAAATTATACCATGATGCCAACTTTTCTGTGCATTATCCACATCCATTCATAATATTGGTTTGAATTTTTACAACAATCTTACCAAAAAGTAGGTGGAAAGTTTGTTCTCTAACTTCATATAGCTAATTATAATGGAAAGTGTACGGATATTGTATGAACTTGAATTTTCGATTACATTGGAATGTTCTAGATTAAACTACACGTTTTTAATACAATTAAATAAACACATGTATACTTCAATCACTAAAATAATTTTTTCATTCATGAGTTAAATTTGTACTGCATGTCATAAAAATTGTTTACAGAACTACTGTAGTTTATTTCATTGCTGCCACATTTGTAAAACATGTTTATACCTTTCACATGCATCAGAGCAGCTGAAGGTGCCGCCTTGATGGTTATATTCATATGACCTGCTAAAATAATAATTAAATCGTTAATTTAATACAAGAAGTCATAGGCACCCTCCTTTTCCTTTCTATCAAGGTCACACTCGTAGAGGCCTAAACCTACATATTCCAACAGTTTAGTGGGTATCTCTTGGACAGACTCGATGTTCTGCAACTTCGCTGCTTGACATGTTATCCAGTAACAATGATTCCCGTTTTGAGGGTGAAATATTACTTTCCTATGATGTTTTTCTGTCACACAAACTCGATCATTAAAATCCCCTTGAACCATGTTCATGTTCTTTTGTCAGGACTTAAATGATTTACAGAAAAGAACATTGGCTATGTCAGATTTTTTAATGGTGCCCTCGAGCTTCTTCTGTGCGGCATGCTCCGCCCAAAAATGCCAACAAATACATCAGCATTCTCACATCACCTTACCTGATCTTTTTTTAAGTTCAAAGAAGTTTATTTGATATCAAAATGAGAAAAGCAAGGTGCCAATACAAAATACAATAAAATATAAATCATTAAGAGTTATGATAAATAAGCCAAACATGAGGTTGCATATAGTGTCAAAAAGGAAAAAAGGAAATAGGAAAAACTGGGCACTGGAATGAAGGAAGAAAAAAGCATATAAGCATTAATCATAAAATCAATAAAGAACCTGAGAGAAAAGCAAAAATGATACAATGAGGAAAAGAAAAATGGAATGCAGTGAGCATTTTAAGGAGGCTTGAGGACTTCTTGTTGCGAAGGCAATGGGCGGAACGAGCGATTAGCACAAGTATCCAAGTAAAGCGTGATAGGGAGCCATAAGTCTAAACGCTTTGCGGCCATGTGAGCCGGAAAAACAAAAGCAGTGTCAAGTCTGTGGTTATGGCAAACATTAAACCACCACGCCTTAAAGGAGACATTGGAGGAGTCCTTCCAGTTTACCGTTATCTGTTGGAATGCAGCAGCCAGTAGCAAGTCAATAATCTGAGGCTTTAGTTCAACATTATCCCAGCAAGGGGAAAGGCTCCCCAAGAAAATGTTTATGTGAGAGAAAGGAATACATGTGTGAAATATCAAGTTAATTTGAGCCCAGACCTGTAACCAAAAAGCATGAACAGAGGTACATAAGAACAACATATGAAACAAAGTTGCTTGTGGGGAGGAGCAGGACCAACATGTATGAGGAGTATTTGGGAAGCGCTTATGGAGGTCTAAAGGTGTATAGAGGAGTCTATTATAAATAAAAAACAGGGACTATGTCAGGTTTGCCGCTCTTGAGGATTTACGGATCTTAATCCAAACTTTGTCCCATAGTGAAATTGGCCATGACGTGGAAAGGTCTTGTTCCCAACATTCCTCTACTTTAGATTTAGGCCTAGGAGAGTGAGTAGTGTGAAGGTATTTATAAATGGAGGAGGCCTTTGGAGTCCTGCGTAAAAATGAGTGAAGTAAAGAGACGGGAGTGGGAGAAGCAGGAAGTGAATGTAGCTGAGAGAGCTGATTATAAGTTGTTAGCACTGCCTCCCTAAGTAAATGATAATTACGGGTGAAGGAGGTTGGTAAGTCATAGAGGGAGCGGAGAATGGTAAAAGACAAGAAAGAGGATTGAGAAAAGAGTTGAGAGACCCATAACAGCCCCCTATGATGCCATGCTTTCCAAAAGAAAGGTTTGTTACGAATAAGTAGGGTGGTGTTATGCCAAATGGTGGAGCAAAGGAAATCAGCAATGGTCGTGGGAGGGGAATGGGAAGAAGATAGGAGCAGTTTAGTGGTAAACTTATGAATGGGAGTGGAAATGGAAGAAGGTTTACGGGAAAAGGAAAGATACTCAGCAAAAGAAAAAGGAGAGAGAAGAAGACGTTCAAATTTAGCCCATAAAGGACAAGGGGTGCTGGGATCTTGCAGCCAGAAAGAAGCTTGCCGTAATAAGAACGCCTTATGGTAAGCAGGAAAGTTTGGAAAGTTAACTCCCCCCGCTGTCTTAGGACGAGCCAATCGAGCTAGAGACATTCTAGGCTTTTTCTTATTCCAAAGGAAGGACATCAGGATGGAGTTGATTTTCTTAAAGAATTTGGAAGGAATGGATACCAGAATGTTGGAAATAGTATAGAGGACTATAGGAGACAACATCATTTTAATAGTATCAAGGCGACCCCACCAGGACAAGTAAAGAGGATGCCACTTGGACGTTAAATCAACTAATTTTTGGGTGCATTTAGATAGACAAAGGGAAACAGTATCTGGGATGGTAGGTGTAATATGCAGGCCAAGGTATTTAATATGGGAGGATTTCCATGTGAAGTTGGAGGCAGTAAAATCGGGTTTAAATGTGAATTTCGTTAAAGGTAGGATCTCACATTTATCAATATTGAGTTTGTAACCAGATATTTGGGAATATTCATGCACTTCAGCAAGGAAGGCGGGAATCGAATCAGTGGGGTTAGAAATAAAAAGAAGATGTCATCCGCGTATGCGGCTAACTTGACTTGAGAGTCTGATATTTGAAAGCCTTGAATTGTAGGGTTCTGACGAAGTTTGGAGAGAAAGGGTTCTAAGGCTAAATTAAAAAGAAAAGGAGATAATGGGCATCCTTGGCGAACACGCCTTCCCAAGTCAAAAAAAGAGGAGATTTGACCATTAGCACAAACAGCTGCACGTGGATTGGAGTAAAGTAAAGAAATCAGAGAAATAAATTTGGGACCAAAACCAAACCAACGAAGGTTATGAAAAAGATAGGTCCATTCAACTCTATCAAACGCCTTTTCGGCATCAAGGGCAAGGGCCGCAAGGGAATGGGGTAAGTGACGGGACTTAGATAAGACGTTGAATAGCAGTCTAGTATTGTCAGTGATAAAACGTCCCTTGACAAAGCCTGATTGTTCCTCACCCAGAAGATCCGGGAGAAGAAGATCAAGACGTGCTGCAAGAGATTTCGCAAATATTTTATAATCAATGTTAACCAAGGAGATTGGCCTATAATTCTTACAGTGTTGAGCATCCTTCCCCTCCTTGGGTATGAGGCAAATATGTGCATCAGAGAAAGAGCCTGAGGAAGAACCCAAGGTGAGGAAAGCATCAATGAGGGAGTGTAGTTTACGGATGAGAAATTTTGAAAAGTGAAGGAAAAATTCAACAGTAAAGTCATCCGGCCCAGGAGCTTTATCTTTTTGGAGATTCTGAAGCGCCGTAAGTAACTCTCGTTGAGAGATATTAAGCTCTAGATGGGAGAGGTCAAGTGGGAATTGAGCTGGTTTTTGAATATTGGAGAAAAAACGGTCTAGGGATTGAGAGGAGGGTTGGGTTTCGGAAGAATATAAGGTTTTGTAAAAGGCAGAAAATTCAGCAAGAATATCTGTATCTTTATGTTTGAGAACAGAGTGTGTGTCATAGATGGAGTCAATATTTAATTTGTTATGCTTTACTTTCAGATAATTAGCAAGAATCTTCCCAGCCTTATTTTTACCCCCGTAAAACTTTGCACTCGATTTTAATAAATATAAAGACGCGTCATCCGTTGACTTTTTGTTAAATTTCATTTTAGCAATGATCAAGGCTGTTAAGCTGTCCTGCGAACGGGAGGTAAAATAAGAATGCTCCAATTTCTTAATGTCAAGGAGGAGAGTTGCTATGAAGCTACGAGCAGCTTTCCGTTTTTTTGCCACAAAACCAATAATAAAATCCCTTGCTGCAGCCTTGAAGGCATCCCAAATGGTGTGCTTAGGGATGGAGGGGGTATCGTTAAGTAAAAAAAATTAATCAGAAAATTCAATAAAGGATGCAGTGAACTTGGGGTCTAAGAGAAGGGAATTATTAAAGCGCCATCGCTTGTGTCCAACTGATTTAGGGAGGATGTCAAGTTGAACTAAAGTCAGGGCATGGTCTGAAAGTAGTATCGGTCCTATCTCTGCGTGAGTAAGAGTTTGGGCAATATCATGAGAAACAAAAATGTAATCAATCCGAGATTGGGAATGATGACAGGGAGAGTAAAAGGTGAATTCCTGCAAAACTGCATTACATAAACGCCAGGCATCAATAAGTTTATGTTGCGTGATAGCCTGAGAGAAAAGTTTATGTGACTTATTAGGAATAAAATTAACCTTGGAGGGCCTATCCAAAAAGGGATCAAGGGGTTGGTTGCAATCTCCTGCTAAGATAAAGTTACTATCAAAAAATCTGGTGATATGCTGGGAAAAGGTGTACCAGAAGGTAGGATCGCCGGTAGTGGGGGCATAGACATTTAAAAGGGAAATTGGAACATTCTTAATAGAGAGCTTAACAAATGCCCAGCGACCAACATCATCTGATTCTTGATTAATCAACGAATGAGAGAGATTCTTGTGACATAAAATGGCTACTCCATTCCGCCTACCATCCCCTGGAGAGTAATATACATCACCCACCCAACTTCTTTTCAACTTAGCAGACTCTTCAGCAGATAAATGAGTTTCTTGCAAAAAAGCAATATCAACATTTAAGCGTGCAAGGTGTGACAAAATCCTCTGTCGTTTGATGGGAGAGTTAACGCATTTAACATTCCATGTAACTATTTTTAACGACATATCATGAAAACTAATAATAAAGTATCAGGAAAGAAAGAAGAGTAATAAGTGCCCAAAATAGTAAAATAAGTGAAGAGAATATGAATACCAAAAAGAGGTAAGAGAACAAGAAGTTGAAAAACAGCAAGGAAAAGGTACAAGTGAATAAACAAGAGGTGTGTTGGAAGAATGAGAAAAAACAAAAAAGAAATATGCCAAAAGGAAATAAGAAGAGAGAAGAAAAATGAAGAAAGAGGGGTCAATAAAAAAAGGAACAAGGTCGAGAGCATATGACAAGCAGCAAGGAAAGGATCAAAGAATAGAAAGAAAGAGAAAAAAGAAAGGAAAGAATGCAAATAAAGAGCAAATATGTGAAATGGAAAAGTGGTAGTGAGAATCAAGTAAATGAAGAAATAAAGTAGAGGACTATAGATGCGAAGAAGAGAGATATGAATAAGGCAAAGACAAAGAAGTGAAGGAAAGAGAGAAAGAGAAGACACCTTTGAACAAAGAAGAACTAGAGTAAAAAAGAAGATCAAAGACAAAAAGGGAATATCGAAGAACAAGGGAAGGAAGGAAAACATACCTACGAAGGATAAAATTGAGGAAGGGTGATCACGGGGTAGGGGAGACGAGAAGAGAAGACTGACTGAAGGGGGGAGCGCCCACTGGGGAAGGCGGAACATCCGATGCAAACGAACCATCAAACCAAGGGAAGGACACACTGTAAACTGTGAAACCTGTGGGAGAAAAAGGAAACAAAAGAGTTGAGGAGAAGGAAACATCATGAGGTTTACTGGTAGAAACGAGATACTAGAATAAGTGGGAAAGAAGTGAACATAATATGGGAGTGGAAGGGAACAAGTGTAAAGGAAAGGAAGCCAAATAGGAAAAGGGTAGGAACATCATGATGAAAATAAACATATGAGAAATCAACACAAACTATGCGAATCAATGAATTAACCAAAATAGTGAGTTATGAGAGTCATGGAGGAAAAGCTGACGATGAACTTGAGAGGTCCATTTCAGACGTCTGGCAGGAATTAATGAAGCTCCGAAGACGAACAGGATCCTCGTAGGTCGTCGTTTTGTTGTTATGAGTGACTCTGAAGAGACAAGGGTGGAAAAGGCCATATTTGGCGCCAATGGATCGGAGCTCCGGTCGCATATCCAAGAAAGCTTTATGGCGGCTGGCTGTGGCCCTAGCGTAATCCTGCGCAAAGAAGAGGGTAGAACCTGACCATGTGAGGCGAGGAGAAGCGCGGGCTGCCGATAAAACTTTGAGAAGATCGGTATATTCCAAAAAGTACATGATGACGCCTCGCGGTCTGGAAGAGGCAGAGGAAGATGAAGAAATGCGGCCAAGCCTATGTGCTCGTTGGATATTAAGCGTGGTTCCCTCAGGTAGATGAAGGAGCTTAGGCAGGAAGGATTTGAAAAAAGCAACGGGGTCAGTCCCCTCACAATTCTCCGCCAGGCCATAGATACGGAGGTTGTTGCGCCTATTTCGATTCTCAAGCTCCTCGACCTGCTTCTGGAGGGAGGAAATCTGCGACTGCATGTGCGTCACCTTAGAGGATGATTCCTGAAGAGAAGATATGGAGTGTTCTACAGTCGTCACTCTCGCATCCATCTGTCACCAGTTATCAGTTAAGACCTGCAACTTAGAGTTGGTTTCCTCCATGAAAGGTCGAAGAGCACGTATCTCCTCCAACAATAGCTCCATGGATACAGCTGAAGTTGAGCCAGACGGTGATGGAGGGTCTTTTTTAAGGCGTTTCGACGTAGCTTTCCCTGAGGGCTGAACAGGAAGCTCTATGTTGGAGTGCGACATTTGGGCGACAAGTTCCTGAGACGCTTCCAGATGCGCGAGTGCAGAGAAGACCTTGGAATTTTTGATGAAAACACGTCGTGGGGATTTGGAAACATGACCAATTGCGCCTCTCTCCATATGATGAAGCCACCAGCGAAAAGAAAGGAATTGAGAGGCTGGAACCTAGAATATTCCCTGTCTGCAAGAGTCAATAGAGGAATGGAGGATGGGTAAACAACAGAAGCGCGTCAAAACAAAGAGGTCCGAAGGAGACTTATTTACAGTCACTTAGGAGCAACAGAGGTACACATGAGGACACATAGCAATATCCAATTGCATCAGTCTGGAAACCTTTATATCAAAAAGGAAAGCGCAAAATGTCCATAACATGAAAAGCAAAATGCCAACATGCGTTAAAAGAAAGAAGAAAGTGTCCAACAAGTAAACTCCAGCCTTGTGGCAAATGAGGGCAGCCCAGAAGATGTACACAGTCATAAGGAGGCGCTAGCAGCGAGAAGAGAGAGGAACCTCATGTTGAAAGTAGCGAAAGAGACAAAATGGCCGCCGAAGTCGAAATAATCATAAATAGTGCTTATGCTTAAGCATGGGCGGATCTAGCGGATCTCGCGTACGCGAAATTGCGGATTTACGGATTCGCAATCCGCGAAGATACGCGAACTCTGGCGGATTTGCGGATTTTCCCGTTTTTTGTGTTGGCGAGCGTTCGCGCCGATTTTGGGACAATTTTGCAATTGCGAACTTACTTTTTGCCACGCAACGGCCGCGACTATGTTGTTTCTACGTCTGGTTTATCTCACAGGTTCACAGCACCATCTGTTTCACCACTGCCACCCTCTGGGACACCCATGCCACCCTCTGGTACATCCTCACTGCCACCCATTAGGTTTGTTTATCACTGTAGTTTATGGGGGGTGAAAAAAGCAAGCACACCTCCCCTACTTCAACTGCCATGAATTAATTTGGGGTTGATTAATGTGTCAGTTATTTAGAAAGTTCCAGTCTGGCTGGCACCTGCTTCCTTCCTTATCTCTAAATTGCTTTCTGTTGCAGTGAATTTTTTTTTCACAGGACCTTTATGGTCTACTTGTAGCTATTCTATGAGCCTGCTGTTTGGGTCATAGCAGGGTCATAGAATAGTTGCAAACTCTGGAGGGGCCCCTCAGGAAGCACTACAGTGAATGTTACAAATGTTAAGTTTGAACTTTTGCACCTGCTCATTGCTTTCAGTTTAGCAAAAATCGTTTTTTCTGCAATTTCGCGCGTTTTTTGGGGCGCGAATCCGTGCGAGATCGATTTCGGAAGCCGCGAATGCTTGCGAATACACTAATTTTTTTTTGCGACGTGTATGTTCGCGTGCTTTTGCGCGTGTTCGCGAGGCGCTTGTAGCTATACATTTGCCAAGTTACCCTAGCGGTCATACACGGGCGCGGCCATCTTGTTTGCGTGACGTAATTCAGTTTCCGGCCGCTATGTGTAATCTCGCAAACGGTGCTGCTCGCTAGTACAATTTCGTGCGTGCTCGCGAGGAAAATCTCGCCCGAACTTACCCACGCGGTCGTGAACGGGCGCGGCCATCTTGTTTCTCATTCATTGCTATGGTACTGGGCATGCTTTCTGTATCCTCTCTGAATCTCTGCCATCCTTTGCTTGTTTGAAGTTTATTTAATCTATTTTACTTATTATCTATCCCTCTATTTTTCTAGCTGTATATTTTTGTGTTTTCTGCTACTTTTAGTTACTTTTAAACTACTTTTTTAAACTCTTTTCTTTTCTTCTTCACTATTCTATTTCTTCTTTATCATTTAAGTTTATTTCTTCCCAGACCATGGTAAAGGGAGCCGGGAAGCACCCTGAGAAGGGGAAGGGTCCCGCACCCCGTGCCCGGCTCCCGTGCGGGCGTTTGAGGGGGGAGCAAGTGGTGCCACGGGAGATCTTCAGCGCGGAGGAGGTGGCCGCGCTCATCTTCCACGTCCAGCGCCGCCTCCCCAAGACGATCCTGGGAGGCGGCAAGATCGCAACTGGCTATGGCATCCGGGAGCGCCGGAAGCGGTGGGAGAAGGTGTGCCGGGCCATGTATAAGCTCTCTGGGGTCCGGCGCACATATAACCAGGCCACCCACCGCTGGACCGATGTCATGGACCGGGAACGGGACTTGCTGGACGCGCTCGGCGTAGAGGTCCCCGGGCTTGGTGAGTAGTAGTAGCTATTCATCACTACTCTGTTTTATCCGGCTCTGTTATTTGCAAATCTTTGTTCTTTACCAAGAGCAATAATGCTGCCGATTACATTGTAGGTAAATTATATTTCAAAATCTTCTATGCATTTCAGGTGCACTGCTCTCCTTCTCAGTAGCCTTGCTTGCTACTATGCTTATTTGTTTTGTAAATTGTGTTCATTTCATTGGCCTGAGAAATTGTGTATGAGTGTAGTGTAAAGATAAGAACTGCGTAATGCTAGACACTAAGGGTCATATTTTCAATTACCGGCGCATCGCTGCAAAGTAGCAGGGATGCGGCAGTAATTGTGTGCCATGCCACCACCACCCATTGGCCCAAAACGTCACAGAAGCCTTACGCATCTGTGCCGTAAAGGCGGCGCATTGCTGGAGTTGCGTGCCAACGATGGCGCAGCTCCAGCAATGCTCTGGGGTACCCTATCTCCCCAATGCTGCATCAAGCCGTACGTCGGCTTCAAACGCGCAGGGTTTGACTCATGCATCATTGTCTTAAAAGTGACTGATTGACATCTTGTAGATTTCCCTCAGCCACTTTTAGGATTCGTCCCTGCGCAGGTACGCCCTCCCTTGCGCCGGAACGCCCCCTGATGGCGCAGGGCTTTACAACGTGATGCATCGCCCATATTTTTTTTTTAAATATATACGCCGCACCAACACCATGGCGAGTCTTTGGTTCTGCCGCTGCGTCACAAAAGTCACGCAACAATGGAGGAAAATGAGCCGCAAGGGACTTCTAAATCAGCCCCAACAGACTGAAGTCCAGTCCTTCCTTTAGACACATGGCTATAAGAAGAAATAGTGGTGGTGGTGGGTGGATTGATAGTTTGAGTATTCACTGATCTGCAAGCAGGATGGACTTTGTCTGTCACTTCGCGTGCTGCGGACTGCTGCCTGCAGTGCCAGGCCTAGGCAAACCTCTTTAGTAGTATGTTTATTGAGTTACATAGGAACTTTCTAAGTCAACGGTCCGCAAATCAGGCAATACGAATAACGTAGTATACCACATGAGATAGATCCCGTGGAATAGTTGTCTATCTATTTGCTATTTCTCCAAAAAATGTTGTTATTGTTCTTTTGAAATGGTTAATTTGGTTGACAAATCTTATCCATGTTTTCTGGTCTTTCTTTCTTTCATGTTGTACATCAGCTCCCCCCAAGGGCAAGAGGACACAGGAGGAGGAGGGTGCTGTTCAGGATGCAGGCCAGGATCGGGCAGGCGAGGGCTCCTTTGCTGGCCCCAGTAAGTTTTAATTGTAATAAAGAGTACCTATTTTTTCCTAGCGTTCCTCATTCGATTTTTTCTAAATCGTCTTTGATCTTCTTGTAGACTGGATATAAATTCTTATCCTGGCTCGAATATGACTCCCTGTGGTATTAGTAGATTATTCTTATTAGTCTGTCTGTGTAGCTAACTAAGATTGGACATTTGGCAATTCCATTGGACTCCCATTCTATTCAGCAATAGCTCTATGCACTGTCTCCTTACTGACTAGATAGTGTGGCAGAGTCATTCAGCTCCCGAAGTCACCGATGATTGATCCCCAATGATCTCTAGATTATCGTACGCAGGACAAGAGAGTACGGAGTCACAGCACAGTCAAGAAGTGTCAGAGGCACTCATGCTTGCAAAAATTCCAAAACCTTTAGCTCATCCACTCTAGTCTGGAGGACCAAAAACCACAGAGTCTATTTCAGTTTAAAAGCTTTATTAAAAGTAAACACATTTATTAAAATCTACTTTGTCATAAAACTATTTAACTGAAAACGGAAAAGTGCTTAGTGCTGACGATTAATTGGACACATTTCTTGTGGTCGAGCCGAGCTCTCACCTGGTTTGAACTTGATCCTGGTCGTGTTCTTAGGAGTCAAGCTTCTGTCTGTTAGGAGAAAAAGTGGTGCGTGTTAAAAATAAAAAGCAAGCATTCATCAGTTGTGCATAAAAGTGCAGCAAGACAACAGCCTTCCCTGGAAAAAGGGACATTTTTACTTTAGAGTAGACAGTCACAAATTATTACATTGTATTCTGTTTTTTTAACATTTCTCCTAGACCAAATATTATATAGTAGTGAGTGGTGTATTCTAACATTCTTAAATGTACTTTGTAGGTGTAACATTTGGTGACGGGGCCAGCGCGGAGGTGGCGGTGTTGGGCGAGGACTCGGAGGACTCTGGGGAGGAGGCGGTGCAAGAGCCGGCGGACGGTCCTGTGGGGGTTCGCACGGTGGTGGCGGGAACAGGTAAGCTATATATTCCTTACTTATTGAGATTGAAGACTGCATAGTGTGCTTTCTGCACGGGTGTATTACAAATCAACCAGGTAGTAGCCTCCTCGAAATGTACTTCGACTTAGCTGTGAAGTTTTTGGTGAGAAGAATCCCAATAAGTTCTTAGACGAACGTGATGGATGGGATGAACGAAAAGCGAAAGAAGGGTGTAAGTAAGTGGGACGCGAAATTGTATGATGGCTGGCAAAGAAGAACGATATGTGTTTGCTTGACCCCCGAGGTGGCTGGGAAGGAAAGAATATGGTGTGGTGCATGGCTGGGTCAATGATGAAGCAAGGATGGGTGGAAGGACATCAGCCTGGGTGGGTGAAACAGAAACTGTATGTGTGCGTATACTTTGAATGAATGGATGCCTGGAGCATGGTATTCTCTGACTCTTAGATAGCACATGTGTATCTATAGAGAGTAGATGGTCGCTGGATGAACTAAGTGTTACCTTGAAGAGCATGTACCACCGCACCCGCACGTCCGTTCCAGTGTAGGGAAGGCAAGGAAAAGAAATTGTAAATGTGTCCAATACTACCATGAATAGTAGCAGTACTTTGTATTGCAACTGCAAGCACAGCATATATCTGGTTATTACGGTGGACACTACGTACCTCTCTTAATAACTTTAGTTTAGTTGTAGTGCGTCATTCATGTGTGGGTGTATCACTGTTCACTCAATATTAAGCAAAGCACCTAAAGTCATCCCATATGTCATCAAATACGTCCCATGTGAAGTGATAGATAATCAAATTATTTAGCTTCTTCATTTTCCTTTTCTAGTACTCATTTGCACTGTAGGGTGAAAGGTAAATTAATTAAGCAGTAGCCCTTGTAACAGAGTATTCTCAGTGCCACCCGTAATAGAAAAGTAATAGCTTCACCACCCGCATGTACTGGACGGGTACAGTAACGCAAGTCTGTCTCACTCATCATGGTGTGCAACTGTTTTTCTCGGGTGCAAGTTCACTGTGCTGCCATTCTGCCGGCTTGCATAAGATAACGTACCAATTTTCCTAAACAAGAGAGAAGAAGAAGAATAAGACTGGTGTACTGTCATAGTCGACTGTAATGGAAATCCATAGTGGTCGTAGAATTTGTTCATTAAACTACCACTAATGTTAGAGCAAGGATGCAGAAGTGGGAGGTTACATAGATACTGTCCTCAATAGTTATGTACTGTGCTTTCAATTTGCTACTTGTACTGTGACCCAACTTTCGGCTCAATCACTTTTTGTTATTAATGCTAAGAAGCATTGGTTACAGACTATGTCTTTCTTTCTTCATATAGTTGCTCCTTCCAAATCAACATCACGGAGGGAGCAGGCGCGAATAGCCCGGCAACGGAGGCTGTATGCCACTGTCGCCGAATATCGGCGGCTGGTGGCCCTGGAGGAGGAGGAGGACACGCAGTCGACCGGTGCAACAACAACATCCTCGACTGGGACCGCTGCATCCTCCTCCGTGACCCCACGGGACGCCAGCATGCGCAGTGCTCCAGCGGGACCGAGCCGGGCTAACAAAGACAACCGCCACCGCCAAGCAACAGAAAGACCAGCTGCCCCCCACAGGAGCTGCAAGGCACGCCAACGCCGCCTAGGAGTCCGAATGTCCTACCTGGAGCAGGAGGTCCAGAACTATAAGAACTTGGTAGAGGGCCTCCGCTTCGAGCTTGCCACCCTCCGCAAGGAGTATGATGCCCATGCCGCAAAATGCACCAGGTCCAGCACCCTCCAGTAGTGGAGTGTCCCTTGCCCTTTTTTTATAGACTTTTGGGGGGTGGGATTTGGGAGTTGGGATCGTTTTGGGACTTTTCAAAGACAATCGTTGGGGTTAGGGTGGGTCTTGAGGGAGATTATTTTGTTAGGGCTACATAAATATACATTTTTAAACTTTATCTGACCATACCTGTTTTTTACTGCTTTTCAGTCTGGTGGGTGGGGGACGGGGGTGTAACAGTAAGTTTGTTTTCCTGAACAGTCGTAGGACTTTAGTAGTACTACCGTCAATCTCTCGTCTAGTCCTAAATAATACTCCATTATACTACCTCCCACCAAACGCTTATCTTACCTGTAATTTGTGTTAGAAATTAGGGCTAGGACCAGGGCTGGCTCCACGTGAAATGGGGATTAACGTTGGCAATCCTGGGCGGGTGAAATTTCCTCATTGCGGTGGTACTAGTGGTGTGACACAGTGGCAGTTGCATGCCTATGGAAAAAAAGAAAACGAAACCTGGTTTGTCCTTACTGTAGCATTACAACGGTTACGGTACCATCGAGAATATAGCCGGTGACAGTACACTAGAACAGTGCCATAATGTAGCCTAACAAATGGTAAAGTATTTGCTTGCAAGTATAACTAGTACTTGCGTTGAATTTATTTGACATTGGCTCCTACTACTAGAAGATATAGTACTGAAGCTGAGTAAGTCTAGAAGATATCCTCGTATTCCTTCACCAGCCTGTTGCTATGACCTTATCCTCCCCAGCAAGTGTGTGGAATTATTGATGTCATTTTAGTCAGACATCAAGCAAAACAACACAGCCCGGGGGAAGAGGGTTAGGGTTTGGAAAATGGATGGGAATGGGGGTTTCTTTTTGGGTAGGTTTTGTTGAGAGAAGAAAAAAAAAGCACAGCATGGACAAACAATAATTGAAGATAAAGAGAATCTTTGGGTACAAACTAAAGCTAAGCACATGCAGTCACACTCATAGAATAAAACAATGGATACTGTATCTGTATTGCGTATGTTGTTGGAGTTGTCCTGTTGAATTTGGTAAGTAAGTTGCATGCAGCAAACAATTCCTCTTATTGGCGGCACTCCTCCATTCCAGCTGACGCTTCGTCCATCAATGTTGGTGACCACTGACAGAAGACACCCTGTCCACTGCCTGCCTGGCGAATGTTGACTGAAACCCGGCCTGTAATTATTGAACGGAAAACAGGAAGTGCTATTACAATACCACTGATAAATAAATGAAAGGTATGTACGCTGTGTGGTGCAAAAAGTGACACTTTGATTTCCATAATAGACAGTACAATATTTTTGAAATTGCGTGCTCTGTCTGAGTCACCTTTTTAAGGATAAATAAGTATGGCCAAAATATTATAGCGGATCTTTCCCCTCAAGGTAGGTGTACTGTAAACTGTGTTTTAGAACAAAATTTGACCTTCCCAGCAATGCTCCCACCAAGACCCTTACTAAAGCCAGTCGCAAAAATGTAGAAGACCCCCAATCAGATCTCCAAAAACGATGCCTAGCAGAAAAATGGTGACAAAACGTACTTTGAAAGTAACAGTAGGCCCAAATACAGACCGTGGATTGTATTCAAACCACTTGCAAGCAAGCAAAAGTATCCATAGCCAGCATCGCTCCAACAGTGCTCTAAAACCCCAGAACTGCGTTGCAATAGAACCCCCCGAAACACATGCAATCCTGCTGTTAGGGCGAACCCTAACGAACCCTAACTTACAAAAAGTGCCAAAACTGGTGTTTCCTTATGGATTTTGTCCAAAACACTTCTATCCGGTATTAGGCCTTCCCAGGAATGCCCCAGGCAAGACCCGCCAACCCACCTGCAAAAAACCACCCGACAACACCCCCAAACAGCGAAAAAGCTAAATCTCATACTTACAATATCTCTCGGCCTTCGGTCCAAACGCGGCGCTGTGCAGCTAGGTCATCATCAATCATCATAACTCCTGTTTTCCACCACGGATTTCCTGAAAAGCAAATGCAATCAAGATTAGACTGTCGCAGCAGTGCTTCGACAGAGACCCCGGCCGCAACCCACCCACGAACTGCAGGAAGCCCCCCAAAACGCTACATTGAACAAGATGTCAGAAGAAATAGCAAAAAAAAGGCTGTTCCTTAAGGATTTTGTCCAAAACACTTCTATCCGGTATTAGGCCTTTCCAGGAATGCCCCAGGCAAGACCCGCCAACCCACCTGCAAAAAACCACCCGACAACACCCCCAAACAGCGAAAAAGCTAAATCTCATACTTACAATATCTCTCGGCCTTCGGTCCAAACGCGGCGCTGTGCAGCTAGGTCATCATCAATCATCATAACTCCTGTTTTCCACCACGGATTTCCTGAAAAGCAAATGCAATCAAGATTAGACTGTCGCAGCAGTGCTCCCAGACACCAAAAATCACCCACAAACACCCGGAACCCCGCCAAACAGCACCTCAAAGGCAAGCAAGTCAGCAAAAACGGCAAGAAATTTCCACCTCATATTTGGTCCAAAACACTTTTGTCCATTATTAGAGCTTCACAGCAATGGGCCCAAATCCGTCAACTCACCTGCAAAGAAGTACAACACCCCCACAAGTGCTGAGTCTTTCTTCATTGGGCGTAATCCAGCACTCTGCTTTGAGGGAAATCGCAGTCTGGAGGAGGAGGATAGAGGAGCATGTTCTTCAGAACTTGTGAACCTGAGGAATGTAGACTGCGGCACCTTCAAATCAATAAGCAAACAAGTGAAGACAGTTCTGCTGATGGTCTTGTTTTTGGGATTAGGTGATTAAAGTTTGAATTAAATTAACTGTGCAAAACAAAGAAAGAGAGACACACAGGAATAAAAGTGAATAAGGACGAAAAAGAAAGTTCTTTATTCATTGTCTCATTTTCAGGGCTCGGTGTCAGGGAATAAGAAGAAGATTTCGTCATCATACTCTGCGAATTCAGGCAGGATGAGGTCAGTGCCACCGAACAGAGAACAAATCCCCTCATCTACGTTGCCGTCCTCCTCGTCTTCATGCGGCGTGCTTTCTCGTACTTTGTAATCTGGTGGTATGAGGTGCTGATTCATCTTGATCATTGTCAGCCGCTCCACATTTTGGGGCGAGAGGCGGCTCCGTTTGGGAGTTACAATGCCACCAGCAGCACTGAAAACACGTTCAGAAGACACACTTGCGAGTGGGCAAGACAAATAGTTTATAGCCAGGTTGGAGAGCTCTGGCCACAATTGTTTTTTCCCATGCCAATACTGCAATGGCTCATCATTAAGAAAGACCTCTGTTGAGTCATTCAGATAGTCCTGCACCATCGACTCAAGGTCATCAACTGTTCCTCCACTTTGCTTACTTTTTGCTGTGCCTGTGACATTTTTTCGAGAACCATACCCCATCAAACTTAGCCAATCCTCCTCCGCAGCCACTGTATGTGTTGTCATTGTGTGTGGTGCAGATGATCCACTTGTCGGTGTCTTTAACGGCTGAGAGGTCACTTGTGCCCCAGCCACAGGTGCAGAAGTGGATTCTTGTGACTGGGGATGGCCTGCTGATGCTGATGTACTGTCTTCTCCTTCAATAACCTGCCGTTCTTTTTCAAACCTCTTGGCTGACCAGGCTAACCAATGTTTGTACTTTTGAACATCTGCATCAGCAAAAGGAAAGAATGCTTCGCCTGCCAGCGCCTTTTTGTAGCGTGGATCCAGAATAGTAGCACAAATGTAATGCTGTTCTGACTTGATCTTTTGAAGACGTTCATCACCACCTAGGCGCTCTAATAATTTCTCAGACAAAATAAAATGGTCTTTTTTTTTCCATCTTTTTCAAACTCAGAAGACACCGCCATCAGTTGGTGCTCCAGCATGCACAACAATGGGATAGCTTTTCCCAAATTACAGTCCTCCTGGCTGACTGCACGCGTGAAGAAATCAAAAGGACGAAGCATGTCTGTCAGGCTTTTAACTATGTCCCATTGCGCCGCACCCATCCGCATGTCCTCCTTCTGAGATGTACCCTCTGTGAAGAAATAGTGATCGAGTACCGTATACTGCTCATACAGACGCTCAAGCATGTAGAAGGTTGAGTTCCAACGTGTTGCCACCTCCAGGATGAGTGCTTTCACTGGTATTCGACTTTGAAGTAGCAGCCTCCTCAGATGCTTCCGGGCCTTAAAAGAATGGCTGAAATGGTTGCACATTTTGCGGCAGGTGGCCATTACCGCGAACGCTGCACTGTCTCTATCACTCAAGAATTTTTGAACTACCAGGTTGATACAGTGCGCCAAACACGGCACTCTAAAATAGCGACCCAGCGCCATGGCCTTAACTACATTGGCGCCATTATCCGTGGAAACATACCCAATCTGGCGTTTTTTTGGGGATAGCATTTTCAAGACCTTTTTGTCAAACTCGTCCAAAATGTTTTGGGATGTGTGACTTTTCTCCAAGCCAAACATGGCTAGTGTTGCATGTTTCCGAGCAGCTTTGAAAACTTTGTCCGGGTCAACACCTGCGTTTAGCTTTGCTTTAACACCTGAAAAAGAGACCCAGTGTGCAGTGATGCACATGTAATCAGCACCTGCGCCACTGGTCCACATGTCTGTTGTCAGATGTATTGTGTGAACAGCACTCTTCTGCAAAGCTGCCCCAATCGCCTCCAGCACATCTTCATGTAGTGCTGGAACCGCAACTCTGGCAAAATAGAACCGGCTAGGAACCTTCCATTTAGGGCAGAGCGTTGCCACTAATTCTAGAAAACCTACCGCTTCTACAAAAGAAAAAGGGAGAAGGTCCACAGCTAGCATTTTAGCCAGCTTAGTGTTATACAGACGCGTCAGTGGGTGGTTGCGTTCATATGGCACGTCTGAAGTAAGCATTGTTCTAATGTTGCCCTGGACCAAGCATTTACGGGCTGATAATGACTTTGTTGACCCAATTTTGCTCGCTGGTGAACTTTTGTGCGTTGGTGTCTCACTCGCTCCAACACTCTTAGTGTGCCTCACATTGGGTGTGCTGCTGACAGGGGTACTGGGTGTAAGGGAAGTGTTTGACACGTCTTCTTCCTCCTCGTCATCATCAGATGCAACATCAACGTTTCCTTGAATTCGGCCTTTCTTGATCGCATCTAGGTGCGCAAACCATTGGACAGTGTGCTGTCTCCTAAGATGACCTCTCTGGCCTCCGGTACCATAGTTGGTACCTGGCTTACCACGACTAACTGCAACCTTACAAAGGGTACAAATGGCAAACTTTGGATTTTTTTGACAAACAGTAAAGAAGTCCCAAACTGGGGACTTGAAGTGTCTGTGGGACCTGGAGGAGGCGGCGATACTGGTGGTGGTGGTCATGAAGCTAATGCCAGATGAAGTGGAGGATCTGGATTGCCCAACTTTTGTACGTTGTGCACTTTCACCGCCACTAATTAAGGTCGAGGTGGATGGAGGTCTCTTCTTGCCAGAAAGAAATATGGAAGCGGGACGAGTTGGTGTACTACTTAACTCCAATGATTGTGGTGTTTCCACTGCCTCCTCATCGACAACATCATCATCATCACGCTCAGCAGCTCTTCGGGCTAGGGTCAAAATGTCTGTTTGCTGCATGCCCGCTGGGGCTGCAGTGACCTTTATGATGACTGGGTCGTCGTTGGCAGAGTCTTCATCAGCAGCAGTATCCGCCACTTCTTGTTGAGCCTCATCACACTCCATAACTCTGAGACTTTGGACGAGCTTCCTTTTACGCTTAACTACCTTTGTCGGATCATGGTGTGCCTCACTCCCAGACGGCAGTGGTGCTGGTTCCCAAGTTTGATCCGTATCATCAGAAGGAGGTGTGCTTGAAGAAGATGTAGACACCACCCTTGATCTCTTCCTTGCTAGGGGTGTGGAAGACAATGAAGGATCATCAGGAGGAGTGGCTTCCTCAAATGATACCTCGCCTTGATTGTCGATTTCCTGATGTGCCCCTACTTCGGGAGGGACAACTATTGTGGGCACTTGTTGTGACCCTCCATGCACCTCTGCTTGCGCATCTCCTTGCGCTGCCTCTCCTTCCACATGTACTTGGGCTTGTACTTGCACATGTGATTGTTGTTGCGGCTGTGGTTGTTCAACACTCGTCAGATGAGCTACAACAACCTGTGTTGATTGAGGGACATTGCTGCTGCTTTCTTGCGATGAGCCAACATCACTGGTCGATGGTGATTGAACAACTATACTGGCTGCCTCTGCAGCACTCAAGGGCTTGGACTTAAGTTGGCGTGGTGGTGGTGGTGGCACTGAGCCCAATGGAGCGGGGGTGCTGCTGCCAGCTTGGTCCCCAGCAGATCCCGCTGCTGCTGCAGGCATACTTTTTTTTTTACCACCAAAAAAAGGGGCGGGCGGCACACCAGTCTCCTTGGTAACTTGCTTCTTCTGCTCCTTACTGGCACCTTTCTTGCTAGAGGAGCTACGGGTTACTTTTTTTGGGGCCATCTTCTTCAGAGCAGGTCAGAACAGCAGGCAGCAGTTGCACGAGTTGCAGAGTTGTCTGTGTCCAGACGTGACGTCGCGTGACGTTATGCTGCACACACACACCGCTGCAGGACTTCTTCCTGGCACTGGTGGTTCTCTTGAGTCTTGTGCACCTAAAAGCAATGGAAGACAGAGGAACATCAGTTCAGTTATACACCCCAAAAAATCGACAAAACACAGAAAAATGAGCCAATCCCATGCCATCCATGATGTTTACATTGAAGACACCCCACAGAAAGACTAGGGACATGCAAGTATGCAACACTCACTACCCCTGGGCATAATGGATGAAAAGTAGGCAAAATAAGTGCAGGCCTCAGACACTGCCTCTCCTCAAAATGGCCCCTTACACCCCAAGCACATGTTGCCTGTACCAGCCAGCAGCACTCAAGATGGCCACCACCACCACCACCCACATGGCCAGTCCACATCAACAGTACACCCCAAAAAACACAGAAAAACAGCCAGAAATCACCACAATCCAATGCCATCCATGATGTTTACATTAAAGAGAGTGAGACCACACTACAGGCACACTCAGTCCATGCACCACTACCCCTGGGCAAAGGGCCCCACCAGCAGCCCCAAAAAAATGACAAAAAACAATAAAATGAGCACAATCCCAGCCCATCCATGGCCTCAATGGTGTTTAAATTCAAGAAGACACCCCTCAGAAACACTAGGCCCATGCAACACTCACTACCCCTGGGCATAATGGATGAAAAGTAGGCAAAATAAGTGCAGGCCTCAGACACTGCCTCTCCTCAAAATGGCCCCTTACACCCCAAGCACATGTTGCCTGTACCAGCCAGCAGCACTCAAGATGGCCACCACCACCACCACCCACATGGCCAGTCCACATCAACAGTACACCCCAAAAAACACAGAAAAACAGCCAGAAATCACCACAATCCAATGAAATCCATGATGTTTACATTAAAGAGAGTGAGACCACACTACAGGCACACTCAGTCCATGCGCCACTACCCCTGGGCAAAGGGCCCCACCAGCAGCCCCAAAAAAACGACAAAAAACAATAAAATGAGCAGAATCCCAGCCCATCCATGGCCTCAATGGTGTTTAAATTCAAGAAGACACCCCTCAGAAACACTAGGCCCATGCAACACTCACTACCCCTGGGCATAATGGATGAAAAGTAGGCAAAATAAGTGCAGGCCTCAGACACTGCCTCTCCTCAAAATGGCCCCTTACACCCCAAGCACATGTTGCCTGTACCAGCCAGCAGCACTCAAGATGGCCACCCACCACCACCCACATGGCCAGTCCACATCAACAGTACACCCCAAAAAACACAGAAAAACAGCCAGAAATCACCACAATCCAATGCCATCCATGATGTTTACATTAAAGAGAGTGAGACCACACTACAGGCACACTCAGTCCATGCACCACTACTACCCCTTGGCAAAAGGCCCCACCAGCAGCCCCAAAAAAACGACAAAAAACAATAAAATCAGCACAATCCCAGCCCATCCATGGCCTCAATGGTGTTTAAATTCAAGAAGACACCCCCAGAAACACTAGGCCCATGCAACACTCACTACCCCTGGGCATAATGGATGAAAAGTAGGCAAAATAAGTGCAGGCCTCAGACACTGCCTCTCCTCAAAATGGCCCCTTACACCCCAAGCACATGTTGCCTGTACCAGCCAGCAGCACTCAAGATGGCCACCCACCACCACCCACATGGCCAGTCCACATCAACAGTACACCCCAAAAATCACACAAAAACAGCCAGAAATCACCACAATCCAATGCCATCCATGATGTTTACATTAAAGAGAGTGAGACCACACTACAGGCACACTCAGTCCATGCACCACTACTACCCCTTGGCAAAAGGCCCCACCAGCAGCCCCAAAAAAACGACAAAAAAACAATAAAATCAGCACAATCCCAGCCCATCCATGGCCTCAATGGTGTTTAAATTCAAGAAGACACCCCTCAGAAACACTAGGCCCATGCAACACTCACTACCCCTGGGCATAATGGATGAAAAGTAGGCAAAATAAGTGCAGGCCTCAGACACTGCCTCTCCTCAAAATGGCCCCTTACACCCCAAGCACATGTTGCCTGTACCAGCCAGCACTCAAGATGGCCACCACCACCACCCACATGGCCAGTCCACATCAACAGTACACCCCAAAAAACACAGAAAAACAGCCAAAAATCACCACAATCCAATGCCATCCAGGATGTTTACATTAAAGAGAGTGAGACCACACTACAGGCACACTCAGTCCATGCACCACTACCCCTGGGCAAAGGGCCCCACCAGCAGCCCCAAAAAAACGACAAAAAACAATAAAATGAGCACAATCCCAGCCCATCCATGGCCTCAATGGTGTTTAAATTCAAGAAGACACCCCTCAGAAACACTAGGCCCATGCAACACTCACTACCCCTGGGCATAATGGATGAAAAGTAGGCAAAATAAGTGCAGGCCTCAGACACTGCCTCTCCTCAAAATGGCCCCTTACACCCCAAGCACATGTTGCCTGTACCAGCCAGCACTCAAGATGGCCACCACCACCACCCACATGGCCAGTCCACATCAACAGTACACCCCAAAAAACACAGAAAAACAGCCAAAAATCACCACAATCCAATGCCATCCAGGATGTTTACATTAAAGAGAGTGAGACCACACTACAGGCACACTCAGTCCATGCACCACTACCCCTGGGCAAAGGGCCCCACCAGCAACCCCAAAAAAACGACAAAAAACAATAAAATGAGCACAATCAAAGCCCATCCATGGCCTCAATGGTGTTTAAATTCAAGAAGACACCCCTCAGAAACACTAGGCCCATGCAACACTCACTACCCCTGGGCATAATGGATGAAAAGTAGGCAAAATAAGTGCAGGCCTCAGACACTGCCTCTCCTCAAAATGGCCCCTTACACCCCAAGCACATGTTGCCTGTACCAGCCAGCAGCACTCAAGATGGCCACCACCACCACCCACATGGCCAGTCCACATCAACAGTACACCCCGAAAAAACAGAAAAACAGCCAGAAATCACCACAATCCAATGCCATCCATGATGTTTACATTAAAGAGAGTGAGACCACACCACAGGCACACTCAGTCCATGCACCACCACCCCTGGGCAAAAGGCCACACCAGCAGCCCCCAAAAAACGACAAAAAACAATAAAATCAGCACAATCCCAGCCCATCCATGGCCTCAATGGTGTTTAAATTCAACAAAACAGTTGTATCATGCACCCCTAACCAACCCTGGTCCTACTGGATACTGTGGCTACCCACAATATAATTTATTTAATGTTCTGAAAATGTTCCAAAATTGTACTTGCAGCAACTGTAATGCCCCAAACAAACTTACTTGTGAAAGTTGATTTCTAATCCAAAAGTGATCCAAAGACAGTCAAAAAGGCCTCAAATCCAAATATCCAGCAGCACCCACAAAAAGTAATCCTTCCAGCTCCAGATCCAAATGAAAGTGACCAGGAGATGGACAAAGCACTGGGAGGAGCCTGCTGGACAGGAACAGGAAGTTGGAGACTGTGGGGTACTTCCTTCCCCCCCCCCAAAATGGACTCCTTGCAAAAAAAAAGGCCATGCAAATGTCAACCTGAGCAGTGATTCTGATAAAAATCATAATTTTCTGAAGGTTTATCCTGTTTGCTGGTGATTTTCTTGTGCAGAATTGCAAAATCTCTATTTCGCGAGTGCGAGATTGTTCCTTTCCGCCGCAACTACGTGTTCGCAATTGCGAACTCTCGCGAGGTGTGCTGTGCAAGGTGGCAAGCCGCGATTACGTATTCGTGGGCGCCAAACTCCTGCGGGATCACGCAGCAAGATCCAAAATTGAGCGGCACTCGCAAAGAAAAACAACTCGGCAAACGCTAAATGACGGAAAGTGAACGCCGTGCACCATGCCGCGCGCCGCAACCAAGCAAAAAATCCGCTGCGAGCGGATTCACGGATTTTCGACAAATTCGCGAGAGTTCACGGATTGCGAATTTGCCGAAAATCTGAAAAATACGCGATCGGAGCGGATTTTACGCCCATGCTTACTTATGCTGATTGAGGCAGGCAGGGTAAAAGCACTGACACATTGAAATATGCAAAAATGAGCTCACCATGAGCATATGCGTAGGCCTGGAGCAGCGGGTAAAGGCGGCATTGTCCTGGGAGTTGGCGCGTGAAACGCGTGAAGAAGATACAAAATGGCGGTCGCGGCTGACAGGGAGCCGCGACCGCTCGCAACTGCCAAAATTAAGCGCACAAGATGCTGAAATGCGCCGCCGCTGGAGTCAGAGTGCTCCCACCATGTTCCGACTCAAAGAACTTCTCCCGGGAATCGGCCGGCACAGTTTGAAGAGGGTGAATCCCTCGGCTGATGCGGAGTGCTCACATCAGAGCCGCCATCCGCGTCGGGCGCTAAGCCACGCCCCCTTATCTGATCTTTTGAAAAGAGATTTTCTTCTCGTTCCCCTGAAATGGTTTTCTAAATACTGTGGTGCAAGCAGGAATAGACTGGGGGATCTAAAGCAGCGTAGGCAAAAAAAAACTCACACCTGCCCCGCTCTCTTGGTCTCCTTGTACACATTCTCTCTTTTAATTCACCTTTTCCCTCTACCTCCTTCTCTGCTCTCTCTCTTCTCGTACTCTGGTGGCATTCTCTTTAACTGCCCCCTCCCTCTTCTCCTTCTCTTGAACACCCCCCCCCCTGCCTGCTGTTAAACACGGGTGCTAGGGAAAGTGATGAAGACACCAAGAGCCACTGTGAACTTTCAAACCAACCCTCCTTGCTCAGCAGGAAAATGTGAGGTGGAACTGAAGGCCTGTCTGGCCCTGGGACCATACACGATGTCACTTACAGCACTACTATGCCAAGAAGAAAATACGTGTTTATCAAACTATTTCCCTCTACTTGCTCATCTGTGATGTAAATGCAATTCGATATAAAATCTCTATGCATTTTCCATTGTTTTCTTTTAAGATAAGTTTTGGCAAATGCTGTTGAATTGAATTACACCTAATTCAGCAGGAAGCTAGATCTTGGTCCGCAGGCTGTGTTGTTTGTGATTTGGGTGCAAATCCGTTAATTAGTTTTCCAGATATTAATGGTAAAATATAATTGTATATTTGGGCAAATGGGCCCCCCCAGCCTCCCGCTAGATCGCAAAATCAAATATGGAACCCTGTGATTTAGCGACAGGCCCATTTTTCCATGAACCTTCACACTCTCGCAGGAGATTGAAGGTTCCTGCAAGTCTATTGATTAGCTGCCTATTGTACTTTTAGTTACCAGTGTCTTCAGCTGCATTTAAGAAACAGATCCAAGTTCAGATATTTAACAATATATTTTAAGAACTTTGTTGGGAAGTGTCAATAAGTGCACGGCTGTTGGTCAATTTATTCTACACAAGAGGGAAATGCTGTTTGGAAATGTGTAGATTTTGAAACATAGTTTTTAGGAACTAGAGATTAGACTGTAGAGAGAGATCAGCAAGTATTACAGTTATCTTAAACAATTGAAATGTTCAATCTGTCTGCAGTTGTAAGTAAAAGAAGCAGTGGAATTTGTGGAATTGTGGAATTTTTCAGAAGAAATGAGTAACAAGTTAGTGGTACACTAGATTTAAATATGCGATTGTGGGTGAAAGATGTAGAAAAGTTTAAAGAATCTGGGACTGATTTAGATCTCAGAGGATGGGTTACTCCATCACAATAGTGATGGATATCCCATCCGCTGAAATATAAGTCCCATTATATCCTATGGGATTTATATTTCAGCAGATGGGATATCCATCACTGTTGTGACTCTATAACCCATCTGCCAAGATCTAAATCCAGACCATAGTGATGAATCACTGTTTTCAATAATTGACCAGCTTGTAAGTTTTAATTTTCTGGTTATTTTGTCATTTTGTAGGAGGTAAATGGAAAACATAGATTGTGAAAAAGAAAAGTACCATGTCAAAAAAATATGTAGGAGAAAAAGGAAAGTTTTTGGCTTGTTAAGAAACAGGAAAGAAAAATTATAGAAAATCTTGAACATACTTTTAAGTAACTATGTTCTTACTGTCTGGGGTCTTCTTGTCTCTAATAAAGTAATTATCTGCCTACATAAGCAGTAAAAAAGAATCTTATTATGTGGAGCAGGATTATTGTCTTGTTCGGCAGTATGGACTGAAGCTGGCAAAGTGTACCAAGGTAGAAAAGTTCTGGAAGCACAAGACGTGCTCTCCATTTCAACAGCATGAGCTAACTCTGTTCGATATATCTTTTGTGAACTCCTTTAAAAAAAACCTCAATGCATTCAAAACTTTACTGAGCCTATTTTGCTACTTGGCCTCATATCAAAACACTGCCATAGCAATGATTCTTCGAAAGGCTGATGTGCCTGAGGTGCTGCATTTACACCAGGCTGCTCATCATAGTCTGATGAAGACATTAATAAAGATTGAAGTTGATTGTTTTGTTTGTTTTACAGTTATTTAAATAGTTCAATATAGTTTTTGTAGTTTTGTTATGTTGGTAAAGTATGTTGTTCTAATAAAACAAGTTTAAAGTTGCTACTGATGTTTTTTTTAAATAGTTAATATAGACTTGAGTAGTATTGCAGTATTGTGATGTTTCATCTTCAGGAAGTGCAGAAGTGCTCCCGCATGTGTATGTATCTATACAATACATTGTACATCTTTTATGGTACTGAGAGTTGGTAATATAAAAGTCGTTTATTTGAATACCCTAGCATGCTGAATTGTCATGGAACAGTAAGGTCTCATTAGAGATCAGTTTGTGTCCACACTGTTGTGTATTGACCTCTCATAGAAGAGAGAGGTCTTGGCAGAGAGACCAGTGCATCATCATAGTCTACGAAAGGGGGTGGTGATGGACGGAGCATCTGAACCAATTAAACACTCACACCCAGTCAACAGATCTGGGTTTAATCCATCACCGTTCTTTAGCCCACTCTGCCACCCCAGTTCAGACATGGCCATATGCAAATCAGTCTGACCCTGTGCTTCATGGGAACAGTCAAGCCCGAACTGCCAAGCCATGCCTTCCCTGGAACGGAAACAAGCTTCCTAGGACCGGTTTCTGGCATTTCAGCCATCTTCAGCCAGGCGTGCTTGAATCCAGTGGCAAAGTGAGCAAGGGACTCACGTCTGAGCATACCCTGCCAACTAATGGCGAACAAAGCGGTACAAAAGGGGGTGGTGATGGACGGAGCATCTGAACCAATCAAACACTCACACCCAGTCAACAGATCTGGGTTTAATTCATCACCGTTCTTTAGCCCACTCTGCCACCCCAGTTCAGACATGGACATATCATAGTCTACAACACACTGCTATCAGCTGTTGCAGGTAAGATAGTGGAGAGGGGAGTTAATTTGTACAACTTGCTATATATGCTTGTATGTCTGTAGAGAAGTTTCTGTGGATAGGTATATCTCTTTTTACACCCTACTATACTTGATTGTCCATATATGGATATGTTCGAGAGAGACCTAAGTGTGCACTCGCATTCAAATACGCACACCAGTTGTCCAAGAGATAATTCTCAGCAGAGAGGTTACTCTATTTTATACCCTACAATGGACATTCATCAACAAAAAGAAAGGTATGAGCAGAGATAGTAGTCTCTACCCACAGTCTACTTTTCACATGTGTTATTCTGGGAAGATGTCTGTCTTCACATGGCAGCGTGGCACCATACTCTAGTCTCTATGATTGCTATGTAAGATGGACTTTCCAGCATAGAGGTACTTTCTTTTATGCACCTTACTTGTACATCTGTCATCTTGAGGAGAGCTGTGACCAGAGAAGTAATCCCCTTTTAACTCCCTCATTTGTGCACCCATTAACCAAGGGACAAGTCACAGGAGAGGGGCCAAAGTCTCTCTACGTTCTACTATGCAGACTCATCAACCAAGAGAGATCGTTCAGCAAACAAGGCAGTTCGTCTTCACAGCCTATCATTTATACCTGTCAGGATGGGAAGAGGTATAAGCAGAGAGGTACGTTTTTGTCAGACTTCTACAGACACCTCCCAGCCTGCAGAGATGTGTTAACAGACAGGCCACTCCATTTACAAAAAGTACTGTATATCCTTGTTGCTCTAAGGAGAGAATTCAGCAGAGAGACCAGTCATTGCCCATACCGTACTGCACATCCATGTTGTCCTAGAGATAGGTGTTAGTGGAGAGGACAATGTTTCCCTACATACTACTGTGTATGTGTATCATTGAGGGGAGAGGTGTCATTGGACAACAAATCAATTCCCAAACCTTAATATAGACAGCTATTGCCTTGGGGAGAGTTTGCAGTGTAAATGCCTGTACCTCTTATACTTTTTGTGCACTAGAGAGGTCTTACATGTGAGCTGAGAACTTCATACTCCCTACTAAGTATACTGCTCAGCCTGGGGAAAAATGTGAGTGGCATTCCTAAAAAAGGTTTTTTTACCATGAAACAATCCTATATTGTTAGAATAGGGTGGCTCTCACAAGAGCCTTCATGTTTATAGCAGGTAATGTTCAGTTACACATGAAACTGGATGTATTCCTTGATTTTATTAAGGAAGATCCTGTTTCCTTCTGCAGTGAAGTTCACTCCATCTCGCCTATGAGACACCTGGCATTTCAAACCTTATGTTGTTATGATATATAGAACCCAGGCCACAGTAACGAGGAAATGCAGACACTGTTTTATTGACATGCTTCCGGGATTTTTCAATCTTCCGACAAATCTCTTTTGACCATTGCTATTTTTGCATTTGACATATCTTATTAGAATATACAAAGGCATTGTGAGGAAAGGAAGACATCAATTGTAAAAAGATCTCTCTCATTTAGGTTTCAAGGGCATCCCCTGTGATTGTGCCTAGGTCATTGCCAGCACAGTGCACTATCATGAGGTTTGGATGCTACCATTCCAAAATGCTCTCAACCATTCATAACAATTGATGAAACTGCCTACCTCTGTGGCCAATCCAAGATTGTCCAAGTTTGGAAATCCAACATTTTTGGCAATATCACGATTAATGGCATATTCACTAGTAAGGGGAGTCACCACCTTCCCGGGGCTTTATGTTAGAAGAATGCTGGGTGCGAAGTGTTAGGGTTTGTACTATAAACATAGGGCAACCTCATACTGTGCATTGAGTATCAGCTGCACTATGCATCGAGCCTCTTTATTGCACATCATACATTGTTTGTGTCAAGAACATTGCCCCTCTATTTTATTGTTGCAAAAGCATGCTTATTACCTCTTGTACCTCTTGGTGTACATTCCTTTTTATTTGGTAGCATGTGTCCAGAAGGATTATAGACAATGCCAACAATTTTATTGTGGGCGCTAATAAGAGAATATGGTGCTAAAAGGAAACCACGTTTAGGGCATTTTACACTTGTCGGAGCTCAGGGGCTTATTTGCATAAGCAGCACGTTGCAGCTTCAAGCGCTGAGTCATTGTGGCACGTTTTCATCACCCCACCCTAACTGTAGAACCCCACCCATACCCATGCCTATAAGATACCCGCTAGTACACCGAGACGCGCTTGTGCTCGTTATTGTTTTTTTCTCACCTGACTTCCACCGAGAATCCTGTTCCCCAGCAGGGCATCTCCAGTGACAATCCTGTTTCCCCAGTAACGCGCCTTCAGGGAGAATTCCTCTCTTGTCTACTTGTCAGTTCCGGGCTTGTGTTTGGTTCCCACGGTGACTCCTCATTTGCGACGATTCTTCCTTCCTCGTTCCGGTCCCGGAGCTTGAAATCTTCTGACCTGCATCAAAATGAAAATACATACACTCAAGTAAGATCTTTCTAATTTTAACGCTTGCAGAAATAAAAGCGCGCACAAAGGAAAAGTCCGATTAAAGTTTTACATACCTGAGGTTTTTTTAAAACTGTGAATAGAAGATCGACTCCAGTGGAGACTTGACTGCAAATAAAAGAGATAACAACAGACTTTGACTTTCAAAGAAATAACTTCATCACTAATGACTTGTTTGAACATTTCACAGAAGATTTTTTTAACTATAATTATAGGACTTATTTAAGGCAATTATTAGTAAGTCTATGACAGAGGGAAGTCTTTAGAATTTCTTGGTGAAATTATTTAATGGTGAATAATGTTATTTTATTTCCCACAGCATACTTAAGAAAAGTAATTCGCAATCACTCTTCTGTGAAAAAAGAAAGGCTCATGTTTAGTGAAAAGCACAATTATAAAAAAGGTATTCCGTGAATGCAGTGTAAATAGTAAATAATAAATAAAAGACAATAGGAAAGGTATAGTAAATTAGATAAATGTTGTTTTATTTATTTTTATAATATTTATAGATGCCTAGCCATTGAAGGACAGCATTTTACTGAAGTTACAAAGGGTACCTCAAGCAGAGAAAGAGTCAGGTCAGCTAGATCTGCAACAGTGGAGTGTTCCTTTTTGATCTTTTTTATTTTGTCCCCTTTTTCCCCTCCCATGGAGATCTATCCTAGTCAAACTGAATTTCACATGCGATTTAGGCTGGCATAGGTTTTCGGGGGCATAGAGAACTGTTGTCTCATCTCTCAAGTTGAACAACCTGGATTTCAGGTGAGTGAAGACTTAATATGAAGAGCCCTATTTCCCCTGGGAACACCACCTCCCTGCGGATTTTTCTTTTAATTAAAACTGGGGGGGGCTCATGAACCCCCAGCAGCCCTGGGGATGCCACCTCCCCAGGGTTTTTTTCAATGTTTATGCAGGGGGCACTTGGCCCCTGCAACCTCGTGGACTACTACCTTCCTGGGGTAGATTGTAAGAAAGGAGGGTGGCCATGTGACCGCCCTCCTAGAGCAAAACATGGCCCTGGGGACCACCACCCCCGCATGGCCAGCTACTGTTAAATCCTGGTGTGCACACCCCTGGAACATAGCTGTTAGCTATGGCTTGGCAGAGCTTTACCGCTCCCACTACCATAGCAAACTGTGCTCCTCTTCTAGCAAGCAAGAACATAAAAAATGCTCTTGCTTGCTAGAAGCAGAGCACAATTGCTTTGACAGAGAAGGTGCTGCATGTTCAGCAGTTCCCATATGGTCAAAGCAATGCCAGCTCCCACCGGAGGCAGGGTCCCCATTAGTGAGAGTGGGTGTCCTGGCCGGGACAGGAGCCCTGAGAGTAGAGGCCAGGCCCCAGGGGTTGGGTTCTCTGGGGTCAAAATTGGCCCAGCTACCTTTACTTTTTAAACCAAATATTAAAAAAGGCCAGGCCCCAGGGGATGGGATCCCTGGGGCCAAAATCGGTACCGGCTGGTCCCCTCTTACCTAAAAAGAGAGAACAAAGTGTAAAATGGACAGACTGTCAAGTTGCTTATGGCCGCGCACTGTTTTACCACCACTCTGCAAGCTCAGCTAATAGAGCTCTACTAGTTTGGGGATGAAGTCCCCTTTGATGCTGAGGGTATATGGGGGACAAAAAACCCTCCTGTCATCTCCAGTAAGTCCCTCACAGAATGATTGATGAGAGCTGGTCAGAGGCACGCCCCTTTTCTCCAACACTCTGCAAATACCCCTCCTGGCTCACTACTGGTTGCGGGAGGAAGTCCTGTTGGATGCTGAGGGTCCTTGGGGACCAAGAAGCCTTCGTGTTACCTCCAGTAAGTCTGATATAGCGGGATTCCTGAGACCTGTTTGGAGGCCATGGCCCCTTTCACCACCACCCTGCAACCCTGATTACTAGTTAAAATACATAGAAATTCACTGAAAGAATCAAAAATTACAGGGATGTTAATAGTTAGGAAATACATTTTCAAAAACCTTAGAAATTCACTGAAATAAACAAAGGTTACAAGGACGTACTTCGCTCAGATTGCATTTGCATAAAACCATAGAAAAAGTTACCTGAGCTAACTATAACTTACGAGCCGACAATGTCCTGCTAATGACCTCACATTTTACATCACTCATGCCATCACCGATGGCACCTCAAATGACATCACTGATGACAATGTGATTTTTATAGCTAAATTTAGGTTTACAGAGGATTCTGGATAGGAAAACCTTAGGGGATCCTTGCAAGCCACACCTCCCTGGACGCCCTGGGTGTCTAGTTTTCATAAAGGTATAGGTTAGGTAAGTTTACTTAGATAGCCGCCAAGCCTGGGACCACAAATGCAGGTACCTATCTTGCAAAACCAGCTCTTTTTGTGATCGATAATTTAAAAGTATCCATACTGTGTTTGGTTCATTTCCTGTTGTGGAAGATTTGGGTGAATGCTGGGTACTTGGAAGTTTGCTGTTCCCACAGATTCCAAACTTTCCATCACTGAAATGTGAGGAAAATGTGGGTGTTTTCTGAAGTTTAAGGTTTGCAAGGCATTCTGGGAAACAGAAACTGGTGAAAGCAACACAAGTCATCCCATCCTGGATTCCCCTGGGTATCTAGTTTTAAAAAATTACAGGTTTGCTAGGTTTTCCTAGGTTGCGGCTGAGCCAGAGCCAAAAATCTGCATCTAGGCATATTGCAAAAAAAAGGTCTATTTTCCCTTGAAAAATGTGATGTGTCCAAATTTTGTTTGGGCTGTTTCATGTTACAGGCACTAGTCCTCCCATTTTTATGAGGGGACTTGGGGGAATGCTTGGTGGGTGGAAGTTTGTGGCTCTCCACAGATTCCAGAACTTTCCATCACCGAAATGTGAGGAAAATGTGTTGTTTGTTTACAAAGTTTGCAAGGAATTTTGGGTAATGGAACCTGGTGAAATTCACACAGGTCACCCCATTCTAGATTTCCCTGGGTGTCTAGTTTTAAAAAATGTGCAGGTTTGCTCGGTTTCTCTAGGTGCCGGGTGACCTAGGGCCCAAAATCTACAGCTAAGCACATTGCAAAAAAAGAGTCAGTTTTCAATGGAAAAATGTGATGTGTCCACATTGCCTTTGGGCCATTTCCAGTCGCTGGCTCTAGACCTACCCACACAGGTGAGGTACCATTTTTATTGGTAGACTTTGAGGAATGCTGGCTGGGTGGAAGTTTGAGGCTCCTCACAAATTTCAGAACTTTCCATCACAGAAATTTGAGGAAAATGTGTTTTCTTTTACACAGTGTGAGGTTTGCAAGGGATGCTGGGTAACAGAAAGTGGTGAAAGGCACACAAGTCGACCCATCCTGGATTTCCCTTCATGTCTAGATTCCATTAATTTATAGGTTTGTTTGATTTCCCTCAGTGCCGACTGAGCTAGGGCCGTAATGCACACAGCTAATCACATTGCACAAAATTATCAATTTTCAGTGGAAAAATATGGTGTCCATGTTCTGTTTTGGACCATTTCCTGTCCCAGACAGTAGTCCTACCCACACAAGTGAGGTACCATTTTTATTGGAAGACTTGGGGGAATGTTGGGTGAGTAGATTTTTGTGGCTCCCCATAAATTCCAGAATTTTCCATCACAGAAATGTGTTGAAAATGTGTTTGAGGTTTGCAAGAGATTCTGGATCACAGATCCTGGTGAGAGCCACACAAGTCACCCCATCCTGGATTCCCCTGGGTTTCTAGTTTAACAAAATGTACAGGTTGCTAGGTTTACCAAGGTGCCAGCTGAGCTAGGGTCCAAAATCCACAGCTAGATACATTGCAAAAAAGGGTACATTTCAGTTGAAAAATGTCATGTGTCCACGTTGTGTTTTGGGCCGTTTCCTGCTGTGGGCACTAGGCCTACCACACAAGTAAGGTACCATTTTTATTGGGGGACTTAGGAGAGCACAGAATAGTTGAACACGCGCATTACTAATTTACTTTCAATGCATTTCTGCTAACCAAATGTAAGACAATGTGTAAAAAAGATGTCATTTTGAACAATGCCCTATATTTCAAATGCTAGTATGGGTACTCACAATTTCAGAAATGTGCAAATAACCACTGATCCCAAACTACCTCTGGTTCTTGGTGAACCTACAAGTCTTATATATCTCAACAACCAGAAGTGTCCAACAAATGTAACAGTATTTTTGTTTTAAAAATCAGCATATTTAGAAGAAGTTACAGGTGAAAACGTAGACACAAATGACTGTTATCTTTTCACTCACATTCAACATATTTTCATTCCTGTTACTTTTGATAGAAAAAAACATTGAAGGATCTACAAATATTACCTCTTGA
Organism: Lissotriton helveticus; assembly: GCF_964261635.1. Classification (NCBI taxonomy): domain Eukaryota; kingdom Metazoa; phylum Chordata; class Amphibia; order Caudata; family Salamandridae; genus Lissotriton; species Lissotriton helveticus. The sequence continues at coordinate 1,293,543,902 of NC_136059.1, forward strand.
TGAATTCAGAATTCTGTCTAAATTCTAAAAATGTATAGCTTTCTGGGCTCCACTTTTGTTTCCATACCCATTTCTATCACTAACTGGAATTAGATTGAAAGCACAAAAAATAGGAAAAATAGGCTATGTCCCACTAAAATGGCAAAACTGTGTAGAAACGTTTTGTTTTAGTCTGCTTGTTCTGAAAGCTGGAAAGTGCTTTATTTCAGCACCACAAACCCTTCATTGATACAATTTTCAGGGAAAAAACCAAATGGTTTCTTCTGCAGCACTTCTTCCCATCTTTCCCCCTAAAACCAAAATGTTGCTGTATTCCGGCTACTAGTTCAGTCCCCTCAGGGGAACTCAGAAACCCTGAGTACCTTTACAATCCCCATGATGTTGTAAGAAAAGGACACAAATTTGGTATGGATACCTTATGTGGACAAAACGTTACGGGGCCTCAGCACAAACGACTCCAATTAGCCACAAAGAGGGTTAGCACGGGGGAAGTCCTAGCAGGGAGGGGGTTAAAGATTCTATTTTAGGTATAAAGGAATGAGTTATTCACAGCCTCCCAGAATTTCATATAATCCCTAGTCCTACGTGCTTCAAGGAAATCTTTGCAGGCTTTACACTAAATCTCTTTTTTTCGTTCTTCCAGAGTCTGTTTTTGTTTATGAGATGTTTGCCTTTTTTTCTGTGGGCTTCTGGGATTTATATGCAAAGTAACTTTTAGCTGTTTGTGGGCTGTTGTGCAAGAGGTATCAAACCAGCTAAAAAGCTTTGCCTATTCCAAGAGGCTATAAGGGGGTTGTGATCACTACTACAATTACTGATCATCTCAAACCCTTACCAAGCGTGAAATGATGATCTGATGTAGCCAATATGAAACCAGGTGTGCTCTCTTTATTACTTCTGATGAAAGTAGGGACATGCAATATGGTCAGCTCATTGACTGCGATTAAATCATATTTCCTCTCAATTTCTTCCAGAGTTTCATCATCCTCTGTGTGTCAAAAATAGGACATTTCATTGTTACTCCAATCAAAAAATTCATATACATGTTGGCCACTAAGATCACAGGTATGGATATTAAAATCTCCAGCCCAAATAAAGAACATTTTGAGGGAACTTGTATTAAGATAGCTTTCCAGAAAATCGTCACTGATCTATAGACTCTCCCAATTTATGGCTGAAGGTATTATGGTAACGATTTACGAATAGAATATCAAAAGGAGTCTCAAGTGAAAGGAGTATGACCAAAGAGAATAATGAGGACTTAACTCATATGGAGCAGGTAAGTTTTAACAGAAATAAATGTAGCCAGCCATCCTTTTTCTCTACCTGCTGGTGAAGGGGTTGCATGATGGAAGAAAGAATAGTACCCCTCAGTATGGAAGTCATCCCTCATCCATGTCTCTTGGCAGTAGATTATATCAAATTTACTGCCCAAGGATATCCAGTCAATGTTCATTATTTTTGTACGGTCACCAGCAATTTTCCAAGAGATGAGAGATATGCCTGTCTCTGTTTCAAAGGAGCAGAAAAAGGGGTCTGTATTACTACAAGAGTTCATGTGTGACATAACAATTGTGGCCAGTATATCTATTATAGTTATAATGTCTGGTTGTGCAATATTATCAACAACATTATCAGAACCAAATCATCAACTATTGGTTTGCAGGCCTAAGAGTGGTTTGTAAATGATTTGACATTGAAACAAATATCCTTTGCCCCCTGTGGGTTGGCCTGCATATCTGTAAAAATGAAGCTGCAAAAGGGCCCATTTATTGTGAGACTGCTAGCCTAATAGGGAGAAGCTGCAAAAGGGCCCATTGCCAGACGTCAAGCCTTATAGGAGTGACCTATACGCTGCCCTCTCCCCTGGACTATGGGGATACCCTCTCTACTGTGTGCTGGCCTGTCCTCTCTCCCACCCCAAGACATTGAGTCACTCTAAATAACAGCACTGGGATCAGCATCGCTACATGGCACAGATGTCCACGGCGAACCCTGCGAGTAAGTCCTCCAGACAGCTTCTCTTCACAGAGGCACTCAAGCAACTACACAACATTGCTAAGAAAAACGCCATCCCCTTCAGTGAGCAGTCCCCCTGTACCCCTAACAGCCCCTGCACCAGACGTGACCATGGACCGCATTCTCGAGGAAATCTGCTCGGTCAGACGAAGGCTTGAAGGGATGAACTCCAACATATCTAAACTGGCAGAGGAAGCCAAATCAATCCAAGCAGACATAGCCTGAGCTGAGGGACTGGACCAGAGGCTGATGGTAGTAGAAGGCCTCCTGGACCCAGAGCACGATAAGGACTAGGAACCCCTCTTCCTCTGCAGCAAACTTGTGCATTTGGAGGGCCGCAGCCGTAGGGACAACATCTGCTTTTTTGGCTTCCCTGAGTCCATTGAGTGCCCTAATGCAGGCATATTCCTAAAAGAGACCCTTCTGAGAGTCATTGGGACTGCCTTTGACCCTCCTCTGGAAATCCAGGACCTCAGTACCACACCCTTCCCCTGCAAGCACCCTTACTACACACCACCGGCCCCCTGCCCCTCACTTGTTAGGCCTCCATATCATGAGCCCCTCACACCCACTGTGCGCTATAACCTGAAACATTCATGGCCTCACACATTACATAAACAGAAGAAAATACTGACCTATCAACAATCCAAATGTGTAGACATGGCACTACTGCAGGAAACCCACCTTGACGCCATAGAGTCGGACAATCTGCACAGGCACTGGGTGGGAAGGGAGAGGCACAGTAGTGTACAGAACGGGGAAACCCTGGATGCGGGACCTACACGTAAATGTGTAGTGGCAATCTTCCTCCAGAAATCTCTTCCGGTGATGGTGACCGGGACTAAAACTTGGACAGACCCCGACAAAAGCTATGTATTTGCAAAACTAAAACTAGGTGCTAATCATATATGTGTGGGGTTGGTCTATGCTGCAACAGGAGCAAAACACTCATTCTTACTACAGCTCAACGAGGTTCTAATGGAAATAGGGGCCTTACAATTTCTCATAGGAGGCGACTGGAACCTAGCCAGGGATCCAGTTTTGCTCAGGATGGGGCCACTGGACAAGAACAATGCAGCAGACAGGGCTCTGATGGAGGACATGATGCAGGATAACGGCATTGTAGGCCACTAGCGTCTGAGCCATCCCACAGATACAGTCTACACCTTTACCTCCCTGACACACAGCGCGCTCTCTCAGTCGGACTATTTTCTCATTTCCCACAGAATGGTGCAGCTCACTCAGGAATCCCGAATCCAGGAGGTGGCCCTCTCCGATCACTCCCTGGTCCTCCTCTCCCTGGAACTGGGGCTAGCTAGTCCTGGTCACATCCAACGATACCGGACCCCTACCGGTAAATCTCAATTGCAGACACATATCAATGAATATCTCTCTGATAACCGAATCTGGTAGGACCCAATGGGCCGTCGCAAAGGCTACCATACGTGGCCGACTCATGCGAGATGCGGCACAAGCTAACAAGCAAAATATAGATAAGCAAAAGGTGCTGGAAGTCAATATTAGGGTATATACTCGCATATATTCTGCACATTATTCCTAAGTGAAATGGCTCTAAATATTCTCTTCACAACCAAAGCAGAGTACGCCTTGCAGAGGATGAAGGGGAGACGTTATGAGCAGGGAGAAAAGGCATGGAGCTGCTCGTAGCACAACTCCGCCAGCGCGAAGTGGTCATGGGCATTCTGGCCATAAATCCAGCATCAAGCGAGACCCTCACCCGCCCCAGGACATTATTAATGGATTAGCTTCATTTTACAATGCCCTATAGACCACAGGGCAGCCTGCTGAGGTGGACAAACTGGAAACCTTCCTACAGGAAGCAAAACTCTCAGATAAGGGTAGAGAGTAACTGGATTGGAAGTTCAGCACAGAAAAGATAGATTTGGCGGTAGCAAAACTACCCTATCATAAGACCCCTGGAGAAGATGGCTTCCCGGCGCAATTCTATCACTGGTTGGGGGAGGAGGTAGTTAACACACTACAGGCCGCATTCTCTGAAGCAGAACAGACTGCCTCCCTGGGCCTCCTCTCCAACAGTGCGGTAATAGATGTCCTGCCTAAACCCGGGACAGAACCCCTGTTGAGTGGCAGTTACCGGCCCATCTCTCTGTGGGAGAGGTGTGGCGCCGCGGCCAGGGCGACTGACTCCGGAATCTGGGGACCACGGTTCGATCCCCGGCTCCGGCGGCAGGTTTGCCCAGCACCATGTGACTCTGGGCAATAGCTCGCTTAATCTTCCCGACGGCCCCCAGCCCCCAGCGCCTAGAGACCCTTACGGGTGATTGTGCGCTTTACAAATGTGGACTTTACAAATGTGGACTTTTAAACTGCAACATTAATATCTTGGCCAGCATCCTGGCATCTTGCCTCCAAAAAGTTCTCCCCTCTCTGGTGCACACCTCGCAAGTGTGCTTCGTGCTGGGCCGATCATCTAGGAACCATTTACATACTAATGCAAACACACTGTGGACAGCTAAAGGCCACCCCTTGGATGCACTCACCCTTTTGCTCAACACAGAGAAGGCATTTGCTCATATTGAGTGAGACTACCTATTCAGAGTTAAGGAAAATGTTGGCCTCGGTGATCAATTTTTACCAAGGTATACAGTAATCCCACTGCATGGGTGAAATGTGGGGGATTCCAATACAATACTTTCCTAATTCGCAGAGGAATGTGCCGGGGTTGTCCCCTCTTGCTACTCCTCTTTCTACTGGCCATGAAAACCCTGTCTGCCACCATGCCTAACTCGGCCAACATCAAAGGCATACACCCTCACAGACCTGCACCACTTATTAACGTCTCTGCTCCAAATCATTGACAACTTCTCCTCCCTCTCTGGTTATAAAATCAATTGGGGTAAGAGTGAATCACTTCCCATTTCAGATGGGACCATGAAGGCGGCTATCCATGGCTTTCCATTCCATTGGAAACACTTGCACCTAAAATATCTGGGTATCCTAGTGAATAAAGGCCTAGCAGGAATGGTTCAGGACAACCTAAACCCACTGATCACTCATGGATTTAAAACATGAGAAACCAAATTAGCGGTAGATGAAGGTTTTTCCCTTTGGACTGAACTATTGCGAACAACCTCATTAGATGTAGTCATTCCCCTTACTATTATGTCTTCAGCTATACATGTTAATTTAGAATCAATTATTTAAAAAAGTTAATAAACATTTGCTTGATCTTCAATAAAAAATCTGAACATAATTCCATCACTTGTTTCTGAATAACCTTTAACACCTCTGCACAAATTGTGTCATTGTTGTTAGGGACCACAACAGCCCCTTTCATTCTCACGTTGAAGTATGATAGTGATTAGGGCCACACATTAAGCCCTCTTGAATACAATGTTTCAAGGAGATACCTGGTTGCATCTGTTCTTTTTCTTGTTTGGGAGTTGAGTGAGCAAGCTCATTGAGTTCTACCCATCTTCACTTTCTACATTGTGGATGTCATTTTGGCTTGGCGTAGGCAAAGAGTTTTCATGGGAGTCTGATTTCCAAAGTAAATTAATTACATTGGCAACTGTGCCAGGTTTACTGTGACTGGGATGTTACAGCTCCCCAAGTTATTAATTATGACTTCAGGTTTGAGTAGGGGCGGGGAGAGAAGAATTTTTGACAAAACTCCACAAAAAATACAAAATTGTTTAAAAAAATACAAAAGAAGAAAAAAAATGTTCTTATCAGAACTACCTTATCTGGTTAAAGAAAGAACTATAATTGCAAGGTACTGGGTGAAAGTTTGGTTGACTACATGTATACAGCATGATTGACTGAAAGAATGCATTAGTAGTGTATGGTGAATTTATAGGTGAAGATTTATGAGGAAGTACTTCAGCGTGACACTGCAAGCTCTTTAGCTGCACTGCACTGTGGCACTTCTGAAGCACAGTGATGTGACATATGTACATGAATATTTTGCAACTCTATGCTTCCCTCTGCAGTGCTGCACAAACTGCAGTCATGCTGTGACACAGACACCCTTGCACCATGGAGCAAGGATGTCTGTATCATGCGGAGATTGTTTTTGTGCAGGAAGGGACACCTTTCTGCACAAAAACAATCAGTAAAGGCATTTTCCTCTTTCAATGTATGCTGCAGAATGCAGCAAGCATTGAAAGAGGAAAAAATGAGGAGAAATTAAAACAATTCTCCTCGTTGTGCCTTGCTACACCAACTCTAGGATGGCGCAGCATTCACACACATCTCCAGATATACGAGATCTCATAAATCGGGAGATGTGTTTTTTTCTATGGGTGTTGTATGGGAACACCCACAGCAACACCTATGGAATGCCCCTTCAATGCAAAGTTCTGTGTATGAAGGGGATGTAACTACAAGGAGAGGAAAAACCATGCAGGGTGGCTTTTCCTCTCCTTGTAAATATGAAGGAGCGCCTGGTGCCATCACTAGGTTACATAAATGACATACTGGTGGCGCAGGGTGCTTGTAAATCTGCCCCAAAAGGGCTTAGGTATTGGCAGACTGATACAATAAGAACATAGTGCTGGATGGGTGATTGAAGAATTGCATGAGATGGACAGGGGGTATCCTGGGCTGCATGGGTACTACTTCAGTACTTAATGGAGTGGACCAATATTACTTATCTGCTTAGAGATTTGTAGGGATTATGCACAGAATATTTTTTATGTACTTCTGTTGGTGCCTGGGTCATTTTTATAAGAATACCACTAGTAACTGAAATGATGACAGTGCTGCAAACAGAGTGAACACTTAATTTATAAGTGCTTATATATTGGTGGAGTGATAGGATAAGTAGATAGTGGTAGAAAAGTGATTAAAGAAGTGCATGGGCCCAGACTGGACAATTCCTACACTGCATGAGTGCTAATTGGGTTTTTAGAAGAGTGTATCAATAGCATGTAGCTAGTTAGAGGTCTGCTTGGATAGTACACAAAATATTATAGCTGTACTTGTTTTAGTAGCTAGGCCATTCCATAAGTTCATGACTAGTAACTAGAATAATTACACTATTACAGAGTGTATAGTGAATTTATAAGTGCTTAGGTATTGGTGGAGTAATAGGATTAGTAGATAGTGCTGGATGGGTGATTGGAGAAATGCATGGGACATACAGGAGGATTCCTACACTGCATAGGTAATAACTGGGTATTTAGAAGAGCATATCAATAGTTTGTAGCTGGTTAGAGGTGTGCATGCATAGTACAAAATATTGTAGCTGCACTTGTGTTAGTGACTACGCCATTCCTGATGTATACGTCTAATAACTGGAGTAGTTTCAGTATTGCAAAGAAAGAAAGTGCTGAATTTATAAGTGCTTAGGTATTGGTGGAGTGATAGGATACGTAGATAGTGCTGGATGGGTGAATGTGGAAGTGCATGGGACAGACAGAAGGATTCCTAGACTGCATAAGTACTAACTGGGTATTTAGAAGAGCGTATAAATAGTATGTAGCTGGTTAGAGGTCTGCATGCCTAGTGCACAGAATATTGTAGCTGTACTAGTATTGGTGTGGCTATGGTTTCGAGAATGGTCGTCTGTATTTTAGGGTGTGAGGAGATGCATCAGATGATCAGGTGGATGATATCATTAGTGATGTCATTTGAGATGTCATCAGTGATGTCACTGGCCATGTCATGAGTGATGTAATATGTGACGTCATCAGCAGTGCATTGCGGGGGCGCGAGTTATAGTTAGCACAACTAACTATAACCGTGGAATTTCTCTTGTTTTGTACGAGTGAAATGTCCAACTAACTATGACGTCCATGAAACCTGTGGCTTTTTCAGTGAGTTCCTGAGGCCTTTTAAATGCAAATTTCTAACTATAATGTCCCTGAAACTTGTGGTTTTTTCAGTGAATTTTATATGTATGTATTTACTCTCCTCTTACAAGGAAGGAATCAGCACTCAGGTTGTAGTTTGGAAGTATTTAATCTGCAAAGGATGTGATCCACACGTTTCGGCTTGTCTGAACCTTGATTACGATACATGACGTCATTGTGGCATCCTTATTTAAATTTACAAATGCCTAAAGTTGCCAACATTAACAAAGGACTACATATTACTTTAATCCAAAAAGCTGGCGGCCATATTGGCCTGGACACGATGTGAAAATTCAGGAATTGATACAATAAAGAAAAGAAAACAAGTGCTAATATGCACACAATGTCATTTCAGCATATCTTGCCCCGTGACCGCCATACCTGTATGTTCGTCAACGTGACTTATTCATAATAAACATACTTAGGATTGCAAACATCAACATAAACAATGGACTACTCATTACTTTAAAGTGAAAGGCTATCAGCCATATTAATCTGGGCACATTGCTTATTATAATGGTTTTTGCACAAAAGAAAAGAAAAAAAGGGGTGTTAATATACACACACTATCCCTAAATAAAGTTCTAGCGATTATAGATCCATTCCATTCACAGCTCATTTGAGATGTCATGAGTGATGTAACTGACCGTGTCATGAATGATGTAATGACAACGTAACTAAATGGAAGAAAGAAAAAATTAAGTAGTAGTATAGTTTCTACCACCAGAAATAAGTTGGAAACCCGTAGGGAGATAAGGTAAGCATACTTGGTGTCAAGAAAAGAACCCTCAGGCACCAACTAAAAGTCGGTAGCCAGTTATCTTCATTAGGTCCTTGTAGAAAAAAAGGATAACGAAAAAGGATGTGGTGAAGAAGTGAATTAAAAGGAGTGTGGACTACTCACCAAACTGAAACTCTCTTTTAATAGGAGGGTAGTTCGAACTCCATTAAAAACAGTGAAAAATAGCGGACATATAAATGGTTATGTTAGTTTGAACCATAACGTCCTTCAAGTTAGTGAAAAGAATTAAAGAAGAAAAAGGTCAACATGTTTCTGCTAACGAGCCAATAGTCGGCTCAGCATGTTGTCTCCTTCGGTCTCTACAAATTGTAAGAGACTGTAACAGCCTGAACCAACTGACTCAGTTGGTTCAGGCTGTGGATGTGGACCCGCTAGGTTTTACGGCGGGCAGTCGCCCGGAAGCAAATACTCTGGGCGTGAAGGAATCCCCCTGCCACCAGCCTATGAGGCGCAGCCATTAACAACTAATTATTTCCCAGTCTCTTACAATTTGTAGAGACCGAAGGAGACAACATCTGTGCAACACTTAAAGTTGAGGTTGTATAGTTCCTTTTGTTCTACACCACTGAGTTTAGGTACCTTAGTGTGTGCCAAACATGTGGTGTAAGATTTTTTCAGGTCCTGATGAATGCTGAGCTTACTATTGGCTCGTTAGCAGAAACATGTTGACCTTTTTCTTCTTTATTTCTTTTCACTAACTTGAAGGACGTGATGGTTCAAACTAACATAACCATTTATATGTCCGCTATTTTTCACTGTTTTTAATGGAGTTCGAACTACCCTCTTATTAAAAGAGAGTTTCAGTTTGGGGAGTAGTCCACACTCCTTTTAATTCACTTCTTCACCACATCCTTTTTCGTTATCCTTTTTTTCTACAAGGACCCAATGAAGATAACTGGCTACTGACTTTTAGTTGGTGCCTGAGGGTTCTTTTCTTGACACTAAGTATGCTTACCTTATCTCCCTACGGGTTTCCAACTTATTTCTGGTGGTAGAAACTATACTACTACTTAATTTTTTCTTTTTCTTCCATTTAGTTACGTTGTCACTCTTCTGTTGTTTAAAACTTATTACCAAGGGGTACAAGAGTGGCTTGTTGACCCTTCTCTCTTGTTGATTGCGTTATGAATGATGTAATGTCTAAGGTCATTAGCAGTATGTTGTGGGGGTGTAAGTTATAGTTAGCTCAGGTAACTATAACTGTTGAATTTGACTGGTTTTATATGAGTGAAATCTAAGTCTAACTATACCGTCCCTGTGATCTTTGTTATTTTCAGCAAATGTCTAGTTTTTTTTCAACGTTAAGTAAGATGCATATCACAAGGGATGGTGGGGGGTTGGAAGCAGGACCTGGCATTGTGCTGCACCCACCCAAGCTTGCTTCTTCTGCCTTCCCTCCTCCTAGCCATCCATTGTCCAAGTCCATGTCCCTCCTCCCTTATTACAGCCCTGTATGGCAGTTGTTCTTCCACTGGCCTTCCCGCCTTCTCTGAACAGTTAGCTTGCTGCCCCATCCACCTCCTCCCTAACCTCTGTTGTCTGAATCCATGGACTAGCCTTCTCCCTTCTGCCATGCATGGTCTAATGTGCTACCACTCCCCTCCATTTAGCATAATGTACGAGTCCACTCCTCCTGCCCTGCATTGCCCAATTCTATGTCCCATCATTAACCTCCTGCTTAGCCTCTGTGCTTAGCTTGCTGCCCCTATTCTCCTTCCCCCTGCCCTCCCATGTCTGTGTGCATGCCCCTGCTCCATCCTTTTTGCCCACCATGTTCCATGGACCTGCCACTCCTATCTACTCTGAGTGTTATGTTGAGCTGCCACTCCCCTCCTACCTGCCTAGCATTGTCAGATGACTGTAACCTGTCCCTGCCACCTCTACCCTGCCTGTCCACATTCCATGCCCCTATCCCCTTCCTCCTGTCCCCCATGGTCCACTTTACTGCCACACCTTTCTGCCCTCTCTGATCTGCTATGCTGCAACTGCTCTTCCTGCCTTCCCTGTGTGGTCTGTTGTGAGGCCCCTTCCCCTGAAATCTCTTGTCTGTGCCTATGTCCTGACACTCCCTTCTATCCTCCATGGTCCTTTGTCCATACCCCTGCACCCTCCTTCTTGGCCATCATAGCCATTGTGCTGCCACTAGCCCTCCCGCTTGCCATGCATAGTCTTCTCTGCTGCCAATGCCCTTCCCACCTTCCCTGTGTGGTCAGCTAGCTGCTCCTGACCCCCTCTCACCTTCCCTCCATGATCTGTGTGTATGCCATTATAGTCTCACTCTCGCCCTCCATGGTGTGTCTTGCTTCTAGTGCCCATCCTGTCTGACCTCCATGGTCATCTTGCTGCTCCTGCACTGCCCCCTTGCCCCCAGTCCTTTCCATGTGCAGACCCCCATTCCCTCCCTCCTGGCTTGTCTGTTCCATTGTAATGCCCCTGATCCGTCCCTCCTGCTTTTATGGTCCATTATGCTGCAGTTTTCTCTCCTGTCTGTCCATTATGGTCAGCTAGCTACCATCGCCCCTTTCCCTTCTGTTCTCTGTTGTCCATGTGCATGGTCCTGTCCCCTTCCTATTGTTTTCTATGTATTGTTGTATTGCACTCCCGTCCTGCATGCCCTGTGTGGTGTATTGTCATGCTGCAAACCATGATGCCTGCCCTGTAGAGTCAGTTTGGTGCACCTCTCCATGTCCCTCCTGTCCTCTGTTATCCGAGTCCATGTCCCTACCCCAATTTCTGCTGCCTTCCATGAGCCAATGTACCATACTTGCTAACATTTTGAACTCGGTAAGTGGGAGATTTTGAAAAACAACTGGAGTATTGATTTTCCCCTTTGACTTACATTGAAAAAGAGGAGATTGTAGACAGGATACAGATCAAATAAAGCCCATTTGGGCCTAAAAATATTGGACGTTTCCTGGCTGAATTGGGTCTGTTGGCATGTATGGCTGTACTACCACTGCCACTTCCTTCTGCCCACAATGGTCTATTATATTGTCACAGCCTCTCTTGCCAGTTCTGTATTGTTGGTTTGTTGCCTCTGCCCCTCTTTCCACTGCCCTCCATAGTATGTTGTGCTGCCACTGCCCTTCCTGCCTGCCCAGTTTGTTCAAATTTTTGCCTCTGTACCCTCCTACCTGCCTTCAATTTTCAGAGTCCGTGCCCCTGGCCTCTGCCTCTCAACCGTATCCTAATGAACAACTAGATTGCTAACATCCTATATTTATTACAAAAGTGTGGAGCGCCTGACGTCATCTTGATATAATCAAAACTGCAATACCTAGAGCATTTCCTTTAGAAATTAGATATATGAGAGGGTCTTATTTGCATCACAATTATGGTTAGTGCTCTAAAAAACTAAAATGAAGACATATTTTCTGAGTTTTCAAATAGTCACAAAGCACTTTAAATTATTTGTTATATTTATGTTTTTTTATCCAGTTGACCACTTGATTAAATGTTGCACTTAAGGGAGAGGATGTGGTGTTACTTCCAGAGCTGCAGACTTTGCAACTGGGGAACCAGGTTGGAGTTTCTGCTTCATCTCGACATTCTGTGATTCTGGTCAAATCACTTAATCTCCCCATGTCTAAAACCAAAATGAATTTGTTCTTGTGTGATGTAACCAATGTTCATGTAAATCACTCTAATACCTGACAAGTCTGCACTACATAAAACTGCAAAAACACAAAAAGTGATGTGCAAACGTCTGTCATTGGGCTACATGTGGGCTACATCTGGGTGATATTTGTGCTACATTTGGGCTCTTTTGTCTCTGGTGGCCATCTTGGGAGATTTATTTGTTATGAAGTTTCCTAATTTCCTCATTTACTGCAGTCTCCTCAGTAGGAAATGCTTACATTTTTTTACTTTGATTCCATCAAGAAGCTATTCTGATATGTCACACATTTGCCATGAATTCTGAATGTTAGCACTCTAGTTGCTCATTAGATCAATGTAGTAAAGCTACTGCTCACCACGGAATTCTGCTGCTGGTATTAAAAGTGCATGTTTCAGTCTGCATGTCAGAATTTTTTAATGAAATAGAAGAGGATTTGGGAAGTCACTCAAAAGGTGCCCTGATTGTTCTTTCTTCAGCACTAATCATAATTTCTATGGCAAAATGAACCCCCTCATTGTGTTCCTTTTTAAACTAAATGTTTTAAGTGTTAACAGTTTATTCCAATCAAGATGGCTTCAGGTGTACCATACTTTTGTCATAAGTAAGACAGTAAGCACTCTAGTTGTTCTTAAGAACACTCTGGGACATTCTGTCATTGAGCTATACGTGGACTACATCTGGATGATATTTGTGCTACATTTGGGCTCTTTTGTCTCTGGTGGCCATCTTCAGGGAATCATTTATGAAGTTTCCTAATTTACTGCAGTCTTCTCAGTAGGGAATACTTTCAGTTTTTAACTCTGGTTCCATCAATATATATATATATATATATATATATATATATTTATATATATATATATATATATATATATATATATATATTCACTGAAAAAACCATAGGTTATAGACCATATATAGTTAGGAATTAGCATTTAAAAAACCTTATTTTACTCACACAAAACCATTGAAATTCCATATATAGTTAGTTGCACTAACTATATATCGCGCACCCGCAATCCACTGCTGATCATGTCACATATTACATCATTCATGACATGGTCAGTGACATCACTGATGACATCTCAAATGACATCACTGATGACATCACTGATGACAACATCCAGTGACTGTATGTTTCTGTAAAGTTAAAATATGTCTTACATATTGAAGAATGAGTGGATGTATAAGTTTCTGGATGAAGGATTTAGTAGGTGCGTGACTGACTGTATGAGTGAGTGATTAAATGTGTCTCACTGAATGCATGGGTTAGTGACTAAACTGTCTTAATTTGTGCATCATTATGTCTGTTGTGATGTAAACTGCTGCATGTGTTGATCATTAGCTATACGAGAGGCTATATGTGTTATTAATTGGTTGCCCAAGTATTTCTATGGGAGATTGAGTTTGTGTGGGGGTGGCTGAAGGTGTGTGACTCTATGCATAGATGTGTGAGCAGTTTATTCACTAGGTGTATGAGTTCAAGACTGCATGTGGAAACAGCTACATGGGCAGTTGACTGTGTGCATGAGTGTATTGATGAGTGAATGGATATCTCAATGCTACATGTCATAGTAAGTACATATGTTAAACACAGTACATGTGAGAGTTGGCATATATAAATAACTGTGCATGAGAGCCACTGAATGAGTGAGTGGTTGTATCGATCATTGTGAACTTGTATCAGGGATTGTATAAGAGAGTAAATATGTGTTAGTATATGTTTCAATAAGTAAGGTGTGTTTAACTGTATAGTTGAAGAAATGGAGGTGAGATTGTTTCTTTGCATGACTGACTGGGTGTGTGAGTAACTCCATGGATGAGTGGCAGTGTGTGAGTGTCTGTATACACTGAGTGTATCTAAGGTTATATTAGAGTCTGAAGAGGTTTATCGTATTAGCACAAGAATTATGTCAAATGAGATGTCATCAGTGATGTCATCAGTGATATCATTTGAGATGTCATCAGTGATGTCATCAGTGATGTCACTGACCATGTCATGAATGATGTAATATGTGACATGATCAGCAGTGGATTGCGGGTGCGCGATATATAGTTAGTGCAACTAACTATATATGGAATTTCAATGGTTTTGTGTGAGTAAAATAAGGTTTTTTAAATGCTAATTCCTAACTATATATGGTCTATAACCTATGGTTTTTTCAGTGAATTTCAATGGTTTTTTAATAGCAAATATCATAAGCTGTCGAATGTCAAGTACGTGGTAAGTAAAAACATTTTCGTGTTTATGCACACTGATCTGCTTTGAATGCTGCCCCCCACCCCTCATTTCTATTAGGAGTACTCTCTCTTTGCAGATAGTGAAGGGTAGTTAACGCAGACCTTTGCCCCCGTTGCCCCCGTTGTAATCCGTCGTGCCTGCTTCTCTCTCCATTTGGTTCATTCTCTATTTACAAACAAGCACAGAGTCGCAATACTCTGTTTAGTCTTTGCAGATAGCGAAAAATCGTGTAAAAAAACAAAAGGAATCGAGCAAAATCAGTAGGCCACTAATGGGATCTCTTTTTGACCTCCCTAAAATAGAAACATTAGGAACAACCTGTTGATAATACCAATGTGTATGTACATAAGCGGCGTTCATTTGTGTTCACAGTACCCCTTGTTGATTGTTTGAATCGAGCATTGAATTGTTCGAAGTTGATTCTCTTAAGAATCTTCTCTGCCTGCAAACGAGGAAGAATAGGAATATTCTCTCTCCCTTTGCAGATAGTGAAGGGTAGGTAACGCAAACCTTTAACACGTCGTGCCTATTTCGTTCCTCATTGATTGATTGTTTCCCCAAACATTGACTGTTTGGGAATTGGTTCTTTTTGGAGGTATTCCCTGTTTGCAAATATACGTAGGAAAATCTTTGCAAATAGTGAAAGGGTACGTAATGCGGACCTTTCTCCCCCGTTGTAATCTGTCATGCCTATCTACTCCCCACTGATTGATGCACCTGTTTCACCCGGACCATTTACTAGAGATACGTCATCTGGCCTGACCAGAGAGCACCCCTAGTGAAAAGGACATATGCAATAATAACGAAGTGATCACTGTATCCTGTTAACAGAAACTTTAGCATGAAACAACCTGGAAAGAAAAGAATAGGAAAACGAAAATCAGTAGGCCACTGATGAACATGAACTTTTATTAAACAACGAACAAAGAAACGATAACATAACGTAATGATAAAACCTATTAATGTCCTAGAAACAAGAAAACGTTAAAATATGCCAGTGGTGAGAGACCAGAAAAACAGTAAGAGAAACCAAATCACCCCTCGCTGTCCCACCGCCTGCCACGCCAAAAAAATCGATAGACTAGGGAAAATGCAAGTCAGTAGAACATCCGCCCCCACTCTGGAAACTTCCAAGGTGGGGCAGGGTTGCGGCTACGCCCAGCCGGGAGCAGCCCATATAAGGCGGGTCCTGCTGCCACGCCTCGGCCAGGAGATCCTAACGTAGGGTGTAGCCGGAGGAGAGGCCGAGGCCAGCGGGACCCGGCCAGGGGATTGCCTTTACAACGCTGAACAGTTGCAGGGGGGGGAATGTCTCCTCGACCCTCCCCTCTCTCTCCCAGTCCGGCCGCGGTGGCCCTTGAGAGTTGCAGGTAGTCCCGCCACATGCTCTTCCGGTCCGGCCACCAACGGTCGGGGGGCCGAGGCCGACGGGATCCGGCTGCAGCCGATAAACCAAGAAACCCGTTCATGGGGCCCGTTCTACCGGAAGCCCGGCCCGAAGACGGACGGGACACTTCTTCTTTCTTGAATAATGGCTGCGACAACACTGGGGGGGGATGTCTTGCACATGCCTCCGACCCCCCCCCCTCGTCCTCATCGCCTGGTCCGGCCATAACAAATCTCAAGCGAGACGCCGTGGGGTGCACTGGGAGGGAGAGACGGTGCGAACAGGCTTCTCCCGCCTCCCCAGGTGGAGGCTTCCCAGCTGCACCCTCAGCGCTCCAGGCGCCCGGAAAAGGGTTCTTCCACTGTGGCCATGCTGCAACGTCTCGCCCGGCAGGGTGGAGCCCGTCCGCTCATTTGACCCCGCGATCGCCAGTAGCTACCGAACTCTCAAAATGGCGGTCGACCTGGCAAGAGCGGGCCCAGCATAAAGAAATTGCCCGGTCACTGGTTGACTCCACCACCGTAGTCCTCCACGACCTTGAAGATTCTAGAGGAGCCGCGGGAGTCTCCGACCCCCGATGGGGAATGACTGCCATGATCGCCCGTGGAGTGACGAAACTGTATCCGCGGGACGTCGGCGCTCCCATGCTGGCGCCAGCCTCACTTTGAATTACTAGAATCCTGCAGACCTCAGTTCCGGTGAAAGCACAGTGTGACCCGGTAGGAAAAATTGTTGCACCCCCTCCCCTTTTTGACTGATAGTTCAAACCACCGATCCTTTCCTTTGCCCTTTTAACGGAACTTTGGACTGCCTCCCCCTCTTTTACATTTTCTAGAGAAAACAAAACATTAACCACTACATTAGCATAGCAGTTTACACCAGAACTGTTTTCAAATTGAAAACCAACAACATCTTCAACAGAATCCTTTTTGTTTCTGCTGTGACCCTGCTACAGCACAGGCATTGTCCCCAGCAGTAATTCTGCAATGCCGGTAAGAATAGCTGTGGTGCCTACTGGACTCACTCACCCCCACGGCGCCCCACGCCGTTATTTGCTGGGCGGCAACTTACTAGACATCACTTTCGTGCCATCTAGATTTCAGCGCGTTCTGCTGCCTTGGAACTATTCGCACAGCAGACTGCTACTGACGACCCACCCCCAGGCAACATCTTCTGAATTTTCATGATTTGAAAGAACTAGTAACATGTCCTCATCAGGAATTCAAAAGAAATTGCCACGGTCTCTTCGTTGTTTAAATGTTTTTACTGTTTTTGTTTTGTTGTATATATTTATATGTTATTAAAGTTTTATATTCCTACTACTTTGTTGGAGTGCTATATATTTTTAATGTGACACATAATTGTAAAAACTTTGATGTACAAAGAGTCATTCCTGGAATCTTCCGCTTCAGGCTCGGTCCCCTCCCCAATCACAATACAGGATGGTTTTCAGATAGTAGGAACACGTGTGGTGTGACGGATCTCATCGGGTGTGGGCCTTGATCTACTATAACTCCTTTGAAGAGGGGTGATTCTTTACAGCTGGGGCCATAAACTACATCTGCAGGGCTAGGTGATAGCCTGGACAATCGGACACAGAGGAAGAGGAGTGTCAGAGGGTGCGGTAGTGAATAGGGCGAAAGGGAGGTGTCGGGCGGGCACAGAGTGTGATTTTCAGGGAAGAGCAGCGCAGATGGGGGGAGGTTTATTGCCGATGCATAAGACAGAGAGCGGGGGTGACCAGTGCCTGGGGAAGATGCTTGCGAGGGTGGGGAGCCATGCTACGAATCGACAGCGTGCAGAGAGTGGGTCTGGTCAAGGCATCTAAAATGGCTGCCGTGCACGACAAAAGTGTGGCATTTCAAAAAAGGCAAGATGGCGCAGACAATGTTTTTCAACACTTCCTCATTTCCTTCGAATCGAACGTTAACAGACGTTGGTGCATATTACCAAAGTTAAGCGATATTTATCGCTAACGATGCTTACCAACGAATTTTTTACCGCTAAGCATCGTCAGAAATTATCGAAGATAAACCTTGCTATTATCAAGGTTTATCGCAAATGCGATAATAAACGGCCGCAATGCATGAATATCGCTAAAAAGTCAGCGATATTCATGCATTACCGAGCTAATGCTCTTAGCCATGTTATCCATCTCCCATTGGATAACATGGCTAAGAACTGCTCAGGGCAGGTGTTACTTTTTGGAGATATTCGCGCTTAGCGCGAATATCTCCAAAAGTTGGTAATAGGAGATAGATATCTTGCATGTTGTAATGCAAATTATTGTGGTATATGGAACTCATACCATAATCTCTCAGGAAAGCAGAAACTGATCCTTTTGGGACCGCCTAAAAAGGCCTAGGGGGTGAGGGGTACTCTACTTTGCCCCCTTTTCACGTTCCGAACTATTTTATTTTACTCTCTTCTGTAATTACACAAAATAGCAGCGATAAGATGCATCGGAGACACACAGTGAGAGAAAGGAGGCCGGAGATGAAGAAGAGATGTCAAATACACATTGGAGATAATATAGTGGCAGAAGGGAAGTAAATATGAGTAAACTTACCATGTAACATAAAAATGTTGCACTCTATACTATAAGTCTCATTTTATACTACAATCACTTCGCTACAACCTCATAAATTAAAAATAAAAATGAATAATGTCTCAAACAATTTTTGATTTCTAAATATAAATTTATTCTTCAGAATTTTCTAAATTTGAAAGAACTAGTAACATGTCCTCATCAGCAATTTCCTCATGAAAAGTCTGCAATGATGATTCTTGTAACTCTATGGTCTCCAAACATTCGATAAATTCGCCATCAACAGATTGATCAAAAAAATCATTCAAGTCATCTCCTCCTTGTGACAATATTTCATTATTGGTGCTGTCAATTTCAATCAATGTAGTGGAATCATTCAAGTCATCTCCTCGTGACAATATTTCATTATTGGTGCTCTCAATTTCAATCAATGTAGTGGAATCATTCAAGTCATCTCCTCCTTGTGACAATATTTCATTATTGGTGCTGTCCATTTCAATCAATCTAATGGAATCATACAAGCCATCTCCTCCTTGTGACAATATTTCATTATTGGTGCTCTCAATTTCAATCAATGTAGTGGAATCATTCAAGTCATCTCCGTGTGACAATATTTCATTATTGGTGCTGTCCATTTCAATCAATCTAATGGAATCATACAAGTCATCTCCTCCTTGTGACAATATTTCATTATTGGTGCTCTCAATTTCAATCAATGTAGTGGACAATTCAAAAGAAATTGCCACGGTCTCTTCATTGTGAGCCATTTTATTTTGAAATTGCTTGCTGTAAATTGCAGAAAAAAATAATCACTTTCATTTATCGTTTTTAGTAATACATAATATAAAACTAACTTTATCAAGTATTTAGTATAACAGAAGGACTGCAAATAAATAACAGAAAACATTTTTCAAATTATCTTCAAGTGTACAACATAGTTCCCCTTACAAATTAACAACTCACCTTTTTAAAAGTAGGAGAAGTGTTAGTACTGTGTAAATCAAACACCAGAAATTCACCACCAAAAATTCCTCACAAATGTACCTCAGACAGTAGTATCACAAAATGGCTGTGGTTTCCTCTCATTTGACATATATACATAACCAATTAACTTTCATCACACACAAATACAAAACCAAAGTAACATTTTAATTGGTTCTAAATTTCAACACTTTCAAATGTGTTTTCCCCATGCAATTTTCCATAGGACATTTACATACGTCTACAGCCTGAATGGCTGAACGGAATTACACCAAACTTGGCAAAATGGTACATCAAACCTAAGAGGTCAGGAAGGATCTACTATGCCCCCTTATGGTCATTTCCCCCTTCGCTTTGGCCTCCTCTTGTCTCTCAATCCTACCGAGAGACAAGATGGCGGCCGCTACGGACTGTTTGGAATGTTGACAGACGCCGGAGAACCAATCAGCTTCGCAAAGCTCCGTAACGCGAAAAGTACGCGAAGCGGAGCGCTGTTACAGATATATATCTTTTTTTTAACGTTAATTTCTCAAAATCCACTGGAGCACATATATTGAGACCTAGCAAAGGCACATCGGGCTACCAGTCCCTAATATTTTGCCAAGTTTCGTGCAAATCCATTCAGCCGTTCGATTATTATTATTATTATTTTTTTTTGTCCCGCGGGGCCCTTTTAAAACCTCCACATCAAACCTAGGGGGTCAGCGAGGATCTACTATGCCCCCTTATGGTCATTTGCCCCTTCGCTTTGGCCTCCTCTTGTCTCTCGATCCTACCGAGAGACAAGATGGCGGCCGCTACGGACTGTTTGGAATGTTTACAGACGCCGGAGAACCAATCAGCTTCGCTTCACAAAGCTCCGTTGCGCGAAAAGTACGCGAACTGGAGCGCTGCCCGGTCCGCTGTTACAGATATATATCTTTTTTTGAACGTTAATTTCTCAAAATCCACTGAAGCACATATATTGAGACCTACAAAAGGCACATCGGGCTACCAGTCCCTACAATTTTGCCAAATTTCGTGCAAATCCATTCAGCCCTTCGAGCTAAAAGTGAGGCCAACCGCCCTATGGAAAACTCAATGTTAAAAACACGTTTTGGGACCCCCTTTTTTCTCGGCCCCCCCTTGACGAACCCCCCCCCAAATTTTCAAGGGCTGCTCAGAAACAAAATGTGCCATTTTCCTGAAAATTTCAGCCAATTCCGTCCACAAACGCCAAAGTTATTAGACATAGAATTTTCAAAAATCCCATAGAGAAAAAATCCTAACTATATATACCTACTGGCGACCGCCAGTAGGTAATATATATATATATATATATATATAACCTACTGGCCAGTAGGTATATATAGTTAGGACCTAGCTACCATAGGAAATCCGCAACATTCTATTGGGAATAACTTTGGCGCTGGTTGAAGAATTTGCGTGTAATTTTCCAAAATGTAGGCCAGCTCCGCTTCGCTTCTTCCCTGGAAGTTTCGGTGGGATTCGTCATGCGGGGGCCGAGAAAAAAGGGGGGTCCCAAAACGTGTTTTCCCCATGTTAATTTCCATAGGACGAATAGACAAGGCTACAGCCCGAACCGCTGAATGGAATTACACCTATATTTGGTGAAAATTGCTCCAGTGGTTTTTATGAAAATTAACTTCCAAAACATATATATATCTATGTAAGCTTACTGTAAGCTTACTGTACTCTGTACCTTCCCGAGTACAAGCAGCATTCTGATTGGCTGCCAATGTCTGTCAACACTCCAAAACAGAAATTGTTGGCAGCCATCTTGTACCTCGATAGACTGAGGCACAGGAAAGCAGAAAAACAAATGTGTAGAACTCAAAAAGGGGGCAGGGTAGAAGCACCGTGACCCCCTAGGCCTGCTCAGGTGGTCCCATCAGTGATGTCATTTGAGATGTCATCAGTGATGTCACTGACCATGTCATGAATAATCTAATATGTGACATCATCAGCAGTGGATTGCGGCTGTGCGAAATATAGTTAGTACAACTAACTATATAGGAGCAATTTCAATGGTTTTGTATGAGTGAAATGTCCAGCTAACTATAACACCCCTAAAACGTATAGTTTTTGAGTGATTTTTTTTTTTTTTGTAAGACCTTTATTAGCATTAGTTAGTTATACACAGCCATGAGCCTACAACCCGGGGGCCGGCTGCAATGTAGCAACAGTAAAATCATAAGCAGCAAGAACAATATTATCAGCATATCAATTTATACCGCCCCTTATCCAACCTCGTTAGGCCTTGTGGCGTAGCGCATTACCTTGAGTCTTACATTTCGTAATTTTGTAAATAACAAACAGTAGAGAAGTAACTCAACCTAGAGACCTGAAACGGAGACCATCACAATAGGGATCTGGGAACATTGCAATCAGCTTGGGTTCTTCCCACAGTACAAACAAGTAGAGAGGTTCGACCTACACATGATGTTTCCCTCCAGATGACTGTATGGATGGATAGTCTATCCTTCTGCGTCCATGTCTAGTGAGTTTATATAGTCTGTTAAGAAACACCAAAAATTCTTAGGTCTAGATCGTGCAGGGAGGTTTTCCTCGTTGATCATTAACTTATCTCGACAACCGGACATGTCATGGAGCCACGTAGACTTCTTGGGCACTTTCCTACTGTGCCAACATTTCGCAATCTGTCGTTTGGCCAGTAACAGAGATACCACACAGAATCTACGTTTGGCTGCTCGGAATTGTGGTACAATACCAAGTAGGCACGTTTTTATTGTGCATTCCACTTTCGCCTCTAGCATGATAGTGAGCGTATCAGTGATGTCCACCCAGTATTCTCGTATCTTAGAGCAGAACCATGCCAGATGTGTAAAGTCTGCACCTTCTCTGCCACACCTTTTGCATCTGTCTTCGTCTTGAAGTCCGAACTTAAGCATTTTTGCAGGTGTATAGTATGCCTGGTGGATGAATTTATAGTGTATGATTCTTAAGTTCCCATTAGGGGTGAGTATTTGTGTCATTGCACAGGTCTGCTGCCATTCTACATCAGTTAACGGATTCTCCAGTGCCATGTCCCATCGTGTCCTAGCCTTCTCGGCGGTTTGCGCTATCTCAGCCTGTGCTGTCGTGTATAATCTAGACACTAAGTGCGATAAGTCCTTTGTTGTGATAATCATCTGTAGTGGGGTCAGGCTGTCTGGTTCTGTGGGGAATGTGGGATAATGTTCTTTCAGCGCGCGCGTTAATCTATAGTATGTGAAACGGAATAAGGGGGTCTTGTTCTGAATGTATGTTAGGTGTTCGATGTCTAAAAATGTGCCCTCTTCAAATAAATCCCTCATTTTGTCTATGCCAGCTTTCTGTAGGAGGGACATACCCACCTTTTCGCCCGTTACTGACAGCACCTGATGGTGGTGTAAAGGCATCGCTGGTGCATACAACAGGAGCTTGTGCGCCAAGTGACAAAGTTTACGCCAGGCTTTCACTGTGGTGTCTATGGTGTTGATATCCTTCGCATGTAGTGGTGGTCTAGCGTGTGTTATGATTGCTGTTAAGGGAATAGGATCTGCGTCTCCCCCTTCAATAGCCGTATGGGTGAGGTATGGTACCTCATGATACCAGTAAGCTGCATACTGCGCTTGGGCGCATAAGTAATATAGAAGGAAATCCGGCACTCCGAATCCTCCACGTATATATGGAAGAGTCAGAGTCTGAAGATCTATGCGAGCCTGTTTGCCCGCCCAAATTAGTTTCAGGACTAGTGATTTTACACGGCGAAAGACCTCTCCAGGTGGTGTGATGGGAATGTTGTTAAAGAGGTACAACAGTTTGGGTAAGACATTCATCTTCACGACAGCTATGCGATCCGCCAAGGACAGTGGCAATTGGATCCAGCGCTGGACTTTGTCCTCTAGCTTGGATATTGCTACCCCATAGTTAGATCTTATTACTTCTTCTGGATCCCTATGGTACATTACCCCTAGATAACGAATGGGATCATGTTGCCATTCCAGTGGGAAGTCAGTGTCAAAGGGAGTGGTGGTATCCGTTAAGGGAATGATAAAAGATTTGGGCCAGTTGATTGCCAGTCCTGAATGTCCACCAAATTTTATGTATTCTCTGAGTAAGTCGTTAAGATGCATGGCGGGATCGCGTACGTATAGCAACATATCGTCTGCATACAGAGATATATGCAGTGGTCTCGATTTGAATCTCAGAGCGGATTGTTTATAATTTTGCCGCACTATACATGCCAAAGGTTCCAGTGCTAGAGCGAAAAGTAACGGCGATAGAGGGCAACCTTGTCTGGTGCCGCGTTCCACGTTAAAGGGCTCAGATACGTAGCCATTTATTCGGACTCTAGCGCACGGTTTGGTGTACAGTAATGAAACCCATTGGACGAAGCGTCTGGGGAAACCCATTCTGTTCAAAATCGTGATCATGTAAGTCCATTCAATGGAGTCAAACGCCTTGGCGGCATCGATCATGACCGCCACGGCTTTTACGGATGGTTGTAGGTAGTGGGACAGAGCAAATAAGGACCTCGTATTGTGGGACGTCGATCTTGTGGGGATGAATCCAGTCTGGTCTGGAAGGACCAGGTGTGTCATCAGTGGGGATAGACGAACCGCCAGTAATTTCGCGAGTATTTTTGAATCAACATTAATGAGCGATAGTGGTCTGTAGGAGTCACACTCCTCCGGGTCCTTGGATGGTTTTAAAAGGGCAATGATCATCGCTTCGCGGAGTGTGGGTGGGAGTATGGACTTCTCGAAAGACGTACCAAACATGTCTACCATGTAAGGCGCAATAATATCGGAAAAGTGTTTATAGAATTCATTAGTGTACCCATCGGGACCAGGCGCTTTGCCGTTGGGAAGTGATTTAATCACTTCAGTCACCTCCTCCACTGTGATGGGCATCGCTAGATGCTCCCTCTGTTCATCCGACAACCAACCTATTGCTACATCGTCCAGGTATTGAAGAATCTTGTCTGACGACGCTATTGGATGTGATTTGTAAAGTGTACCAAATGTGTCAGCAAAGCTATTTAGAATGTCAGTGGATTGTGTCTGTGGTTCCCCATCTTTTGATTTAATGCGAAGTATGGCCGAGTGACTCTTTCCCTCGCATATTTTCCTTGCCAAGGTCCCCCCTGGTCTGCCCCCCTCCCCAAAGGCTCTAGCAGTGTGTTTGCGGTCTAGGTATTTTATTTCATCGTCCACAAACGTTTGATGTTCTGTATGCAATTGGCGTAGTTCTGCTAATAATGCAATATCCTGCGTGTCCTCAAAGGCCAGTTCTATTTCCTTCATGCGTGTTTCACAGCGCTTAATCGGTCGTCTAATGTCTTTTAAGATACCCATAGTAGTGCCTATGCATACGCCCCTTGTTGTGGCTTTGAAGGCGTCCCATAATAGGCCCGGGTCCTCAATTACCGGCGAGTTTATTTGGAAATATTCCTTGATTGCCTTTTTTATTGTGTCTACATAAACAATATCAGAGAGAGCTTGGGAATTGAACCTCCATTGAAACGGGGGGGCGTGTAATGTGGTAGCATGAGTTGTAGTAAGACAGGATTGTGGTCTGACAGTGTGCGCGGTAAGACCTGCACTCCCCGTGTCCATAATGCAATACTATCCGTGCCTAACCAGTAGTCCAGGCGTGACCAACTGCTGTGAAACGCTGAGGTGTGGGTGGCACCTGGTGTGTTATCATTCCGATGCCTCCAGATGTCAGTTAACGACAGATCCTTCAGCATTTGTCCTAGTGTCGTCCGTGCTTGTTTGTGCTGTTCCGAAGAGTTGGGGGATCGATCTAGCCCGTCCATCAGCGTCACGTTCCAATCTCCCCCACATATGATATGCGTGTTTGTGAATGTTTGCAAGTGTCCCCATAGTTCCTGAAAAAACTCTGGTGCATCCGTATTTGGACCGTAGACATTAAGGAGTGTTATGTGCTGTCCACGTAACGTGCCGGATACTATCACATATCTGCCAGCGGGGTCTTGTATAACCTTATGTGATGTGAAGTTTACCCCCTTACGGATCAGTGTGAGTACCCGCTTCGAATAAGAGGAATAGGAAGCTCCATAAGACGACTCCGCCCATCGTTTACCTATACGTTGGTGTGTGTTAGGTGCAATGTGAGTCTCTTGCAACAGTGCTACATCTATGTCCCATCTGTTTAAATAGGCAAAAACCTGCCTTATTTTCTTCGGTTGAACGAAGCCCCTGATATTCCATGTGAGGAAGTTTAGGTGTGTTCTACCTGTATGTCCAGTGCCCTGAGTCATCTATAAGGCCGTAGTGAACTATCCAGAAGCAAACAATAATCAGAGGTGAAATCAGAACCCATCGCTACGCGATCACAGAATTCAGATTTATCAGTCCCTCGCCACAAGTGACGTAGTGTCATGACACGTCTCAAAACTTTTGGTCTCTCTATACAAACAAAACCCACGTTCCCTCCCAACCCACCCACTCCAGCAACCCAAACCTGCCGAAGCCATATTCCCTCTGAAGACATACCCTTCAAACCAGAACAATTCAAACTATTACCCATACAATAGAACCTTTGTTGGGTGGTACCCTTGTGGAGGACCGCTTGGGGCACAACTCTGCACCCAACGTATCGGGTGTGGACGACACCCTCAACAGAAGTCATATACACGTTTGTAGTGTCTGTTCGCCCGCAATTCCCCACAATGTTAGCATCAACTTTAGTATGGACTTTAAGCAGGTACAAAAGCAGTCTTCCAGTCCTTGTCACATACACAGTAGTACGATAAGCAAAATTGGGGCTACTCGCCAGTGTCAGTGATAATCAATACATCGCACCCATCGTGTCAACTACACAACATACATTCATCAGCATATATTGTCGGGAGCATATATGTACGTGACGTAAATCGTGTTATAGTACATTATATCACAGTAGCCCCCATCCGTCAGGTGACTGCGTCCCAATAACCCATAGTTAAGGCGTATTCATGGCGTGCTAGTGAACGGAGTGAGAATAGGCCTTTGACCTTTCCTCGGCATCGTACAGTTCAAAAAAAGAGGCTAACGATAATTACCAGAACAGCGCGCCGGGGCTCCAGTGTCTGCGGCCTTCAAGAGCAATCTTAGGTGTGGGATATTGTGTGATACGGCTTTCCGGCAGTCACCCCAAGTCTATTTAGTTACCCCCGTACTTAGATCCAGGAGGTGATTGAGGTGGCTACCCAGGTCATGCCATGTTCGCTGACGCAATTAGTTCGTCACACCCTTTGTCACATATCAAACCATAGTTCACTGTTAATGACGATCCCCAGAATCGCGCACAGTTGTCCCGCAAGCAGGAAGAGTCTTACCGCAAATCTCTGGTGGTCCTTACCGGTACAGTTAGTCCGAGTCCTGGCGCTGTCCCTCACGATCATTGTTCCTTCGTTCTTGTACAACTTTTTTGACGAAGTCTTGAGCTGCTTTAGGAGAGGGCAACAGCACCGCCTTGTCGTTCCATGTAACACGTAGTCTGGCCGGGTACAGCATGGAATAACTGATGTTGAGATCCCTGAGTTTGGCCTTGATGGACGTGTATTCCTTTCTAGCCTGCTGTACTGCGACGGTATGGTCCGGATAAAATTCCAGAGAATTACCTTGGTGGGTGATTTTCCCCTTTTCGCGTGCAAGTCGTAGGATGGTATCCCTGTCGCGGTAATTCAATATCCTCGCCACTATCGGCCTCGGCGTTGCCCCAGGTGGCGGACGAGGCGCCAGGGATCTGTGTGCACGTTCTACAATGAAAACTGGCGATAGCGCTTCTGCTCCGAAAATATCCTTGCACAGGTTTTCCACGTATAGTTCCATACGCCCAGTGTTGGTCGTCTCCGGTAAGCCTGTGATGCGCACATTATTGCGCCTCGAGCGCGCTTCCAATTCCTCCTCCTTCGCCTTAATCACCTCTAGGATGCGTTCCATACCAGTACATTTGGTGGTCAATGTACGCGCCTCATCTTCCACAGCTGATAGGCGTGTTTCGGCTGTGTCCAGGCGTTCTCCGTGTTTCTCTTGCCTTGCGGCCATGCCATCCATTCTGCAGGTCAAGTTGTCTAGCTTGCCGTTAATGTCTTGTAAATTCGCCTGGATAGCTAACAATATCTTCTCCATGTTGCAGCTTGGCGCCGGATCTGCTGCCCCATCGTTTTCCGCCATGTTCTCCGAGGGTTTGGTTGTTTTCTTATTGTCAAAAGATAGTTTTTGCTGTTGTTTGTCCGGCTTCCCCACCGCCACTGCTTGTGGGGTAGTCGCCTTCGTCGCGGGTCCCGATGCCCTGGTGGTTCTTGCCGCCGCCGCCGTTTTGTCCCCGAAGGTGAAGGACACCGCCGTGGTCCCTGTGCGCGAGAGTAATTCAAGTACCTCGACCTCTCCGGAATTGTCCGGTCAGTGAGGGAGGAGCAGAAGACTCCCCTATACAACTCAATTGGGGACCGTCTTTAGAAGTGGAATCTGCAAAGGAGCGAAGGCAAACAATGACACCAATCCTCCTCTCAGCCTACGCAGTGTCAGGGGAACACAGTCTCGCCAGCAGATTTGCGCCGTTTTATTCCTGTACTTTCCGTTTTTTTTTATTCTTTATTTATTTATTTATGTATTTTTTTTGCGTCCTGTAGTGCTCGAGTCGTTTGCTATGAGGCAGCCGGCATCTGTTCACCGATAGTGCAATCGCCGCTAGTGTCGTGCAATAATTAGGTAGGGTGCTGCAGCATTTGATTTCTTATGCCTCTGGCATAACGCGGTGCCAACAAGTGCATTTGCCGGGCTTCAGTCCTGTGGGCGCCGCCATTTTGCTTACTGCACGGCCGGGCTCAGCGGACACGAAACATAAAGTCACCTGTGGTCCATCGTGCGGGAAAGGACAGTCCGCCGCAGCCGCACACGCGTCTTGCACCCTCCAGCCTTTAATGCCGTCGCGATCTGTGTCTCCCTCATGCAGCCGCCACGGACGTGATCGGGTCAGTGATCCCGCACTCCGCCATCTCGTCTCTGCGCTGTCCCGCACCAAGGTAATCGCTGTTTTCCACCTCTTCACCAGGGAGCATTTATTTCATTTTCCGCCCGCCGATGCTCGGCACTTTCCAACATCTGAAGACCCGACCATCAGGCAGAATGTTGGGGTTGAAAGCGGGGACAGACCATAGCGTTTGCAGTCGTCCGGCGGAGCTGTGGATTACACAGCCATTCCGCTGTGCGCCCCCTAGCGCCTCTTTTTGAGTGAATTTCAAAGGTTTTTGAAAAGCTAATTCCTAACTATATAAGGCCTGAAACCAATGTTTTTTTCAGTGAATTTCAAGGGTTTTTTAAATGCTAATTCCTAACTATATAAGGCCTGAAACCTATGTTATTTTTTCAGTGAATTTGCAAGGTTTTTTAAATGCTAATTCCTAACTATATAAGGCCTGAAACCTATGGTTTTTTCAGTGAATATATATATATATATATATATTACCTACTGGCGGTCGCCAGTAGGTAGTTATAATTAGGACCTAGTTTCCATAGGAAATCCGCAACATTCTATTGGGAATAACTCTGGCGCCGGTTGAGGAATTTGTGTGTAATTTTCCAAAATTTTGGCCAGCTCCGCCCCGCTCCTTTCCTGAAAGTCTCGGGTAGATTCGTAAAGTGGGGGCCGAGAAAAAAGGGGGGTCCCAAAACGTGTTTTCCCCATGTTAATTTCCATAGGACCTTTAGACACGGCTACAGCCCGAACCGCTGAACGGAATTACACTAAACTTGGCAAAATGGTAGAGTCTGGTACGCAGATCACGCTTTTGGTTAAATAGTGCATATCCCTCCAGTAGTGCCTGAGAAAATTAAAGTTGAAATCAAATATATATCTATAAGCGCGTCCTGTGCGCACACCGTATGCGCACCGTGCGCGTACCTTGCCGTGCACGAGCTTCATGCTGATTGGCTGCCAACTGTCGGTCAACACTCCAAAATAGAAATGGATGGCAGCCATCTTGTGCCTCAGTAGACTGAGGCACAAGAAAGCAGAAAAAAAAGTGTAGAACTTAAAAAGGGGGGCAGGGTAGAAGCACCCTGACCCCCTAGGCCTGCTCAGGGGGTCCGACAGGGACCCCCAAGTCGAAAAAAGAAAAAAAAGAATTTGAAAAATCGCGCACCCCATCATTTTCCCCCAAAAAATATATATTTTTTTGCCTTGGGGGTCCTTGTGGGAACCCCTGTGCAGGCCTAGGGGGTCAGGGTGCTTCTACCCTGCCCCCTTTTTGAGTTCTAAAATTTCTCGAGCACAAGCTGCATGCTCATTGGCTTTCAACACTTCAAACCAGGAAGTGTTGGCAGCCATCTTGTGCTCGGTAGACCGAGGCACAAGAAAGCAGAAAAACAAACGTGTAGAAGACAAAAAGGGGGCAGGGTAGAAGCACCCTGACCCCCTAGGCGTGCTCATAGGGTCCCACAAGGACCCCCAAGGCCAAAAATGTTTTTTTTTTTTTTAAACCTGGTATGTTTATTTAAAAATTACCCCCCAGGGGGACCAAATTGTGGGGGCATAGTGGTAAAGAAGTGTGGAGGGTGCCCAATCCCCCCCCACACTGCCCCGGGGACCGCCGCCCTCCGGGGCAAAGCAACGCAGCCCCCTGGCGCATACTGGAGGCTCCTGGTGGGCTAGTTGCCTCCCAGGGACCCCCAGTATGCAAGGGGAATTAGTTCCCCCTCTGCAAACGCGTCAGGGGGCTGCGTTGCAGAGAGGTGTACAACTATTTTTTATCAATTTATATTAAAAATATGTAATGTAATTTAAAAAATAATGTATCTAAAAATAAAAAAATTATAATAATATAGTAAATCAGTATAAAAAATATAACAAATATTACATTAAAACATTTTCATTCACAAAACCATTGAAATTCGCTGAAAAAAACATAGGTTACGGCCACGTTATAGTTAGGAATTAGCATTTGAAAAACCTTTGAAATTCACTGAAAAAAACTTAGGTTTTACACACGTTATAGTTAGGAATTAGCATTTAAAAAACCTTTTAAATTCACTGAAAAAACGGTAGGTTGGACACATGTTATAGTTAGCTGGACATTTCACTCATATAAAACCATTGAAATTCCCCCGTTATAGTTAGTTCAGCTAACTATAACTCGCGCGCCCGCAATGCACTGCTGATGACGTCACATATTACATCACTCATGACATGGTCAGTGACATCACTCATGACATCACTGATGACATCTCAAATGACATCACTGATGACATCATCCTTGTGGAAGAGTGGCAGATCTTCTCTCACCCTAATATAAATTTTATTACACACATTCAAAAATAGAAAATAACATTTTCAATACAATAGACATACCAATGCCACTTACAACACACCTATTTAGTAATTCCAAGATCTATACACTCATCCACTCATTCATCAACAGACATATACAGTCACTCATACATGTACTCACTCATTATGTGTACTCATACACTGATACATCCTGATCATCCTGTTACACACCGACACTCATCCATAAATTTACACACACATAACTCATGTATTCGTTTAAAACATATGTACTTACTCACAAATACACTATTGAAACAGTCATTCATTCACTAACACACCCATATATACACTCATCCACCCATACAGAAAAAAAATTACCTATATAGCTACTCACCACACACACTCATCCACCCATACAGTCCTGCACTTATGCTGCCTTCAACACATACAAGCAGTAAGTCACTCAATCATGCATCTATGCACTACGTAAGACCTCCCAACGAAGCATACAGACACTCAAACACTCAGACACTCCTACTGATAATCAAACAAACAATAACCTATATAGATACTCATGTATCACTCATATAGCTACTCACCAACACATGCAGCCACTTATACAGAAAGTGAGAGACTGATACAGAAATGTATATATTTAAACATTACTCACTAACCCATGTATTCATTAAGATACACTTAATCAGTCAGTTATAGAATCTATTTTTCACCAAAAAAGCAGCCATTTATACACTTCTATACCCATTTCTTCTTCCATCAACCTTCAGATATACATATATAAAACATATTTAATTTTCAGAAAAACACCCATTCACTGGATGATTTTATCAGTGATGTCATCAGTGATGTCATTTGAGATGTCATCAGTGATGTCATGAGTGATGTCACTGACCATGTCATGAGTGATGTAATATGTGACGTCATCAGCAGTGCATTTCGGGCGCGCGAGTTATAGTTAGCTGAACTAACTATAACGGGGGAATTTCAATGGTTTTATATGAGTGAAATGTCCAGCTAACTATAACATGTGTCCAACCTTCGGTTTTTTCAGTGAATATATATTTCCTACTGGCGGTCGCCAGAAGGTAGTTAGAGTTAAGACCTATTTTCCATAGGAAATCCCCTACATTCTATTCCCAATAACTTTGGCGCTGGTTGACGAATCTTTGCGAAATTTTCAAAACTCGTGGGGCCTATCCTGAAAGGCTTGGGGTGATTCATCAAGCGGGTGCTGAGAAAAAAGGGGGTCCCAAACGTGTTTCCCCATACAATTTTCCGTAGGAACCTTTAGTCACAGCTACAGCCCGAACTGCTGAACGGAATTACACCAAATTTGGCAAAGAGGCAGTCCTTGGTTTAGACTCGTGCCTTTTTCTTAAATGGTGTAAATCTGTTCAGTAGTTGCTGAGAAAATCAAAAGTAAAATCACAAATATATCTATGGCCGTGGTGGATCTGCACACCCTGAGCAGACACTGAGTGCACCCTGAGCGCACCCTGCACGCACCCTCCCTATCACGAGCTGCATGCTAATTGGCTGTCAACACTCCAACCCTGAAAGTGTTGGCAGCCATTTTGTGCCTCGGTAGAAGCGAGGCACAAGAAAACCTTCAAAAAAGTGTTCAAAATACAAAAAGGGGGCAGGGTAGAAACACCCTGACTCCCTAGGCCTGCTTAGGGGGTCCCACAAGGACTCCCAGGGCAAAATACATTTTTCTAATTGTTTTTAAAACTGGAATCCGCGCAGGGTGCTTCAAACATAATTAGCCCCCTGGGGGGCCTAGTCCCAGGGGCATGCTCAGAATAAAGTGTTAGGGGGCCCAATCCCCCCTACACTGCCCCAGGGACCGACAAACCCCGGGGCTCAACTTAATTGTTATTGTGGGGGGCACACTGCCCCCCACAACCCAGGGGACCTTCAGCCCCCTGGGACTTTATTTTACAAACAAAATCCCCTGTGGGGGGGGCTCAAGCACCCCCACACTGCCTCAGAGACTGTCACCCCCCGGGGCTCAACTCAATTGTTATTGCAGGGGGCACACTTCCCCCCAGCAGCCCGGGGACCGCCAAACCCGGGGCTCAATTTAATTGTTATTGCAGGGGGGCATACTGCCCCCCTGAAGCCCCAGGGATCACCAGCCCCCCGGGGCTTTATTTTTAAAAAAAAATACCCTGTGTGAGGGGCTCAAGCCGCCCACATGCCCCGGGGACTGCCACCTACCCGGGGCTCTAAATATTCAAATTGGGGGGTCCATGACAGACCCCTCAGACCAAGGGACAACCAACTCCCCAGGGCTTTGCTAATATTGGGAGGGGGGCCGCGCAGCCCCACTCCTGGAGCCCTGTCATGGCCTTGGGGATCGCCACCTCCCAGGGCCGGCTCCTGCAGTGTCCCGGGTTGCCCACTCCGGGACACTGTAGTTTGCTATGGGAGGGCGGGAGCCTCACGGCTCCGGCCCTGCCATAGCAAACTTGGTTTGGATTTTGAAAAAGAGAGCAGGAAAACCTGCTCTCTCTTTCAAAATGCAAACCAGATTGCTTTTCCACATGGGGAGCTGCATGTTAGCAGCTCCCCATGTGGAAAAGAAATGTCATCTCCCGAAGGACGTGTGGAGCGGGCTGGACCATGGGGGCATTGGGGCTTCCCCTACGATCCCCAATGTTGTATATAGGCCCCGGGGAATAGAAATTAGTGGTAGGTGCTATTACTTTTTTGCTGCGCTTAGCCTGCCCCCCTGGTGTGCACGATTCCTAACACGTTGGGTGCACGACTCCTAACGCGTTGGGTGCACAACTCCTATGCATTGGGTGCGCCACTCCAAGCAAAAAAAGTAATATTTTTCAGATATATATCAAGCTTATGTGCTTAGATCTTGGGTGGCTCTAAATAGAGCTTGTATGTTTATTGGGAGATTTTGGTACCTACAAGTAAGTACCGATGCAGAGTCTAACGTTGTTGAGGAAGACTGTTACCCTCATCTGTAAAATGTACACCATCTCTCCTATAGTATTAAAATGCAGATCTCTGAGATAAGCTGAAACAGCTTTATTGACATGTTTCCTAGCTTTTTCAATTTGTGGAGAAAATTGATTAGACCAGTTCAATTTCTGTCTTTGGCATATGTTAGAATAGATAAAGGCAGTTTGGGGGAAAAGTGACATAAATTCTCCAAAGGTGTCCTTCATAAGCATTTCCAGACCTACCCCAGTCAAAGTGCCTAGATCATTGCCACCACAGTGCACTGTTATGAGGTCAGGGTGTTGGAGATGCAAAAAGGATTTAACCAATGGGATCAATTGGTGCCACTTTAGTCCTCTCTGACCCATCTATTTAATGTCTACATTTGGCAAAGCTTGGTCTTTGTCAATACATCTGTTTGCTTCAAACCTTTGGCTCCAGAAAATACAGCTGTGTCCCACAATCCACACTCTAAAAATCTTGAAGGGAGGTATGAATGCACTCAGAAGGTGTCAGTATGTGAAATGGCAGTTTTACAACTAAGATTTTTCTACAATGGTGGATAAGATGCAGTTTTGAAAAAAGAAAATAAATGATTGGCTGTTTGAGAACATTATAGACTGAAAAGTAGGTTGCATGTTTCCGTTTTTTAAAAGCATGTTTCTTATTGGTTAACAAAAACTGTTTGTAAGAAACATTACATAGGATAAGCTGATATTTTAAAAGGTCAAGCACACTTGCTGTTCGTATTAGCAACAATGTGTGCTAAACTTGTGACCTGTGTGTTCAGTTGAGTGTTCCATGAACTGTTACTATGGTGTCAGGCAGGAAGCAGATTGGGGGTAGGGTTCAAAATTATGTCAATTGGGAAGGGTTGAAAAGTGTAAACAAAAGAAATGTGTGTTAGCTTTTGAATTAATGTGGGAAGCAATGTGATTTGATATTTACATGTATACATGTGCAGAATGAGAAGGAACGTTTGCCATTTTTTAGTTTTGCTAAGAGAAGTGCAGTACAGACATTCTGTATAAGAAAATCTGATGTGTGGCTGACATATTTCTTAATCTACAAATTAATTTGAAAGGTGAGCTATTAATTTGTGAAGGGTTGTATATGGTGCCTTTGTTTTTAATAAGACTAATGTGTTTCTCCTGCTAAAGTCCAGGGAGTAGTATTGCTTGTCTAGAATCATAATGTCAATCTGGGTGTATTTGAGCAACCATTGCGAGAGAAGTAATTGCTTTATTCAAGTCTTTTGTGACACATAACTTTTTAAAAACCTATCCTGTGCTCAAGTTTTAGTAGAATTAGAAGTCAGTCATTGCCTATGCATTTGCAAAATGAATCAGGCTTTCACACTAGAGTGTAGTTCTGAAATATGTAGAATGTGGGCTGTCACCTTACCCCTTCCAGACTAGTGAATGTGTTATGGTAAATTCCAAGAAATAGTGTTGCTTGTCTAGAATCACACTGTGAGTCTGTGTGCATTTGCACAACCATTGTGAGAGAAGCATGTGTTTACTTCATGTCTTTGCAGACAGATAACTGCTTTAAAACCTCTCATGTTGTCAAGTTTTAAATATTAGAAGCCATCTCATTGTTTATGCATTTGGAAAATGAGTCAGGCTTTCACACTAGAGTGTAGTTCTGAAATATGTAGAATGAGTGCTGTCACCTTACCCCTTCCAGACTAGTGAATGTGTTATGGTAAATTCCAAGGAATAGTGTTGCTTGTCTAGAAACACACTGTGAGTGTGTGTGCACTTGGGCAACCATTATGATAGAAGCATTTGGTTACTCCATGTCTTTGCAGACATATAACTGCTTTAAAACCTGTCATGTTGTCAAGTTTTAGTAGTATTAGAAGCCAGTCATTGCTTTTGCATTCGCAAAATGAGTCAGGCTTTCACACTAGAGTGTAGTTCTGAAATATGTAGAGTGTGTGCAGTCACCTTACCCCTTCCAGACTAATACATGTGTTTTGGTAACGTCCAAGGAATAGTGTTCCTTGTTTACAATTACACTGTGAGTCTGTGTGCATTTGGGCAACCATTGTGAGAGAAGCATTTGGTTACTTCATGTCTTTGCAGACAGATAACTGCTTTAAAACCTGTCATGTTGTCAAGTTTTAGTAGTATTAGAAGCCACTCATTGCTTAAGTATTTGCAAAATGAATCCGGCTTTCACACTAGAGTGTAGTTCTGAAATATGTAGAATGTGTGCAGTAACCTTACAACTTCCAGACTAGTAAATGTGGTTTGGTAAAGTCCAAGGAATAGGGGGCCATATTATCAAGGAAGATGCGGTAGTTTATCGCCACTTTACCGGCAGGAAACTGCCGATAGAGCGGCGATAATGGCCTTGATAATATGAGATTCGAATTTCAATCGAAGCCCAGGTTAGATGTTCACACATCTAACCTGGGCATCGATTGAAATTCGAATCGCATATTATCAAGCCCATTATCGCCGCTTTATTGGCAGTTTCCTGCCGGTAAAGCGGCGATAAACTACCGCAGCTTCCTTGATAATATGGCCCAGTGTTCCTTGTCTAGAATCACACTGTGAGTCTGTGTCCATTTGGGCAACCATTGTGAGAGAATCATTTTGTTACTTCATGTCTTTGCAGACAGATAACTGCTTTAAAACCTGTCATGTTGTCAAGTTTTAGTAGTATTAGAAGCCAGTCATTGCTTATGCATTCGCAACATGAGTCAGGCTTTCACACTAGAGTGTAGTTCTGAAATATGTAGAATGTGTGCAGTCACCTTATCCTTTCCAGAGTAGTGAATGTGTTTTGGTAAAGTCCAGGAATAGTGTTCCTTGTCTAGAATCACACTGTGAGTCTGTGTTCATTTGGGCAACCATTGTGAGAGAAGCATTTGGTTACTTCATGTCTTTGCAGACAGATAACTGCTTTAAAACCTGTCATGTTGTCAATTTTTAGTAGTATTAGAAGCCAGTGATTGCTTATGCATTCGTAAAATGAGTCAGGCTTTCACACTAGAGTGTAGTTCTGAAATATGTAGAATGTGTGCATTCAAGTTACTCCTTCTAGACTAGTGATTCTGTTTTGCTAAAGTACAAGGAATAGTGTTGGTTGTCTAGAATCACACTGTGAGTTTGTCTGAATTTAGGCAACCATTGTGAGAGACTCATGCCTTACAACATGCAGTGCTTAAAATGCCTATCCACTATGCATGCAGTCCTCTAAACATCTTTACACTTGTCTTTCGCACCTTCAATTACCCAGTCAGTATTCATACACTCCTACAAACACCATGTTACTCCCCTTGTACTCCTCTAGTGACTCATTCAGCACCATGTACTAATTCATTCACTGTGCCAAAACTCAACCATTTATACATTCACACAGTCTTTCTCTTTGCAGTGCTCTAATCATTCAGTTATTACCTAAATACTCATTCATTGACTTAGAGCCTTACCACATAGACTGCTTCCAAATCCTAACCACTTGCATGTAGTCCTCTAACCATCTACCCACTTGTGTTTGAGGCCTTTAATTCCCTAGTCAGTCTCCTTACACTCCAGGAAACATCCTGTATTGACCCATTCAGCACATGTTATAATTCATTCACTGCCAAAACCCAACCACTTTTATATTCACCCAGGCATTCTCATGCAGTACTCTAATCATTTAATCAGTGCGCAAGTACTCATGCAGTGATCCAGGCTTTAGCACATGGACTGCTACAAATCTTTATGGAATATGCATGCAGTCCTTTAATCACCTACACACTTATCTTACACACCTTCATTTCCCCAGGCAGTATCCATACATTCCAGCAAACATCCTGTAACTGTCCTTGCACTGTTGTAGTCACCCATTCAGCACTATGTACTAATCCATTCACTTTGCCAAAACTGAACCACTTATAGATTCACCCAGGCACTCGCTTTGTAATACTCTAATGATTGTTTTGCTACCCAACTACTCATATAGTGAACTAGGCTTTAACATATGCAATGTGTTTTTATACTAATAGAAAGGTATAATTGATAAATGTATTAAAATACATTTATTTATCATTATTTTTTATAGATATTGTTGCCTGAAAAATCAAGAAAGAGAACACGTCCGCAAAAGGACAATTATTTGAAGAAAATTTCAGAACAAGTATTAGATCACCAACATCATGTGGGTAAAAAGAAAAAGTCTTCCGGTAAGACAACAAAAGAATGCATTAAAAAATGTTCAAAGTCTAGAAATAGTGTGCAGATTGTACAAAGTACAAACAATGCTTCAACCAGAAAAAAGAGTATGAGTAAAAAGAAAGAAAAATACATTCAAAAGACACAATGAATGGTAAAAGAAGGCAAAATCAGTATAAAGAAATCAGGAAAAATATTTGGTATAATGGAGTTGTTTTTAACTTACTAAAAGATGTGAAAAAATATAAAACAAGAGCACTATTTTATAAAAAGAAGTAGCATATTGAATCCATTGTTCAAAAAGCTTTTGAATTAAAAAGAAAAACATTTATTTTAGTTTTAAACAGAATTCGATCACTAGTTAAACCAATCCATTTTATGAAGGCCAAAAGTAAGAAGAAAAGAGTAATTAACAGAACTAATTTTTGTGATATTTTTTGGGGTGAATGGAAACACATTTTAAGTTCAGAGCCTTTCTTTAATGAAAAGTTATTTTCAGACCAATAATTTATTGCATGCAGTTGTTACCAGTGGTCGATCTTATGAGGTTAGAAATGGTTGTCCAACTGAGAAAGAGAAGATGGTTCTCAGAAATGTAGAAGAAGTGATAGCTGATGAAGTTCTAGGGAGACATCCTAAAGCCCCTGTGTATACTTGGGATTGCAGTAGTATTTGTAGTATACAACAGGAATCTATTGATATTTTACACAATTTCTTACGAGTATACTAAAAAAAGTTTTAAACAAAAGATTAAGATGTTGCAAGGACTAAATCTTTGCAGAGTGAGAGAAAATACTGATTTGCAAGGTCATTCTCTGGCTTGTCTTTCTCGAAAAGTATGTCAAAGTGTTTTTCTTTATTCCAGGATGTTAGCAGTTCATTATTCTCAAATGTGGAAGTTAGTCAGAAGATTGTATTATGCAAAAAGTCCAGCACTAAAATTAAATGAGTTGAACAGTGCTCTTTTGCATGGGTCAGTATCAGATGTGAAGAAAGTTTGTGATGACATTGAGTTTTGTTACTTTGGTCCTGAACAAGAGAGTGCAGAAACAGACATATTATTAGAAGAAAATGTTAAAGAGAATGTGCAACATACTACTACAAAAATGTTGAAGAACAAATTACAAAGTTTAAGGTGATTTCAGGTGAAAGGCCAAATTATTATAGTATTTGTTGCCGGCGAACTCACTATAAAAATCAGACTAGGTGTGTTGATCTGTATTTAAAAAGTGAAAGAGAAAATAATAAGTGGAAGGAATTTGCAACCTATTTGTTGGTAGAGAATTGTTTTGTTTTGGGTTCTGATCAGCGTATTTGTAGATTTTGTTATAACAGACTAGATGAGAATAAAATGCCCGCTAGAGCTGTTCATAATAATCTAGAGTTGGTAACTATTCCTACAGAACTGATAGATTTAAATATGTATGAGTCTGTTCTGATTTAATCTGTGCACCCATTTCAGGCTATTGTTTGTATGGAGCCTAAAACAGGTAAATTGCCTCCTACGGATTTACAGAGAGGATTAAAAGGAAGAGTTGTATATTTACCTCTAGATTTTAAGAAAAATATTGAAACTATTGGTGTAGAGAATGTAGAAAGTGAAACATTAGTTATTCTAGTTAAAGGTGTTCCTACTAAGAGTAAGAAAATATGGCAATAGTAAGTGGATGTTAGGAAAGTTCAAAAGGCGACATTATATCTCATGAAGAACAATAAACTACAAAAAAGTGTATATGAAAGAAGAAGAAATATTTTTAGGACATGGTACTGAAATGTCAAGTTGTCAAATTGAAAAAGTGGACATGTCCAAAAGTGAAGAAATCTATGAACATTACAGTGTACATCCACTTCATTAGAAAGATGTGATGGGGAATTCTAATGAATTATTCCAAATGAAAAAAGCAAAGGGAAGTCCCATGAGTGTATGGGAAAAAAGTTTGAAAGCTCGTTATTTTCCACAGTTGTTCCCAACAGGAAAAGGTGGACGATATGATGAACGATCAGTGCAGATTCCTGCTTCAGCATATCGGACAACAAGATTGTATGCAGAAGATACAAGATTTGGACAATGTATTCCATACATATTTCTTATTTTGTTTGAGAATGACTGGTCTGGACTTTTATATGCAGTCAACCACATTTTGAAAACAGGAGTACATCTTCGAAATGTTTCGGCAAAGCAACTTTTGGATAAAGAACATCAGAGAGATGATCACTTAGAATCTCAGCTGATTTATTTGATGGCATATCAGCGTGGTAATAATGAGTATTGTACCGTCATCACAGAGAACTTAAATGTATGCTAAGGAACTTAGGAACCCCTACGTGGTTCCTTACCCTAAGCTGTGCTGAATACGCTTGGGATGATTTACCTGAATTTCTTCGAGTGCAAATTTGAATATAAAAAATATTGAATACAAGACACCTGGAGAATTGTGCTCTTTGGATCCTGTTAATGTATGCATATATTTCAATCATAGATTTGAAGATATGATGCTTTTATCTGCAATAAAAAGAATCCTCCTCTTGGAGAAGTTGTGGATTTTTTGGGAGAAAGGAGTATCAAGCTAGAGGTGTTCCTCATATACATATGCTGATATGGATCAAGGATGCTCCCAAATTCGGAACTGATTCTGATGATCCTGTTTTATCTTTTATTGAAGAATATGCCACATGTGCTATACCAAATAGAACAGAAGAAAACAACTTAAGACAAAAAATCTTACGATTCCAAAGTCATCGATGGGGGAAATACTGTCGACGAAAGTACAAGTCTAAGGAAAAGTTTTATACCAAATGTTGTTTTGGATTTCCACATCCTATAATATCCAAAGGAAGAGTAAACAGTTTTATGTCAGCTATGAGACATACCATCACCAGAAAGTCTCCAAAAAATACGTACAATTTGAGAAGAAGTGAAAAATCAAAAGACATAAATAATTATAATCCGGTTTTTCTCTCAATGTGGAATGCTAATATGGATATTCAGTACTTTGCGGATAATTCCATTGCTGTCGCTCGGTATGTAACACCCTATATTACAAAATCAGAAAAGATGGAATTGAAAATGTGGGAAGAAATTTCTCACGAGAAGAGTCTTAGTAAGAAATTATACAGTTTCAGTTTGAAGATGTTATCCCATTGAGAAATTGGAGCGTATGGATGTTCAGATTGGTTATCATCTGAAAGTTTATACTCAAAATCCAGACGAATCATTTGGGTGAGTCTAGGTCTTGCGGCAACGTGAAATTGAGTACTTAAATCTGTTGAAGAAATCGAATATTTAGCAGAAAAAGATCAGGAAAGTACAGATATTGTGAAAATAAACATGTTGGACACATATTATCCAAATAGAAGTCATTATCTTGAAAACATATGTCTCTATGAAGTGCTGCAAAACTACACTTTAAAATGGAATACTACAGAAAACATCAATGATGGAAAATATGCATTGATTGGTTCCGAAGGATGTTTGGTGAAACAAAAGAAAGGACATTTGATTAATCACAGAAAACTGAGTTGTGATACTCCTGATAAAAGGGAATTTTACTATTTAGCACTTTTGCAACTGTGCAAACAGTGGCGTTCAAAATTGGAATTACTTGGAGATTTTCAGAGCTATGAGGATTCCTTCAATCCTTGTAAAGATACCATAGAATGTATTGTTTTTGCAAATTATGTGAAAATGTTTAATGATGAAATTGATCAAGAAGCTACTATTGCAGCTGATATTGCTAGGGACAGTTCTCAAGACAGTCAAAGTTCTGCTCCACTGAGTCAAGATCCACTAGGAGAACCAATTCTTGAAAATGAAGCAGCAATTGCCATGAATGAAGTGGAAACAGCAATGCATCAAGCTCAAGAAGATATTATTGACTTAGGAAATTTGGAAGAACAACTAAATGTTGAACATAAAGAAATATATCAGCAAGTCAGACAACAGATTGACCATGGATTTCTTCATGAAAAGAAAGAATGCACATGCACATCATTTCAACCAGGTCAAGCTGGAACAGGAAAAAGTTCCTTAATTAATATAATGACCAGTTATCTACAGAAAACAACTGACTAACATTTGTCTTGTGTTGTAACTGTTCCAACTTGGTTGGCAGCACACAACATTAAAGGAATTACATTGCATCATTTACTTATGCTACCTGTGGAGCATGAAAAAATTGGAATATCACAAGCTATCTGGAGAAGCTTGTTATGAAGTTTCAAGAGTGCTAAAGAAAATGAAACTTCTGATTATTGAGGAGGTAAGCATGGTCTCAAACGTAATGCTTGCTTTTGTGCATTTAAGAATGCAGCAAATTCTTAAAACAGAGTATGATGTCTTATTTGGAGGAAAACATGTCATAGTTTTTGGAGAACTACTGCAACTCAACTACCGTAAAAGGACAACCAGTATTTAAAACACTTGTGCATGAAGACACCAGAAAATCTTTGGTTAGTGTTAATTATG
The DNA here is from genome assembly GCF_964261635.1 of Lissotriton helveticus. Classification (NCBI taxonomy): domain Eukaryota; kingdom Metazoa; phylum Chordata; class Amphibia; order Caudata; family Salamandridae; genus Lissotriton; species Lissotriton helveticus. The sequence continues at coordinate 1,293,586,212 of NC_136059.1, forward strand.
GAACTATTCTTCAAGATATAAGAATTGGAGAACTGACAGAACATGGGAAACAAGCTTTGCAAAGTCGAATACTTTCCAATTTGTTTCCAAATGAAAATATAGTTCCTGAGAGAATATGTATGAAAATTGCAGAAAATCTATATTCTGCTTGATGCCAACACTGTGCAAGTGTTCTACATTCAATGAACAACTTTTGAAGCTATAAAATAAAGAAATATTAAAAGCGGAAGCCATTGATAAAATGGAGCATGAAGGAATCACTATAATTTTGACAGAAAAATTTAAAACAAAATTGGATTCTTTAGAAAAATCGATATCTAAAACTGCTGCTTTAGAAAATAATATATATGCATGTGTAAACTGACAGGTAATTTTAAGGCGTAATTTGGATGTAGTAAAAAGGTATAGTTAATGGAGTAATGGGTAAAGTTGTGGATTTTGTTAATTATCAGAATAAAGATGGAATTGAATTTAAAAAAATTAAATTTGATCAGATTGAAGAAGTAAAACAAATTGGTTGTTGTTCAGTACATTTTTTGCTTGTTGAAGTTTTATATGTCCGTAGAAAACAGTTTCCACTTTCTCTGGCATATGCAGTGACTATTCATAAATCTCAAGGTTTAAGTGTAGACAGTGCTTTGGTGAACATTGGAAGTACCATGTTTAAAGAGGGTAAGGCATATGTTGCTTTGTCCCGAGTCAGAACTTTATCTTGTTTGTTTTTCATTGATCTTGATGAGACAAAGATTACTGTAGATGCAAACTATGTAAAAGAGTATAATAGGTTAAGAAGAGTGTATGCTCCCAATTTAGGTCAATATTGTTTATTTGAAAAGCGTGTGGTAGGCGAAAAAGAAGATATGAGAATATCTGGAGTAAAGTTATAGAGAAGGAAAAAAATCAAGATAATGTTGTGATTGGAAGCACAAAGAAAAAGGACACTGTTAAAGAGATTGTTGGTTATCAGTTTGAAAATAGTTCAGGTATCAACTGCTATGCTAATGTATTGGTCAATGTTGTTTTTTTCCTCAAAAGTTTGCAACAGCAAATTATGGAGAATCGGGAAAAAAGATGTTGTTCCTTGTTGCATTGTATTTATGATAAAATGAGAACTGATAAAACTAAAAGCAAAGCATTTCTGATGTTCGTAATCTTTTGGATATATATTCTGGTTCTACACATTTTACGCAGAATATCCAACAAGATGCTCAGGAATTTCTCATGTATATGCTTGCAGTATTTGAAAATGAAGGAATAGAAATTGAAATTTTTTTTGGCCTTCTTTATAAATGGGAACATCAATGTGAAAATTGTATGTTTACATCTAGCACTAACATAGACACTGAAAAATGTATATATTTGACATTACCAGACTGTAAATCAGTGTCTTTCAACAAACTAGTTAAAGGAGCAAATCAAAACAAGAAGTGTTACCAATGCAAATCAGAAATGTTATCAACATTATTTATACAGAGATATGGACAATATATAATTTTAATGATACAACTTGCACAGCTGATGGAAGAAAATTGGAAACTTCAATAAAACATTTTGTAGCAAGTCAATATCAATATCGGGAAGAACATTCAAGCTCCTCACCCACGCACACAAAGCACTCCACAACGCAGGACCAGCCTACCTGAACAGCAGACTCAGCTTCTACGCCCCACCCGCCAACTCCGCTCCGCCATGCTCGTCCTCGCCTTTGTCCCCCACGTCCATCGATCGACCTCCGGCGGCAGATCCTTCTCCTACCTCACCGCCAAGACCTCGAACACCCGCCCCACTCACCTTCGGCGGACCCAAGTTCTACTTACCTTCAGAAGACTCCTCAAGACCTGGCTCTTCGAGCAGTAACGGCCCCCTCCCCCCCAGCGCCTTGAAACCCTCACAGGTAAGTAGTGAGCTTTACAAATGCATTGATTGATTGATTGATTGATGATGGTCCTCCTACAACATCTGGATATTACACTGCCTACTTAAAATGTGATAAAGGATGGACATATTGAAATTCTGCTCAATCTATTTTTAAACAATGTTTGCCTCACGAGTTACCAAATTCCTATCTAATATTTTTAAAGCCAAAGTTTTACAAACATAATTCAGCCTCTCAAGAATTTATTAAGATATATTAATACGATTAATATCGGACAATTTCAATATAAAGGATTTCAAGAATACTATTTGGCCTAGAGGAAAGTATATATTTGAATTAAGGACTTTTTTTTGCATGTTCTTTCAGCATATATTTTTAAAGAACATTATTTACAGTGTATGAAAATTAAAAATAATTGTACATCTTATTATTGAGTTCTTTCATATTCAAGTAAGACAATTCTCTTAGAAGAAAGCATTTTATATATGTGTCATTTGTATTATATGGTTTGTTATTGAGGATGTAGTTTTTGTGGAATGTTCAGAAATAGTTGAGTATATTAAAAATATGTTAGATGTACTTTTGTTTTCTTTTAAACAATCTTATTGATTGGTTTTTTTTTGCCCGCTGTTATGTGATGAGTAAGATTGAAATCACTGTTTGCAGTGAAATTCAATATATTCTAAGAACAGCAAAGAAAATAATTTATAAAATGTTAAAATGATGTTATGTTGTAAAAAATATAATATTATATATTATAACTGTATTTTTTATTCACTTTCACAGATCCTAATTCTAAAATATGACATTTTCAGAAATTTAAATTACAAAAAACAACTGAAAAAAATGTTTAGCGTTTTTTATTTCTTTTACTGTGAAGGTAAGATTAACTAATTATTAATATGCACAATGGGCTGTGTTTGCACACTGGTGAAGAAAGGGGGGATGGACAGAGTAGATATGTGTGGAAAGATGCTCTGTGGGCGTTTGTAAGTTACGGGATAAAGTTGCCTAGAATACTGAGTGTCCCTGGGGGCCTATTATCCCACCAGATATATGCAGAAAGTGCCATAGAGTTGCATTGCAGAGAGGTGTAAAATGGGACATTGATTCGGACCACCTCTCTGCAACGCAGCTATATGGTGTTCAATAGAGAGACCTGGTGGGCTAGTAGGACCCAGGGACTTTCAGGATTAAAAGAGACTAAATTCCTCAACTTAAAACACGTCACATAGTGTGTTTGCACATGTCACATCAGGACCCATCCCTTCACCACTCTATAAACATGTCCTATCACTTTACCAAATCCTAAGTACTTATAAATGTATCTTGTTCTCTCTTTGCAGTACTGAAATTACTCTACTTATTAGTCATATAGTTAAGGATTGGCCTAGCCACTAACCCTAGTACAAGTTAAGTTCTTTATATACTATGCATGCACATCTGCAAGAGGCTACAAAGTATTAATACAGTCTTTAAAATACCCAGTTTATACCTATGTAGTTTTGGAATCTCCCTGTCATAGGATACCATGTGACAATATGGCAATACTAGCAATATGTTCTTATTGTAACAGTCTTCCAATACCTAAGCACTTATGGGGCAAATTTAGAAGCATCCTGTGCCAACAATATGTCACATTTTGTAACATAGTGATAGCGCAAGACACTATTTCATATTTACAAAGAGAGGAAAAGGCACTCTGTGTAGCTTTCCTTCTCCATGTAAATACAACCTCATCATACACACTAGTTTGCATTTAAAGGGCGTTCTATAGGTGTTGCTGTGCGTGTTTGCACAGAACACTCATAGAACAAGACACATCTCTAGATTTATCAGAAATCATACATCTGGACATGTGTGTGAATGCTGGACCATCCTCCAATTGGTGTAGCAAGGCATAACAAGGAGAATTGTTTTCATTTCTCCTCATTCATTCTTTTTCAATATATGCTACATTGCACAGCATATATTGAAGGAGAAAAATGCCGACACTGATTGTTTTCCTATCTGTGAAAACCTACTTGGGGAAACGCTGCACTTTGCCGTCCAACGCCAATTGAGTCAGTTGGGCTGTCCTGCTGTCCCGGTTCCGGCGGGGAGCGGAGAACGCTGGCTGGGACCACATATCCCAGAATCCTTAGTGGCAGGAAACGCCATGCACACCACGGTTGCCACAGCAAAGTGCCAGGAGGCGCTTAAAAACAACGCAGGGCACTCGCAGCACAGGAGTCCTTTCCTATCTGTGAAAACCTACCTAGGCAAATGCTGCTCTTTGCCGTCCACTGCCAGTACAGTCAGTTGGGCTGTCCTGCTGTCCCAGTTCCAGCGGGGAGCGGAGAACACCAGCCGGGACCACCCATCCCAGCATCTTTAGCGGCAGGAAACGCCGCCCATGCCACGCTCGCCGCAGCAAAGTGCCAGGAGGCGCTTAAAAATAACGCAGGGCTCCAGCAACATGGGCACTGCCCGGCCGAAGCCCAGGCCAAGGGCGGGCCCGCCGTGCCCGTCCGAGGCTGGGCTGGGCCACCCCCCTTATATCGGTGATCTGCTGATTTCAATCCCCTAGGTGAGCCAAGTATATTTACATGACTTTTTACTGTTTATACTCACAAGTGTCCGTGGCAATGAGGAAGCGCTTGGGACAATTGGTATCTAGGCCTGCCACAACAAGCATTGATAGTATGCTTGAAAGAGAAGTCAGTATTGTCAGAAATGAGATTGAACTGACCAAGAGGCGCCTCTCTCTCTTGCCCTGGGGGTATCATTGCCATCTTTGATTCCAACAGTGGAGAGTATTAACTTGATTGCCAGCAATGTAGACAATCCCACCATTACTTATGCGGACTCCAGAGGTGACACCATATCCCATGCCCCTGCACTAGACATTAACATATCAGCCACCATAACGAATAGTGACATACCTACTCGGGCGAAACGTAAAAGGAAACCAGCTAAAGCAGTAAGCATCAAGAGGAAGCAACCGACTCGTCCTTGTTCATCACGCACAACATTGAACTCTTGGAGACACCCTCCTACTAATCACATAACAGCCGTGGCACAGGTACACCCACCAGCTATTAATTCCCCCAGTCGTTCAATTGGAACTCAGACTGAGATTCATTTGTCTTTTACCGATAGCAGGAGCGACTTGGCCGCAAGCTATATTGTGGACATCATCACTGATAGTGTAAAAACAGTACTTGATAGTTTCCTTGTCAATCTGAGGGATTGTTTGCTTGACCCACAATCCTTGCCATCTATGCTTCAGCCTGTGATTTCCAACACTGTTCTGACCACAAATCCCAATATGATTGTGTCCCCTGATTTCGTAATGTCAGCTAAGCCTCTTAATAACGCCCCAGTCCACCAACAGACCACGATTGATGACCCCAATTTGAACTCAGGGTCAGGGTTTACCCAGTGTGATATGTGCAACAAAATTTGGGTGTGTTTTGAACCTGGGTGTGCTGGTGGGTCAAATAAGAATATTGCGAATAGTGAGACAATTCGAACTTTTGAAGGTTATGCCACACAAATAACGCCATCTATTTCTATTTCCCCTGCGGCCCCAATTAATACTCAGGCTGTAGGTAACATACCGCAAGAGCGCGTTACTGACCCCACCTGTTTGTCAGACCATAGAGGCAATAGGGAGGTATTAAATCTACCCCCAGAAGGGAGCCCATATGTCGTGGTTTTAGCAGGTGTTCCCCCTCTAAGGCTTAACCAGACTGAATCATGGGAGCTTGGCTTGGCTTTCCAAACATAAAAGGTTTAGGGCATCACTAATAGAGAATATCATCATGGTACGGAGAGTGGGATGGGTGGGTACGTCCCTAAAATGTATCGAGGGTGATTGTATAGTCATCAATTTCGATAGACCATCTGTGGCAAACTCAATACTATCACTACAGGAGGAGCAAGCGAATTCATCCACTGGTATTTGCCCCTTATCATTGGGCTATTTATATAAGCCCTTACCAGAGGCACTCTGCTCTGACCTGTCTCGTAAATCCCGGCCTTTTCCCTTACTCAATAGATTCATGCCTTTATCAGGTTTAGATTGTCAAGATTGACTACCCACCCCTCTTAAAAGCTTAAAGCCAACGAAGGTAGAGGAGTGTGTACCCGGCCAAACTTGTCCCCTATCTTGTGAACCCAATATCTCAACTGTATTTAATGATGAGTCCACCCTCAAAATATTGAGCTGGAATGTCGCGGGTTTGGCTTCTAAATTAGATTCCCCTGATTGGTTGGACTTGATTTACAGCCAAGATATTGTAATGCTTCAAGAGACCTGGGCAACCCGGGATTTATTCTTGGAGGGGTTTGAATGTTTTAACATCATATCCCCTACCCCAGACTCAGGATGGCCAGTTGGTGGCCTTTCGACGTGGGTCAATATCAGGGCAGAGGGAAGTGCTAGGGTTCTAGACACTAACAATGCTAATTTCCAGGTCACAATTTACCCACGAGGGACTCCCCTCTACTTTATTAATTTTTATAATAATGATTTTAAAAATGTACGCAATATGAACTTTATCAATTTGTTTAATTTTATTTCTAATTTATAAGCAGTTAATTGTGGCGTCAAAGCAAAGAGCATCTGCTTAGGTGGAGACTTTAATGTAAAAATCCCAAAGCGTGTTCACCTAGCAATCGACCACACTAACACAACACGGTTATGTCGTAGACGAGAGCAGCTGCTAGATCTCCTAAGTGCCTATAACCTCTTAGATGATATGGAGCTTACAGCTGTGCCCACTAGGGATGGCTACATAGAACCCACCTATAGATGCAGGGGTTTAGCCTCTACCATCGATTATATCTTTATTACAGCTTGTCTGGAAAATTGTGTGTTAAAGGCAGAGGTAATTTCAACACATCAGGGTGATCACAACCCAATCAATTTGACTCTGAGCTTTACGCCCAGACCAAACTATGACAATACGCAGGGTGCCAGTGATTTTTCTCCCACCACTGACAACCTTAGACTGGTTTGGCATGGTATAGATAACAAAGCGGTATTTGACAGGATGGTAAGATCTTACCCCGACCTGATTAACACTTGTTTGACGTTGAGAGCATTTAACCCTGATGTAGTCGGCGCTTTCTCAGAGCTATGTACTGGTATTAAATCCCTGTTGTCTAGGCCTAATAAGAAAACTCATTTGGATCTAGGCTGGTTTAATGCCAACTGCTACTCAGCTAATAGAGCACCTCGCAAGGCACTTGCTAATAAACCTAGAGATTGCTCTCTTATTAAATCACTTAGGGTGAATTATAAGAGATCTATTGCAGTTAGAAAGTTAGAAAGGAGGAGATTATAAAAGAGCATTGGGATAACCTCATTCGGCCCAATACTCTAAAAAACGGTAAGGAGTTTTGGTCGGCTGTTAAAGGCTTGAGGTCTCTGTATGTCGTCAATCAGCTGCAATATTTCCAGTGAGTCTTGGGAGGCTCATTTCAGTAAGATCTATGCCCCGATTTTCCCCTACTCCTATTGAAGAGATTATACCAATTACTATGGTCCAGATTGATTTATCGGAGGTAGAGGAGGCCATTGGCCTAGGATGTAAAGCTCCCGGGCCCGATGGTTTGCCTATTGATCTAATCAAAAGTCACCCTGATTTTTGGGCGCCACTACTGCTAAATGTTTTTAACAATTTAACTAATTCTCCCATACCCCATACTTGGTCATCCAGTATTATAGTACCTATTTTTAAAAAGGAGGACCATTCAAACCCGGCTTCAGGCCGTTCTCCCTGATCGATAATACTTTGAAAATTCTGGGGAGGGTACTGTATAACAAAATCAAGTTTTGGGCCGAAGAATGCCAGATTTTACACCCGTGTCAGTTGGGGTTTAGGAGTAACATTGGTCCTGTGGAACAATGCCTTAACCTCAACTTGATTATCAGCAAATATAACTAAGTATGGGCGGAAAATCCGTTCCGCTCGCGGATTTTGCGGATTTTCGGCAAATTCGCAATCTGTGAGATTTGCGAATTCCCCGCAAAATCCGCGAGCGGAACGGATTGGGTCAAAAGTTGAAGCTGACTTTTGTAACTATTTTAGAATGGCGCCGGCAAGCTGCCAGCAAGCTGCCAGAGCCATTCTAAAATAGTTCCAAAAGTCAGCTTCAACAGGAAGCACTAATAGATAAAGTAAAGCAAGTGCTCGAGTTGAAGCTCAAATTCAGTTACACAATCATTAATCACCCCAAACTCGGGGTGATTAATGATTGTGTAACTTAATTTGACCTTCAACTCGAGTACCTGCTTTACTTTATCTATTAGTGCTTCCTGTTGAAGCTGACTTTGTAGCTATTTTAGAATGGCGCTGGCAGCTTGCCAGCGCCATTGTAAGTGGTGCTGAGGGCAGAAGGGCACAAAGTGGGACAGAGGGCAGAAGGGGACAAAAAACGAGTGGGGCAAAGGGAAGAAGGGCACAGAAACAAGTGGGGCAGAGGGCAGAAGACCACAAAAACGAGTTGTGCAGAGGGCAGAAGAGCACAAAAACGAGTGGGACAGAGGGCAGAAACGAGTGGGGCAGAGGGCAGAAGACCACAAAAACGAGTTGGGCAGAGGGCAGAAGAGCACAAAAACGAGTGGAACAGAGGGCACAAACACGAGTGGGGCAGAGGGCCAAAGACAACAAAAACGAGTTGGGCAGAGGGCAGAAGAGCACAAAAACGAGTGGGACAGAGGGCAGAAACGAGTGGGGCAGAGGGCAGAAGAGCACAAAAACGAGTTGGGCAGAGGGCAGAAGAGCACAAAAACAAGTGGGACAGAGGGCAGAAACAAGTGGGGCAGAGGGCAGAAGAGCACAAAAACGAGTGGGACAGAGGGCAGAAACGAGTGGGGCAGAGGGCAGAAGACCACAAAAACGAGTTGGGCAGAGGGCAGAAGAGCACAAAAACGAGTGGGACAGAGGGCAGAAACGAGTGGGGCAGAGTGCAGAAGACCACAAAAACGAGTTGGGCAGAGGGCAGAAGAGCACAAAAACGAGTTGGCCAGAGGGCAAAAGGGCACAAACACGAGTGGGGCAGAGGGCAGAAAGGCACAAAAACGAGTGGTACAGAGGGGAGAAGGGCATAAAAAACGAGAGGGTGGCAGTGATGAACCAGAGTATTTACAACAAGGGGTGGTGATGGACAGAGTCTCTGAATTAAGCAGAATACTCTCACCCAGTCAAGAGATCAGGGCTAGATCCAACACCGTTGTTTAGCTCATTGCACCATCCCAGTTTCAGAACCTGGCTGTATGAACCAGAGGGCACATCAAGGTCTCGCCCCAAAAAAACCCGCGAACACGCAAAGCGCCCCGCGAACATGCCAAAACGCCCCGCGAACACGCAAAGCGCCCCTCGAACATGCAAAAATATAAAAATCTGCAAATTCGCACAAATTTGCGGATCGTGAATTCGCAAAATTCGCCCATGCTTAAATATAACATAGCAAAGAAAACGCCTGTATATCTGCCATTCATGGACCTCACGTCGGCCTTTGACTTTGTTAACAGATCTCGGCTATGGGCCACACTTTTAAACTATGGACTGGACGCGTCCCTCGTCTCTATTTTAGCTTATTTGCACAAAGACCTACACGCCCGGGTGCGCATTAGCAGGGATGGTGAGGTCTCCAATGCCATTGAGGTATGAAGGGGGGTTAGGCAGGGCTGTGTCCTGGCCCCCCTCCTATTTATTTTATACATTAATGATTTAAATACGTCTCTGGCAACACTAACCTAGGACCTCCCATTTATCAATGGTAATAAGCTCCCTGCATTGCTATATGCCTACGATGCGGTGCTGATGGGGCGTACCCCTAAAGCTCTCCGCTCCTTGGTCCATGGCTTTGTAGAGTTTATGGCAGCCCTGGATTTAAGCATCAACTTTAAAAAATCTCTTCTAATGTCGTGTGGGTCTAAGAAGCATTTTAATTCATCTATAGTTTTAAATTCTAACTGTTTACTCAGCACTCGCACTTTCCCATACCTTGGTTTGGTATTTGCATCTAATGGGTCGTGGACTGATCATGTGGCCTACTGTATGAGGAAGTTTACAAACTCTATTAACATTATACTTGGGATTCCTAAGCCAAGGAACATAGAGGTGGTGCCCGCAATTATTAAGATCTTCAGACTTCAATGTATACCAGTTGCAACCTACGGTGCTGAAGTCTGGGGGCACACTAATAGTGCTACCCTTCAGGGTGAAGAGAATAGATTTTGTCGTAAAATCCTGGGTGCATTAATTTCATCATCGAAATATGCTAGTCATTGTGAATTAAATTTGCCGTACATTGAAGACTACATTAAGGCTCGCCCTACCCTGTTCTGGTTGAGAATCTGGAACAACCCCGCTGCCCAACTCACTAGAGAGATAATCTTAGATTGTCTGAAATGCGACAGGGGCATGGAAATACCATGGCTGGCTGCATTCCACTAAAGCTTAGCTAGTGTGAACCATGAATTTGTATTTGTAAATCCCTCAGACCTTGGCTCCATTAGTAGTAAATCCCTCCAAAGAACCCTCTATGCATCATATAAAAGTTCTAGATTGGCCACAGAGCATAAAAAAGTCAGTTGCCAGATGCATGCATATTGAGGCTGTCCCCCCCAGCGGTCTCTAGCTATTTGTTAGGCCTTTGGGAAAGAGGCGTACTCTTTCGGCTGAGAACTGACACAATGAAATTTATGCTCTCATTTCCCGTGGGTTTCACCCCTAATCTCGACCTTTTAATCTGTCCGTGCAATAACCAACACAAACAGTCGATGCTACACTTTTTATTCTTTTGTTCTTATTATTTAATTTTTACCAAAAATGTCTTGAGTCCCATTTTAAGGCTTCATGCAAAATTGATTATAAGGCAGCTTATGGGATGGTGATTGCTCTAAGAGATGATGAATTAATTTTTCGTGTTTGCTCTTTTTTTAAAGCATTAGTCCGCACTCGTAACTCTATGCGCCCATGCTGAATCATAGTATTGTATTTCATGTTTTTAACATATATTGTCAAATGTCTTTTTAATGATTTGTCTTATCACTAGATTATGTACTGTATTACTGGAGGCCTTTTTCTTAATTTAATAGAATTTTATAATTGCTTTTTGTCTTTGCACTTTTATGGATATGCATTTTTAGCCGAATAAAGATTATATTGATTGATTGTTTTTGTGCAGGAAGGTGTGTCTTCCTGCACAAAAACAAACTCCACACAACATAGATATCCTTGAACCAAGGTGCAAGGGTGCCTGTGTCACCGCATGGCTGCAGTTTAAGCAGCAGTGCAGAGAGAAGCATAGACTTGCAACATATTTATGTAAATATGTTACATCCCAGTGCTTCGGAAGTACCACAGCACACTGCAGCTAAAGAGCTTACAGTGTCATGCTGCAGCACCTCCTTATAGTGCTGCACTTATACATTCACCATACACTACTAATGCATTATTTCATTCAATTATGCACTACGCATACATTCAACTAAATTTTCACACACTATCATACAAATATAGCTCTTTTATTAACCAGAGAAGTTAGTTCTGAAAATAACTTTTTGTTGGTGTTTTTCTGTTTTATATTTTGTTTGTACTTTTTTGAATGATTTTATTATTTTATTTATTTTTTTAAAGAAAAAAGAGAACTGGAGGAACAAAACAACGAACTTCAGGGGAAAAAAAGTGTAGCACTGATGGTTTTTCTGTGCTGTACAGATGAGATCAACGGACTGCTCTCCATAGCAGAGTAGTTTGTTGCAGTTTATATAATGAATTATCAGGTGTCCAAATTCTGGACGGATGTCTGGGTGTCCTGGCGATGACGATGCAGCAGAAGTACTTGCCACTGCAGGTGGAGGGTTCACTTGAAGCCTTCTGCACTCCTCCTTAGCCAGGTTGATGGCGTGCAGTGTCTTGAGGTGCTTCATCATGCGTGCCGTACCGCAAGAATACTTCTTGGTTGGATCGCCTCTAGATAGAACCCTTTTGCAGATTTTGTATGTCAATTTAGTGGCGTCAACTTTTTCTTGTCCTTTCGTAATGGAAAACATTTCCAAACCACTGAAGTGTATCTTTCAGGGCGTGGAGGTTCAGGAAGAACCCAATCATCAGAAGAATGGTCTGAATCTGATGCTGGCTGCTGTCCAGAAGCCGTTGTGTTAAAAAAGCAATGTTTTATATTTTTTCTTGAACAGCAATCGGTCCCGGATACCCCGAAGAGACAAGGGCAGCATATTCCAGGCAAGACCCGCTTTACGCACAAAATAATTACCACCAGGCCGTTGTGCGATTGAACCTAGGGTTCTCAACAGCAGAGCAGACGAACGCAGATGTCTCCCTGATGTGTAGAAGGCAAACCTCTTCTGCAGGTAGATAGGGCCCATACCATAAAGGGCCCGATGAGCGAATGACAACATTTTAAATTTCAGACGCGATTCTACTGGAAGTCAATGCAAGGAGCACAGATCGGTGCGAACACTATGCCTTGACGACAGAACCAAAAGAAGTCTGGCCGCTGAGTTTTGGACAACTTGCAATTTCTTAGCAAGAAAGCCCGGACTGCTCACCAAGAGAGCGTTGGCATAGTCTAAGCGGGACAAAATCAGGGCCCGGACCACAGTTTCTTTGCCACTACCTGGCAGGAGGGGAAGAAACTTCCTTAAAGTTTTCAGGATGCCAAAGCAGGTCCCGCACAGCTTCTTTACTTGTGGCGCGAAAATCAAATTTTCGTCGAACCAGACGCCAAGGTTCTTTGCGGCACCTTTGCCTGCAATAGGACGTGAAAAATCATGAAGCCAGAGTTTCTCTCTGAAATCTGCTGAAAAGGTACCATACAGTGGCACTTCAGACTTTCCTTCATTACATTTCAGCTGAGCATTTGCCAGCCAGTGAAAGACTGAAGACAAGCAATGTTGGGCTGCCAGAACCGAATCATCCTCCCTGCTCCAAGAAAACAGCAACTGGGTTTCGTCAGCATAGGCCATCACTTTAGCCCCCAATGACTCCGCAAGGTAGACCCGCAGAGTCACGAAGATGTTAAAAAGCAGGGGGCCAAGTGATGACCCCCTGTGGAACACCAGTAGTCACCTGCATAGGTGCAGAGGCACACGGAGGAAGCCAAACCTGCTGCAACCGTCGTTCCAGGAAGGACCTGATCTATTGCAGAGCCGGGCCAGAAATGCCTATTTTCAATAAAAGGTCAAGGAGCAGGGAGTGAGTCACAGTGTTGAATGCTGCAGAGAGATCAAGCATAACCAAGGATGCTTTCCCACCTGCATCCAAACACTCCCGAATCGCCTCCGTCACCTCTAGCAGTGCTGACTCCATGCTGTACGAAGCACGGAAGCCAGATTGTGCCCGATGAAGCTGAACCGAGGCCTCAACATAGTTGGTGAGTTGAGACGTAACCACCTTCTTGCATACCTTTGCCAAACTTGGCAAAAGCGAGATGGGGCGGTAATTCTCAGGTAGCAGAGGAAGAATCAGTGCCTGTTTCCATAGCATTGGAACGTGAGCCTCATGAAGTGATTCATTAACCAAAAAGATAACTTCTAGATTAATGGTTTCTGCCACTTCAGATTGCAGATTTAAGTCAATAGCACAAATAAATCACCAAACAAAAGTTCTTCAAAGGTCTGAGATGTTCCTCTAAAGAAGGTCTAAGAAGAATGATTGAAATGGGTGGGGTCCTTCAATAGTTACAATAGGAAATGTTATAAACCAATCAAATCTCTTTTCTTCAGGTCACATGGGGTCCGCACACTGTGTGCACAGGCAGCACGCACCCAATGCAACTTCGAGACATTGCATTTAAAAGTAATATAGGTTTATTAAAAGGAAAAGTATGTTATTTTCATGATTAGCTTAGATAATGTCTTGCCCTAATATGTATAATAAATACATATATATGTCATTTTAATCATTAAAATTTTTTGCGTGAGTCGCGCACCCACCGCGTCAAACATGTATATGACGTCATGTGTCGTGTATGCGCCTGGAGTCGCTTACCGGTCGCATAGCGATCGCGCAGGAAAATACGCACCCATCGCACATCCTACGCAGATCCTACACAACAATCCTAAAATGGCGGCTACGTTCTGCGCAGTGATCGAGAAAGGTACGCTTTGGGGGCGCTACCCCAAAAAACTATTGGAAAATAAACAATAAAGCAAATAATATAAATATAATTTAAAAAACTTATAAAACAAAAAATATTTTAAAAAACATTTTTTTCCATTTATATTAAACATATATAATGTAAATTAAAAAATAGTTAAAAAAATTTAAATAAATTCATTCAGGCACTCTCCTTGCAGGTTTCCCTGCTCTTGCTTCAAGGAAGCAAAGCAGGAGTTTGCAATGTCAGGACGGGAGCCTTGCTCCCGCCCTGCCGTAGCAAACAGCAGTGTCCCGGGGGTGGGCACACTGGGACACTGCAGGAGCCGGCCCTGGGGGTGGCATCCCCTGGGCCATCAAGGGCTCCTGGAGGGGGGCCACATGGCCCCCCTCCCTCCATTTCAAAGCCCCGGGGAGGTGGTGGACCCTGGGGCCTGGGGGTATGCAACAGACCCAAGTACTTAAATATTGATTGCCCCGGAGAAGTGGTGGTCCCCGCAGCAGAGTGGGGAGGGACAGGAGCCCCCCACACAGTTTTGTTTTTTAATTCCTGCCCTGGGGAGGTGGCGGTCCCTGGGGCTTGGGGGGCCAGCAAGGCCCCCCTCATTTTAAATATTGAATGCCCTGGGGAGGTGGCGGTCCCCAGAGCTGCGGGAGGCTGTGTGCCCCTGGTAATCAATTTCATAAGACCCAGGGATGTGGCAGTCCCCGGGGCTGTGGGGTCCCCCAAAGGCCCCCGCAAATAAATTAATGAATGCCCCCGGGACCTGGCCCTCCCAGGGGCTTTTTGAAAATGAAGCACGGAGCCCGTGCATTGTTTTTCTTTATTTTCATGGCAGGATTCGCAAACCCAACGCAAATTCTGCCATTTAAAAAAAGAATGGTTTCTTTGGCCCTGGGGGTCCTTGTGCGACCCCTGAGCAGGCCTAGGGGATATAGGTGTTTCTACCTGCCCCATTTTCTTCTTTTTCAGGTGTTTTTTCCTGATTTCTTGTGACTCGGTTACCGAGTCACAAGATGGCTGCCGACACTTCCTGGTTTGGAGTGTTGGCAGACAATCAGAATTGAGCTCTTGCTCGGGAGGGGTCGCAAATCCTGCTCGGTACTCAGATATTGATATATTTTCTTTTTTGAATTTCTCAGGGACTACTGAACAGATTTACACCATTTAACAAAAAGGGCTCTTTGTGAACCAAGATCAAACGTTTTGCCGAATTTGGTGCAATTCCGTTCAGCAGTTCAAGCTGTAGCGTTGCCTAAAGTTTCCTATGGAAATTTACATAGGGGAATACGCGTTTTGGAACCCCCCTTTTTTCTTGGCCCCCGCATAATGAATCACATGAAACTTTCAAGACAGGAGCTCACTGGAGCGGGTCACTAGTTTTGAAAATTTTGCGAAGATTTGTCATATACATATTACCTACTGGCGATCCCCAGTAGGTAGTTATAGTTAGGACATAGTTTCCATAGGAAAAGCGTTTTTTCTTTTCACAATAACTTTGACTCCGGTTGACGAATCTTCCTGAAATTTTCCAAAAGTGTGACTCGGTAGAACCGAGTCACAAGAAAACAGTAGAAAAAAACATTATAAACAAGAAAAGGGGACAGAGTAGAAACACTCTAAGCCTAGGCCTGCTCAGCGGGTCCCACAAGGACCCCCAAGGCCATAAAAAGCATTTTTTTTAAATAGTTTTAGAGGGAATCGCGATGGGGTCATGAATCCCGAGGACACTGCCAATATATTAGCGGGGGCCTGCGGGGGCTCTGGAGACCACCACCTCCCTGGGGCTGTGAAAAAAAAATGTGTGGGGGGTCCCAATCCCCATGCTGCCCCAGGGACCGCCATCTCCCGGGGCTTCAACAACTACTGAAGGGGCATGTGCCCCCACACAGACCCAGGAACCGCCACCTCCCAGGGGCTTTTAAAAATAAGCATGGTGGTCCCAATCCCCCCACACTGACCCGGGGACAGTGACCTCCCCGTTTTTTTTTTTAATAATTAGAACCTGTGTGGGGGGCTCAAGCCCCCCACACACCCCAAAGACCACCACCTCCCGGGCACTAAATATGTAAATATGGGGGCCTATTTCAAACCCCCAAGCTCTGGGACCACCACCATCCCAGGGCTTTGTAATGATAGGTAGGGGGGCCATGCGTCCCCCCTCCTGAAGCTCTTGGGTAGGTTTTCTGCTTTCACTTCCAAAATCCAAAGCAGATTACTTTCCACAAGGGTAGCTACATGTTAGCAGCACCCCTTGTGGAAAAGAAATGCCGGTTCCTGCAGGAGGGGGGGAGCCGATTAGACCGTGGGGGCAGTGGGGCTCTCCCCACGGTTCCCAGCCACAAGGGCAGGCCTCGGGGGATGGGGTTCCCTAGTGTGAACACGATGGGTGTACGGCTCCCAGTGCGGGCTAATAGTGTGAACCCGATGGGTGCGCGACTCCAAGCAAAAATAATTACGTTTTTTTTTAAAAGCTTGGTTAGATGTTGGGTTATTGAGTGGCTCAAAAAAGAGCCCTTGTAGTCGCCTAATCATCCATTCACTACCCATGTACTCATGCAATGACCCAGGCTCTAACCCGTACAGTGCTACAATCCCCAGAGCACTACACATGCAGGCTAGCAATCCCCCAGTCACTCCCTGTGTACGCTTCCAATCACCCAGCCAGCCCCATGTTCTTATCCAATCACTGCGCCAAAACCCAAGCACTTATAAATTTGCCATGCACTCTCCTTGCAACACTCTATTTATCCAGTTACTATCCATGTACTCATACAATGACTCAGGCACTAACATATGCACTGCTACAATCCTCTGAGCATTACCCATGCAGTCCTCTAACCACCTACACACTACTGATTTACTACTTCAATTATCCAGGTAGTACCCATGCAGTCCAGAAATCGCCCTGTCACTGCCTCTGCAGTCTTCCAGTCACCCAGACAGTAGCATGTCCTTATCCAATCACTCTGCCAAAACCCAAGCACTTATAAATTTACCATGCACTCTCCTTGCAGCACTCTAATCATCCACTAACTATCAGTGTACTCATGCAATGACCCAGGCACAAACTCATGCAGTGCTACAGTCTGTAGAGCACTACCCATGCAGTACAGCAATCCCTGTCACTGCCTGCGCACTCTTCCAATCACTCAGCCAGCACCATGTACTTATCCAATCACTGAGCTAAAACTCAAGCACTTATAAATTCGACATGCACTCTCCTTGTAGTAGTTTAATCATCCAGTCACTACCCATGTACGCATGCAATGACCCAGGCACTAACTCGTGCAGTGCTACAATCCCCAAAGCACTACCTATGCAGTCCAGCAATCCCCCTATCACTCCCTGTGCACTCTTCCAATCATCCCACCAGCACCATATACTTCTCTAATCACTTCGCCAAAACCCAAGCACTTATAAATTCACCATGTACTCTCCTTGCTGTACTTTAATCATGCAGTCACTACCCACATACTCATGCAATGACCCTGGAACTAACAGATGCACTGGTACAATCCCCTGAGCACTACCTTTGTAGTCCAGTAATCTACCTGTCACAACCTATGCACTCCTCCAATCACCCAGCCAGCCCCATGCCCTAATTGAATCACTCGGCCAAAACCCAAGCACTTATACATTTATCATGCCTCTCCTTGCAGCACTCTAATAATTCAGTAACTACTCATGTACTCTTGCAATCATCCAGGCACTAACACATGCACTGCTACAATACCCTGAGAACTGCCTATGCAGTCCAGCAATCTCGCTGTCAGTGCCTATGCACTCCTTCAGTCACCTAGGAAGTCCCATGTCCTTATCCAATCACTCCGTCAAAACACAAGCACTTATAAATTCACCATGCACTCTCCTTACAGTACTCTAATCATCCAGTCACTACCCATGTACTCATGCAATAGCCCAGGCACTAACATATGCACTGCTACAATCCCCTGAGCACTACCTATGCAGTCTTCTAACTACCTACAAATTACTGATTTACTCCTTCATTTACCCAGGTAGTACCCATGCAATCCAGCAATCCCCCTGCCACTCCCTCACTGTCAGTGAAACTGCTCTCTCTCCCTCGAAGCTCCACCATTTAGTGAGACCTTCCCCAGAACCCCTGCACTTTCGAGTGTTGGTGTTCGCGGCCCTCCTCCACCTGCAGGTTTCACCTGTGCCTTATCCCTGGTGGTCCAGTGGACCTCTGTCTCCATTCTCTAGCTCCGCTTTTTCTCTCCTTTTTCACACATTTTTCGCCTCACTACTATCTCCCCCTTCACTCTCCTTCTGGATCTTTCCTTCATTTTCTGTAATGTTACCCTCATTTCAAGCTCCCCCTTCACTCTCTTTCTGTGTCTTTCCTTCGTTTTTCAGTCGTTTTTTACCCTCATCTCAATCTCCCCGTCACTATCCTGTGTCCTCTGTGTCTTTCCTCCACTCTTTCTTGCACTTTTTCTGCTGCGTTGCCCTCATTTCAAGCTCCCCCTTCACTCTCCTTCTGTGTCTTTCCTACGTTTTTCCCTCATTTTTCACCCTCATCTCAATCTCCCTTCTTTCACTCTCCTGTGTCCTCTGTGTCTTTCATCCACTATTTCTTGCACTTTTTCTGTTATTTGGCCCCTCACTTCAAGCTCCCCCTTCACCTCCTTCTGTGTCTTTCCTCCATTTTCCACTCATTTTTTATCCTCATCTCTTGTGTCCTCTGTGTCTTTCCTCCACTCTTTCTTGCACTTTGCTGCCTTATTTGCACTTTTCTCTCTCTTTTTGCCTTTTTCCTTTTTACATTTTTCATCCTGTTATTCCCTGCTGCTGCTACCCCTGCAGCCCCTACCCCCAGCACGACAAGTGCGAACGGCCCAATTCAGCTCCCCTCCCCGCTCCCGCCCCCCAGCTGTCCAGCCCTCCCCAACCTCTACTTAATGCCTGCCACTGTGCGGTCACGCAGGGGCCGCTCTGCTGGGGCGCCAAAGAAAAGCCCATCTGCGCCCGTCCGCGACCAGCGCCAGGAACCCTGGAGCTCTGCAACACCAACGCTCTGACCCAGCAGCACTCCATGCTCTCAACCCAGGCAGCAAAAACAACTACAAGCTAGCATCACCAGCCGACTCCCACGGACCCTTCAGCTGTCACCGCAGCTGGCGCCAAGACCACTGACCCAGCGCAATCCACCCGCAAGAACACAACCAAACCGAAGACCCTGCAATGCATCTTCCTCAACATACGATCCCTCCACAAACAAGACACAGAAATCTGCGACCTCTTCGACAGCACTATGCCGGACGTAGCATTTTTTACCAAAACATGGACCAAAACCACCTCGGAATGGGACATCACCATCGCCATTCCCTAAGGATACAAGATCTGCAGGAAGGACCGCCCCACCCACCCAGGAGGAGGAATTGCCATCGTCCACAAATCCACCCTCCACCTGAGCACACTCCCCGACAAGCCCACAGACCTGATGGAACACCTTTAATTCAAGATACTGGCCAGCCCTACCTCCACCCTCCAAGGAACCCTCATCTACTGACCCTCTGAACCCCGCAGACTTTTGCCAACTCCATCACGGACATTATCTCTCCACATGCCATCGTGTCCACCAACTACACCCTACTGGGAGACTTCAACTTCCATCTCGACAACCAACTGGACCCCAGCACCGCATTCCTCCCGTACGACCTCCACAACATTGGACTCCGCCGAGTCATGACCGAACCCATGCACTCAGCAGGACACACCCTTAACCGCCTCTTCACAACAGGAAACTCCATCACCTCAGCCACACCAACAAACTTCCATGGACTGACCATCAATGTGTCCACTTCACCTTCAGAACACCCACCATCCACAGACACCAGCACCTGCTCACACGAAGAAACTGGACCAGAATCACTGTCGACCAGCTAACCTCATCACTCAGCAACTCTACCCCAACCATCACAGAAAACGACGACTCCAACACCGCAGCCCGAACCCTGCACAGATGGATCTCCAACAGCGCCAACACCATAGCCCCCCTCAAGAAAAACAACACCCACGCCAAGAAAGCTAGAAGGTTCACCATCGAACTTCGAGAGTCCAGACGCACTTGCTGCCGCCTCTAAAAGGCCTGGAGGAACACCAAATCCACAGAAGCCCACAACAACTTCAGCCACCACCAACGCCCTCCACCAAATCATCAGAAAAACAAGGAAAAAAGCGATTGAAGACAGAATCTCCACTCATGCACACACCAGCAAAGAACTCTTCAACATCATCAAAGAGTTCGCCCAACCCACCAGCAAAGCCACCGACATCCCTCCCTCACAAGACCTCTGCGACAGACTCCGCACCTTTTTCCACCACAAAATCAAGAGCATCTACGACAACTTCGACAAAGACAACCAACACACTGAACCTCACCAACCACTCCTGACACCCTGAAGCCAGCGATCGACAACTGGACAGCCCTCACCACCGAAGAAACAATAAAGACAATGAAGTCTATCTACTTCGGGTCCCCCACGGACCCCTGCCCCCACCACATTTTCAACAGAGCCACCGACACCATTGCACCCATGCTCTACTACACCATCAACCGCTCCCTGGCAACCGCCTAGTACCCTGCCAAGGATTCACAAACAAGGATCTAGGAAACGATACCGCACTTATTAAAATTAGGGAATTGTATTAACAAGAGGTGCGTTAGCCAACAGAGAGTCAGATCCTTTGAGTCTCTTAATTGTGGAAGAACCTTCCACAACAGATACTTGTATAAATATTTGCGGCCCGCACACTCAGAAAGGATCAATTCACACAAATCTGTATTTCTTCAATCTTTATTTTCTCTTTTCTGCAGTAGCCAACGCATTTCGTCTTTTTGAAAGACTTCTTCAGGGCTACAAAAAATATACAAAATATTCTAATTTTAAAAACCACATAGCTTTTTAAAAAAAAGGACATTCTCATATTTACATATTTACATCTTTCAAAAACCAAATCAATTCTTTACATGGAGACCATGATCACAAATGCAATGTAGACATGCATCTACATATTCAAGTACTAGATTTTCCACATCTTTAGTACATTCAATACAGATGTCATTGTACTCTGGACGGTATGGGAAACTCTATTGCTAAGAGCACCGCCCTTTGTCCATTACTACATCATATCAATCACTGTGTTATTCTTTAGTGTATCAAACATAGAGTAGCATGCCTATAGACTTGTCACTCTCCTTTTATTGTCACTCTCCTTTTAATGTATTCAATAGTCTGCATGTGCAGACTATCGAATACATTGGAGAGAGCCATATAGGTGTCTGGATAGAACCTGGATGATAAAAGGAGAGTGACAGTCTATAGGCATGCTACTACAGGTATAATGAAGAATTGTAATATGAAAGTCTGTAAGGTACAATGTATAGATAATGATAACTGTGTAACTGAACGGTTAAAGTGACGGTTTCTATTGTTTTTAAAAAAGGAAACAAACTCACGGTGATCAAAAGGAAGGAGAAACACTCACAGGCAAATGAACACTGAGTGAGGAGGTAACTAATCACTTTATTACTCTCCCCATGTTGAATGGTGAAAAATCTGAGAATGTCACATGAATAATGACTGATGGTGTAACTAGAAATACAGACCATGAGGTCTGAAAAAGAGCTTTTAGTGTGATCTACCACTCTTAGAATTGTTCTAGGATGAGGTTAATATAATTTGAAACCTGTAATGTTTATGAAATAATTCAAAGAAGTTACCTGCTCTAGTGGATAATCATAAATCTTTGTGATGATGCGTTTATTTGCTGCAATGGTCAAATCTCTTTCTCTGTTTGATACACTAAAGAATAACAGAGTGATTGATATGATGTAGTAATGGACAAAATGCGGGGCTCTTAGCATTAGAGTTTTTTTTATTTATTTATTTATACTTTTTTCCGTACAGTGAAACAAAAAAAAGAGAACAGATGGTTCTCCAGGCACAGGCGGTAAACAACTTGTAAAACCTTTTTGCATCATCATATTATCAGCATTATACAGCAGCATGTATGATTGATTTATATCCTATAGTCATAAGTCTCTAAGCAGGCCATGAGCATCATGAGAAAGCGTTTATCCAGCACATCCTCAAGTCATATTGCGAAGTAAATTCCTGCTGTATCGGGAGGGCAAGCAGTACAAAAAAGACATCACTACAGTCATTGCTAGAGCATACTATCAGCTAGATTCATCAAGCCGAAAACGGCTCGCAAAGGGGCAGATTCTGAGATTCTGGCCCTTTGCAAGTGCAATTATTGCATTTGGGATTCATCATCCCAAAAGCAAAAATCGCTAATTGCGAAATCGCATATTTGCGAGGAATTGCATTTAAGGAATCTCTATTTGAGATTCCTTAAATGCAATTCATCAACCATTTTCAATTTGGGAATTCGCAATTTCTGGCAGCTATTTACCACGAAGTCAGACTTCGTGGTAAATAGCGAAAACTCAGAAAAATGCACTTTAGTGCATTTTTCTGAGTGGTATGTTACACACACACATGTCCTTTGGACATGTGTGTGCGCAACATCTGGCTACATTTGCTTTTCAGGGGTGCTACAGGGTGTCCTTTGAACACCCCTGGCACCCTTGAAATCGCATCCTTATTTGCGATTAGCAAATTGCTAATCACAAATAAGGAATAACTCCCCATTCATTCCGCTCATATAGTACATCTCAAAGTCTGGCACATCAAATCCTCCCTTATCATATGGTAGTGTCACTGTAGACCACTTTAAGTGCGGTTGTTTACCCCCCCCCCCAGAACAGCCTCAGCAGCGCCGACCACAACGTTTTAAAAAAGAAGGCCCCTGGGAAATAAGGTATATTGAGGAACATATATAGGAAGCGAGGCAAGACAACCATCTTAATGAGCAACGCTCTGCCCGCCATAGAGAGTGGCAAGGAGATCCAGCGATTTACATTATCCGCGAATTTGGTAATCGCTGTACCATAGTTCAATCTCAGTGTCTCTTCTCTATCCTTAGAAACTTGGATACCCAAGTATCGGAGGTCTGAGCTGCAGCACTCCAGTGGGTAATCCAGCTGGAACTCCCCTACTGCAGCAGTGAGTGGGAAGAACTGCGATTTGCCCCAATTTATCTGTATGCCTGATATCCCTCCAAGCACCAGAAATTCTCACAGTAGAGGGTTAAGATTCGTTTGAGGGTCAGTTACTTATAATGTCAAGTCATCCGCATATAGTGACACCCCTATTTGTCTCTGAAAGCACTTGAACGGGCTCGTGTTGTGTAACTGTTGTATCCGACAAGCCAAAGGCTCTATCACTATGGCGAACAGTAGGGGAGAAAGCGGGCACCCCTGTCGGGTACCTCTGGTGAGTGATAACTGTGATGACAGGTGACCATTAACCAAGACCCTAGCGGTGGGTTGGGTGTGGAGCAATTTAATCCAGGACATAAACAATTTAGGAAAACCCATCCTTTGCAATATGGTGAATAAATATTGCCACTCGACCGAATCAAATGCTTTTGTAGCATCCAAAAACACTGCGGCCTCCGGAAATTCGGGTGCGATAGTTTGAATCAGCGAAAAGAGGGTGCGCAAATTATGACTTGTTGATCTTCCCGGAACGAAACCCGCGCTGGTCAGGAAGTACTATCTTGGTCATTAGAAGAGAGAGACGCATGGCCAGCACCTTGGCCAGTATTTTAGCGTCGCAATTGATGAGGGATAACGGACGATAAGAATCACAATCTGCGGGGTCCTTCCCCGGCTTTAAAAGGGAAGTGATAGCCACTTCCCGCATCGAGGAGGGCAATATTCCTATCTCTAAGGATTCTTCGAAGACCTCCTTGAGTACTGGGGCCATTATGTCGATGTATTGCTTGTAAAACTCAGCCGGCAGCCCATCACTTCCAGATGCCTTACCATTTTTCAATGACATAATAGCCTCCCTGATCTCGTCCAGCTCCAAAGGGGCTCCTAAAAAACCTCTGTGTCCATCACTTAGCCAGCATAATGCTATATCATCTAAAAAAAATTCAGTCCCCCTTGCCACCTGCCCCCGTGTCGTGTATAACGTCTTGTAATGTGCCTGAAATGCATGTAGAATCCCCTCTGTGTCCTGATAGTGTCCGCCATCCCTCGTGTTGATCTCCAATATTTTGTTTCCAAAACGTGGGGTCCTAATAATTTCTGCTAGTGCTAGACCTGGTCTCTCCCCCTCACAGTATCTGCGGGCCACCCAGTGTTTCCCTCTGAATTTCACTTCTCTTGCCGCCTCCTCTTCAAACTCAGATAGCTTAGCCCTAAATTCCTTATGTAGTCTCCCATCTCTGCTTCTAGTCATCTGTGCTTCTAGTACTTTCAGTTCTCTTTCCAACTTGTATATGGAGTTTCTAATGTCACGCAGCACACCAAAGCTTTTGGAGATGCAATAACCCCTAACCGTGACCTTGAATGCTTCCCATATCACCTCCACACTCTCCACCGATCCCTTGTTACGGGGGAAAAATGCAGCTATTTCTTCGCCTAATTCTGTTCTAAATACTTCATCCAGTAGGGCAGTGGGTTGTAATCTCCACGGGGGCCTAGTACCATCATAACCTGGTAATCGCAAGTGGACCTTCACTGGACAATGATCTGAGTAGGTTCTGGCTAAGTGCAGAGCTTGGCCCATATCCGTGCTCAGCCCTCTAGACAGGAAACAATAATTAGGCCGGGCCCAAGTGTTGGTGTAGGATGTGAAATGCGTCCCTTCCTTCCTCCCAGGGTGTAAAAAACGCCAGCTATCAATCAAGCCTCCTCCTTCTATAATACCTTGTAAAGCATCCCTAGATTTTTTATTGTATTGCATACACCCATCCGCTTTATCCAGTGTAGGTGTTATAGTCACATTAAAATCCCCACCCCAGATTATGTGCATAGATCCAATGCTGGCAATTTTTCCCCACAGTGTCGTGAAAAACTCCGGCATATCAATATTTGGTGCATAACAGCTGACAATGGTGACCGTATCTGTGCCAAGCCTGTCCCATACTATAGCATATCTACCTTCTGCATCGCTTATATCCCCAAACTTCGTAAAAAGGAGCGACTTCTTGATTAACCGCATGCGTGCGGCCGTTTATCCCGCTGTGTGCGGCATTTTTGTAATTACCGCGTTACATGACGAGCTCAGCTCGTCATCAGCACACGGTAGGTAACGCTGATGACGAGCTGAGCTCGTCATCAGCATGGAAGGGGTTAAAATAGCAGTGCCCCTGGAATATGACGAATATGAGGAGAACACTCTAACTGCTGCCCATCGACTTTCAAAGGAGGGACTCTGTCGCGCTGCAAGGTGAGTCTCTTGCAATAGTGCTATGTGCACCTGTTGGCGATCTAAATAGGCCAAGACATTTCTGCCTTTCCTAGCGTCATTAAGACCTCGGATGTTCCAGGAAAGGACTGTCAAGTGAGAGGTTCTCATGTCTTCAGCCATTTCCAATTGAAACTGCGTTAGGCGTTATTGCTAAAGATTCTCTCTATACCATGCCCGTAGGGTTCCTAAACTGCCTGGAAGTCTGCACCTGTGCTTTGTCCTGTGTCCTATAATAACCATCCTTCCCCCCCCCTCCACCCAGTTGCTGACATCCCCCAACCTTGTCAAGCAACCCCTCCCAACCATCCTCCTCTCTGTCCCAACACACAGTAATTGTCCTTGTAAACATAATCTCGTGCAAACGTTTCCCCTTTACTCCCTCCCCCACCCGCTGAAGCGTCCCCAACATGCCAGTATATACCCCCCGCCCACCTGCCCCCCTGTAAGGTCAAGCAGTCCCCAAGAAATAAGTTCCAAAAAAAAGGGGGGCTACACCCGTATGGGGAACCACACAAAGAGCGCACAGCCACTAAGCCCTCCCCTAGCCGTGATTCCTGTACCGCCCTCGGGTTCGGCTGAGGAGGGATAGTGGTCCCGGGAATACTTTACCACTGGATTGGGCTCACAAACCCCAACTCTTGAATTATATCATGTCTTCAGATCTTAGACCCCCTCAGAAATCATGAGCACAGTGTTCCATCAGTGCGCGAACAGTGCAGTCACATATAAGCTCAAGCTTCCTCCTCTGCATCCGACGGATCTTCTCTGTGCGCATCATCTCGGCCATGTCCACCTCTCTGCGCCCTTCTGATAGATTTTAGATAGTCCTCCACTTTTTGCGGATTTGTAAAGAAACGTTGCTTCCCTTGGTGAGTTACTCGAAGCCGCGCCGGGTATAGGAATGCATAGTCTATTTGTGCAGCGCGCAACTTCTTTTTAACTTCAAGGAACTTGCGTCTTTCCTCCTGTACAATCGGGGTGAAATCTGGATAGACTGAAAAGGTTATGCCATTGTACGTCAAATTCTGTTTGGTACGGGCTGCCCTCAGGGCTACATCTCGATCACGATAATTCAAAAGGCGCGCTATAATGGGCCGTGGCAGAGTACCAGGTTTGGGCACGGGACCCAGAGATCTATGCGCCCGTTCTACAATGAACTGCGACGAAAAGGCGTCCTCTCCAATGGATGTCCGGAGTAGTTGTTCCACATAGATTTCCATCCTGCCCGTGTCTGTGGACTCTGGAATACCCGTGACGCGGATGTTATTGCGTCTGTTGCGGGCCTCAAAATCCTCTTTCTTCGACGCTAAGACCCGCAGCAGATTGTCCATCCGGGCCAATTGGGTCGTGTGGGAAGCAGTAGTGTCATCATTGTCCGATATGCGTTGTTGTATATTGTTATTATGCCACCCCTTTATCTGACAAGATTACACATGGATTTTTAGCTTTTTGTACCTGTATGGATTTTAGGTATATTACTTTTAATGTAACAGAATGTTTTTTAATCTTTTTTAATGTTTTACAAATGTTTTATACTGTCTTTTATGATTTTAATTAATCGAATAAAGTGTTTTGACTGGCATTGTTCGGTCGCCTTTATCCGCTCCTCATGTTGGTCCACCTTGTGTACCAGGGCGTCTAGCCTTGAGGACATTCTGTCAACTTTGTCCACCACTGTGGCAAACCCCTGATGCATCTCCTGCAAGATTTGTTGCATGTCTGATCCCGCAGGGGGGGGGAGTCACTGCTCGCTGCACTTGCTCCGGCCATGTTTGAATCCGCCTCTGCTGTTTTCAGCCCTTTTTTAGCAGCGTCAAATGTGAGTTTTGGTTGGCGACTATCTTGTCTCACCATCGTGTCTCCGTCCAGTTGGTATTGCAATGCTCTCTGAAATGACGCTCGCTACACACACCAGTGAATGCCTTTGACGCAGATTAGTCTTCCTGCAAACAAACCACCAGCGTTGGAATGGCCACTGTCTCTCAGTCTCATTCAAGGTCTCTAGTGTAGGCAGAACAGCGCACAGGTCAGTCTTATATCAGAAGCGGGGGAGGGGCGTGCAGTATTATCTCCGACCAGGCCACCACCAAACGCTATTTCACCCTGGCATCCGCTGCTCTGTGCACCAGTCCAGCACTCTCCGGTCGCAGGGCTGAAGAAGTAGGCCGTTACTCAGGATCACTGTGTTATACTCTCATTGCTCACCCTGCACACAAGTACCCGTACCTCATGGCGTTGCTTCCTTCCGTGCCTGCAAACACCACGCCGCCGGCCCGCAGCACTTAGTCAGGAAGGGAAAACTCCACGCTCTCAGATAATCTGCTGTGTCCCGTACTCCGGCACAGCAAACCGCAGCTTGACCTCTTGCACCCCTCCGTATGCTCCAATGCTTAGTGCCTAGGAAGAAGCCCCATGCGTCC
This sequence comes from Lissotriton helveticus, assembly GCF_964261635.1. Taxonomy (NCBI): domain Eukaryota; kingdom Metazoa; phylum Chordata; class Amphibia; order Caudata; family Salamandridae; genus Lissotriton; species Lissotriton helveticus. The sequence continues at coordinate 1,293,613,985 of NC_136059.1, forward strand.
TACAGTCCAGCCATGGGGCTCCACAGCACATCTAAGGCGGCAACACAGTTCAGCTCACCTGCCAGTCTGGTGCACAGGCCGTTCCTGAGGATTGCCGCCACAGCCAGGTATCAAATACCATTGCACCCAAGTTCGCCATATGGTGCCATTGTAAGGATTTACTGCGGGCCACAGAATCCGCGCAGGTCCCGCTCCTGCCTCCTGCTCAGTCCCAGCATGGTGCAGTCCGCCTGGCCTTTCCGCCCGCAGTGCAGAATGTGATGAAATGCGGCCCCAGGAGCCCCGGCGTTCCGCAGGCCGAGCGATCCAGCACCCACCTCACCACCGGGTCCGCTAACTCCTACCGGGTCTCCGCAGTCACCGGCGAGCGAGGCGAAGAGGGGGAGCACCGGTTCGCGCTAATATCCGGGGCAGCTTCGGTGGCTAGCTCTCCTCTCCCAGCCGGGCTCCTTCGGGCCGTGCCCCGCGGTGTCCGAGGGGGGTGACTCAATCCCTTCAGGACCACAGGATGAAGCGTCTCGCCGTTTGCGCTGGCAGCCGGCTGCCGGGGCCTACCCCCTCGTGGCGATCCCCGGGCTGTCCCAGCGTCAGTAGCCGCACTCCAGCACCACGGCAGCTCCAACACCGGCCTCGGTGAGAACTACCACTGCCCCAGTCATAGAGGGTCGCAGCCTCACCAAAATATGACCGAGTCTGAGGGGTCACATAAGCTACACAAAGAGTAGCATTCGGGTCCAATTACCCTCCAGTTGATAAGGATAATAGTAGGATTACTGATCCAAGGAACTGGAGCCTCACCGTAAGGCGGCCATTCTGTGTGCGCGCCCTCTAGTGCCCCCTTCTTAGCATTAGAGTTTCCCATACCGTCCAGAGTACAATGACATCTGTATTGAATGTACTAAAGATGTGGAAAACCTAGTACTTGAATATGTAGATGCATGTCTACATTGAATTTGTGATCATATTCTCCATGTGTGAATTGATCCTTTCTGAGTGTGCGCGCCGCAAATATTTATACAAGCCTCATTCCCTGCCGACTGGAAACACGCTGAGATCAACCCCCTCCTGAAGAAATCCTCGGCAGACCCCACCGACCTCAAAAACTACAGACCCATCTCCCAGCTCCCATTCCCAGTGAAAGTCATTGAGAAAGCCATCAATAGCCAACTCGCCACATTCATCGAAGAGCACAACATCCTCGACTCCTCCCAATCCGGATCCAGAAAAAAACACAGTAGCAAAACCTCCCTCCTCGCGGCAACAGACAACATCGGTACCTTACAGGACAAAGGCAAAACAGCAGCACTCATCCTCATCGACCTCTCAGTGGCCTTCTACACAGTCTCTCACCGCACCCTAATACACAGGCTCCACGACACAGGGATCCAAGACAAGGCCCTCTACTGGATCCGCTCCTTCCTCTCCGACAGAACGCAGCGGGTCAGACTCCCCACTTTCCTCTCGGACCCTACACCTACCACCTCTGGAGTCCCCCAGGGGTCCTCCCTCAGCCCTACGCTCTTCAACTTCTACATGGCTCCGCTCGCCCCCATCGTCAGAACCTTCAGACTCAACATTGTGTCATACGCAGAAGCCACCCAACTCATCCTCTCCCTAGCCAACGTACCAAACACCGCCAGACACAACTTTCGAGAAGGCATGGAAGCCATCACCAAATGGGTAAAAAACAGCTACCTACAACAAAACACTAACAAAACGGACGTATTCATCATGGACCCAAACTCAGATGCCTGGAACGACAACTGGTGGCCCCCGCCTTCGGAAGCACGCCACCCCTACGGACCATGCACGCAACCTGGGAATCATCCTGGACTCAGAACTCAAAATGGGCCGCCAGATCAACTCCATCTCGTCCTCCTGCTTCTGCACCCTCCCCCTCCTACGTAAGACCTTCAAATGGATCCCCCTCAAACACAGAAAGACCGTCACTAACACCCTGGTCACCAGCAGGCTCGACTACGGCAATGCACTCTATGCCGGAATAAACAAAAACCTCACCTGCAAGCGACAGAACATCCAAAATGCCACTGCAAGACTGGTCATCAACCTGCCAATACACTGCCACATCTTCCATCAAAGCTAGAATCAACTTCAAGAGGCTATACCATGCTCACAAGGCCCTCCATGACACCGGACCAGCATACCTGAACATCCGACTCAAATTCCACGCACCCCAAAGGACCTACGATCATCCCCGCTCTCCTATGCTATGGTCCCCTGCACCAGAAAGACCGGATCGGGAGGCTGCTCCTTCTCCTTCCGTGCAGCCAGAGCCTGGAATGACATTCTTCTCACCTCAGACAGATAACATCACTCCCCATCTTTGCAAGAAATCTCAATTTGATGGACTAGAACCGGTGAACCACCTCCACCCCCCAGTGCCTTGAGACCGTTATGGGTGAGTAGTCAAACTTAACAAACACCTAACTTGATTTATAATTTGACTCCCTGTGCAGTCTTTCAGTCACCCAGCCAGCACCATGTCCTTATCCAATCACTCCGTCAAAACACAAGCACTTATAAATTCACCATGCACTCTCCTTGCAGTACTCTAATCATCCAGTCACTACCCATGTACTCATGCAATGACCCAGACACTAACTCATGCACTGCTACAATCCCCTGAGCACTACCTATGCAGTCCTCTAACCACCTAATCGCTACTGATTCACTCCTCCAATTACCCAGGTAGTGCCCATGTAGTGCAGCAAACCCAATGTGATTTCAAAAGAAAGCATTTCATTTGTTTTTATCTGGAACATGTTTCTTTAGTAATAGAATGGTATATTTCTATATAGTTAATATAATTACATTTATTTTTTTTTAAATTCCAGATATTCTTCATTATCATATAGAAAGACTCACCATGACAAAAAAAAACACAAAAGAGAAAACAAGAAAAAAAAGAATACTATTTAAAGAAAAGACAACAGGAACAATTAGATGAACCACAACATGAGAGAAAAAAGAAAAAGTCTTGCGGTAAGAGAACAAATGAATTTATTAAAAGATTTTCAAGGACTAGAAACAGTTTGCTCAATGTAGAAAGTAGAAAGAATACCTCAAGAACCAAGTAGAATGAAATGAAAAAAGGACAAATTAATGGCAGATTACGTTCTGAAAAAACAATCTATGGTAAAAGAACAAAGAATCAGTTTGATTAATTAAGGAAAAGAATGTTTCACAATAGAGTACTACAAAATGTATTAAAAGATGGCAAGAAATATTAAAAAAATCATCAGTGTATCAAAAGAAGAAACAGATTGAACCTATTGTTGAAAAGGCTTTTGAATTAAAAAGGAAATTATGCATATTAGTTTTAAACAGAATGCAAGCATTAGATAAGCCAATTCTTTTTATGAAGGCCAAAAGTAAAAAAGAAGAGACTAACTAACAGAACTAACATTTGTGATATTTATTTGAATGAATGGAAGCACATTTCAAGTTCAGAGACTTTTTTTAACAAAGAAAGCTATTTTCAAAGCAATAGATTAGTTGAAGCAGTTGATACCAATGGTTGTGCTTATGAAGTGAAGAATGTTTGTGCAATTGAAAAAGAAAAGATGGTTCCTAGAAATGTAGAAGAAGTGATAGCTAATGAAGTTCTAGAGAGACGTACTAAATCCCCAGTGTATACTTTTTTGTATACATTGGGATTGTAGTACTATTTGTAGGATACAACAGGAGTCTATTGATATTTTACAAAATTTCTTACGAGCATACAGTAACAAAAGTGTTAAACAAAAGATTAAGATGCTGCAAGGACAATATCCTTGTAAAGTGAGAAAAAATACTAGTTTGCAAGGTCATTCTCTTGCTTGTCTTTCTCGAAAAGTGTGTAAAAGTGTTTTTCATCATTTGAGAATGTTAGCAGTACATCACTCTCAAATGCAGAAGTTAGTAAGAAGATTGTACTAAGCAAAAAGGCCAGCAATAATTGTAAGTGATTTGAACAGTGCTCTTTTGCATGGGTCAGTATCAGATGTAAAAAACGTTTATGATGAAAGAGAGTTTTGTTACTTTGGTCCTGAACAAGAGTGTAGAGAAAGTGAGACATTGATAGAAGTAGGTGTTGAAGAAGATGTGGAAGATAGCAGTACTGAATAGTTTGAAGAAGAAATTGCACAGTTTAAGGTAATTTGTTGTGAAAGACCAAACCTGAGGGCCTATTACGATTGCGGTTTTTCCGCATCCTCCGGGCCGGCGAGAGCCACCGCTGGCCCGGAGGATGCGGAAAAACCGCAGCGGACCCACCAAAGACCCACCGCCACATTAGGATGGCTGATGGGTCCTGGTTTCCGTCCGCAGCTTTTCCGCCGCGGTTGGCTTACAACCGCGGCGGAAAAGCTCTAATATGGTGGCGGTGTCTCTCAGACACCGCCAGCCATATTAGGATGGGCTTTAAAAAATGCTTTTCTGCGGCGGGTTTTCCGCCGTGGAAAAGCATGTGGAACTTCACTGCGGGGGCCCGTTGCGGGCCCCCTGGGTGAAGGGGGGTGGGGGGTGCACATGGGGGGTACCTATGGTACCTCCCTGAATTTGTATGCAGAAAGCGGCAGGCACCGTGCGGTGCCTGCCGCTTTCTGCATACAAATGCAATGTATGCATTTTTACCATTGCGGCGGGTGCAGCTTGAAGCCGCACCCGCCGCAATGGTAAAAATAGAGGATGTGACCGCCAGGGTGGTGGTCACATCCTAATTGGATAGAATGGAACTCCGCAGGCCATGCGGAGGTTCCCTCCTCCTCTATGGTCGCGGACGGACTCAAGTCCGTCTGCGATCATAATGGGCCCCTATGTTTGTATTTGTTTTCGACAAACTCACTATCAAAATTAAACTAGAAATGTTGATCTGTATTTAAAAAGTGAAAAAGAAAAGAATGACAAGTGGAAGGAATTTGCAACTTATTTGTTGGTAGAAGATTGTTTTGATTTGGGTAGTGATCAACGTATTTGTAAATATTTTTATACCAAATTAGAGGAAAACAAAATGCCAGCTGGAGCTGTACACACTAACCTAGAGTTGGTAGGTGTTCCTCCAGAGCTGGTAGATTTGATTTAAATACTTTTGAGTCCCTTCTGATTCAATCTGTTCATCCATTTCAGGCTATTGTTCGTATGGAGCCTAAAACAGATACGTTGCCTCCCACAGATTTACAAACAGGATTACAAGGAAGAGTTGTGTATTTACCTGTGGATTTAAAGCAAAGTATTGCAACTATTGGTGTAGAGAAAGAGGTAACTGAACCTGTAGTTATTCTAGTTAATGTTGTTGTCGTATGACTTTATTCGATATACAAATATCATAAAAGTGTACACAGTTAATTCATCAGTGTTATAAAAGGAAAACGTATTGTTTTGTCATACGTACAGTACAAAAGGGAATAAAAAAACAAGATATACAAGGTATAAAAAGTTCATTAAAAATTATGCAGGATTTAAGAACAATTTATATACAATTAAAACCACAACAACAAAGGGGACATTGCTTGAGCTCCATGAACTACATTATGTTCACCCGGAGGAGCTTAGGTCTAGTTAACCAGGCACATCGCAAATATTTTGCTGTCCCAAAAATTACGCTGGGGATGGAGGTGTCCGTTGTAAGAATGTGCAATGCCTCCCTATGGTTCTTGGACCCCAGATTGGAACACACAGGTTTCAACCATTTTCTTCTCGCCTGTTTGTACACTTGACAAGTGAAGAGAAAATGGGGGATAGATTCCGTGGGAGACGCACAGCCAGGGCACCCACTATCTTTCTCCCTCGAGTGTGTCCACCCCACTGTGAAGTCATTCAGAGGGAGTGTGCCAGACCTCAACTTCAGGTAGAGTGCCCTGTCTCTTGGGGATTCAATAAAATCTAGAAAGGGTTCCAGTTTAGGGGTGGGCTTGAAGTCTAGAAACTTTTCCGTCAAAGAGCCATGTTTCAAGTTAGACACCCACTCCCAATATGCCTTCTTGACTACTTGCTTTGGTGGCGGGGTCTGGCTTTCCAGGCATCTGCCAGACCGATGTCCCCCACCAGCTTTTTCAGTTTGGATACGCAGGATATCTTATGGCCTGTATCTATTCGGACCAGTTCGGTCAGGGCGGAGGCATAGTTGCACAGTTCTAGGGTCCTTCTGAGACGTACCAAGAATAAAAGAGGGCGTAGCCTTGCTATATCGCTTATTGAGTGTTTCCCATAGTCATGACGGAGAGGAACCAGAGGGGGTCGATGGAGGAAGCGAGACCAGGTCCCTGTAAAATTTGTTCTCCGATCTCACTAGATCCATGATGTTCTCAAAACCCCACAGTTCTGCCCCGTATAGGGACGAGGGCAAGGCATTCCCCTCATAGACCTTGATGTCAGGGGCGACAGGTCGACTATGGGAAAGACGCTGGTGTCTTGCAATACCCCCTGACACACGTTCGTGATTGAGTAGCATCTTTGACAGATGGGAGTTCCATTTCATCATTTCATTGAGTTGTTGACCCGTACACCCAGATAGTCGAAAGCTTCGAATAGTTCTAAAGGGGAGTCATCCAACTTGATGGTATTTCTGAAATGTTTAGATGGAGCCAGTGCCATTAGCTTGGTTTTAGTTGTATTTATGCACAAGCCTCTGGAATCGCAAAACTGGCTAAACCGGTCTAACAGTTTTTGTAAACCCATCGGGCTTTTAGAGATCAGAAGGGTATCGTCTGCAAAGAGCAGCGTGGGCGATTTTTCCCCTACCAGGGTTGGTGCGTCAGCTGGGTCCTCCCTCAGGTGGTCCACCACCCCGTTGACAAAGAGGGAGAACAAAGTCAGGGCCAAAACACAACCCTGGCGTACCCCTCTCTCTACCGCTTCCCTCTCCGTCAGGTGTCCCTGGCGGCCCCACCTCACTCTGGCATAGATCCCCTCATGGACGCGTATGATCAGATCCAAGATCAGGGGGGAATGCCTAAGTCAGACAGAACCTGAAAATGCTCAAACCATTGACAGCCTGTGATATTGTTTGGGATTGGGGCATCTCCCTTCCTCGTGCTGATGTTGATGAGCTCCCAGAATGGGGTAAAATCCCTCAGCTGGACTTTAGATTTAAACTCCTGCCAGTGCGTTTCTTCCCACGCCCGCTTTGCTTTATCTAGAGTCCTCTAGTAGATCATTCTCGCTAGGTTTATTTTTGTCTGGACTTTTTAACTGAGGGCTAGTGATAGGTCCTGTCTCCTTTCCCTGCATAGAGCCATGTACCACAGATTAGTTGCTTGTGTGGAGTGTGCTTTGCGACCCCCGTTATCTTTTACACGGAAAAATTCTCCTATCTTTCCCGTCGTCTCCTGGTATATCTCAATAAATTTAGAATCCTGTGGGGCCATTGGGGTAGGACTAGGTAATGAATCAAGCTCAAAAATCTTCTGCTCCAGTAAGTCCCTAATGCTTTCCAGGGTCTGGCCTTGCTTTGCGACCATGTGCCACCTCAAACGGTGGTTGCAATTAGATGGCTGAACCTCCCTAGTCGACAGCAACGGGGTTGTACCCGTGGCAATACATTTAGTGTCTATTGCTCGAGTGAGTTGCATGAACAGAGGGTTATGGTCACTTTCTAGACTCGGAATAACCTCCATATCAATAAGGTCGGCCCATAACCCCACATCTATCAATATATAGTCGATACGGGAGGGGGAGCTTATCCTAATAAAAGTTTATGCTCCACTAGGGTCAGAGCGAGTCCTGCGGTTGGCTGCTCTTAAATTATGCTCTAGGGTCAAGGCATTAATTTGTATGGCTCTTTGGGACCATTTATTTATTGGGGCTAGATTGAGTGTTGGGATAGCCCATTTAGAGTCCTCGTCCCTAGTGCCCAGGATGTCTTCTTCACTCAGGGGTTCGAAGGTGCAGTTAAAGTCTCCTGCAACGATGATCCCTGCATTTTTGGAGATGGCTGACAGCTCTGAGTCTAGAACTGATAGAGTAGATGTCGCTTGGGCACCTGGAGACCCTCTGACATGAATATTAAAGATCTCGAAGTGGGCAGTTAATGGTGTTCCTACAAAGAGTCCGAAAATATGGCAAGAATTAGTAGATGTGAGCAAGGTGCAAAAGGCTAAGTTGTATCTCATAAAAACAATGATTACTACAAAAATGTGGATGTGGAAGAAGAAGAAATAGTTTTAGAAGATGATGGCGAAATTTCAGGTGGCCAAATTGAAAATGTGGACATGTCCAAAAGTGAAGAACTTTATGAACATTATAGTGTACATTCTTCACATTCAAAGGAATTGATTGGAAATACTATTGAATTATTCCGAATGAAGAAAGTGAAGGGGACTCCCATGAGTGTTTGGGAAAAAACTTTGGAAGCTCGTTTGTTTTCCACATCTCTTCCCCACTGGAAAAGGTGGACGATATCATAAACGACCAGTAAAGATTCCCGCATCAGAATATCGGACAACAAGGTTGTACTCAGAAGATCAAAGATTTCAACAATGTATCCCATATATATTTCTTCTTTTGTTTGAAAGTGACTTGTCTGGACTTTCATATGCAGTCAACCACATATTAAAAACAGGAGTTCATCTTCATAATGTTTCTGCAAAGGAACTCATGGAAAAAGTAAATCAGAGGGATGAACATTTAGAATCTCAATTGATTAATTTGATGGCATGTCTACGAGGTACTAATGAGTATTGGTATCGTAGTCATGGAGAACTTAAAAGTATGTGAAAGTACTTAGGAACCCCTACGTGGTTTGTTACACTAAGCTGTGCTGAATACACATGGGATGAGTTACATGAATTTCTTAGAGAAGCAAATTCAAATATTAAAAACATTGAATTCAAGATACCTGGAGAACTGTGTTTCTTGGATCCTGTAAATGTGTGCAGGTATTTTAATCATAGGTTTCGAGCTAGGATGCCGTTTATCTGCAATAAAAACAATCCTCCTCTTGGAGAAGTTATTGATTTCTTTTGGAGAAAGGAGTATCAAGCTAGAGGAGCACCTCATATACATATGCTTTTAAGGATCAAGGATGCACCCAAATTTTGCACTAATTGGGATGAGACTGTTTTATCTTTTATTGAAGACTATGTTACATGTGCTATACCAAAAACAAGCGAAGAAAACACCTTAAGACAACAAGTTTTACGGTTTCAAACTCATCGATGTGGCAAATACTGTCGACGGAAATACAAGTCAAAGGAAAAGTTTTATACCAAATGTCGTTTTGGATTTCCACGTCCAGTAATATCCAAAGGAAGAGTCAACAGTTTCATGTCAGCCGTGAGGCATACTATTACTAGAAAATCTCCCAAAAATACTTACAATTTAAAAAGAAGTGAACAATCAAATTATATTAATGATTATAATCCAGTGATTTTGTCGATGTGGAATGCAAATATGGATATCTAGTATGTTGCGGATAATTCCAGTGCTGTTGCTCGGTATGTAACGTCATACATAACAAAATCTGAAAAGACGGAGTTGAAAGAAATGTGGGAAGAAATTTCCCAATTGAAGACTCTTAGTAAAAAATTGTACAACTTCAGTTTGAAGATGCTGTCCCAACGAGAGATTGGATCCTACGAATGTTTAGATCGGTTGTCCTCTGCAGGTTTATATTCAAAGTCAAGGGGAATCACTTGGGTTAGTCTAGGTCTTGCTGCAACACGACATCGACTACTTAAATCTATATAAGAAATGGAATATTCAGCATTAAATGAACCGGAAAGCACACATATTGTTAAAACAAACATGTTGGATACGTACTATCCAAATAGAAGTCCCCATTTTAAAAACATATGTCTCTATGAAGTACTGCAATATTGCAGCTTTAAGAGACCTATTACAGAGAACATAAATGAAGAAAAATATGCAGTGATTGGTTCAGAAGGATCTTTGGTAAAACACAGTAAAGGAAATCTGACTAATCACAGGAAACTGAGTTGGGATACACCTGATAAAAGGGAATTTTACTATTTAGCACGTCTGCAACTCTTCAAGCCCTGGCATACTGAAAGTGAATCACTTGGAGATTTTTAGTGCTATGAAGAATCTTTTATGGGATGTAATGATAGCACTGAACGCACACTTTTTCCAAATTATCTCAATGTTGAATGAAGAAATTGAACAGGAAGCTAGTTTTGCAGTTGAGATTGCTAGAGACAGTTTTCAAGATAGTCAAAGTTCTGCTCCACTGAGTGAAGATCCACTAGGACAACCAATTCTTGAAAATGAGGCAGCAATAGTCATGAGTGAAGTGGAAACAGCAATGCATCAAGCTCAACACAATATTATGGACTTGGGAAATTTGGAAAAGCAACTTAATATTGAACAGAAAGAAATATATCAGCAAGTGGCACAACAGATCGACCATGGTTTACTTCATGAAAAAAAGAATGCAACTGCAAATCTTTTAAACCTATTCAAATGTATATAAAGGGTCAAGCAGGTACAGGAAAATGTTTCTTAATTAACGTTTTGAACATTTATTTACAGAAAAACACTGAATCACATGTATCTTGTGCTTGAACCACTCCAAGTGGGTTAGCAGCACACAACATTAAAGAGATTACATTACATAGTTTACTAATGCTACCTGTTGAACAGGAAAACAAGTTGGAATATCACAAACTTTCTGGAGAAGCTTGTTATAAAGTTTCAAGAGTACTAAATAAAATAAAACTGCTGATTAATGATGAGCTGAGCCAGGTCTCAAACTTAATGCTTGCGTTTGTGCATTTAAGAATGAAGGACATTTTATCAACAGAATTTGATGTGTTATTTGAAGGAATACATGTGATAGTTTTTGGCGATCTACTGTAACTTACTCCTGTAAAACGGCACCCAGTTTTTAAAACACTTGTGCATTAAGACACCAGGAAATCTTTGGAAGTATTGGAAATGTCAATATTTGGTCATATTTTGAATACAAATAACGTATTAAAAATATACGACAGGCAAGAGATGAAGATTATGGAAGCATTCTTCAAGATATAAGAATTGGTGTATTGACAGAACATGATAAAGAAGTTTTGCAAAGTCAGCAAGTTACAAACTTGTTTCCAAATGAAAATGTTGCTCCGGAAATATTATACAAAAAAATTGGAGAAAATAAATCTATAATCTACCTAATGCCAACACTGCAAGAGTGTTCTACATTCAATGAATAACTTTTAAAACTGGGAAAACAACAAATAATAAAAAGAGTAAGCCATTGATAAAATAGAGTGGTACAAAAGGGGGTGGTGATGGACGGAGCATCTGAACCAATCAAACATTCACACCCAGTCAACAGATCTGGGTTTAATCCATCACCGTTCTTAAGCCCACTCTGCCACCCCAGTTCAGACATTGCCATATGCAAATCAGTCTGACCCTGTGCCTCATGGGAACAGTCCAGCCCGAACTGCCAAGCCATGCCTTCCCTGGACCGGAAACAAGCTTCCGAGGACCGGTTTCGGCATTTCAGCCGTCTTCAGCCCGGCTTGCTTGAATCCAGTGGCAAAGTGAGGCTTGCATGAATCTAGTGGCAAAGTTGGCTTGCTTGAATCCAGTGGCAAAGCTGCTTGCTTGAATCCAGTGGCAAAGTGGCTTGCTTGAATCCAGTGGCAAAGTGGCTTGCTTGAATCAAGTGACAAAGTGGCTTGCTTGAATCCAGTGGCAAAGTGGCTTGCTTGAATCCAGTGGCAAAGTGGCTTGCTTGAATTCAGTGGCAAAGTGGCTTGCTTGAATCCAGTGGCAAAGTGGCTTGCTTGAATCCAGTGGCAAAGTGGCTTGCTTGAATCCAGTGGCAAAGTAAAATAGAGCGCAAAGGAATTACTATTATTTTGACAGAATTTTTTTTAAACAATATTTGATTCATTGAAAACATATATATCTAAGCCGGCTGATTTAGAAAATAATTTATATGTAAGTGAAAACTGTCAGGTAATTTTACGGCGTAATTTGGATGTGGAAAAAGGTTTAGTAAATGGAGCAATGGGAAAAGTTGTTGATTTTATTAATTATCAAAATAGAGATGGAATTGAATTTTTGAAGATTAAATTTGATCAGATTAACGAAGTAAAACAGATTGTACGTTGTTCTGTTCATTTTTTGCTTGGTAAAGATTTGTATGTTTGTAGAAAACAGTTTCCTCCTTCTTTAGCATATGCAGTGACCATTCAAAAATCTCAAGGTTCATGTGCAGACAGTGCGTTGGTAAACATTTGAAGTACCTTGTTTAAAGATGGAATGGCATAAGTTGCATTGTCCCGAGTCAGATCTTTATCTGGATTGTATTTGATTGATTTTGATGAGAGAAAGATTAGTGCAGATGCAAATTGTGTAAGAGAGTATAATCGGTTAAGAAGACTGTATGCTCCCAACACAGATTAATATCCTGTATATGAAAAGCATGTAGTAGGTAGACAACAAACATATGAGAAACTCTGTAGTGAGGTTGGAAAGAAGAAAAAAAACAAGAAAATGTTGAGATTCCAAACACAATGAAAAGGGACATTGTTTTTTTTGTTGTTTTTTTCCCCTCATTTGCCACCTCGCCACCCATAACTTCTATCTGGAGCTACCACTGGGCTTTTTATCTCATAAGCTGGATTTAGAGTGGTGAGGCATAGACATCACTTATTTTTGAATCCGGCCTTTCTCTAAACGGTCCTTCTTGGCCACTTGACTCAACAAGTGTGTCCTCCTCCTGCTCTATTTTCGGTCCTGGAATACCATAAACCAGCGAGATAGGCACGGGCTTAATCATCGGAAATCATAGCAAAAATTGTTCAACCAAAACATAAAAGGAAGGGTACCCAAAATCCTCGGTTTCTCTTAGAATGATCTGCGATATCAAGCTTAGCCATATACCTCATAGCTAAAATCCAGTCCATTTAATTAGGACTAAGTGGTGAGACCCATAACTTACATATTTCTCTACGCGCTAGCAACATAGCATACAAAATTAGTCTAACATTATTATTCATGTTTTTGTTTTCTAAATCATATCTTCCTGTAATAATTAATTCGGGGCTTACCTCAATATGTTGGTTCAAAGATTTGGATAGGGAGTTACTTACATCCAGCCAGAATTGGATAATATTTGGACAAGAAACGAACATGTGCAAGTCATCCACATTTGGGGCTTTACATTTCGGACACCCAACAATTCCGCCAGCTTTAAATTTGGAAAGTCTATAAGGAGACCAATATGCCGTGTGGATAGTGAACAAAAGATTTCGCCTTAGGTTTGCAGGTTTGACAATACTATAAAGCATAGACATTGTTACTTGCCCTTGATTTTCTGTCGCAATCCTTGGCAAGCTATCCATCCACAGGGTCTCTGGTAGAACAAATGGTCCATCTTCCATTTCCAATATCGCCCAGTACCAAAAGGCCACTTCCTTCTTAAAAATCCCTATCTCCAGCTTCCATTCAAAATCATTTTTAGTTCCAATCACAGTTTCCGAATCTTTAGCCCAACTTTGTATCTGTAAGTACTTGTATCTTGAGAAAACCAGTCCCCACATTTGTTGGCAGAGGCCCCATGATATGAGTTGACCATCCTGGAACAAATCTTTCCATCTTTGCAAAGCAGGTTCCTTTTTCAGGTGTAATGCTAGCGCATCTTTTGCCCAGAATGGAGCACCCGGAGACTCCCATATGGGGGCCATATAACTAAAATAGGGTAGTTTTAATAGCTTTCTTATTTTGTACCATGTCTCAGCCAAATCCCGCAAAGTCTTAAGCCTCACCTTTTTAAAGAATTTAGGGTCCGCAAACTTATATAGAAAACCAAATTCATGATATCCAGAACTTTTCACCAAGATTCCAAATATTTCTCCAATTGTAGATTTGAGTAGGGTACCCAGCAACATCCTACAGTTTTTTAAGTAAAAAGCCCATGCATAAATTTGAATGTCTGGGGCCGCCAATCCTCCTTTATTAATGCTCTCCACCATCGTAGAGGGGAGGGAAAACATGGCGGCCGGCTAGTCAGCGGGTCGCGGGTGTCTGGAGCAGTGGCGGTGCCGGGATGAGATAGCAGTCAGTGGCGTGGTTCCAGGAGGGAGTTTACTAACTGACCTGAAGAGCGGGCTTCGCCTGCAGAGGCTTCACGACGAGCTATCGGGCAATATTGGAGGCTGTTTGTCGGCCGATTGCTGGCGTTTCACAACGCATGGCGGAGACCTCAGCCCAGCCGGGTTCTGAGAGCGAGGAGGCGGAGTCGCGTACTTCGGTGGACTCGCCGACTGGGAGCTGGGGGAGAGCAGCTCAGGGTATCGGCAGAGGACGCCGTATACTAGCTAGGATCGGAACGCCGACTTGTGGAGGTCGAGGGAGAGGAGAAGAAGATCTTAGTAACTCACCCCCTGCCCCTCCGTTGGTGAGAAGCGCTGAAGGTTTACTAGTGCAAACACAGGCACAGGCAGCGGCGGTAGATCCAAAGCAAGTAAGGAGAGGGGCAGGTGAGAAGGGGCACCCCAGGTATCTATTAAGGAGCAATAAACCTGATAACTTTAATATTTCTGACAACAAGAAATTTGCTCTGGGGAAGCCCAAAACATTACAATTACAAAAAAAAAACGTTAAAAAGTGCTCTGAAACAGAAGTTAATCCCATCAAATCTGGAGAGGGCTCTTTAAGAAAGAAAAAAGAAAAGAGGCAAAAGGGGACAGGATATAAGCTCTCAACAACCCCTTCGCTAAATTCATACTTCAAACCAGTTCCAAAGATATTGGTTTTGAAGCCACATCCCATATCTCAAGATCAAGACTCCATCTGTGAGTCAGTGCAGTGCCCACCGGAGTTTATAGAAAAAGAACAAGATTGGTCGACTCTTCTAACCCCAAATCCGTTCCAGGTACTTGCAATTGAGATGGAAACAGATAAGGGGGGAAACACTAAAATGTTTGCAGAAGTGGTCAATGAGGATACAATAGGAGTAGAAGGCTTAAAAGTCTCAGAAGAAATGTTGGAGACAGTAAAAGATATGGGAGATGTTACACCCTCAATGACAATAGACAGTTTAAATAATGGAAAAGCGTCGATACCCTTGGAAGAACCCGAAATAGGGCAGTTTTTGGCTCAGCAAGATACTTTGGATACACCAGATTCGTCAGTATTGGCATTGCTAAGGAAATTGGAAAAAGATATTCATTTAGGGTTTGAAGCCTCCAGAAGAAACCAGGAACGTATAAGTGCTACCTGCACGTTATTAGAGGATAAAATTGATAAACTAAATACTCGTACGGAAGTTATGGAAACAGAGATGAAAGTCATGCAAGGAAGAATATTGGATAATAGCAAAGAAATTGAGATTATTAAATTCAGAGACAGAGAATCTGATGAGAGAATTGAGAGGTTGGAGAATATGCAAAGGCGCAATAACCTGAACATTTTAAAAGTGCCTGAAGGGAAGGAGGGGTCAGACATAAAAAGTTTTTGTAGTGCAACTGTTGAAGAAGGAACTACAGATAGTAGAGACAGAAGAAATGTTGCTATGTGATATTCAGAGAGTACATCGAGACCCCTTTCGGCTTAACTCAAATCGCACTAAACCAAGGAAAATTTTGATTAATTTCTTAACATATACTCTAAAAGAGAAGATCCTGACAGCAGCTCTTAAGAAAAAGAATATAATGGTGGACGGAATCACAGTCGATATCAGGTCAGATCTGTCACCTGCTACAGCTTGTAGACAGTGGGAATTGGGAAAACGATTGGCACCCCTTAGGGCAATGGGGGCAACGGCCCAGTTGAAATTCCCTGCTTTCTTGAAAGTAATGTGGCAAAATAAGATGCACACGTTCCGTACAGTGGAACAGGTAGATTCCTTTCTGGACCACTCTCAAGATTAATAGTAAAATGGACTGATTGCTGATTGCTGACTATATATAGATAAATAGAGGCATCGCCATTGTGACATCCACTGGCCTAGGCCTTGGGAGTTTTGGTTGGGTTTTCCAGGGAGGGAAGAGGGGTGGGGGATAATGTTAGTAGGCTTTGGGGTGGGGGTAGGATTAGGAGTAGAGGTAGGGGGATGCAGGGGAGGGGGAGGGTAAGGGGAGAAAACAAGAAAAATATTCCTCAGGAGCTTTCTCGCTGCCAAAGGAGAAAATGGGAAATACGGGCGAGCTATTATGAGTGGGGCTAAGAATAAGGAGCTAAGGTTCCTTACATGGAATGTGAACGGTCTTAGGGTTAAAATGAGGAGATTATCGATATTGAAATATTTAGAAGACTCCCTTGCTCATGTGATTATTTTACAGGAGACCCACTTAACTGAGAAAGAAAGTAAGGAGATTTTTAGTGCCCAAAAGTGGATCGCTAATGCCATCTTTACATCTCAAGATATAGTAACAAAGGGGGTGGCAATTTTGATTAGGAAAGGGGCTAACATTGTTATTGAGGATAAATCAGTAGACAGAAGGGGAAGATGGGTGATTGTTAAGCTAAGATTGGCAGGGGAAGCTTTTGTAATAGTTGGATATTATGGCCCGAATGTGGATGATCCAACAATATTAGATAAAATTGAGGCTGAATTAATGGAATTTTCAGGAAAAATAATCATGGCCGGAGACTTTAATACAGTTTTAGACTGCAAACTAGATAGAACTGGAAACAACAGAGCTATAGTAAATGGTAAAATGGCAGCCAAGTTAAGGATGATTATGGCACAGCAAGGTCTATGCGATATATGGAGATTGAAAGCAGTACAGCAAACAGGATTTACCTTCCACAATAAAAAATATAATCATAGTTCCCGAATAGATTTTTTTTTAGTAGATATTAGGTTGAGAGATCGGGTTACGAAAGTAGTACATATGGGGATGCATTTATCAGATCATTCAGCTGTGGGCCTAAATCTAGAACTAGTAACAGATGATATGAGCTCTGTCTGGAGGCTGGATCGCACTATCTTAGCGGATGAAGAGTACTTAGAATCCTTAAAGGGTGAGTTAAGAGTCTTCCTGGATGTGAATGAAGGATCAGCTAAGGAGGACATAGTTTGGGAGACATGCAAGGCATTCCTGAGAGGGAGATTGGGAGCTCAGGGGGCAAAGAAGCGGAGGCTATATCATAACATAATTACTAATCTGGAGAAAGAAATTCGAGTTTGGGAAACTGGTCAAACTGCACAGGGGGGAAATATTTCCGAAGAGGTAGCCAAAAATAAACTTCTTGATCTAAAAATAGAACTTACAGCAGTACTCGCACAAAGAGTTAAAGAAAGATGGGAAGCAAGTCAGCTGGCCCACTTCTCATATGGGGAAGGTTGTGGTAAACTACTAGCGTGGAAAGCCAAGAAAGATCTTATACGTAACCAAATAAAAGAGATCAAAAAGGTGGATTCAGGAGAAGTCATAACAGAAAGTAAAAAAATCGCAGAAGCATTTTATGATCACTTTGTAAATGTTTATACAGAAGATCTCTGCCCAAGTAAAACAGAGCTAGAAAGTTGGCTACCCCTGGTGAAACCACTCTCAGACAATTGGGTGGGGGAGTTAAATAAGGAAATCACGCAAGATGAAGTGCTTAAAGTGATAAAGGAGTGCAAAAGAGGGAAAGCTCCCGGTCCAGATGGCCTCCCAGGTGAGGTATATAAAGTGTTGGGGGATATAATTGCTCCCACTCTATGTCAACTATTTAATAAAGTTTTTAGAGGGGAGGTAACAATACCAAGTACATGGAATGAGGCAATAATTACTCTAATTCTCAAACCAGGAAAATCCCCCAGCAGTTTAGATGCTTACAGACCTATTTCACTCTTGAATTGTGACTACAAACTTTTCTCAAAAATTTTAGCTGATAGACTTAGTAAAATTATCCATAAACTGATCCACGAAGACCAAAAAGGTTTTATCAAGGGGAGATATCTAAAAGACTTGACCTATACGCTGATTGGCATGATAGATATGGCCTCTACCTTTGAGTACCCTTTGGCAGTGATCGCTTTAGACGCTGCCAAGGCTTTTGACCGAGTTAACTTTACATATCTGAAAATACTATTGCAATATCTTAACCTAGGAGAGAATTTTACACAATCTCTTTTTTCACTGTACTGCTCACCAGTATCGCGTGTTTTAGTTAATGGAATTCTTACACATCCCATTAAAGTAATGCGGGGCACCAGACAAGGGTGTCCTTTATCACACTTGCTTTTCAATTTGTATATAGAGCCTCTAGCTGGCAGAATTAGAGCCTCAGAAGATATACCCCCTTTTGTGGTTAAGGATTGGTCAAATAAACTTGGCTTATATGCAGATGATATTATCATTTATTCTTCTAATTTGAGGTCTTCTTTAGAGAATATAGTTAAAATAACAAAAGAATTTGGTAAGATCTCTGGTTATCAGATTAATCAGGATAAGACCAAAATAATGGCCTGGAATCTCAATACGGTGGGGGTAAATACTAAATCAGAAATGAGATATCTGGGAGTTAGGATTACACAAAATATTGAAGAATTAGCTAAAAATAATTTTGATAGGATTAAAAAAAAAGTCGTGGCCACACTAAAAGGATGGATGAATTTACCTCTTTCGATATATGGCCGGACTAACCTTGTAAAAATGGTGATAGTACCAAAAATCACATTTCTGTTCGAGACTATTCCACTTGGTTTCAAAAAAGAATGGCTGGTTAAACTACAGAGCGAGTTAACATCATTTATTTGGGCGTCAAAGGGCTCTCGGATATCATGGAAAAAATTAAGGAAAAAGGACATTGTTGAAGAGATTGTAGAATGTCAATTAGAAAATAGTTCAGGTATCAACTGCTATGCTATGTAGTTGTGAACATCGTATTTTTCCTGAAAAATCTCCAACAACAAATTATGGAGAATCATGAAAAAAGGTTTTGTTCCTTGTTGCATTCTCTTTTTGAAAACTTGAGAACTGATAAAACTAACATCCAAAGTGTTTCTGGCATTCAGAATCTTCCAGATATATGTTCTGGTTCTTCACAATTTACAAAGAATGTACAGCAAGTGCCTCAGGAATTTCTTATGTTTATGCTTGCAGTACTGGAAGATGAAGGAATACAAATTGAAAATCTGTTTGGACTTCGTTACAGATGGGAACATGAATGTGAAGATTGTACATTTACCTCTACCGCTAACATAGACACTGAAAGATTCATATATTTGAGAATACCACATTGTAAAACAGTGTCTTTTAACAAATTAGTTAAATCAGCTAATCAAAATATGTAGTGTAGTCACTGCAAATCAGAAATGTTATCAACATTATTTATAGAAAGATTTTGACAATATATAATTTTAATGATACAACGTTGTAGAACAGATGGAAGAAAATTATAAACTTTAATTAAAAGTTTTGTGGCAAGTCAACTATCAATACCAGGAAGAACTTTCAGAGCAGTAGCAATTATTTTCCACGATGGACCTTCTACAACATCTGGACACTACACTGTTCTTTAAAGTGCAATAAAGGATGGACACATTGGAATGATGAACAATTGGTTTTCAAATATCGGTTGCCTAATGAATTACAAAATCATAACTTATATTTCTGATGCCAAAGTTATGAGAACATTATTCTGCCTATTCGGAAGATGTCAATATGAATTAATGAGATTATTTTGGATATATTCAATACAAAGGATTTCAGAAACATTATTCAGCCTATCGGGAAGATGTCAATATGAATTAAGAAGCTTATTTTTGGGATTCTCACTGCAAATGATTTCAAGAACATTATTGAGACTTTAGGGAAGATATCAAGAATTGCTAATTCAATTATCGTTTCTGTTCTTTGCTATTGTATTTAGAAAATTGTTTTAGAAAGAAGCATTTCATATATTTGATCTCTGTATTATATGCAATGATGTTGAGGATGTTTATTTTAGGAAATGTGAACAGATAGTTGAGTTTGTTGTAAATATTTTGAACACAGAGATTTGTTTATTTTTTAACAATCATATTGATTGTATTTTTTTGCCCGCTGTTACATGATGAACAACATTGAAATCGCTGTCTATGGTGAAATTCAATAGATTCTGAGAACAGCAAAAAAGGAAAAATGAATATGTTATTTAATTGTAAATTATGTTGTGTACTTTAAAATATAACATTTTAAGTTATAACTGTATTTGTTCTTCTCTTTTACAGACCAACATTTTAAAGTTTGAAACTTTTTAGATTTTAGGTTATAAAAAACAACTGAAAACAATTGCTTCAAAGACTTTCATATCTACTATTGAATAGGTAAAATAAAGTAACACAAACACTACCCATGCACTACTACATTCACCTCGGCACTACCCATACAGTCCTCTAGCCACCTAGACACTGCTAATTCACACCTTCAATTACTCATGTAGAACCCATGCAGTCCAGAAATAACTGTGTCACTCCCCATGTACTCTTCCAATCACTCAGCCAGTACCATATACTTATCCAATCACTCCGCCAATACCAAGCACTTATAAATTCACCATGCACTCACCTTGCAGCACTCTAATCATTTAGTCACTACCCATGTACTCATGTAATTACCCAGGCACTAACTCATGCAGTGCTACAATCCCCAGAGTACTACCCATGCAGTCCAGCAATCCCCCTGTCACTCCCCATGCGCTCTTCCAGTCTCCCATCCAGCACCATCACCTAGATTCATCATCGGCATGTTTTGCGAGTCTGTAATAGCGATTATTGAGGAATCGCTATTACAGACTCGCAAAACGGGATTCAAGTAGAAATCGCAATATTTATTGCGATTCCTACAGCTTCCTTATTTGCGATTAGCTAATTGCTAATCGCAAATAAGGAATAACTCCCCATTCATTCCTATGGGCCTAAAGGCCCATAGGAATGAATGGGAACACATATCAATGTGCGAATCGCTATTAGCGATTCGCATTTTGAGTTTGCGATTTCAAGGGTGCAGGGGTGTCCAATGGACACCTTGTTGCACCCCTGAAATGATATTGGACGCTGGTGTTACGCACACACATGTCCCAAGGACTTCAGTGCATTTTTCTAAGTTTCCGCTATTTGCCACGAGGTTTGACTTCGCAGTAAATAGCGGCCCAAAATTGCAAATTCGCAATTTTTAAATGTTTCATGAATTGCATTTAAGGAATCTCAAATAGAGATTCCTTAAATGCAATTCCTCGCAAAATTGCGAATTCTATATTAGTGATTTTTGCATTTGGGATGATGAATCCCAAATGCAAAAATTTTGCTCGCAAAGGGCCAGATTCTCAGAATCTGGCCCTTTGAGAGCGCAATTTCTCTTGATGAATCTGGCTGCATGTCCTTATCAAATCACTGTGCCAAAACTCAAGCACTTATAAATTCACCATGTACTCTCCTTGCAGCACTCTAATCATCCAGTCATTATCCATGTACTCATGTAATGACCTGGGATCTAACTCATGCAGTGCTAAAATCCCCAGAGCACTACCCATGCAGTCCAGAAATCCCCCTGTAACTCCCTGTGCACTCTTTCAATCACCCAGGCAGCACCAAACCCTTATCCAATCACTCCACCACAACCCAAGCACTTATAAATTCACCCTGCACTCTCTTTGCAGCACTCTAACCATCCAATCACTTCCCATGTACTCATACAATGACCCAGGCATTAACCAATGCACTGGTACACTCCCCTCAGCACTAGCAGCAGTGGAGAAGTGTGGCTCACTGGTTAGAGGAGGCAGACCTGGAAGCAGAGGTTAGCCCGGGACCAGGGTTCAATTCCCGGCTCGGTGGGGTCTTGAGTCCTAAAATGTCCATGGACTCGACAATTCTCGCTCCGGTGCCTACTCGATTCACGGGTTCACACTCTGCGACTCTGGGCAATAGCTTGCTTAATCTTCACAACGGCCCCTCACGGCGGGATGCCTGGCTTTCACCTTGCGGATACCCTGCCCGGGTTATCTCACAGGGTAATACCAGGACGGGTTCCCTAAGCAAGCGCTTAGAAACCGCTTGGTGATTTGCGCTATATAAATTCCTGTACATTTACATTTACATTTACATTTACTACCTTTGTAGCCCAGTAATCTCCCTGTTAATACCTATGCACTCCTCCAATCACCCAGCCAGCCCCATGTCCTGATTCAATCACTCCACCAAAAGCCAAGCACTTATACATTCATGATGCCTCTCCTTGCAGCACTCTAATCACCTAGTCACTACCCATGTAGTCATGCAATCACTCAGGCACTAACACATGTACTGCGACAATCCCCTGAGCACTATCTATGCAGTCCAGTAATCTCCCTGTCACTACCTATGCACTCCTCCAATCACCGAAGCAGCCCCATGTTCTTATCCAATCACTCCCTCAAAACACCTATAAATTCACCATCCAATCTCCTTGCAGTACTCTAATCATCCAGTCACTAGCCATGTACTCATGTAATGACCCAGGCACTAACATATGCACTGCTACAATCTCCTGAGCACTACCTATGCACTCCAGCCATTACCCTGTCACTACCCATGCACTGCTCCGATCACCCAGCCAGTTTCATGTACTTATCCAGTCACTCTTCCAACACCCAAACAGTTATACATTCATCATGCACTCTCCTTGCAGTACTCTAATCATCCAGTCACCAGCCATGTACTCATGTAATAACTCAGGCACTAACATATGCACTGCTACACTCCTCTGAGCAATACCCATGTACTCCAGCTATCACCCTGTCACTACCCATGCACTGCTCCAATCATCAAGCCATTATCATGTACTTATCCAGTCACTCTGCCAACACCCAAGTAGTTATAAATCCACAATCACTCTCTTTGCAGTACTCTAATCATGCAGTCTGTACCCATCTACTCATGCAATGATGCCATGCACTCCAGCCATTGTCCTGTCACTACCCATGCACTGCTCCAATCACCCAGCCAATTTCATGTACTTATCCAGTCACTTCGGCAACCCCCAAGCAGTTATAAATTCACCATGCACTCTCCTTGCCATACTCTAATCATCCACTCACTAGCCATGTACACATGTAATGACCCATGCACTAACTCATGCACTGCTACAATCCCTTGAGCACTACCATGCACTCCAGCCATCACCCTGTCACTACCCATGCACTGCTCCAATCACCCAGCCAGTATGATATATTTATCCAGTCACTCTGCCAATAACCAAGCAGTTATAAATTCACCATGCACTCTACTTGCAGTATTCTAATCATCAAGTCACTACCCATGTACTCATACAATGACCCAGGCACTAACTCATGCAGTGCTATAATCCCCAGAGCACTACCCATGCAGTCTAGCAATTATTCTGTCACTCCCCGTGCACTCCTCCAATCACTCAGCCAGTACCATGTAAATATCCAGTCACTCCACCAAAACCCAAGCACTTATACAATCACCATGCACTTTCCTTGCAGTACTCTAATCATCCAGTCACTACCCATGTACTCATGCAATGACTCAGGCATTAACACATGCACTGCTACAATCCCCTCTGTACTAACCATGCAGCCCTCTAACCACATACACACTACTCATTGTTTCCCAGGTAGTTCCCATGCAGTCCAGCAATCACCATGTCCCTCCCCATGCACTCGTCCAATCACTCTGTCAATACCCAAGCACATGCAAATTCTCCACTCACTGTCATTGCAGTACTCTAATCATCCATCAGCACCCATATACTCATGCAATGACTCAGGCACTAACTAATGCAGTGCAACAATACCCAGAGCATTACCCATGTACTCCAGCAATCACACTATCACTACCTATGCACTCCTGCAATCACCCATCAGCACCATGTACTTATCCAGTCACTCTGCCAGAACCCAAGCACTTCTAAAATCACCATGCACTCTCCTTGCAGTTCTCTAATCACCCAGTCACTACCCATATACTCATGCGAAGACCCAGGCATTAACTCATACAGTGCTACAATCACCAGAGCACTACCCATGCACTACAGCCATCACCCTGTCACTCCCCATGCACTGTTACAATCACCCAGCCAGTATCATGCGCTTACCCAGTCACTCTGCCAATACCCAAACGTTTATAAATTCACCATGCACTCTCCTTGCCATACTCTAATCATCCAGTCACTAGCCATGTACTCATGTAATGACCCAGGCACAAACATATGCCCAGCTACAATCCCCTGAGTACTACCCATGCACTCCAGCCTTCACCCTGTCACTGCCAATGCACTCCTCCAATCACCGAACCAGGACCATGTATTTATCCACTCACTTCGCCAATACCCAAGCAGTTAAAATGTCACCATGCACTCTCCTTGCAGTACTCTAATCATGCAGTCACTAGCCATCTACTCATGTAAAGACCCAGGCACTAACTCATGCACTGCGACAATTTCCTTAGCACAACCCATGCGCTCCAGCCATCACCCTGTCACTACCCATGCACTGCTCCAATCACCCAGCCAGTATCATGTACTTATCCAGTCACTCCGCCAACATCTAAGCAGTTATAAATTCACCATGCACTCTCTTTGCAGTACTCTAATGATCCAGCCAGTACCCATGTATTCATGCAATTATCCAGGCACTAACATATGCACTACTACAATCCCCTGAGCACTACCCATGCACTCAAGACATGACCCTGTCACCACCCTTGCACTGCTCCAATCACCCAGCAGTATGATGCACTTATCCAGTCACTCCGCCAACACCCAAGCAGTTATAAATTCACCATGCACTCTCCTTGCAGTACTCTAATCATCCAGTCAGTACCTAGACACTAACACATTCACTTTTACCATCTCCTGGGCACCACTACCAATGCACTCCAGGCATCGCCCTGTCACTATCCATACACTTGTTCTATTATACAGGCACTACTCATGCAGTCATGCATCCACCCAAGTATTACTCATGCACTCATCCAGTCACGCAGGCACTATTCATGCACTTATGCAATCACCACACATTTTCTGTGTACTCATGCAAGCAGGCAGGCACTACCCATACACTCAAGCAATCAACCAGTCATTACCCATGCACTCGTACAATCACCAGGCACTATCCATGCACTCATGCAATCGGTTAGACAGTACCCATGCACTTGTCCAATCACACATGCACTACCCATGAACTCATGAAATCACACAGGCATTACCAATGCACTCATCCAATCACACAAGCACTAGTGATGCATTCATACAATCATTTATGCACTACCCATGTACTCTTTCAATCACTCAAGCTCTACATATGTACCCACGCAATCATGCAGGCAGTACCATACACTTATAGCTCTTTTTTAAACAGAATAGGTGGTTCTGAAGAGAACCGTTTTTTTTCTTCTTTTTTTCAATTGTATATTTTTTGTGTTTTTTAACTATTTTGTAATTTTTGGGGTGTTTTAAAAAAAGGAAAAACAGAACAAAGACTCCAACTTTGCAATTAAACAGTCATTGCAACAAAAAAAGCAACAAAAAATATAAAAATGTGTGGTTTCTTGCAGCAGAAACCACAGCATCATCAGACTGCTCACCGAAACACACTACAGCATTGCACTTAATGCAAAGTTGTTTAAGATTAGCAAACTATGGGCGGATGTCAGGTCCACGGTGTACTCCAGAGGGGCTTGTGCCAACAGCCTGGTCATCATGCTGCGCAGCTTCCTGGGCGCGACAATGTTGTGTGTGGGCCGGATGCCGAGGGTGTAGTGTCTGGAGATGATTCTGCATGCTGGAAGTGCCACAGGAATATGTTTTTTCACTTTAGCGTGAGAGCACCCTCGGGCATGGAGGGCAGCTTACTTTTCTAGCATTGACCTTCTTCTCCCCATCAGGAATTGTGAAGAAGGCCCAAACAATAGATTCTTTCTTCTTTTTTACTGGTTGCTCCAACTCTTCTTCTTCCTCTATTACTAAGTTGACATCAGTTGAAGAAGCCATTTTATGGATGAAAAAACACCAAAAAAGGTACAAGGTAGCTAGCAAAGACAATAGGTGTGTCTCCTAGGATGTAGATGAAGGAATGAAAAAACAGGGAAGGGGTCCTTCAAATACTAGAAACAAAACCTTGTAAACCAATAAGATACTTTCTTTTCAAATCACGTGGGGTTTGTGCACCGGGCGCGCAACCAGCGCAAACCCGGTGAGACTACAGGAAAATATATTTAACAATAATATAACTTTATTCCAATTAGAAATGTATGATTTTTCTTATTAGTTTAGATAATCTCTTCCTTTAATACAAATATTAAAGTTATTAAGCATGGGCGTAAAATCCGCTCCGATCGCGGATTTTTCGGATTTTCGGCAAATTCGCAATCCGCGAACTCTCGCGAATTTGTCGAAAATCCGTGAATCCGCTCGCGGCGGATTTTTTGCTTGGTTGCGGCGCGCGGCGTGGTGCACAGCGTTCACTTTCCGTCATTTAGCGTTTGCCGAGTTGTTTTTCTTTGCGAGTGACGCGCCATTTTGGATCTTGCTGCGTGATCCCGCGGGAGTTTGGCGCCCGCGAATACGTAATCGCGGCTTGCCACCTTGCACAGCACACCTCGCGAGAGTTCGCAATTGCGAACACGTAGTTGCGGCGGAAAGGAACAATCTCGCACTCGCGAAATAGAGCTTTTGCAATTCTGCACAAGAAAATCACCAGCAAACAGGATAAACCTTCAGAAAATTATGATTTTTATCAGAATCACTCCTCAGATTGACATTTGCATGGCCTTTTTTTTGCAAGGAGTCCATTTTTGGGGGGGGGGAGGAAGGAAGTGCCCCACAGTCTCCAACTTCCTGTTCCTGTCCAGCAGGCTCCTCCCAGTGCTTTGTCCATCTCCTGGTCACTTTCATTTGGATCTGGAGCTGGAAGGATTACTTTTTGTGGGTGCTGCTGGATATTTGGATTTGAGGCCTTTTTGACTGTCTTTGGATCACTTTTGGATTAGAAATCAACTTTCACAAGTAAGTTTGTTTGGGGCATTACAGTTGCTGCAAGTAAAATTTTGGAACTTTTTCAGAACATTCAATACATTATATTGTGGGTAGCCACAGTATCCAGTAGGACCAGGGTTGGTTAGGGGTGCATGATACAACTGTTTTGTTGAATTTAAACACCATTGAGGCCATGGATGGGCTGGGATTGTGCTGATTTTTGTCGTTTTTTTGGGCCTGCTGGTGGGGCCCTTTGCCCAGGGGTGGTGAGTGTTGCATGGGCCTAGTCTTTCTGTGGGGTGTCTTCTTGAATTTAAACATAATTGAGGCCATGGATGGGCTGGGATTGTGCCTATTTTATTGTTTTTTGTCGTTTTTTGGGGGCTGCTGGTGTGGCCTTTTGCCCAGGGGTGGTGGTGCATGTACTGAGTGTGCCTGTGGTGTGGTCTCACTCTCTTTAATGTAAACATCATGGATGGCATTGGATTGTGGTGATTTCTGGCTGTTTTTCTGTTTTTTGGGGGTGTACTGTTGATGTGGACTGGCCATGTGGGTGGTGGTGGTGGCCATCTTGAGTGCTGGCTGGTACAGGCAACATGTGCTTGGGGTGTAAGGGGCCATTTTGAGGAGAGGCAGTGTCTGAGGCCTGCACTTATTTTGCCTACTTTTCATCCTTTATGCCCAGGGGTAGTGAGTGTTGCATGGGCCTAGTGTTTCTGAGGGGTGTCTTCTTGAATTTAAACACCATTGAGGCCATGGATGGGCTGGGATTGTGCTGATTTGATTGTTTTTTGTCGTTTTTTTGGGCCTGCTGGTGGGGCCCTTTGCCCAGGGGTGGTGAGTGTTGCATGGGCCTAGTCTTTCTGTGGGGTGTCTTCTTGAATTTAAACATAATTGAGGCCATGGATGGGCTGGGCTTGTGCTTAGTTTATTGTTTTTTGTCGTTTTTTTGGGCCTGCTGCTAGGGCCCTTTGCCCAGGGGTGGTGAGTGTTGCATGGGCCTAGTCTTTCTGTGGGGTGTCTTCTTGAATGTAAACATAATTGAGGCCATGGATGGGCTGGGATTGTGCTTATTTTATTGTTTTTTGTCGTTTTATGGGGGCTGCTGGTGTGGCCTTTTGCCCAGGGGTGGTGGTGCATGGACTGAGTGTGCCTGTGGTGTGGTCTCACTCTCTTTAATGTAAACATCATGGATGGCATTGGATTGTGGTGATTTCTGGCTGTTTTTCTGTTTTTTGGGGGTGTACTGTTGATGTGGACTGGCCATATGGGTGGTGGTGGTGGCCATCTTGAGTGCTGGCTGGTACAGGCAACATGTGCTTGGGGTGTAAGGGGCCATTTTGAGGAGAGGCAGTGTCTGAGGCCTGCACTTATTTTGCCTACTTTTCATCCATTATGCCCAGGGGTAGTGAGTGTTGCATGGGCCTAATGTTTCTGAGGGGTGTCTTCTTGAATGTAAACATAATTGAGGCCATGGATGGGCTGGGATTGTGCTTATTTTATTGTTTTTTGTCGTTTTTTTGGGGCTGCTGGTGTGGCCTTTTGCCCAGGGGTGGTGGTGCATGGACTGAGTGTGCCTGTGGTGTGGTCTGGTCTCACTCTCTTTAATGTAAACATCATGGATGGCATTGGATTGTGGTGATTTCTGGCTGTTTTTCTGTTTTTTGGGGGTGTACTGTTGATGTGGACTGGCCATGTGGGTGGTGGTGGTGGCCATCTTGAGTGCTGGCTGGTACAGGCAACATGTGCTTGGGGTGTAAGGGGCCATTTTGAAGAGAGGCAGTGTCTGAGGCATGCACTTATTTTGCCTTCTTTTCATCCATTATGCCCAGGGGTAGTGAGTGTTGCATACTTGCATGTCCCTAGTCTTTCTGTGGGGTGTCTTCAATGTAAACATCATGGATGGCATGTGATTGTGCTCATTTTTCTGTGTTTTGTCCATTTTTAGGGGTGTATAACTGAACTGATGTTCCTCTGTCTTCCATTGCTTTTAGGTGCACAAGAAGACTCAAGAGAACCACCAGTGCCAGGAAGAAGTCCTGCAGCGGTGTGTGTGTGCAGCATAACGTCACGCGACGTCACGTCTGGACACAGAACCCTCTGCAACTCGTGCAACGGCTGCCTGCTGACCTGCTCTGAAGAAGATGGCCCCAAAAAAAGTAACCCGTAGCTCCTCTAGCAAGAAAGGTGCCAGTAAGGAGCAGAAGAAGCAAGTTACCAAGGACACTGGTGTGCCGCCCGCCCCTTTTTTTGGGAGTAAAAAAAAAAGTATGCCTGCAGCAGCAGCGGGATCTGCTGGGGACCAAGCTGGCAGCAGCACCCCCGCTCCATTGGGCTCAGTGCCACCACCACCACCACTCCAACTTAAGTCCAAGCCCTTGAGTGCTGCAGAGGCAGCCAGTATAGTTCTTCAATCACCATCGACCAGTGATGTTGGCTCATCGCAAGAAAGCAGCAGCAATGTCCCTCAATCAACACAGGTTGTTGTAGCTCATCTGACGAGTGTTGAACAACCACAGCCGCAACAACAATCACATGTGCAAGTACAAGCCCAAGTACATGTGGAAGGAGAGGCAGCGCAAGGAGATGCGCAAGCAGAGGTGCATGGAGGGTCACAAGTGGCCACAATAGTTGTTCCTCCCGAAGTAGGGGCACATCAGGAAATCGACAATCAAGGCGAGGTATCATTTGAGGAAGCCACTCCTCCTGATTATCCTTCATTGTCTTCCACACCCCTAGCAAGGAAGAGATCAAGGGTGGTGTCTACATCTTCTTCAAGCACACCTCCTTCTGATGATACGGATCAAACTTGGGAACCAGCACCACGGCCATCTGAGAGTGAGGCACACCATGATCCGACAAAGGTAGTTAAGCGTAAAAGGAAGCTCGTCCAAAGTCTCAGAGTTATGGAGTGTGATGAGGCTCAACAAGAAGTGGCGGATACTGCTGCTGATGAAGACTCTGCCAACGACGACCCAGTCATCATAAAGGTCACTGCAGCCCCAGCAGGCATGCAGCAAACAGACATTTTGACCCTAGCCCGAAGAGCTGCTGAGCGTGATGATGATGATGATGTTGTCGATGAGGAGGCAGTGGAAACACCACAATCATTGGAGTTAAGTAGTACACCAACTCGTCCCGCTTCCATATTTCTTTCTGGCAAGAAGAGACCTCCGTCAACCTCGACCTTAATTAGTGGCGGTGAAAGTGCAAAACGTACAAAAGTTGGGCAATCCAGATCCTCCACTTCATCTGGCATTAGCTTCATGACCACCACCACCAGTATCGCCGCCTCCTCCATGTCCCACAGACACTTCAAGTCCCCAGTTTGGGACTTCTTTGCTGTTTGTCCAAAAAATCCAAAGTTTGCCATTTGTACCATTTGTAAGCAAGCAGTTAGTCGTGGTAAGCCAGGTACCAACTATGGTACCGGAGGCCAGAGAGGTCATCTTAGGAGACAGCACACTGTCAAATGGTTTGCGCACCTAGATGCGATCAAGAAAGGCCGAATTCAAGGAAACGTTGATGTTTCATCTGATGATGACGAGGAGGAAGAAGACGTGTCAAACACTTCCCTTACACCCAGTACCCCTGTCAGCAGCACACCCGATGTGAGGCACACTAAGAGTGTTGGAGCGACTGAGACACCAACGCACAAAAGTTCACCAGCGAGCAAAATTGGGTCAACGAAGTCATTATCAGCCCGTAAATGCTTGGTCCAGGGCAACATTAGAACAATGCTTACTTCAGATGTGCCATATGAACGCAACCACCCACTGACGCGTCTGTATAACACTAAGCTGGCTAAAATGCTAGCTGTGGACCTTCTCCCTTTTTCTTTTGTAGAAGCGGTAGGTTTTCTAGAATTAGTGGCAATGCTCTGCCCTAAATGGAAGGTTCCTAGCCGGTTCTATTTTGCCAGAGTTGCGGTTCCAGCACTACATGAAGATGTGCTGGAGGCGATTGGGGCAGCTTTGCAGAAGAGTGCTGTTCACACAATACATCTGACAACAGACATGTGGACCAGTGGCGCAGGCGCTGATTACATGTGCATCACTGCACACTGGGTCTCTTTTTCAGGTGTTAAAGCAAAGCTAAACGCAGGTGTTGACCCGGACCAAGTTTTTAAAGCTGCTCGGAAACATGCAACACTAGCCATGTTTGGCTTGGAGAAAAGTCACACAGCAGAAAACCTTTTGGAAGAGTTTAACAAAAAGGTCTTGAAAATGCTATCCCCCTAAAAACGCATGATTGGTTATGTTTCCACGGATAATGGCGCCAATGTAGTTAAGGCCATGTGGCAGGGTGACTATTTTAGAGTGCCGTGTTTGGCGCACTGTATCAACCTGGTAGTTCAAAAATTCTTGAGTGATAAACACAGTCCAGCGTTCGAGGTAATGGCCACCTGCCGCAAAATGTGCAACCATTTCAGCCATTCTTTTAAGGCCCGGAAGCATCTGAGGAGACTGCTACTTGAACGTCAAATGCCAGTGAAAGCACTCATCCAGGAGGTGGCAACACGTTGGAACTCAACCTTCTACATGCTTGAGCGTCTGTATGAGCAGTATACGGTACTCGATCACTATTTCTTCACAGAGGGTACATCTCAGAAGGAGGACATGCGGTTGGGTGCGGCGCAATGGGACATAGTTAAAAGCCTGACAGACATGCTTCGTCCTTTTGAGTTCTTCACGCGTGCAGTCAGCCAGGAGGACTGTAATTTGGGAAAAGCTATCCCATTGTTGTGCATGCTGGAGCACCAACTGATGGCGGTGTCTTCTGAGTTTGAAAAAGATGAAAAAAAAAAGACCATTTTATTTTGTCTGAGAAATTATTAGAGCGCCTACGTGGTGATGAACGTCTTAAAAACATCAAGTCAGAACAGCATTACATTTGTGCTACTATTCTGGATCCACGCTACAAAAAGGCACTGGCAGGCGAAGCATTCTTTCCTTTTGCTGATGCAGATGTTCAAAAGTACAAAAATTGGTTAGCCTTGTCAGCCAAGAGGTTTAAAAAAGAACGGCAGGTTATTGAAGGAGAAGACAGTACATCAGCATCAGCATCAGCAGGCCATCCCCAGTCACAAGAATCCACTTCTGCACCTGTGGCTGGGGCACAAGTGACCTCTCAGCCGTTAAAGGCAACTGGATCATCTGCACCACACACAACAGTATCAGTGGCTGTTGTAGAGGATTGGCTAGGTTTGCTTGGGTATGGTTCTCGAAAAAATGTCAAAGGCACAGCAAAAAGTAAGCAAAGTGGAGGAACCGTTGATGACCTTGAGTCGATGGTGCAGGACTATATGAATGACTCAACAGAGGTCTTTCTTAATGATGAGCCATTGCAGTATTGGCATGGCAAAAAACAATTGTGGCCACAGCTCTCCAACCTGGCTATAAACTATTTGTCTTGCCCACTCGCAAGTGTGTCTTCTGAACGTGTTTTCAGTGCTGCTGGTGGCATTGTAACTCCCAAACGGAGCCGCCTCTCGCCCAAAAATGTGGAGCGGCTGACAATGATCAAGATGAATCAGCACCTCATACCACCAGATTACAAAGTACGAGAAAGCACGCCGCATGAAGACGAGGAGGACGGCAACGTAGATGAGGGGATTTGTTCTCTGTTCGGTGGCACTGACCTCATCCTGCCTGAATTCGCAGAGTATGATGACCAAATCTTCTTCTTATTCCCTGACACCGAGCCCTGAAAATGAGACAATGAATCAAGAACTTTCTTTTTCGTCCTCATTCACTTTTATTCCTGTTTGTCTCTCTTTCTTTGGTTTGCACAGTTAATTTAATTCAAACTTTAATCACCTAATCCCAAAAACAAGACCATCCGCAGAACTGTCTTCACTTGTTTGCTTATTGATTTGAAGGTGCCGCAGTCTACATTCCTCAGGTTCACAAGTTCTGAAGAACATGCTCCTCTATCCTCCTCCTCCAGACTGCGATTTCCCTCAAAGCAGAGTGCTGGATTACGCCCAATGAAGAAAGACTCAGCACTTGTGGGGGTGTTGTACTTCTTTGCGGGTGAGTTGACGGATTTGGGCCCATTGCTGTGAAGCTCTAATAATGGACAAAAGTGTTTTGGACCAAATATGAGGTGGAAATTTCTTGCCGTTTTTGCTGACTTGCTTGCCTTAGGGGTGCTCTTTGGCGGGGTTCCGGGTGTTTGTGGGTGATTTTTGGTGTCTGGGAGCACTGCTGCGACAGTCTAATCTTGATTGCATTTGCTTTTCAGGAAATCCGTGGTGGAAAACAGGAGTTATGATGATTGATGATGATGACCTAGCTGCACAGCGCCGCGTTTGGACCGAAGGCCGAGAGATATTGTAAGTATGAGATTTAGCTTTTTCGCTGTTTGGGGGTGTTGTCGGGTGGTTTTTTCCGGGTGGGTTGGCGGGTCTTGCCTGGGGCATTCCTGGGAAGGTCTAATACCGGATAGAAGTGTTTTGGACAAAATCCTTAGGGAACAGCCTTTTTTTTGCTATTTCTTCTGTCATCTTGCTCAATGTAGCGTTTTGGGGGGCTTCCTGCTGTTCGTGGGTGGGTTGCGGCCGGGGTCTCTGTCGAAGCACTGCTGCGACAATCTAATCTTGATTGCATTTGCTTTTCAGGAAATCCGTGGTGGAAAACAGGAGTTATGATGATTGATGATGATGACCTAGCTGCACAGCGCCGCGTTTGGACCGAAGGCCGAGAGATATTGTAAGTATGAGATTTAGCTTTTTCGCTGTTTGGGGGTGTTGTCGGGTGTTTTTTTCCGGGTGGGTTGGCGGGTCTTGCCTGGGGCATTCCTGGGAAGGTCTAATACCGGATAGAAGTGTTTTGGACAAAATCCTTAAGGAACAGCCTTTTTTTTGCTATTTCTTCTGTCATCTTGCTCAATGTAGCGTTTTGGGGGGCTTCCTGTTGTTCGTGGGTGGGTTGCGGCCGGGGTCTCTGTCGAAGCACTGCTGCGACAATCTAATCTTGATTGCATTTGCTTTTCAGGAAATCCGTGGTGGAAAACAGGAGTTATGATGATTGATGATGATGACCTAGCTGCACAGCGCCGCGTTTGGACCGAAGGCCGAGAGATATTGTAAGTATGAGATTTAGCTTTTTCGCTGTTTGGGGGTGTTGTCGGGTGGTTTTTTCCGGGTGGGTTGGCGGGTCTTGCCTGGGGCATTCCTGGGAAGGTCTAATACCAGATAGAAGTGTTTTGGACAAAATCCTTAAGGAACAGCCTTTTTTTTGCTATTTCTTCTGTCATCTTGCTCAATGTAGCGTTTTGGGGGGCTTCCTGCTGTTCGTGGGTGGGTTGCGGCCGGGGTCTCTGTCGAAGCACTGCTGCGACAATCTAATCTTGATTGCATTTGCTTTTCAGGAAATCCGTGGTGGAAAACAGGAGTTATGATGATTGATGATGATGACCTAGCTGCACAGCGCCGCGTTTGGACCGAAGGCCGAGAGATATTGTAAGTATGAGATTTTGCTTTTTCGCTGTTTGGGGGTGTTGTCGGGTGGTTTGTTCCGGGTGGGTTGGCGGGTCTTGCCTGGGGCATTCCTGGGAAGGTCTAATACCGGATAGAAGTGTTTTGGACAAAATCCATAAAGAAACACCAGTTTTGGCACTTTTTGTAAGTTAGGGTTCGTTAGGGTTAGCCCTAGCAGCAGGATTGCATGCGTTTCGGGGGGTTCTATTGCAACGCAGTTCTGGTGTTGTAGAGCACTGTTGGAGCGATGCTGGCTATGGATACTTTTGCTTGCTTGCAAGTGGTTTGAATACAATGCACGGTCTGTATTTGGGCCTACTGTTACTTTCAAAGTACGTTTTGTAACCATTTTTCTGCTAGGCATCGTTTTTGGAGATCTGATTGGGGTTCTTCTACATTTTTGCGACTGGCTTTAGTTAGGGTCTTGGTGGGAGCATTGCTGGGAAGGTCAAATTTTGTTCTAAAACACAGTTTACAGTACACCTACCTTGAGGGGAAAGATCCGCTATAATATTTTGGCCATACTTATTTATCCTTAAAAAGGTGACTCAGACAGAGCACGCAATTTCAAAAATATTGTACTGTCTATTAGGGAAATCAAAGTGTCACTTTTTGAACCACACAGCGTACATACCTTTTATTTATTTATCAGTGGTATTGTAATAGCACTTCCTGTTTTCCGTTCAATAATTACAGGCCGGGTTTCAGTCAACATCCGCCAGGCAGGCAGTGGACAGGGTGTCTTCTGTCAGTGGTCACCAACATTGATGGACGAAGCGTCAGCTGGAATGGAGGAGTGCCGCCAATAAGAGGAATTGTTTGCTGCATGCAACTTACTTACCAAATTCAACAGGACAACTCCAACAACATACGCAATACAGATACAGTATCCATTGTTTTATTCTATGAGTGTGACTGCATGTGCTTAGCTTTAGTTTGTAACCAAAGATTGTCTTTATCTTCAATTATTGTTTGTCCATGCTCTGCTTTTTTTTTCTTCTCTCAACAAAACCTACCCAAAAAGAAACCCCCATTCCCATCCATTTTACAAACCCTAACCCTCTTCCCCCGGGCTGTGTTGTTTTGCTTGATGTCTGACTAAAATGACATCAATAATTCCACACACTTGCTGGGGAGGATAAGGTCATAGCAACAGGCTGGTGAAGGAATACGAGGATATCTTCTAGACTTACTCAGCTTCAGTACTATATCTTCTAGTAGTAGTAGCCAATGTCAAATAAATTCAACGCAAGTACTAGTTATACTTGCAAGCAAATACTTTACCATTTGTTAGGCTACATTATGGCACTGTTCTAGTGTACTGTCACCTGCTATATTCTCGATCGTACCGTAACCGTTGTAATGCTACAGTAAGGACAAACAAGGTTTCGTTTTCTTTTTTTCCATAGGCATGCAACTGCCACTGTGTCACACCACTAGTACCACCGCAATGAGGAAATGTCACCCGCCCAGGATTGACAACGTTAATCCCCATTTCACGTGGAGCCAGCCCTGGGCCTAGCCCTAATTTCTAACACTAATTACAGGTAAGATAAGCGTTTGGTGGGAGGTAGTATAATGGAGTATTATTTCGGAGTAGACAAGAGATTGACGGTTGTACTACTAAAGTCCTACGACTGTTCAGGAAAACAAAGTTACTGTTACACCCCCGTCCCCCACCCACCAGACTGAAAAGCAGTAAAAAACAGGTATGGTCAGATAAAGTTTAAAAATGTATATTTATGTAGCCCTAACAAAATAATCTCCCTCAAGACCCACCCTAACCCCAACGATTGTCTTTGAAACGTCCCAAAACGATCCCAACTCCCAAATCCCACCCCCCAAAAGTCTATAAAAAAAGGGCAAGGGACACTCCACTACTGGAGGGTGCTGGTGCTGGTGCATTTTGCCGCATGGGCATCATACTCCTTGCGGAGGGTGGCAAGCTCGGAGCGGAGGCCCTTCACCAAGTTCATATACTTCTGGACCTCCTGCTCCAGGTTGGACATTCGGACTCGTAGGCGGTGTTGGCGTTCCTTGCGGCTCCTGTGGGGGGGCAGCTGGTTTTTCTGTTGCTTGGCGGTGGCGGTTGGCTTTGTTAGCCCGGCTCGGTCCCGCTGGAGCACTGCGGGACCTGGAGGAGGATGCAGCGGTCCCAGCCGAGGATGTTGTTGTTGCACCGCTCGACTGCGTGTCCTCCTCCTCCTCCAGGGCCACCAGCCGCCGATATTCGGCGACAGTGGCCTCCAGCCTCCGTTGCCGGGCCATTCTAGCCTGCTCCCTCCGTGTTGTTGATTTGGAAGGAGCAACTATATGAAGAAAGAAAGACATAGTCTGTAACCAATGCTCCTTAGCATTAATAACACAAAGTGATTGAGCCGAAAGTTGGGTCACAGTACAAGTAGCAAATTGAAAGCACAGTACATAACTATTGAGGACAGTATCTATGTAACCTCCCACTCCTGCATCCTTGCTCTAACATTAGTGGTACTTTAATGAACAAATTCTACGACCACTATGGACTTCCATTACAGTCGACTATGACAGTACACCAGTCTTATTCTTATTCTTCTCTCTTGTTTAGGAAAATTGGTACGTTATCTTAGGCAAGCCGGCAGAATGACATGGACAGCACAGTGAACTTGCACCCGAGAAAAAAAGTTGCACACCATGATGAGTGAGACAGACTTGCATTACTGTACCGGTCCAGTACATGCAGGTGGTGAAGCTATTACTTTTCTATTACGGGTGGCACTGAGAATACTCTGTTACAAGGGCTACTGCTTAATTAATTTACCTTTCACCCTACAGTGCAAATGAGTACTAGAAAAGGACAATGAAGAAGCTAACTAATTTGATTATCTATCACTTCACATGGGACGTATTTGATGACATATGGGATGACTTTAGGTGCTTTGCTTAATATTGAGTGAACAGTGATACACCCACACATGAATGACGTACTACAAGCAAACTAAAGTTATTAAGAGAGGTACGGAGTGTCCACCGTAATAACCAGATATATGCTGTGATTGCAGACGCAATACAAAGTACTGCTACTATTCATGGTAGTATTGGACACATTTACAATTCCTTTTCCTTTCCTTCCCTGCACTGGAACGGACGTGCGGGTGCGGTGGTACATGCTCTTCAAGGTAACACTTAGTACATCTGGCGACCATCTACTCTCTCTAGATACACATGTGCTATCTAAGAGTCAGAGAATACCATGCTCCAGGCATCCATTCAGTCAAAGTATACGCACACATACAGTTTCTGTTTCACCCACCCAGGCTGCTGTCCTTCCACCCATCCTTGCTTCATCATTGACCCAGCCATGCACCATACCATATTCTTTCCTTCCAAGCCACCTCGGGGGCCAAGCAAACACATATCGTTCTTCTTTGCCAGCCATCATACAATTTTGTGTCCCACTTACTTACACCCTTCTTTCGCTTTTCGTTCATCCCATCCATCACGTTCGTCTAAGAACTTATTGGGATTCTTCTCACCAAAAACTTCACAGCTAAGTCGAAGTACATTTCGAGGAGGCTACTACCTGGTTGATTTGTAATACACCCGTGCAGAAAGCACACTATGCAGTCTTCAATCTCAATAAGTAAGGAATATATAGCTTACCTGTTTCCGCCACCACCGTTTGAACCCCCACAGGACCGTCCGCCGGCTCTTGCACCGCCTCCTCCCCAGAGTCCTCCGAGTCCTCGCCCAACACAGCCACCTCCGCGCTGGCCCCGTCACCAGATGTTACACCTACAAAGTACATTTAAGAATGTTAGAATACACCACTCACTACTATATAATATTTGGTCTAGGAGAAATGTTAAAAAAACTGAATACAATGTAATAATTTGTGACTGTCTACTCCAAAGTAAAAATGTCCCTTTTTCCAGGGAAGGCTGTTGTCTTGCTGCACTTTTATGCACAACTGATGAATGCTTGCTTTTTATTTTTAACACGCACCACTTTTTCTCCTAACAGACAGAAGCTTGACTCCTAAGAACACGACCAGGATCAAGTTCAAACCAGGTGAGAGCTCGGCTCGACCACAAGAAATGTGTCCAATTAATCGTCAGCACTAACCACTTTTCCGTTTTCAGTTAAATAGTTTTATGACAAAGTAGATTTTAATAAATGTGTTTACTTTTAATAAAGCTTTTAAACTTAAATAGACTCTGTGGTTTTTGGTCCTCCAGACTAGAGTGGATGAGCTAAAGGTTTTGGAATTTTTGCAAGCATGAGTGCCTCTGACACTTCTTGACTGTGCTGTGACTCCGTACTCTCTTGTCCTGCGTACGATAATCTAGAGATCATTGGGGATCAATAATCGGTGACTACAGAGCTGAATGACTCTGCCACACTATCTAGTCAGTAAGGAGACAGTGCATAGAGCTATTGCTGAATAGAATGGGAGTCCAATGGAATTACCAAATGTCCAATCTTAGTTAGCTACACAGACAGACTAATAAGAATAATCTAGTAATACCACAGGGAGTCATATTAGAGCCAGGATAAGAATTTATATCCAGTGTACAAGAAGATCAAAGACGATTTAGAAAAAATCGAATGTGGAACGCTAGGAAAAAATAGGTACTCTTTATTACAATTAAAACTTACTGGGGCCAGCAAAGGAGCCCTCGCCTGCCCGATCCTGGCCTGCATCCTGAGCACCCTCCTCCTCCTGTGTCCTCTTGCCCTTGGGGGGAGCTGATGTACAACATGAAAGAAAGAAAGACCAGAAAACATGGATGAGATTTGTCAACCAAATCAACCATTTCAAAAGAACAATAACAACATTTTTTGGAGAAATAGCAAATAGATAGACAACTATTCCACGGGATCTATCTCATGTGGTATACTACGTTATTCGTATTGCCTGATTTGCGGAACGTTGACTTAGAAAGTTCCTATGTAACTCAATAAACAGACTACTAAAGAGGTTTGCCTAGGCCTGGCACTGCAGGCAGCAGTCCGCAGCACGCGAAGTGACAGACAAAGTCCATCCTGCTTGCAGATCAGTGAATACTCAAACTATCAATCCACCCACCACCACCACTATTTCTTCTTATAGCCATGTGTCTAAAGGAAGGAGTGGACTTCAGTCTGTTGGGGCTGATTTAGAAGTCCCTTGCGGCTCATTTTCCTCCATTGTTGCGTGACTTTTGTGACGCTGCGGCAGAACAAAAGACTCGCCATGGTGTTGGTGCGGCGTATATATTAAAAAAAAGAAATGATGGGCGATGCATCACGTTGTAAAGCCCTGCGCCATCAGGGGGCGTTCCGGCGCAAGGGAGGGCGTACCTGCGCAGGGACGAATCCTAAAAGTGGCTGAGGGAAATCTACAAGATGTCAATCAGTCACTTTTAAGACAATGATCCATGAGTCAAACCCTGCGCGCTTGAAGCCGACGTACGGCTTGATGCAGCATTGGGGAGATAGGGTACCCCAGAGCATTGCTGGAGCTGCGCCATCGTTGGCACGCAACTCCAGCAATGCGCCGCCTTTACGGCACAGATGCGTAAGGCTTCTGTGACGTTTTGGGCCAATGGGTGGTGGTGGTGGCATGGCACACAATTACTGCCGCATCCCTGCTACTTTGCAGGGATGCGTCGTTAATTGAAAATATGACCCTTAGTGTCTAGCATTACGCAGTTCTTATCTTTACACTACACTCATACATAATTTCTCAGGCCAATGAAATGAACACAATGTACAAAACAAATAAGCATAGTAGCAAGCAAGGCTACTGAGAAGGAGAGCAGTGCACCTGAAATGCATAGAAGATTTTGAAATATAATTTACCTACAATGTAATCGGCAGCATTATTGCTCTTGGTAAAGAACAAAGATTTGCAAATAACAGAGCCGGATAAAACAGAGTAGTGATGAATAGCTACTACTACTCACCAAGCCCGGGGACCTCTACGCCGAGCGCGTCCAGCAAGTCCCGTTCCCGGTCCATGACATCGGTCCAGCGGTGGGTGGCCTGGTTATATGTGCGCCGGACCCCAGAGAGCTTATACATGGCCCGGCACACCTTCTCCCACCGCTTCCGGCGCTCCCGGATGCCATAGCCAGTCGCGATCTTGCCGCCTCCCAGGATCGTCTTGGGGAGGCGGCGCTGGACGTGGAAGATGAGTGCCGCCACTTCCTCCGCGCTGAAGATCTCCCGCGGCACCACTTGCTCCCCCCTCAAATGCCCGCACGGGAGCCGGGCACGGGGTGCGGGACCCTTCCCCTTCTCAGGGTGCTTCCCGGCTCCCTTTACCATGGTCTGGGCAGAAATAAACTTAAATGATAAAGAAGAAATAGAATAGTGAAGAAGAAAAGAAAAGAGTTTAAAAAAGTAGTTTAAAAGTAACTAAAAGTAGCAGAAAACACAAAAATATACAGCTAGAAAAATAGAGGGATAGATAATAAGTAAAATAGATTAAATAAACGTCAAACAAGCAAAGGATGGCAGAGATTCAGAGAGGATACAGAAAGCATGCCCAGAACCATAGCAATGA
Organism: Lissotriton helveticus; assembly: GCF_964261635.1. Taxonomy (NCBI): domain Eukaryota; kingdom Metazoa; phylum Chordata; class Amphibia; order Caudata; family Salamandridae; genus Lissotriton; species Lissotriton helveticus. The sequence goes on from NC_136059.1 coordinate 1,293,654,855, forward strand.
ATGAGAAACAAGATGGCCGCGCCCGTTCACAACCGCGTGGGTAACTTCGCGCGAGATTTTCCTCGCGAGCATGCGCGAAATTGTACTAGCGAGCAGCACAGTTTGCGAGATTACACATAGCGGCCGGAAACGGAATTACGTCACGCAAACAAGATGGCCGCGCCCGTGTACGACCGCTAGGGTAACTTGGCAAACGTATAGCTACAAGCGCCTCGCGAACACGCGCAAAAGCCCGCGAACATACACGTCGCAAAAAAAAAAGTGTCTTCGCAAGCATTCGCGGCTCCCGAAATCGATCTCGCACCGATTCGCGCCCCAAAAAACGTGCGAAATTGCAGAAAAAACGGTTTTTGCTAAACTGAAAGCAATGAGCAGGTGCAAAAGTTCAAACTTAACATTTGTAACATTCACTGTAGTGCTTCCTGAGGGGCCCCTCCAGAGTTTGCAACTATTCTATGACCCTGCTATGACCTAAACAGCAGGCTCATAGAATAGCTACAAGTAGACCATAAAGGTCCTGTGAAAAAAAAATTCGCTGCAACAGAAAGCAAATTACAGATAAGGAAGGAAGCAGGTGCCAGCCAGACTGGAACTTTCTAAATAACTGACACATTAATCAACCCCCAATTAATTCATGGCAGTTGAAGTAGGGGAGGTGTGCTTGCTTTTTTCACCCCCCATAAACTACAGTGATAAACAAACCTAATGGGTGGCAGTGAGGATGTACCAGAGGGTGGCATGGGTGTCCCAGAGGGTGGCAGTGGTGAAGCAGAGGGTGCTGTGAACCTGTGATGATAAACCAGACGTAGAAACAACATAGTCGCGGCCGTTGCGTGCCGAAAAGTAAGTTTGCAATTGCGAAATTGTCCCAAAATTGTCGCGAACGCGCGCCAACACAAAAAACGGGAAAATCCGCAAATCCGCTAGAGTTCGCGTATCTTCGCGGATTGCGAATCCGTAAATCCGCAATTTCGCGTACGCGAGATCCGCTAGATCCGCCCATGCTTAAAAGTTATATATAAATGCGTTTAAATGATTAACATTTTATGGGAATCGCGCACCCGGCGTGACCGCATACGTTCGTGACGTAACACGTGGCCGGAAACCGCGGTCCCATCGCAAACGAAACGTGCATCGGTGGCGACCCTCGAAAAATATATTTATTAATATTGTACCTTTATTGCAATTAGAAATATGTGATTTTGATATTTAGTTTAGATAATCTCTTCCTTTAATACCCATATTAAAGCTATATACATATACTTTTAAAATATAAACATTTTACGGGAGCCGCGCACCCGGCACGACTGCAAGTGACGTTTCTTGGGGCCAGACACCGTGCACCCGTTGCATACCAAATGCAAATCCACCACGATTTAAACAATATGGCGGCTTGAATCCGCACACCCACCGAGATAGGTACATGGTCGGTACGCGACCCCACCTTTATTCCCCCAAAATATTTTTTATATATATTTTCAAAAGCAAAAACATTATTTTTACAAAAAATAAAAACTTAACTAAAAATATTTTTTACATGTAGCACTTACAAAATATCACTTAAAAACCTTTGAAAATCACAGAAAAAAAAAAAAGTTTCAGGGACGTTATAGTTAGAAAATAGCATTTTAAAAAACCTTTGAAATTCACTGAAAGAATGATAGATTTCAGGGACATTATAGTTAGAAATTAGCATTTAAAAACCTTTGAAATTCACGGAAAAAAACATAGGTTTCAAGCCCGTTATAGTTAGCTTGACATTTCACTTGTACAAAACCAGAGAAATTTGTCCGTTATAGTTAGTAGAGCTAACTACAACTCACGCCCCCACACATGGATGAGTGTGTAGTTGTAACAGTGATTGTATAAGGGAGTAAGTATGTGTTAGTATTTGTATAAATAAGTGAGGTGGTCTGTGTATACCCGTATAGGTGAGTAAATGGGTGTGCTTGATTATTTGCACGACTGAGTAGGTGTGTGAGTAAGTCTATGGATGAGTGGCTGTGTGTGAGTATATATATATATATATAGGTGTATGTGTGCATATGATACTGCTATATTGATCAGTGACAGCATGTATGAGTTAAGGAATAGGTGAATGAGTGGATGTGTGTGGAGACCTATGAATCAGTGAGTGAGTATGTGGTAAGTGGTATTCGTGTGTCAATGATTTTGAACATGGTAGCCTCTATTTTAGAGTGGGTACATCAAAGGATATACACGTGGATGATAGCATCAGTGATGTCAGCAGTGATATCATTTGAGATGTCACCAGGGATGTCATCAGTGATGTCACTGACCATGTCATGAGTGATATAGTATGTGACATCATCAGCAGTGCATTGTGGGCGCACGAGTTATAGTGAGCTCAACGAATGTTAACAGGTGAATTTCTTTGGTTTTATGAGTCAAATGTCCCTGAAACTATGTTTTTTCAGTGAATTTCTAAGGTTTTTTAAGTGCTAATTTCTAAGTATAACGTCCCTGAAAGCTATGGTTTTTTCGATGAATTTCAAAGGTTTTTTAAATATCGCACTACTATTGTGTATTTGTCATTAGTAGTGTTTTTTCTAACTTTGCAACTACATAAAACAAACTGCAAAAGTGCTATGTAACATAATACATTTCACAAATTACAATGAGTTTTTAAATAATACAAAACTATTTAACATTCAGATAACAATTTTTCTCCCTTTTTTTGCTCTCATCAGCTACTACTTAACTTCACTTTTCACAGTGATATCAGTGTACTTTCATCATAAACAGCAGGGGGAAAAACAATCAATTAAATTGGTAAAAAAGAAAAACTAATTCTCCCAAATAAAATACAAACTCAACACAAATAGCACATCAAATACTTCTTCAAATGTTTAAATCTTACCTTTACTTCGTAGTTTCTCTGCACATTTTCACAATACACCAGATAATCTTCCATAATTTCGCTTTGAAAGCATTCAGTATGAATTCCTTAAAGATCTTATGTAGGTTCTCTGCACATTTTCCCAATGCACCAGATAATGTATCAAAAATTTTGCTTTGAAAGCATCCATTATGAATTCTTTAAAGATCTATACACCTTCCCATTAAAGCCGAATGGCGTATCTAAAATCTTTGTTTTAGAAAAATTAAGTATGAGTTGGGTAATGCATAAGGAAATCTCGGTTCCATTTCCAAGTATGTATCATTGTAGTGACTCCATCCATTATTACATTTTAAAGAAACTGTATAATGTCCACTTATAGTAGTACTTCCAGCATGGAAAACAATAGATAGCAACTGTTGCAAAAGTTCTTCCAGAAATAGATACTTGATTAGCAACAACATTTTTAATTATGGTTACCACTTTTCTTCCATTTGGTCGACAACATTGCCGCATTATAATCAAATATTTTTGATATCTTTGTAGGCATAATGTAGATAGTATTCTTGATTTACAACAAGCACACATTATCTCATGATCAGCTTCTTTTACTAATTTAAAAAATGGTACAGTTTTGCAGTCAGGTATAGTTAAATATAAAAATAGTTCTCTGTCAACAATAGACCTTGAAGATAATAAATACTCTTCACATTTATGTTCCCATTTGTAACTGAGTCCAAATAAACTCTCAATTTGAATTCCTTCATATTCTAGTACTCCAAGTATAACCATCAGAAATTCTTGTGCATATTGCTGTATGTTAGCACTGAACGTTAAAGATCCAGTACATGTATCCAACAGTTGGCGAATACCAGAAGCAGAATGGATCTCTCTTCTATTAGTTCTCAATTCTTGAAATAAAGTGTAAAGTGCAGAACATGAAGTTTTTTCCTGACTTTTCATAATTCCACCACAAACATCTTCAAGATCAAATAAAACATTTAGCATAACATTACCATAGCAGTTGACACCAGAAGCATTTTTTAATTGGTATCCAACAACATCATCACTTGTTTTTATTTTCTGCTTCTTTACATTTTTTCTTTTCTGTTGATTTTCTTTCTGCGTTTCAACAATAGTAAACTCTTCAACATGTTTGCATTTTGAACACACAGCACATTTCTCATATATAAGATATTCACCTTAATAGGGAGCATAAAGCCTTCTCAAACGAATATATTCTCTTACACAATTAACATCAGCACTAACATTGTTCTCATCAAAATCAATTACATACAAACCAGACAACGTTCTAACTTGAAATAATGCAACATATACCATTCCTTCTTTAAACATAGTTCTTCCAACATTTACCAAAGCATTATCTACACTTAAACGTTGTGATTTGTCAATAGTTACTGCATATGCTAAACAGAAGGGAAACTGTTTTCTATGAACATTCAATTCTTTTACAAGGAAAAAACATGCAGCAGAACGTGCACTCTGTTTTACCTCTGCAATCTGATCAAATTTAACTTTCAAAAATTCAATTCCATTTCTATTTTGATATTTCACAAAATCAACAACTTTCCCAATTGCTCCATTCACTAAACTGTCTTCTACATTCAGATTACGCTTCAAAATTACCTGACAGTTTAAACATACATCTAAAAACAAATCTAAGCCAGCAGTTTTTGATACAGACTTTTACAAAGAATCCAATTTAGTCTGTAGTTTTTCTAAAAGAACAATTGTTATTCCTTGATGCTCGAGTTTATCAATCGCTTCAATGTGAACTATTTCTTGATTTTCCAATTTCATAAGCTCTCTTTTAAATCTATAACACTCTTCCACTGTAGGCATTAAATAAACTATAGAATTGTTTTCTTTCATTTTCATTTACATTACTTCTGGTGGTGTGTTTTCATTTTTGAACAAGTTCTTTAGTAGTCGACTTTGAAAAGCTTGTTTACCATGTTTGCTTAGAACACCAATTCTTACATCTTTTAGACTATTTGCATAATCTTCATCTCTTGCTTGTTGCATATTCTGAGTGAGTTCTTCATATTCAAAATGTAACCACAAATTCACATTTCCAATATTTACCAAATATTTCTTAGTATCTTCATGTTGAAGAGTTTTAAACACAGGTTCTCCTTTACCAGGAGTTAGTTGTAGCAGATCTCCAAATACAATGAAATGTTTTCCCCCAAAGAGAACGTCGTAATCTGTTTTTAATACCTGCTGCATTCTTAAGTGTTCAAAAGCAGGCATTAAGTTTGAGGCCATGCGCACCTCATCAATAATTAAAAGTTTCATTTTCTTCAGCATTCTTGACACTTCATAGGAAGCTTCTACAGAAAACTTCTGATAGTCTAATTTATTGTCATGCCCCACTGGTAACATTAATAATCTATGCACAGTAACTCCTTTCACATTGTGTGCAGCTAATCCAGTTGGAGCTGTTACCACACAACATAAATATGAACCAGTAGTTCTTTGAAGATAACTGGTCAAAAATGTAATTAAAAACCTTTTACCCGTCCCAGCTTGACCACTGATGTACATCAAAAGAGGTTTAAAAGATGAACACAGACATTCTTTTCTTCATGCAACAAACCATGTTCTATCCGTTCTCTCACTTGCACATATATTTCTTTCTGTTCAACATTTAATTGTTCTTCTAACTTTTCCAATGTAATATTCTCCTTGTGTGCTTGTTGCATTGCAATTTTGACTTCATGCATAGCAATAGCTGCTTCATTTTCCAGCATTGGTTGTCCAAGAGGATCTTGACTACATGGACCACTACTTTGACTATCTTGAGAACTTTCATGAGCTATTTAATAATTGGTATCCAACAACATAATCACTTGTTTGTATTTTCTGCTTCTTTAAATTTTTTCTTTTCTGTTGATTTCCTTTCTGTTTTTCAACAATAGGTAACTCTTCAACATGTTTGCCTTTGAACACACAAAACGTTTCTCATAAATAGGATATTCACCTTAATAGGGAGCATAAAGCCTTTTCACACCGATTATATTCTCTTACACAATTAACATCAGCACTAACATTGTTCTCATCAAAATCATTTAAATACATACCAGACAACGCTCCAACTGGAAATAATGCAACATACACCATTCCTTCTTTAAACATAGTACTTCCAACATTTACCAAAGCATTATCTACACCTAAACCTTGTGATTTGTCAATAGTTATTGCATATGCAAACAGAAGGAAAACTATTTTCCACAAACATTCAAGTCTTTTACAAGCAAAAAACATGCAACAGAACGTGCAATCTGTTTTACCTCTGCGATCTGATCAAATTTAACTTTCAAAAATTCAATTCCATTTCTATTTTGATATTTCACAAAATCAACAACTTTCCCAATTGCTCCATTCACTAAACCTTCTTCGACATTCAGATTACGCTTCAATATTACCTGACAGTTTAAACATACATCTAAAAAAATTCTAAGACAGCAGTTTTTGATACAGACTTTTCCAAAGAATCCAATTTAGTCTGTAGTTTTTCTGAAAGAACAATTGTTATTCCTTCATGCTCGATTTTATCAATCGCTTCAATTAGAACTATTTCTCGATTTTCCAATTTCATAAGCTCTCCATTAAATGTATACACTATTCCACTGTAGGCATTAAACAAACTATAGACTTTTTTTCTTTCATTTTCTTGTACATTACTTCTGGTGGTGTGTTTTAATTTCTAAACAAGTTCTTTAGTAGTCGACTTTGAAAAGCTTGTTTACCAGGTTTTCTTAGAACACCAGTTGTTACATCTTTCAGACTATTTGCATTATCTTCATCTCTTGCTTGTCGCATATTCTGAGTGAGTTCTTTATATTCAAAATGTAACCACAGATTCACATTTCCAATACTTCCCAAAGATTTCTTAGTATCTTCATGTAGAAGAGTTTTAAACACTGGTTCTCCATTAACAGGCGTTAGTTGTAGCAGATCTCCAAATACAAAAGTAATCTTTTCTCCCAAAGAGAACGTCGTAATCTGTCTTTAATACCTGTTGCATTCTTAAGTGTACAAAAGCAGGCATTAAGTTTGAGACCATGCTCACCTCATCAAATAATTAAAAGTTTCATTTTCTTCAGCACTCTTGACACTTCATAAGAAGCTTCTCCAGACAACTTCTGATATTCTAATTTGTTGCATGCTCCACTGGTAACATCAATAATCTATGCAAAGTAACTCATTTCACATTGTATGCAGCTAATCCAATTGGAGCTCTTACCCCACAACATAAATGTGAACCAGTAGTTTTTTGAAGATAACCTTTCAAAAATGTAATTAAAAACCTTTTACCTGTCCTAGCTTGACCACTGATGTACATCAAAAGAGTTTTAAAAGATGAACACAGACATTCTTTTTTTCATACAACAAACCATGTTGTTCTATCCGTTCTCTCACTTGCACATATATTTCTTTCTGCTCAACATTTAATTGTTCTTATGACTTTTCCAATGTAATATTCTCCTTGTGTGCTTGTTGCATTGCAATTTCAACTTCATGATTAGCAATAGCTGCTTCATTTTCCAGCATTAGTTGTCCAAGAGGATCTTGACTACACGGACCACTAATTTGACTATCTTGAGAACTTTCGTGAGCTATTTCAGCTATAATAGTCTTTTCCTGTTCAACTTCATCATTCAACATTTTTAAATATGTAGGGAAAATTGGACATCCAATGCTATCTTTACAAGCACTAATGTTAATGTTATTGACGTTTATAAAGCGCGCTGTTACCCAAGGGTGTCCTGGAGCTATGTAAGATGTCCTACTGAAACTCGGCCACAGAGGTGTCAAACTTGGGCCTTAGGCATTGAACAACCAGGTTTTAAAAGCCTTCCTGAAGTCAAGTAATTTTGTCATGCCTCTGAGAGGCAGCGGAAGAGCATTTCATGCTTTGGCAGCGCCCACCAAAAAGCTTCTGCCACCCCAATTAGCTTTTTTGCCAGCGGTACACAAACAAATTTGGCTTCTGAGGATCGCAAAGATCTTCTGGGTACGTACCAATTGAAGAGTTGAATCAAGTGATTAGGTCCAATGCCATAGAGTGACTTATGGACCACGCAAAGGGCCTTAAACAAAACTCGCTTCCTAACAGGTAACCAATGTAACTTTTTAATTTCTGCCGAAATAGATTCATATTTTGAGGTACCTGAAAGCAGTCTAGCAGCTGCATTCTGTAGGAGTTGGAGTTTTTTCATGAGACCTTCCTGAATGTTAACGTAAAGGCTATTGCAGTAGTCCAATCTGGACATAGCCAAAGCCGTAATGACTGTTTGTTTACTTTCTTTAGGAAGAAAACACAGTATTTTTTACATGATTTCAGAGTGTATGAAGTGGCTGGGACCACTGAATGTACTTGATCTTTATAGAAAAGTTTATTATCAATCATAAATCCTACGTTTTTCACCTTCCTGACAGGTGTTGGGAGGGGCCCAAGAGAATCTGGCCACCATGCCGGGGTCCAAAATTGAGGGTTATTCCCAAACAATACCACCTCTGTTTTATTAGAATTAAGCTTCAAGCTGTTTTGGGCCATCGATCCACCCACCGCTGTTATGCAATCATGAAAGCGGGGTGCTAACTCCTTAATTCTATCTGGAAGTAGTGTAACTACAATCTGAGTATCATCTGCGTATGAAGTAAATTTGAACCCAAGGGATTCAATAAGGGGAGCCAATTGAGAGACAGAAACATTAAAAAGAGTAGTACTCACGGATGACCCTTGCAGGACTCCACAGGGGAGAGAGAATGATTTAGCAGCAAAGTTTTCGAGTGTGACTGTCTGCACTCTATTGGTAAAAAATGATTTAATCAGTTTCCAAAGCCATATCTTTAACACCAATCTCATGCTGCCGGTCCAAAAATAAAACATGATGGACCATGTCAAATGCCGCAGAGAGATCTAGCATAATCAGGGTTGCGTTACCTCCCTGATCCAGAATGGTCCTTATTTCTTCAGTGGATTGGAGGAGAGCCGACTCTGTGCTGTGACCCCCCCCCCTAAAACCATACTGAGTAGGGTCTAGCATGTGTCCCTCCTCCAAAAACCGACTGAGTTGGGTATTCATTATTTTTCTGAGATTTTAGCAGGGAGTGAAAGTCTAGATATGTGTCTGAAATTGTTAGAATCCATAGGATCCAGATTGGGCTTCTTCAGCAAGGGAAAAATAGATGCTGTTTTCCATGCCTTTGGAAAGTAACCTTCTAAAAACATAGTAATAATAATGACCATCAGAATCGATGTGACTGGTTCGGGTGCAAGCTTAAGTATAGAAGGAGGACATGGATCCATTGGTGATCCTGATTTGGCTTTCACCCGGAGTGTGTGGACTTCAGAGACTGTAGTAGGTGTAAAATTGCAGAACTGAGGAAGTATACCTTCTTCCCTTCATGAATTTACCTTATCTATTAAGGGGGTATTATTTATAGTTCCTGTAAATGTAGCAAAGATATCATTAACTTTTTTGAAGAAAAAGTTGGCTATCTTATCGCCCAGTTCTTGACTGGTTATGATGGGGATGGAGGGAGGGTGTGCTAATGCTGTAACTGTTTTAAACAGTTCTTTGGTAGAGTTCTTTGCAGACTGTATGTTATCTGTAAAGTAATCTGTTTAGTTTTGTGAAGTAATTTCTTGAACTGAGCTAAACTTAGTTTATATATTTTTTTCATTCATATTATACTCCCTCTTACAAGCTCTTTCCCGGTGCTTACAGACGAGTTTACTTTCTCTAAAGGCCTGGGTGTACCATGATGACGTTGGCACTTAACTCATTTTCTAACCAACTGCCAGCTTGTATGGTAAACCGGTTCCTGGGTCCAGGCTGTCTATAGATCAGGGTGCCCTTAAATGTAAAGTGGTGGGACAGCAAAAAACAAAAATCCAATGCCTCACATTCCAAATTGGACGAGGGCTTAAAGGTTACATTCAGAGATTGTAGATATATCACTGCTAAGCCCCTACCCTTCTTAGCCAGCATATTTAATGTGTGACAAATATAGCCCGGAGGTGTTGCTTTTACCAAGTCTGGCCCAGACGCGTCGTCTGTCCACGACTCGATAATGAATGCAATCTTAATTGCTTCCTCCTCAATTAAAGCTGCTACCTCAATACTGTGTTTGACTAATACTCTTACATTCAGTAATGTGCATTTAAAAAGTTTGCCTGCCTCACATCCTTTCTTACCTTTAAATATATATTTGCCTGCTCCTCCTGCTGATTAGTAGGCATCTGAAATACCATCATACAGCCAGGGCAGATATTTTGTTCGTTTAGAGCATTCTGACCAGGCGTAATGCGAATGCATAAAGGGTTATGCTTCATGATATTTAGGCTATCGATTAGACTGCTTTAATAGACATATGGGCTTAAGGTTTTTCCAGCTACACTGGCAGCGTGGCTGGCTGAACCTTCATAGCAGTCAAACTCTCCAAGTATTTTACTTTCACTACGCCATGGTTTAAACAGTTCTGCTAAATAGTAAAATGTTCGCTTATCTGAAGTTTCAAAACTAAGTTTCTTGTGGTTTATAAGATTACCCTTTGCATGTTTTACTAAACAACCATGACAGCCAACTACTGCAAACTTTCGTTCTTTTAAATTCTGTTGAACATTTCTTTTGAAACTGTAATGTTGAAGTACTTCATACAGACATAGCTGTTCCAGATGTCCTTTTGGATAGTATGTGTCCAAAATATTAGTTTTAAAAATGTCTATACTGTCTGGCGCTTTTGCTGCTAATTGTTCAATTTCTTCTAATGATTTCAACACTCTATTTCATTTGCAGGCAAGACCTAAACTTACCCAAATGATTCCTCGTAACTTTGAATATAAACTTGAAGAGCACAAGCGGTCTGAACATTCATACGATCCAATTTCTCGGTGTGAAAGCATTTTCAAACTAAAGCTGTACACTTTTATGCTAAGGCTATTCTCTTGTGCAATTTCTTCCCACATTTGTTTCATCTCTGTTTTTTCAGATTTTGTTATGTACGATGTGGGATAACGTGCAACAGCAATTGAGTTAACGGCAACATACTGGATGACAATGTTCGCATTCCACATTTTTAAAATGACTGGATTGTAGTCATTGATATACTTTGACACTTCTGTTCTTTTTAAGTTGTAGGTATTCTTTGGAGATTTCTGAGGTATTGTGTGCCTTACAGAAAAAAAAAAAGAATGTACTCTTCCTTTAGAAATGACTGGATGGGGAAAACTAAACCGAAATATGGTGTACAATTTTCCTTTACACTTGTATTCTCTACTGCAATACTTTCCACAACCATGACTTTGGAAACGTAAAACGTGCTGTCTCAAGTTTCTATCTCCTCCTTCTCTTGAAATCTCTCATGTCACATACTGTTCAATGAAAGACAATACTGTTTCATCGGAATCATTTCCAAATTTAAGTGCATCCTTGGTCCATAGTAGCATATGTATATGAGGTGCACCTCTTGCTTGATGCTCCTTTCTCCAAAAGAAATCAGTAACTTCTACAAAAGGTGGATTCTTTTTATTACAGATAAAAGACATCATAGCTTTAAACTTATGATTAAAATAGCTGCACACATTTACAGGATCCAATGAACACAGTTCACCAGGAGTCTTTATTTCAAAAATTTTTATATTGGAATTTGCTTCTCCTAGAAACTCAAGCAAATCTTGCCATGCTTACTCTGCACAGTGTGACAATCCTTATTGGAGTACCTAAGTTCCGTAACATACACTTGAGTTCTCCATGACGATGATACCAATACTCATTTGTTCCACATTGACATGCCATCAAATTAATTAACTGTGCTTCTAAATTTTCATCTGTTTCTTGAACTTTCTCCACAAATTCTTTCGCAGAAAGAAGAGATTGATGAACTCCAGTTTTAAGTATATGATTCACTGCATGCGACAGAGAAGATCGATCACTTTCCAAGAAAAGGAAAAATATGTATGAAATTTAGGATCTTCAGAATATAATCGTGTTGACCAATATTCTGAAGCTGGAATCTGTACAGGTCGGTCATCATATCGTCCACCTTCTCCAGTAGGAAATACCTGTGGAAAACAACGAGCTTCCAAGCTTTTCTCCCATACACTCATTGGAGTTCGCTGTGCTTTTTTAATTTGAAAAAACTCAATGCTACTTCTTATCACTTCTTTTGAATGCAAAGGACATATTGTGTAATGTTCATAAATATCTTCGGTCCTTGAATTGTCCACTTTCTCTATTTGACCACTTGAAATTTCAGATTCATCTTCTAAACGTATTACCTGTTCATCCACATTTACTTTTTTATAATAAATATTGTTCTCTATATGATATAAGGTAGCCTTTTCAACTTTATTAACATCCACAAATTCTTGCCATATTTTTCGACTCTTTGTTGGTACACCATTTACTAAAATAACTACTGCCTCATTTTCCTTTTTCTCTCTGCAATTTTTTCAATATTTTTCCTAAAATTCAAAGGTAAGTACACCACTCTTCCTTTCAGCCCTCTTTGCAAGTCTGTTGGTGGCAGTTTACCTGTCTTTTGGCTCCATCCGAATTATAGTTTGAAAAGGATAAACAGATTGAATTAGAACCAAATCATGTGTATTCAATTTGGCCAGCTCCTCCAGAGAAGCTACTAATTCCAAGTTATTATGTACTACTCTAGCAGGCATTTTGTTCTCTTTTAATTTGTTGCAACAATATTTACATATACGTTGATCACTACCTAACTCAAATCGACCTTCAAAAAACAAGAAAGTTGCAAATTCTTCCCACTTACCATTGTTCTCCTTTTCACTTTTCAAATACAAATCAACATTCCTACTTTGACTTTTATAATGAGTATGTCGACAACAAACAAACATAGTTTGTTATTTCAGAGCACTCTACATTAAACTTTCCAATTTCTTCTTCAAACTGATCAGTGCTAATCACTTTCTCATCTCCTCCAACATCTGTAATTGTCAAACTGTCACTTTCTAAGAACTGCTCTTCTGAACCACAATATCGCATTTCAATATCAATATCAATATCATCACACTTTTTTTGAACATCTGATAAAGAACCTTATAAAAGACTTGTATTCAGTTCACTTAAATGCAGGACTTTTTACATAGTACAGTTTCTTTACAAATTTCTGCATTTCTGAATGGTGTACTGCTAATATCCTCAAATGATGAAAAACAGTTTTACAAACTTTTCTTGAAAGACAAGCCAGAGAATGCCCATACTTCTCAGTATATTTTCTTACATTACATGGATTTAGTCCTTGTACCAGCTGAATCTTCTGTTTTATACTTTTCTGAATATATTCTCGTACCAAATTTCGCATAATATCAATGGATTCCTGTTGAATACTTCAAATACTACTAGAACTCCACTTATACACAGGAGCTCGTGGACGTTTCCCTTGCACTTCTTCAGCTATTAACTCTTCTGCACTTTTATCAACCATTTCCTCCTTTAGAAGAGGACAACCATCCTGAACTTCGTGGCAACAGCCTCCAGTATCAACTTCAAATGATAAACAATTTTCCTGGAAGTAACTTTCCTCATTAAAAAAAGGCTCAGTAGTAGAAGTATGTCTCCAATGTCCACTAAAGATTTTGCAAAAGTTGGTTCTTTTCACAAGTCTCTTTTTTTTACTTTTGTCTTTCAATACTTTGACTATTTTATCCAATAGTTTCATTCTCTTTAAAATCAAAATGAATAACTTCTGTTTTAAATTGAGAGCAGTATCCGCTATACTTTCAGTACACTGCTTATCTTTGAACTGCAAGATTTTTCTTTTATATTTGCAGCATGTTTTCATTAAATTCTGAATCACTCTAGAATGATCGAAAAAGTCTCTGACGAATTTCTTGAAATTGCTTTTGTCTCCGAGTAGCAGATACTATATATTTATCTGGTTTCCTTTTCCTCATATTTGAAATTGAACTCTGCTTCACCTTACTTGAAAAATTTTTTTTTTTGCTTTTCTCATTAAATGTTCGTACTATTTTTTTCAAAAATTGACTTTTGCTTTTAGTCAAACAGTTTCTGTACTACTCGCATTTTTGTCTACTTCAAGATCTTTCCTTTTTGTCAAATATATATTTTTCTTCTCTTTTCTTTTTTTTTTTACTTCTTCTAGGCATTTCCAAATGAAATAATTTTCTGAAAATCAAAAAATAGATTCAATTATTTTTCACATTTGTTCACTATGTTAAAATAATAACATACAATTACAAAACTTCCACTAACAACTTCCAGACCCAGTGCTGCAACGTGATGGAACACAACAGACAAGCAGTAGGTTTACAATTAGTGCCATAGAACATACAGCAAGTATTTATTTATTTATTTACATACTCCTTTACAATTTAGATATAACTGCACTACCTCATACTTTTCACCTCTCCTCCACACCCCACCACCCCACAGCACTTTCTCTGCAACCCACCGCAAACAACTTTATAAATAATATTTTTAAAAATGTTAATCTATGTACTTAGGAAGATATTATCAACCAGACAGCACACACAAAAATTTCCATTTTTACCCAACACTTTTATCTACAACTTCGCAAACATAACACTGCACCCAGGGCTTTAAGTGGAGGGGGTGTCTGTGAGGATGTGACCATCAGCACTTTATTTTTGGGAACCTCAAAACGGGTCTTTATAGGGCTCTATTTTCCGACCTCACAAACGCAACCTGTTTTTTTTCCTTTATTGCACTGCAGTGACACTGTGAGAGCATGCATATTGCTCATTACTTAGAAGTGCAGACATCATGCCAAGTGACTCGCTTTGTAGGAGAAGGGAAATCCTTTAAAGAGAGCCATTTTCTCTCAGGATTTCCCTTCTCTTTTTGCAACGCAGGAGCAACATCATCTTGGGGTCATTAGCAGACACACCACCAGGTGCGCAACGCCCATTGCCCTGGACTCTCTGACACAGCTTCCCGGCGCATACACAGAGCCGCACCCGAGTACTTCACCGGTCTTCAAAACATCACTTTTTTGTAAAGGAGACTCTGTTCTTTTTCACCCCTTTTTACAGCCCCTACATCCCCACTCTGCCTATTGCTGAAAGAATTAGGCTCCCCCAAAATTTCCCTCTGGTTTCGCCACTGGAAACGACCAAAAGCAGGCAGCTCCAGCACAAACCTGCTCTCACCTTACACACGGTCTTGTTTTAGTGCTACGAAAATACACACTTTGCCTGCCTCACTAAGTTCTCACACCCCCTCTTTAATATGAATATAAAAGCTTTCCTATTAATTTTATATTCCTATACTGTACTTCACATGGAAATATAGCACTCAAGGTTCTCACCACCCCAAATTAGCTCTCTGGTATACTTTCTCAAATATAAGAAGTACAGGTATTGAGTATCTGTCAGTCACGGCCACTTTAAAACAGTGTACCTATAAACAACTCAACAAAACGTTATGTTTCTAAATTTACGTATTACACTTGAAAGCTCCTTTACATTTCTTTCGCTAGATGTACCTTTGTTTAAAACACTACCACAGAAGGGTTATGAAGTATGCTCCACAAAGAGCAACTCAAAGCTTTGTTATTCTTTATTTAAAAAACTGCCAGTCAATGCTTTTCGCAAGCCTTTTCAACACCTTAAAAGTGTAGCTGGATGAGTATAATACGTCGTATTTAGAATCGGGGTGGACGATGCACGGAAATAAGAACGTATAGTATGGGTGAGTGGATACATGGCCAGATGCATCAATGCATAGATACATAGATCAATGCATCAATGTATGGATGGATGGAAGGATGAATGAATGCAGAGACCAGTGCTTACAATAGATGGGTTGGCTGATAAATGCTTAGGATTCATTCTGGCACAGACATATCTTTGCATATATAGGCGTATCGCTGCATGAATGACACAGTGCTCACTATAGGCGAGTGCGCTCAAACAGATTTATGTATGTATAAATGTAGGAATATATGCATCAATCAAAAGATGGTTGAATGGCGCAGTGCTTAGGATTGATGGATACTGCGCTTTAATTGGGCCGGGTCGGAGGACCGCCACTTATTTTCAGGCAGCCTCCAAACGACTCTCTACCAGGCTCTATTTTCGGCCCTCTCAAAGATAGTCATTTTTTTTATTACACTGCAGAGACAGCATGCACATCGATGTACGCATGTTTATTTTGCTAACTACTGAGAACTGGAGACATCACGCTAGGTAACCCACGATGTAGAAGAAAGGGAAATCATTTAAACAATATTTTTTTCCGAACCTACGATAATTGGAGAGGATTTTCTAAAGCACACAATGATACTTATCTTGATTTAGATGGCGCCCCAACTTGCTTAGCCAACACCCCTTTAAGAGCTTTGCCCCCCCCTTTTAAAGCACCCCCACTTTTTTTCTCCCACTTGGAACCCATAGTAACAAACAGCGTAACTTTCCATTGAAATCTACAATGGCACCGAGTTTCATAATTTTCCATCAACGCTATGAGCCTTCTACCACAATACATGAGTGTCTAGCAGCACGAAGATGTCTTATCCACAGAAATGTTGTGTAATTTGTGTACCTCTCTGCTGGAACACTCCTCACCAAAACGTATTAAAACATGGGAATTTGCCAGAAAAACATATACCATACCATGAAGCGATTCATAAATGGGCACACTGCCACTGACCACCCTCTTCCCCATCCTTCCTTAACTTTACAAAATTAAAGAAAGAGCCACACCAAACCTAGTAACCCCACTAAAGCAATACAAGAACTTAATTTCAACAACTGTCTACCGGAACGATCATGAGCAAAGCGTATTAAAACATACAAATTTGCGGGTAAAAAATATACCATGCCATAGGGTGCTTTATAAGTGCTCCCAGTGGTACTACATCACATTTAGTAGCTCCATATCTCCGCGTTACTATATTCTGTATTTCAAACAGCAACAGAACTACCTCCCCCACACCCACCTCTGCCATTGGTTAACCATACGAAATCAAAGAGAAATCCCCACCATTCCTAGTAGCGCCACTATACCCATACACAGGGTTAATTTTAACAGGTGTTTACCGGAAGACTTATCAGCAAAAACTATTCAAACATGCAAATTGTTGGGTAAAACATAAACCATCCTATAGCACGGTTTATAAGTGGGCCCAGTGACACTACATTACCTTTAATAACTACACATGCCCACGTTACAAATGTCCGTCTTATAATCAGCAACACACACACTTCTCCCACCCCCACCCATGCCCTTGCTTCACCATACGAAATTAAATAACGAGCCCCAGCACTCCTGTTACCACCACTATAGCCATACATAGACCTAATGTCAACAGATGTGTGCTGGAATGCTTGTCATCAAAAGCTATTAAAACCGGCAATTTTGCAACTCAAATATACACCATACCATAAGACGGTTTATAAATAGTCACAGTACTACTACACCACCTCAACACCCGCCCTTGCTTAACTTTACGCAATAAAAGAAAGAGCCCCAGCAGACGTAGAAGCACCACTATAGCCATACAGAGGCTTAATTTCAACAGATGTCTCCCAAAAAGCTCATCAAGAAAACGTATTAAAACATTCACATTTGTGACTAAAACATATCCCATGCCATACGGCGCTTTATAACTGCTCCCAGTGAGCTATATCTCCTTTAGGAGCTCGATATTTGCACGTTACTAAATTCTGTGTTTCAATCAACAACATAACCACCTCCCACACACCCACCCCGCCATTCCTTAATCGTACAAAATCAAAAAGAAACCCCCACCATTCCTACTAGCGCCACTATACCAATACACAGAGGTAATTTTAACAGGTGTGTGCCGGAACACATATCAACAAAAAGTATTCAAACATGCAAATTAGAGGGAAAACATAAACCATCCCATAGCACGGTTAATAAATGGACCCAGTGAAACTACATTACCTTTACTAACTACACATACCCATGTTACAAATGTCCGTCTTATAATCAGCAACGTACTGTCCTCCCCCACCCCACCCATACCCAAGTTTAACCGTACAAAATCTAACAACGAGCCCCAGCACTCCCGTTGCTGCCACTATATCCATAAAAAGAATTAATGTCAACAGGTTTCTATCGGAACGTTCATCATCAAAAGGTATTAAAACCTGCAATTTTGCAACTCAAACATACACCATACCATAAGATGGTTTATAAACAGTCAAAGTAACACTACACCACCTCTACACCCGCCCTTGCTTAACTTTACGCAATAAAAGAAAGAGGCCAAACAAACGTAGAAGCATCACTATAGCCATACAGAGGCTTAATTTCAACAGATATCTCCCAAAAAGCTCATCAGCAAAACAAATTAAAACATGCAAATTTACAAGAAAAACATGCACCATGCCTACGGGTGCTTTATAAGTACTTCCAGTGGTACTACACCACCTTTAGTAGCTCCACATCTCCACTTTACCATATTCTCTATTTCAAACAGCAACATAACTACCTCCCCCACACCAACTCCCACCCTTGGGTAACTGTGCAAAATCAAACAGAAACCCCCACCATTCCTAGTAGCGCCACTATAACCATACACATGGTTAATTTTAACAGGTGTCTGCGGGAACACTTAGCGGCAAAAACCATTCAAATATGCGAATTGGCGGATAAAACATAAACCATCCCATAGCACCGTTTATAAATGGGCCCAGTCTGTAGAGTGTATAGCAGGGGATGGGGAGAGTAAGCAAAGTTCTAATTCCCAAACTTTTGATATACCGTCTCTTTACTGTATCTATATTAAAGATATTAAATGGAATGAATAAATTGACGAATATCTCAAAAGGGATAGTGAAGCTCAGCATCAGTAAAACATGGACCACTTCAACACCTACATATCTCCACCACAGCGACACAACCTAACAAATAGTATCACTTAAAATCACATGTAGTTCTCTAATGTCAACAAAGTCACACAGAAAATACACGCACATTTTCATTTTTTTTTATCTCTCACACATCTGTAAAACTTCTCTTCTAAAGAAGCAGTCCCCAACCGCTTCTATTCCATAAGAACAGACAATAAGTAATACGTTTCATACCATATATGTCAGTATATCTACTTTTTCATTAATCACTAGTAAGAAACTACAAAAACTACTAACTATGCCCAAATGCAAACCAGAAACCATGTTCATATTATATCTCAACGTACAGAAGGAAATACCGGGCAGAGAGAGCATGGGGACAGCGAGGAGAACTGAGGAAAGACAAAGGGGCATGGACCGCGTACAGGCAGCAGGGAAATACAGACAACAGCAGTCACAGACACAACAATGAAAATACAGGCAATACATTAAAAGCAATAAAGCGGAGGATGAACAAACCTACCTACAGCTGACCACTGGCCACCAGGGATGAGGCGCAGGTGGTAGCCTGCGGGTGGTGGAGGGCCCCGAACTTGCTCAGCAGCGGCAGCTGGGGCAGGGAGACACAGGCGGTGCTGTGCAGAGGGGGAGCGACCTACCTGATTGGGTCAAGGATCGCAACAGACATTGCTACCAGTGCGGCCCTCCCAGACGAAGCCTCATTGCTGGCTGTGCACAGGCTGAGTGCTTAAGGTGCACCACAAGTCACAGTCATGTAGCCTTCTTGAGGCAGAATTCATTTGGCAAAAGACATTGCCCCCAGTGCGGCCCGCCCGAACCACGCTGAGTTCTTCAGGTACCACTAACTCTGTGCAGTTCCAGTCAATGCCAGTTGGCTGTGGCCTTTGCTGACCGCTTCCTCCAGCCTACACTGCAATCAGCAGGATTCACAATTCAAGATTAGTGTTGATAAAAATTGTGTAAGAGAGTATAATCGGTTAAGAAGACCAAATGCTCCCAATCTTTGCAGCTCAAGTCAAAGCCATGTGACTGTGAGCTCTTTCTGACAGATGCCTCTGGCCTACAATGCGTTCAGCAGGACTTACAATTCAAATTCAGTCTTGATTCATTAATTGCATAGTCCAGTAGGCAACAGACATTGCATCCAGTGCAGCCCGCCCGAGTTACACATCATAGCTGGCTGCGCACACGCTGAGTGCTTCAGGTGCCACTAACTCTGTGCAGCTCAAGTCAACGTCACGTGGCTGTGCGCCCTTGCTGACCGCTGCTTCCGGCCTACACTGCGGTCATCAGGGCTCCCAATTAAAATTGAGTCTTGATTCATTAATTGCAAAGTGAAGTAGGCAACAGACATTGCTCCCAGTGTGGCCCAGCCGGACCACGCATCATCGCTGGCCGTGCACATGCTGAGTGCTTCAGGTGCCATTAACTGTGCAGCTCAACTCAATGTCACATGCCTGTGGGCCCTTACTGATTGCTGCCTCTGGCCTACATTGCGGTCAGCAGGACTCACAATTCAAGATTAGTGCTGATACAAATTGTGTAAGAGAGTATAATCGGTTAAGAAGACCAAATGCTCCCAATCTGGGCAGCTCAAGTCAAAGCCACGTGGCTGTGGGCCCTTGCTGACCGCTGCCTCCGGCCTACAAAGCGGTCAGCAGGGCTCACAATTCAAATTTAGTCTTGATTCATTAATTGCACAGTCCAGTAGGCAACAGACATTGCATCCAGTGCGGCCTGCCCAGACGACGCATCACCACTGTCTGTGCACACGCTGAGTGCTTCAGGTGCCACTAACTGTTCAGCTCAACTCAATGCCACATGCCTGTGGGCCCTTACTGACCGCTGCCTCCAGTCTACAATGCGGTCAGAAGGGCTCACAGTTCAAATTCAGTCTTGATTCATTAATTTCAGAGTCCAGTAGGCAACTAACCATATTGTCCCTGAAACCTTCATATTTCAACAATATATTTCATGCATATTTCGTCTTTTGTTCCATACGCCTACACTGCGGTCAGCAGGGCTCACAATTTGAATTCAGTCTTGATTTATTAATTGCAGAGTGAATTGTACTGTATGTCCTCAGAATTTGTCAAGAGGAAGTGACAAAAAGCATTCCTCGATTTCTGTGCTGACTACTGCCTTCCATCTACACTACGGACAGCAGGGCTCATAATTCAAATCGAGTTGCGATTGCAGATGGCACAGTCCACTAGGCAACAGACATTGCTCCAAGTGCGCCATACCCACACCATACATCATCGCTGGCTGAGCACACGCTGAATGTTTCTGATGCCACTAACTCAGAGCACCACAAGTCACTGCAACGTGGCCTTATTGAGGCAGAATTCCTTAGGCAAAATACATTGCTCCCAGTGCGGCCTGCCCGACCCACTTATCTCTTGCTACACTCAAGCTGAGCGCCACTGTTGCCACTAACTCAGTACACCACAAGTCAACACCACGTGGTTGTGGGCCCTTGCTAACCGTTGCCTCCGGCCTACACTGCGGTCAGCAGGTCTCACACTTATCCAATCCAATCCTGTCCTTCAAGGACAGCACATGCTGAGCTCTTCAGGTGCCACTAACTCTGTACATCACAACTCATGGACTCTTTATGATAGGCTTTCGTGCTGTAGATACCAGATGCAACAATGCCAGCTCAGGCAGCAGGAATATACCGAAGGAACATCAATAATTTCTTCACATAAGCAAGCTCATCTACCCTACCTACCTCAGTGCACCACAAGTCATGGACCCTTTACGATACTATCTTTTGTGTGTGATTTACGATTTGGTGCACCTACCTTAATGCCCCACAAGTCATGAACCCTTTATGATTGAATCTCTGTGTGTGAACCAATGCCCTGAGTGTTGGCTTACACTCACCCCACATGCATCCAGCACAGATGTCACTGGACATATGAGCCTGGTAATAAAAAGGGGCCGAGCACACGTGCTTGTAGCCAGTTCCACTGTCTATCTAACTGTGTCCGTGTGTTCATTATGTATGCATGATGGCCCTGGGTCCTACCACATTACATTTTGATGTTGACTGTGCACGCAACCATGTTACCTCTGGCTATGGGAAAGACCTCGGTTATGTAACTTTTTTTGGGTCATTCTATGAGTACATGGGTAGAGACTGTATAATTAGAGTACTGCAAGTAGAGTGTATGGTGAATTTATAAGTGCTTGGTGATTGGCGGAGTGATTGGATAAGTACATATGTTGGTGGAGCCTAAACCCTGAGCACGAGCTTGGCTCTAATTGGCTGCCAACCAGTGGCAACCACAGCGGAGCATCAGGATTGCAAACCAAGCTTCGGGAGAGCCAACGCTATGCATGGAGCGTGAGAAGGCACTGTGCCGGTTCCTGAGGCACCCGCCTTCTTTGCTACGGGATCCCCACAGCCTTTGCTGTAGTACCCTGGGTTCCCCACACTAAAATGTGGGCCACTGGCTTGCGGGAATACAGCACGGATGCCTGGAAAACAGAATCCAGGAGCTTGGAATTCTCATTGTGGTATACTGCATTCTTATTCAGTGGATACCCTCCCAGGTCGTTAATCTCTGGATCAAGGAATTCTGACTGTTGGATCCCTGAAGTTTCTTCCACTGGATCCCCTAAAGGGAGCTGCTGGGTCCATGGAGCACCTGTAATGAAAGGCCCAGAATCCTGTCTGCAAGATATTCCCAGCCCGACAGCTAGATGATTAACATACAGCGGATAGAATCTACAGAATTCTGTAAATGTAAGTGGAGTGGGCAGAGCTGGTGTATGCCAGTCAGCGGCGCAACTAGAGCCTAATTTTGGGGAATGCTGATAAACATTTTGGGTGGGGGCTAATTCTTCCAGTCATAGGCAGAGTGGAGATGCAGGGCTCTAAGAAGGAGTGAAAACATAACAAAGCCACATTTACAGGTAAATGGTCTTTTAAAAACCTATGAATTACTCGGGTGCCTTGCTGAGTGCCACGCACCCAGCGCGTTTACACAAGGGGCCACGCTGAGAGCCGCTCACCCAGTGCGTTCACACTAGTAAAGTCCACATTTGTAAAGCGCACAATCACCCGTAAGGGTCTCTAGGCGCTGGGGGCCGTCGGGAAGATTAAGCGAGCTATTGCCCAGAGTCACATGGTGCTAGTCAAACCTGCCGCCGGAGCCGGGGATCGAACCGTGGTCCCCAGATTCCAGCGTCAGTCGCCCTGGCCGCGGCGCCACACCTCTCCCACTAGGGGGCCTTGCTGAGTGCCACGTTAAGATCGCCACTCCAAACTTTTTTTAAAAAAAGATGGTCCACTTCCATTCATTTATATTTGACCCGAGGACCCCATCCCCTGTGGCATGCCCAATTCTTAATTTTTTTTGCAAAAACAAGAAAGACAGTAGTGGTGGCATAGAATGTCGCACTACCATTTCAATGTATGGGATTGCGAATTCCCAAATTTAGTAGTTACTGTTCTGAAGGGGTGTTTGTTTTAAATGGGGTGGTGCCAATCAAGATAACAATAACATCTCACTACCACAGATGTCAACAAATGCCAAGATCCCAAGGGATCAGACAAAAATGAGTTTACTACACAGTGATACCCCGGCACTCAGTTATGTGTTATTCATGGGAACAAGTGCTACCATGAGAAATAAATTGTTATTAACACGACCTTAGTTATGGAATCATGAATGACAAACAGTTGGTATATAATTCAAAAAGTGAGCACATGAAGAGAACATCCAAGACAAACAGATAATTTTGTTGATTTAATGTCAATTTTTTGATACATAAATTAGTCCATCCTGTGAGATTTCTGGTACAATATTACAGGACTTTGATAGTAAAAATTCTTCTAGAAAGATATCCATTTAGGTGATATAATGGGCAGCCGACACGTGTTTCATCAACCAAAAGTGACTTCCTCAAGGCTTTACAGAAATGAGCAGAATGGAGTATATCCTATTGAGCTTGTGAATCTGCGAAATAATCTTGAGAGGCAGGAAGACGAAAGATCGTAATATATTCGCCACGATCAAGGATTCATACTCTGGAATATCTAGGTCTAAGGAGCAAAGAAAAAAGTTGTGTAAACTTAATCAGTGTTTTCAGCTTAGTATGAGAAGGTCAGTTGGTCTCAATAAGGAGCTCCATAGTCGGAATGAGGGTCCCATGGGCCCGTTTTAAATTGTCAAATAACAAGTTTGACGGAAACTTCGGCTCGTCCTTTTGTTAATCCACGGCTCATGCGGAGATGCTTCGGTACTTAAAGAATAATGCCCCAACCCACATAAGCCTATCAGAGCTCACAACGTTCTCTTGCATTGCTACTTCATGAAGCCTATTACAGCTCATATCTCCTACTCTCTGGCGAATACCGTGACAAAGATAGGAATAACATCAATTTCACAAGGGGAATTTCAAAGATACTGTTATTTTATACTAACTAAGGACGAGCCGAAGTTTACGTCAAACTTGTTATTTGGCAATTCATAACGGGTCCATGGGACCCTCATTCTGACTATGGAGCTCTTGGCTAAAGTTTCCTATGGGAAATTAATTTTCAGACTTTTATTTTTTGAATTTCTCAACAACTACTGAACGGATTCACACCATGTTAAAAAAAGGTTGCTTTCTGAACCAAGCGCTACCTTTTTGCCAAATCAGGTGTAATTTTGTTCTGCAGTTCGGGCTGTAGAATGTAATACATTTTCTATGGCAATTAACATGAAGAAAACACTCAGCCCGTGCTTGACGAATCACCCGTAAACTTTCAGCATAGAAGCTAACCTGAATAGACCTTTTTTTTTTTAGACGTTCGCCAAGATTAGTGATGTCATTTGAGATGTCATCAGTGATGTCATGAGTGATGTCACTGACCATGTCATGAGTGATGTAATATGTGACGTCATCAACAGTGCATTGCGGGCGTGCGAGTTATAGTTAGCTGAACTAACTTTAATGGGGGAATTTCAATGGTTTTGTATGAGTGAAATTTCCAGCTAACTATAACATGTGTGAAACCTATGGTTTTTTCAGTGAATTTGCAAGGTTTTTTAAATGCTAATTCCTAACTATAACGTGGCTGAAACCTATGGTTTTTTCAATGAATTTCAATGGTTTAGTAAATGATAATTTTTAAATGTATACATTATTACATTTCTTTCTTTTTATACTAATTTCTTACATTTTTATGAAAAATATTTATATTAATTTTATTTTTTTAATTATATTTCATATTCTTAATGTAAAATAATAACAAAACTAAATCCCAACATTTTTTTCTCCATTTTTTACAATTAGAATCTCTATAATTCCTTTTTCATATTTTTGGGGATAATTGCACCGTACGTGTACAGTGATCACACCACACTTTGTACGGCAAATAGTCCTCTGCGCATAGTCATGCACTCGCTACAGTTACACTTTGACCTTGTGCATCGCATCAATGCTTCTGCATGACGTCATATACGGTGCCCCGTAAGCATATGGCGCAAAAGTTTCTAATTGTTCAGAAACATATATTTATGTATTTAATGTTCATATTAAGGGAAGACAGTATCTAGGTCAAACATGAAAATACTTTTTTTTTACTTCGAATAAGCAATTATTACTTTTAAAAGCAATTACGCAAATCGCAAATGTACGTCATACATACTCGTATCTTAAGAGCACTGTAAGAGCACGGTAAGCATAGGCAAAGTCATCTGACCATAAAAGTAGAGTTTTGATTAGTTCATAATACTTCCTATTCCAACTGTTGAAAGACCCCTCTCATTTTGATTATCCTGCTTCGACTTTCCCAGGAAAAACATCTATTCTGTGGAGCTGTAGTCTTTTACAACCAAACTCTACAATGGCTGCTCTTTTAGAGACTTCATCAGTGCATTCCTCTAAGAAACATTTTGTTACTAAGCCACCTCAGAAAAAGAGAAAAGAAGCTTTTATTTGGAATGTTTCTTCATTTCCGGAGGGACAGAAAAACGTGAATGTACCGAAAGTAACATGCAAGATCTGTGAGGTTACACTTTCCAGGGCTGAACCCACTAAAAAGTACTCTTTCGGGACAGCCTCAATGGTTCACCATGTCAAAAATTTGCATCCAAATAATTATGGAAGGATGACAACACAAAGGTTCCAGGAAAACCCTCAACCTACAGTTCCTTCTGCCTCAAAAGCACCACCACCTCCTCCGTATTCCGCATCCTATTATTGTGCCTCGGTTTGCAAATCTTACAATTCATTGTAAATTTTGCAGAGAACTCCTTTGTTACGATGAGCAGTCTATTCACCTCATTGTGAAGAGCAAAGAAGAGCACCGTTGCCCAAAACAATAATATTTTTTTTTCTTTTTTCTTCCTGTTCCACAGTTTTTTTGTTTCCAGTTTCATTTTTTGGGTTTAAAAAAAAACCAACTAAAAACTTCCTGAATAAACTACAAAAAAAATAGAAAACTAAAAAGAAAAAAAACATTGTTTTCAGAACTACCTCCACTGGCTTAAAAAAGAACTATATTTCTATATTAGTGTGTAAAACCTTCTCAGAATGAATGTGTAGTGCATAAATGAACGAATGAATTAGTAGTGTATGGTGAATGTGATAGTGCAAAAAGTATAAGAGAGTTCTACAGCATAAATGTATAAGGTGTTTACCTATACTATACTGTAGTACCTCCGAAGCACTTTAATGTAACACATCCATATAAATATGTTAGAAGTCTATATTTCAATTTGCACTGCTATTGAAACTGCCTTGGTGAATTTGTATGTGTTAGGAGCGAATTTACAACCGCCTTGAACCTCTTTTACGTCACTTTTTGATGCTGCAGTGTTGCAAAAGATGTACCATAGTACCTGATATTTACAATGTGATGCATATGGAAGGTGCATCATATTCTAAAGCCCTGCGTCAGAAAGACACTTTCCTGCGCAGTGAGGGGGGGAGGGAGTGCCAGTGTTCTAGCATAGGAACACCTCCTAAAAGTGACTGAGTGAATATCTATAATATTTAATTCAGTCACTTTTAGTGCTATGCTACATCAAAACCCTTCTCCTGCTTGAAACAGGGGTAAGGATTGACACAGCTTTGTGAGCATAGAACCCTAAGAGCATTGCTGGAGCTGCATTGCACTTGGAACGCAAGTCAAGCAATGCCCCACCTTCACAACACAAATACATCCCATATCTTTGCCGTTTCTGCTCCATAACACACTACATTGTAAATATGGTGCATCCATTGTGCTGATATCACAGTGCACAATAACTGCCATATCTCGGGGAATGTACCACTTATTGTACATCTCCTGATTACTGTTTGAATGTAGATAATATATTACTACACACTGATCAATGAGTCACTCCAAAACTATAGGAGGAATGACAGAGTGTTTGCTGGAATAGTAAATAGGAGTTTGAAGCAGTCCATATACTAAGGCCTACTTTCCTCCATAATTACTTGGGTACTGACTGCATGATTATAGTTCTGCAAAGAGAGTGCATGACTGAATGTATAGGAGCTTCAGTTTTACCACAGTACATATATAAGGAAATACTGCTGAATGGCTCACTACAATATTGAAACAGTAGTGAGAGTGATTGTGAAAGTCTAATGATACAGACTGGACAATTGAATGTATAAAAAACAAATGTACACCTACATAGAAGAGTGCAAGCATACTCTATACAGGTTTAAAGCAGTACATGGCCTAAGGCCTACTTTGCACCATGATTACTTGAGTACTGACTGGATAATGTCAGTTCTGCAATGAAAGTGTCTGTCTGAAATTGGAAGAGATTCATTTTTAGCACAGTGCATGCATAAGGGCATTCTGCTGAATACTTCACTACAATACTGAATCAACAATCACAAAGAGTTTTCTAGAAGTGTAAGAATATAGACTGGATAATAAAAGCTATAAAAGACAAGTTTGCCCGTGCATAGAACAGTGCATGCATAGTGTATAGGACTTTGAAGTAGTCCATGCCCTAAGGCCCACTTTGCACCATGACTACTTGGGTACTGGCTGAATTATTACAATTCTGCAAGGAGAGTGTCTGACAAAATGTACAGCAGCTTCACTTTTAGAACAATGCATACATAAACACATACTGCTGAATGGCTCACTGCAATACTAAAATAGTAGTACCAAAATGTTTGTAGGAAGTGTAAATATACAGATTAGGCAATTGAAAGTTTAAAAGCCAAGTCTACAGGTGCATATATTATTTAATAACCTTCCCAAAGCCCCAAGCGCCAGCACACCTTCCAGAGGGTAGGATTACGATCTACAAATGCTAGCATTTTTTAAATTAAGAACCATAAAAATAACAAATATTAAACCTTTTTTTTCTTCTAATGATAACGATATTTTTTTATACGTCTTCTATTTAGATGCTTTTGATCATGAAAATGCAAAGAACACAGTTTTCTGAGTAACACTTTTTAAACTCTCCAACATATGTAGATAATAATACCTTATATGTGTTACTATCAAAATTGAAACCTTTACAGCTTCAGTTTGAAACATTTCCGAACACATGCAGACGAAAAACAGTTAAAACGTGAACACGTGAAAACTGCAAAACGTGTCATCTACATAGGTGGAGCCACATCTTCCTTCCATAGACTACTAAACAACAAAAAGCTATATAAACCACACCTACTGTGCAATTAGTTTTGTTTTCCAGAGTTATTTCTAAATCGCCAATCTCTGTTGCAGGTTCCGTTCTCCAGCATCAGATTCTCTTTTTGCGTCAACAAACATATTCCAGAGTTGTAAGTTGTTTCAAGATGGCATAGGCATAGTACTTAGTTATAAATTGTGACTATTTGTCAATATTTAAACATATGTATGTTGAAAATAATGTGATTCCATGTTTTTCCCTTTTTCTCTGTAACGTCAGCAGCTTGTTCTTAGAAAGAGATATATTATAACAAATATTACTCCTTTTCTGGCTCCTTTTACCTTATGTATAGTGACTTTTTATATTACAATATTGATACAGTACTTCGCACGAGAGGTGTTAGTGACCCGTCGACGCAAACCCTAAACATTTACAATCAATGTCACCATCTTCCACTTCCTATTGTGTTTTCCCCTAGAGATCACATACTGTTAATATGTATATTATAACATTAACAGTCTTGGTGATCTTAGTGGAGTTCACAATCCGTCGTCACAAAGAGTAACGATAAGTAAG
The DNA here is from genome assembly GCF_964261635.1 of Lissotriton helveticus. NCBI lineage: Eukaryota > Metazoa > Chordata > Amphibia > Caudata > Salamandridae > Lissotriton > Lissotriton helveticus. The sequence continues at coordinate 1,293,683,794 of NC_136059.1, forward strand.
CAACGTTATCGACTTACGGCTTTCAGTCTATTTTCCCCTTGTGATCATATGCTGTGAGAATATATACATATTATTATTCTCACCGTCATGATCTCAGAGGAGTTTATGACCCGTTGCCACAAACATCGAATTTCTTCACCTACCCGAGAAAAGAAGTTCTGTAAATAATTACAGCTCGAAACTATTTCATTATGGATGTTCTGTTAAATACATAACTTTATTTTCCTTTTCTTTTTACTGTAACAAAGATATCAATTGTTATATTATAATAGATTTTCCTATTGTTACAGAAGAGGAATGGGAGATTTTTCAGCGCCATCTGTAATATAATTATCAAATATTTATAAAAAACTTGATCAGATATTTTTATATGTATTATATAGCTATCATGTATACTTTCTCACTTTAAATATTTAATAAACCCTACATTTCAAAGAGCTGCATGCAAACCCTGGGAGTGCAGTCCGTGTTTTGCAGCGAGCCCTGCACGCCGCCGAAGCCGAAACCGCCAAGCACTCGACAGCAGAGGAGGGGGTGGAAGCGCCGTGCCGCCGAGCCATCACAGCACCGCAAACCGCATACCACGGTGCCGAGCTTGTTGTTCGGCACGCTGAAACCCCCGGAACACCCAAGCAACAGAGCAATAGAGGGGTAGAGAGGGGAAGAGCGGATTAGCGGTTTAGCAGTGGAGTGGTAGAGCGGCAGAGCCTAGTTCCGGTTGGATTCTGTTCCTGCTCCTGCTCCTGCTCTCCCTCTACCCCGCCCCCTGCCTCTACAGCAAACAACAGAGGGGTAGAGCAGACCAGCGGTCTAGCAGCTTAACAGTGGAGCGGTAGAGCCCCAGCCCTGGTCGGCTCCTGCTTCTGCCTCCCCCGCTCCCCCACCCCCTGCCTCTACAGCTACCTCTAGCGCTGGCCACAGCGCTTGAGCTTGAGCGCGGTGCCGCTGCTCGTCGCCCATCACCACCTGCCAGCCCAGCTGCCAGCCCACAGAGTGCAGCTGACAAACCCAGGGAGAACCAGGGAGAACCAGGAGTCCCCAAAAGTGAGTCATAAGGGGTGTCTGCCACTCTGTGTAACTGGGTAACAGGGTAGCAGGGTATCTGCAGTGGCGGAGGCTTGGGAAAAACCGCTGTGGCAGCAGCAGAGACTGCAAGCCGCGGAAACAGGCAGTCAAGAGGAAGGAGACGACTGTGCCCTTAGGATACATCACGAGTGGGCCCAGGAGTTACCTGCAATCCTGACCCCCGACCCTGACGGCCACTCAAGTCCACGACGTTAGAAGGTGAGCTGGTGGGCTGGACTGCATATGAGCGGAAAAGGAATCGAGTGGGCGATAGTGACCTTGTTTTCTTGCGATTGGGACCCACACCCTGCCTACTGAGACCAACCTAGACTTGTGCACCTTGAGAAAAGCCCCCACACAGATTTTGTACATTGGTACTTTAATTTTCTCACCCTCATTCATACCCTCCCGTCGCACTCTTTCACAACTGCAGACCCCCAACCAGCCTCCGGGTCATCTGGGCAGTTACTGTGAGAGATACAAGCGACAAGCAACAAGCGACACCGGTCAGGACAGGAGTGGGGTTAAGTAGAAGTAACATGAGATCAGGAAGAGAAAGAAAACCCCCAACAAGGCCACCGTCTAAACGGAAAAGAAACAAAATGGCCACAAGCCTAGAGACCTTAGACAAAAACAACTCAAACCCCAACTTTATAAAGGCTAGCAACAACACCATCTTACAAAATGTAATCTCAACGATATCAAAAACAGAAACCATGAAAGTGTGCTAATAGGCAGTGCTCAAAGCTCAGTAACATCACCAGAGCAAGGTAACGCAAAAGCGCAAAAACAAACGCCTAGAAGCGAAAAAATGAAAAACTCCCATGAACTAATCAACATAGAAGACCAGCCTTTTGGAAAACAAAAAGTTACTCCCAACCAAAAATCTACACAAAATTCACTTTTCTAAAAGATCCAGGAAAAGCTATATACTCAACAAACAACTTCATCACAGGCCTAGAGTCCCCACTACACCCCGCTGGTGCAAACTGCTCGTTGGCGCAGGTACCAACCTATACGGTTGCAGATGTACATACATCATCAATTCCAAAGGAGACCTCGGCCCACACAAGAAGTATAACAGGGGCTGAACCACAATGGGCACAAGTACCTAGAAGATCTGCATCAATTGAGGATGACACCACTCAAACTATGCTACCAACAAGGGAAGGCGACCAGGCAAGTGCCTCAAAGGGACTAGCGACTGAAACAGACATACAGAGCAAATATGTCCCTGAGCCCGCTGGGCTCTCGGAGCACCACGCTACCAATACCATAACAGGACAGCCATCCCCTACCCATTCCTCTCCACTTAATCAACAGGTACACGTAATACACGAACAAGAGAGCGCTACATTACATGCATATAACAACAACTCATACGCAGAAACTAAAATCCAAGGGGACATCTCGATAGCCGATATGCAGAACATGAAAAATGATCCTGTGAACCTCTCCCCTAACTTGGCATGTGGGGATTCAATCTCCTTGGACAGGGACATGACTTTCTTGGCATCACAAGAATGGAATGACCTAGTAGCATTATACAACTCCAAGTCATCTACAAACAGCATTAGCGAAGAGAACATACACCAGCCAACTGAGGGGAGCAGAACCCCCACAGAAACCTTTTGGGCAACTCTACTCAATACAATCCAGCTGTCATCAACAGAACTACAATACCAATCGGACAAACTAGACCTGCAGCTAACTGTCCTGCAAACACTAGCAGAGTCTACCATGGGGATAGAAAGAAAACTTGCAGATCTTAATGGCCTTATAAAAAGAGGACAAGAGGCAGCAAAACTAATACAAATAGAAAGAACAAACCGTGTCTGCTCACCAATAATTGACAAACTATCCACACTGCCCCCGATGCTGGGAAATCTTTTGGGGGACCTAAAATTAAACATTACAACGCCGCTTATAGCAGAGGCTAAGCCTAGCAGATCAATCCCCAACACAAAACCATTAGGAAACTGCAACGATGCTCATGGAATTATCATGCAAGGCCAACAATCACGTATAACCAATGTCTCACTAGAAGAGCCCCCCCCAGATTATCTCAATTAATGAAAGAGGTGTTCCAGCGAGCCCAATGAACGCGCATGCATGCCGTAAACAAAAAAGAAAGGGTAGGAACCGAAAGGCGACAGGAGTAGACTGCACCAAAGAGAATCTTCAAATCAGTTCACGGGGTAAGGAGCAGCCAGAAACGGAACATATAAAATCATCACCCTCACATAAACACTCACTGAATGTAAAGACAATAAGCATAAGCGACACAGCACTATCGACACCCAAAGTGAACTTGAGCAAACAGACAAAGCTGAAGCCCACTAGTCAAATTAACAATACACCAACTAGCAAACTACCCGAACCGGCAGAAGAAGTACAAAGAAAAAACCACCCTCCCACAGGTATCCCTCTGGTAGCCATATCACAACCTGCTATGGAGACCGCGAGGCAGGCCTTAGAGGCCTTAGAGGAGTCTACCACAGCCAACGTAGGTCCTACAATCGCTGTTTCTCCCAAAACATTTATCTGTAGCAGAACTGAGACCATCATCCAAGAACCTTCAAGGAACCCTAGGAAAATAAGTACTATAGAAGTAGCCGGCGCACAGTCCAAGGAGCAAACCGAGGGAGAGAGCATATCACGCTGCGCCAAAACAATCAAATTTCGACAACTGCATGGGGCAAACCAAAGTGAGACATACATATACCAGCAAACATTGTCTCGGGGAACAAAAGAGTCTGACATAATCCTCTTCATTCCAGAATTTAAATCGAGATGACGAGTGGACACCCTAAACAGGGGCAACATCTTAAGGCTCATCAATACAATCAATAGTTTAAAAGACATCAATACAATAGATTTGCTTGGAATAGAATTTCTCCCCGCTATCGACCGATAAGCCCATGAAATAACAAATACCACCTGGAAAACAAACAACCTTGCAAACTTAATCATGGGAGAATCACTTAGAGTGTCCCAGTGGGGAATACAATTTGAAGCTGGAAAAAAAGCCAGCCTATCCAACCCTGCTCCTTGAAGAAAGGGAACAAGAACGCTCTTAAATAGCCAAACCAATACTGAAAGGAGCACGTAGTTACTCCCCAGGAGCTGAAAGCATCCGACCACATTTACAACACCTCATTCCTCACCAATTTGAAATAAATAGAACAACAACACGGCGGACAATACCCACAGGAGACACTAACTGACAAAGAACAGCAGCACCAATCCTCAAGATATCTGCTATCCCCAAAATTAAAATATGTACTTGGAACATCAACGGTCTCTCAGACAAACTCGAGGACCCCGAAATATCAAACTACTTAAACACATTTGATTTGACCCTACTTCAGGAAACTAGGGAAGAACATGAAATATCACTACAAGGATACACAACCTTAATCCATCCGGCAATTAGAGGCTCCTCTTATGGCCACTGCTCAGGTGGCCTGGCGTCATTCGCCTCAATATCAACAATTGGAGCAATGGAAGAAATTGCGATAAAAATCACTCCCCCCAGTGCTTCTCAGGTGTTCGCTATAAAAACCGTAATCAATCAAATTACTCAACCATTATTTGTTATACACACACATATTCACCCGAAGCACAGACAATTGGGGGCAAGGGAACTCCACAGCGAATTGGCAAGACTTACGGAGGAAAGGGTAATGGAGAATATATTCATAGCCGGTGACTTCAACCTCCATCTTTTTGGAAACAAACCAGACGATATGACAAAGATAATGGACCTCGCATGGGAAATCCCAAACCAAACCATTCCCTCACCAAACAAATACACAAATGCTCAAATCAGTTATTGATAGATCTTGAGCAGCTAAATTTGAGAGTACTCAGCGGTCGATTTGTAGAAGATATACCACCAGCTTCAACATATCTGTCTTCAACCACTCCCTCCCACCTTGACTTCATTCTCGCGACCCTACCTCTGTTTGAAATAGTCATCTCGTTCACGGTAGGAGGCAGTGTCCAAAGTGACCACCTGCCACTGTAAGTGAAACTAGGCATGTCCTGCAGGAACCAAGCAGCGGAAAGAACATACATCTGCACAGAGTACACCTCAATCTACAGGCGAATAAGGTGTAAGGCTGACGATGCAGAGGAATTATCAACCGGTGCAAAAACAATCATGTCACCAGATATCTAGTTCAGATATAAGCCCACTAAATGCCTGGGGTGAATTCATAAAGGAACTCAGGGCAAAATATGCCACAGAGCTAAATACCGAAAAAGAAAACACACCACGGAACACAGTCGGGAAAGTAATAACACCGGAGATAAAAACTTTAAAATGGGAAATAAACCAGACTTTGAGGCAGCTGGACGACAACCTCTGGGTAAAAATCTTACATGATTCAAAAAAAAAGAACAGCTCCAGATTCTAGAAATTAATTCATACCCTCCAATGCCCAGGTCACAAAGGTATCAATTCTAACATATCCGAAACAGATTGGGCAAACTATTTATCAGCTCACTTCAACATCGAAAACCTAGAGGGTCGCTCCCCTAGAGGTAGAGCCCGGGAACCTGGTCTGCATCGGAGCCCCGACAAAACTGGTATAATCAATAAAGAATTGACCAATGCGCACACAAGGAAATTACCATCACGCTATATTGCAACACTGGACGAAGAAGCATCAACAAGACTCGTACCAATCACAAATAGAGAGGAAAACACATACTCAGAAATAGCTGCCAGAATCAGAAAACAAATCTTAAAAGGCAAACTCGAGGGTGCCCCGGGCCCTAACTGGATACCGCCATTAATATATAAACAAGACGCAGACATTTGGAGTAGCATTATGGCACCAGTCTTCCAGGAAATAAGGGAAACAGTAAAATGTCCAATAACCTGGAGAGGCTCCATAATAAGCCCGATTTACAAAAAGGGTGATAGGAACAACCCAAGCAGTTATCGACTAATAGCCTTAGTCGACACAGAGGCTAAGTATTATGCAGGCCTCGTCCTGGAGGATTTAACATCCTGGGCAAACTAAAAAGCATATCATCCTGGCTACCCAAACCGGATTCTGCAAAGGCCAGGGGACAACGACCAACATTATGGCGCTAACCCTTCTGACAGATGTGGTAAAATCCATCAAGAGCTCATTATTCCTGTGCTTTATTGATTATAGCGCCGCATTCGATCATGTAGACCGGAGCAAACTTTGGCAGAATCTGGAAAGATGGGGGATTCCAGGGCCACTCCTACAGCAGCTGATCATGCTATATACCAACACCTGGGTTAGCATCAAATTGGGCTCCGGTACACACATTTCAAGGCAAATCAACACCACCAAAGGCGTGAAACAAGGCTGTGTCCTAGCCCCTATGCTGTTCAACCTCTTTCTCGGAGATCTCCCCGGCGAACTGGAGAAAACCAAATCCCATGCCCCACGGCTAGGCGAAATCACACTCTCAAACATCCTTTATGCTGACGATCTGGTCCTTATAAGCCGATCCCCGATCGGTCTCCAAAATCTTTTGGATATAACCAACATATTTTCTACAAACAACTCACTAACCATCAACTTAAATAAAACAAAAGTTATGACAATGAATTATAACAAAAAAAGGAAACTGGCTTGGATTCTGGATGGACAGGGGTTAGAACAGGTTGCCACTTATAAATACCTAGGCATTATCTTAGACAACAGAGGCTCATTCAGGCATCAATTAGAGGCCATTCGTCGGAAGGGGATGACATTTTACGTGTCGATTAAGCCCCTGAAGAAAGCTCTCCTAGACCAGTCATTGGACCCTCTTCTGCAGGTGATAAGAGCAGGCCTGCAACCCATGCTCAGGTATGGTAGTGAATCCATGCAAGGAAAAGACACCACAACACTAGATAACACCATTAGGCATGCATATAGGGCAATATCCCATCTACCCACCTATACATCACCCGCCCAAATTCACCTCGAATTTGGGCTACAAAAACAAACGGTGGAGAGAAGGGGCGCATATATTAAAACTTGGCGGAAAATTAGAGGTGCCGACCATGGATCCTTAAATGCCCAACTCTGGACTGAATTATCCACTAGAGAAAACTCACCAGGAAGGAACTACCTACAAGACTCACTGAAGATCTTGGAACTGGGAGTCATCAACAGACCTCAAAACCTTTAAAAAAGTAGTAACGAAAGTAACCAAGATGATTTCATCAATAGAGGACAAAGACACCCTGGCAACAGGGCCCATGGATGGGCCGTGTTGAAAGACTACAGTGCGCTGAAACCACAAGAATACCTAAAAATGGGCCTCACACAGATAACAAAAAATAAGTTCTTAAACATACGCTTTGGCATTATACCCATCTTACCGCACCTGGCACCTTGGAAAAGGGAAAGCTCAGCAAACAGCTGCAGACTCTGCCCATCAGGAAAAGAGGACCTTATTCACATAATTTGCATCTGCTCAAACCTCATGGATATTAGGCGATCTCTACTCCGGGCCCTATGGAACCAGAAGGGCATAACAAGCTGCAGGGAAGCCGTGATGCTGTGTTTTAATCCTGAAGAGACTCGGTTAAATTGCAAATTAACAAAATTATTTGATATATTGGCCATAAGACTCATGAAACAGACACATGGCTCACCTAAAGCACTAGCCAACTCAAAGCTGTGCTAAGCCCCTGTGAGTTCTTTGTGTTCCTTTAATCCCTATGGTCTGATTAAATCCTATTGTGACTTTTATGATTTTAACGAGCAAGTTTATTTGCTCTTTTTACATTTCAACTGTAACAATGGTTGCTTTTTTATATACTTGTATGTTGCTAGTCCTTTCTCCATTTTATTCGACTGGTTGGTACGTGTGGACCTCATAGATGCTTATCTTTCAGTTCCAATCTATCCTCCACATTGCCGGTGCCTTCAGTTCCTTTGGAAGGATCAGGTTTTCAAGTTTCGCACTCTCCCCTTTGGGCTGTCCTCAGCTCCCTGGTGCTTTACCAAACTCCTACGTCCGGTAGTCGAACATCTCCGCACCATGGGGATTCGACTAATTATTTACCTGGACGATATTCTTCTCATGAATCAATCCAGTGATCTCCTTCTTCAACACCTGCAGACCACCATATCCCTTCTCCAATCTCTGGGGTTCATTATCAATGTCCAGAAATCGGACTTAGTCCCTCGTCAGGTCATGACTTTCCTTGGTTTTCTTATCAAGACAAGGGACGCAACATTGCATCTCCCTTCTCAAAAGATATCCAATATCAAGAAGGAGATTCGCAAAGTCCTTCGTCGGGACCGAATTTCCCTCTGTCAGTTGGCCAGGATTGTGGGCTTACTGTCATCATCGATCCAGGCCATTTTTCCGGGACCCCTTCACTACAGGGCTCTCCAGAGACTAAAGGCGTTTCATCTCCGCAAGGGTTCACTTATTCGGAACTCATTTCTTTGTCCACAGAGGCCAGGTCGGAACTCCTTTGGTGGCTGGATCACATGGATGCCTGGAACGGGAGGGCGATTTTCGGCTCCCGTCCGGATCGTGTGATCGAATCGGATGCCAGTCGCCTGGGGTGGGGAGCCCGTTGCGGTTCCCTCTCGGTGGGGGGCAGATGGACGGAGGAAGAATTACATCTCCATATCAACTGCTTGGAACTCCTAGCGGGTTCTTTCGCCATCCGATCATTCACCACGACCAGGGTCTCTTGTTGTGTTCTACTCCGGATGGACAATACAACGGCGGTCAGGTATATCAATTGACTGGGAGGCACTCATTCCAAAGTCCTAGCGGATCTCGCCAAGGATTTTTGGAATTATTGCTTTCTACGTCAGATTTCTGTCACGGCGGAATATCTCCCCGGCGATCTGAATAAGGTGGCGGACTGGCAATCCAGAAATTTTCGGGATGCCAGCGATTGGAAACTGGATCAGTCGGTGTTTCAGAAGTTATCGGATCTTTGGGGCCTTCCAGTGGTGGACCTCTTTGCGTCCAGGTGGAATGCCCAACTTCCTCGATTCTTCAGCTGGGAGTCGGATCCGGGCACAGAAGCAGTGGATGCTTTCCTGCAGGATTGGTCACAGTTCCCAACTTATGCGTTTCCCCCGTTCCTGTTCATTTAGAGAGTAGCAGCCCAGGTCCACAGGCAGCAGGTCTCTCTGATATCGATAACTCCGATATGGAAGGCTCAGTGTTGGTTCCCATCCCTTCTAGAGTTATCATGGGACAAGCCTCTTCGGTTGCCATCATTCGACCTCATTTTGACAGATCCATTGGGTCATCTGCATCCCCTGGTTCTCCAAAGCCATCTACATCTCATGGCCTGGAGGATTTCAGGGGACGTTGGTCTAAGGACACTCTTTCGAGTGACGCTGAACTCCTCATTCAACGAGCCTGGGCCCCTAGTATCACCAAACGTTACCGATCAGCCTGGAACAGATGGGTTCGTTGGTGTGTGGCAAAACACCTGGATCCCGTGGGCTTCTCTGTCACTGACGTAATAAATTTCCTTGCTGATCTTTTCCTCAAAAATCTTGCGTACTGCACCATCAATTCTTTTAGAACAGCAATTTCCGCGGGTCATGCCCTAGTTGATGGTTCTCCGGTTGAGGAACATCCTTGGGTTTGCAAACTTCTTAAAGGTATTCGTCTTTCACGTCCCCCGGAGCCCCGTTATTCAGATTTATGGGATGTTAATGTGGTTTTACGTTTTCTTTTGTCCTGGCAGGACAATGAATACCTTTCACGTAAAGAACTTTCGGCTAAACTGGCTATTCTTCTCTGTCTAATATCTTGAAAGAGAGCTTCAGACGTTCGTGCCCTAGATATCTCCGCCAGAGTTTTTAATCCTGAAGGGGTTACTTTTACTGTTTCCAGGAGAACTAAGTGCAATACCAGGTCAGTATCTTATCCAGCTTTTCCTGATTCTCCTAAACTGTGTGTTGTTCGTTGCCTCAAAGCTTATGGGAACATGACTCTGGAGGTCCGACCTCCGGGCGAAAGGCAATTGCTTATTGCTATCAAAAAGCCTTTTAAGGCAGTTTCATCTCCCAATATTGCCAGATGGGTCAGGTGGATCATGTCTGAGGCTGGAATTAATATTACAAACTTTGGTGCTCACTTAACTAGAGGCGCAATGGCATCCAAGGCTGTCCAAGTTGGGGGCAGATTGGAGGGCATTATGAATGCGGCGGATTGGTCTTCGGATTCAACTTTCAAAAAGTTTTTATTTTAAGCCAATCCATGAAGCTGCTTCTCTGGTGGTGAGCAAGCTTTAAACAAGCATAATCCTCGACTCCGCTTCCTGACATAGAATGAGAAATTTCCTAGTTCACACAAAGGAAAGTTTCAATTCTATAAAGGACGCGGAGGCGAGGATTATCCCACCCTGGCTTAATCTAGCCTTCCCCCCCGGATTGTGGTTTCCAGTGATACTTTCTTCAATTAAGAGAAGTATTAATTTTTCCAATGTTTCACTGTATATATGACTATACTGCATTTGCATAGTGTTTCTCTTGCATCTGATCTTGAGTTTTTCTGTGTTTCTCAGCATTGCAGTGTAAATCTGATTTATTCCACATTGTTCTGGACGAGATATTACTATTTTCTCTCTTCCCTAGGCTCCGATCAGAAAACGGACTAGAGGATAGAGGACTTCTTTCCAGCAGCAGCAATGAAAGAGGAAGGACTACGGCGTGGGAGTCCTATATACTGTTGCATGGACTCTCATTGGCTGTTATGTTACCATGACTACCGCTATCCATGTTGGGAAGGGTAGTTCATGGCTGTATGTTTTTTTTTCTTTCAGCTTTTAACTTGCTGTCCAATAGACTACTTTTTTTTATATACTTGCAGTCTTTGCCTGCATTATCTCATTTTCTGTCTGCACCAACCCTCTCCCTGCCTGCACTCCCTGTCTGCACCCTCTCATGTTTATCTGCAGAGGCCTATTATGATATGGTTGCTGGTGTGCATTAGACAGCGCTACCATGTTAAATCTTTTCTTTCTCTGTCTGTAGTCTCGCACCCTCTGCTTGTACCATTTCATCTCTGTCTTCACTATCTCCCCCTCTGTGCTCCAATTTGCCTCTGCATGTAGCATTTGTGTCAATGTTTCCAGTATTTCTTCTCTGTAGTACCTATTTATCCTCTGAGTGTACCATGTCTGTGTCTGCTTGCACTATCTGGGTCTCTGCTTGAACCATCTCACCCTCTCTCTGCACCACCTTTTCTCTGACTGCACTATCTGTCCCTCTGCCTGCAGCCCTGCACCATCTATCCTCTGCCTGTACCAGTTTAGTCTCTGCCTGCATGATCTCATTTTCTGTCTGTACCATCCCTCTCCCTCTGCCTGCACCCTCTGCCTGCACCCTCTCATGTGCATCTGCAGAGGCTTATTATGATATGGCTGCTGGTGTGTATTAGACAGCGCTACCATGTTAAATCTTTTCCTTCTCTGCCTGTAGTCTCGCACCCTCTGCTTGTACGATTTTATCTCTGTCTTCACTATCTCCCCCTCTGTGTGCTCCAATTTGCCTCTGCATGTAGCATTTGTCTCACTGTTTCCAGCATTTCTTCTCGGTTGTACCATTTTATCCTCTGTGTGTACCATGTCTGTGTCTGCTTGCACTATCTGTGTCTCTGCTTGAACCATCTCACCCTCTCTCTGCACCATCTTTTCTCTGACTGCACCATCTGTCCCTCTGCCTGCAGCCCTGCACCATCTATCCTCTGCCAGTACCAGTTTAGTCTCTGCCTGCATTTTATCATTTTCTGTCTGTGCATCCCTCTTCCTCTGCCTGCACCCTTTGCCTGCACTCTCTCATGTACATCTGCAGAGGCCTATTATGATATGGCTGGTGGTGTGTATTAGACAGCGCTATCATGTTAAATCTTTCCTCTCTCTGCCTGTAGTCTTGCACCCTCTGCCTGTATCATTTTGACTCTGTTTGTACTTTCTCTCCCTCTGTGTGCTAAATCACCTAAATCATGAAGTGAGTCATGAATTAGGAGATGTAGTTGTAGAAAGTCCTATGCAGTATGTGTCTCAGGCCTCTTAATTCCCAAATTGTGTTTATGCTGTGCAATTTAGATAGTGGGCGTGCTGTTGAAATGCAAAAGCAACTGTCTCTGTAGCATGTAGTAATCATTTCAGTGAATTTTCATTAATACATTCTCAGTCCGACCTTGACTCTCTACACTGCTTGAACACCATTTCCTTGTCCTAAACCCTGAAACTCCATCCCTAGAAAAATATTCTAAACTCTTTCAACACTACTGCAGTGCTGTAAACTCTGAAAGAATACTCCCAGCAAGACTCCCTTTTACTGTAGTAATCATTTTACTGAATTGCAAGGGATAGTGGTATGTGTCTAAGATCACAGTGGGAGTCAGTTTTCATTTCAGAAGAATGTGGCAGAATAATTTGTTTAGTTGATGTGTTTGAAAATATGTGAATACATGTACTTATGAAGTTGATAAAGCTAGTTTTGTATTATCTATTAGTGAAAATTATATAATTTAGTGTTTATATTTTTTTTGCAAGGTCCAGCAACATTGTACTATATATAATGGATCAAAATCAGGACAACTTTCAAGTCAATTTAGAAATTTCCATCGATGTCATAGAGGACTTAAATGTACCTTTTGAGGATAACATTGATAAACAAGATAATGGAGAAGGAGATTTAAGCAGTGATTTTTTTTATCAAAGTTTGGACATTGACTTGATGGAAGCAGTAGAAGACATTGAGTTTCAAGTTGCAAATTTTGAAGTTGAGGACAATGTAACCGAAATTCCAGATGAAATCATGCTGGATGTTTTATTACAGTATGAAATGTTTGAAGTTGAATGGTGTAATTAAGCTGACCCCAGATTTGATCTTATTAGGGGTGGAGCAGGGGGGTTGCCAACCTCAATTTAGTCACTTTTTAATTGTGGCTATGGCGGTCTTGCGTTTATGTATTGCCTCTGCATGACGGGATAGAATTCCACCCACCATGAATCAATGGTTAGCTAGGCTGTTGTATATTTATAATTTAGAAATTGCAATTTATGCTAGAAAGGGGAAAAGAGGAAGAGCGCTAGGGTTAAGTATCTGGAACCCAATTATAGCGTGGAAGGCTGGGTAATAGAGGTCTAGCTATGAGAATAATGCTAAATATTATTGCCTGTTTTTTCTTTTTTCTGCTCCTGTATGTTCTTTTATCTGTGATATGCATTGTGTGTTTTTTTCTTTTTTCTTTTGTTTTAATGGTTTGCTTCTCATCTGAAGTATTTAATGGCTGTAAGTAATGTTATCCTTGTCCAATGTTCAATTATGGGATAAACCGACCTGTGAGGGTGGGTGGGGGTAAAAATGGTCCTTGAAAATCTTAAATAAAAAAAAATAAAAAATAAAAAAAATGAAATGTTTGAAGAATAAATGTATGATTTTGAATTAAAAATGATTTGAGAGCGTCTTTTTGTACTATTGTAATAATTTCTTAGTTGATGTGTTTAAAAATATGGGAATACATATTCTGATGAAGTGAATCAGGCTTTAGGATATGTGGTGCTAGAAACTGCTATGCAGTACGCCTTTCAGGCTTCTTAATTCGCAAATAGTCTCCATGCTGTGTACTGAAGATTCTGTCTGTGCTGTAGAAATGCCATTCTAACTCTCTCTGTAACATGTAGTAATCATTTCAGTGAATTGCAAGGCATAATTCTATCTGTTTTCATTCAGAATGCGAGTCAGTGTCTTTTTTTAAATATTGTGACAGAATCACTTGCTCAGTGTTTCTGTTTTAATACATGGGAATACATGTACTCATGGAGTGAGTTAGGCTTTAGGCCATCCAGTGTTTTTTACTCATAGCCCTTGCATGATACCATACACTGCCTACACACAACTGTATTGCTCTAAACTTAGAAATATCAATCTCACCACGACCCCCTACACTGCCTGAACACCACTGCACTGTTCTGATCCCTGAAACACCATTCTCAGCAAATGCCCCTATAATGTTGAAACACCACTGCACTGCCATAAACTCAGAAACAGCACTCACTACATTATTTCCTACTCTTCCCAGACACAGTTGCTGTGCCTTAAACTTACTTATGAAGTAAACCAGTGTTTATATCATTTAGTGGTTCTAATTGCTATGTAGTATGTTAGTAGTGGTCTATAACATGTTCTTTTTTCTTCAACACAGATTGTAATTATCTACAGAAAGAAAAACCAAAATGCCTACTAAGAATTCGAAAATAAAAAAAAAACAGGCTTACTTTTCCAAGAAAAGACAATTGCAAGATTTATCTAAACAACAATGTACGGAGAAAAAGAAGAATGCTCCTGGTAAGACAACAAAGGATTTTATAAGGAAATTAACCAAAAGTAAGAAAAGTGTGGATAATGTGCAAAAGAAAAAGAAATTATCTGTAACTACAAAGAAAAACCAGACCCCCCAAAAAATGTTGGAAAAGTATGTGGCGATCAAATTGCCTATAGTAATAGACGAAAAAAACAGTTTGTTCAAATTCGCAAGAGAATGTTTTATAATAGAGTAGTGTTAAATGTATTAAAAAATGTAAAGAATTGTAAAAGGAAAACAGCTTTTTATAAGAAAAAGAAAAATATTGAGAGTATTGTTGATTAGGCTTTTGAAATAAAAAAGAAGTTGTATATTTTAGTAATTAATAGAATTCGTACACTAGACAAGGCAATCAATGTTTTGAAAGCAAAAAGTAAGTGGAAAAGACTCATTTATAGAACACATTTTTGTAATGTATTTTCTGGAGAATGGAAGCATAGTTCAAATTGTGAGCCATATTTTAATGAAGAGACTTACTTTCAGACTAATGATTTGTTGCATGCAGTTGACACCAGTGGTCGAGCATATGAGGTGAAGGACGGTTGTCCGATTAAAAAAGAGAAATTTGTGCTTAGAAATGCAGAAGAGGTGTTAGCTGATGAAGTTTTAGGGAGATGTCCTAAGGCTCCAGTGTACACTTGGAATTGTAGTAGCATTTGTAGTGTACGACAGGATTCAATTGATTTGTTTCGCAATTTCTTACGTAAGTATACTAAGAAAAGTCTTAAACAAAAGATCAAGATGTTGCAAGAATTAGATCTTTGCAGACTGAGGGAAAAAACGTGTTTGCAAGGGCATTCTCTGGCTTGTCTTTCTAGAAAAGTATGCCAGAGTGTTTTTCACCATTTTAGGATGTTAGCAGTGTATCATACTGAAGTGAGGAAATTAGTGAGAAGGTTGTATTATGCAAAAAGTCCAGCACTTAAGCTTAAACAGTTAAACAGTGTTCTTTTGCATGGATCTGTATTAGATGTAAAGAACATTTGTGATGAAATTGAGGTTAGTTACTTTTGTGAAAAAGAGGGACAGTGCAGAAACTGAAACAGTAATAGAAGGAAATGTAGAAGAAAATGTACAGAATTTTAGTACAGAAAATTTTGACCAAGAAATTACAAGGTTTAAGGTCATTTCAGGTGAAAGGCCAAACTTTTCTTGTGTGTGTTGTCAACAAACTCATTATAAGAATCAGACTAGGTTAGTTGATTTATATGTAAAAAGTGAAAAGGAAAATAATAATGAGTGGAAGGATTTTGCAACTTATTTGTTGGTAGAAAATTGTTTGATTTGGGTTCTGATCAACGTATTTGTAAATATTGTTATAATAAATTAAATGATAACAAAATGCCTGCTAGAGCTGTACATAATAATCTTGAGTTGGTAAATATTCCTTCTGAACTGATGGAATTAAATACCTATGAGTCTATTCTGATTCAATGTGTGCATCCATTTCAGGCTATTGTTCGCATGGAGCCTAAGACAGGGAAATTGCCTCCTTCAGATTTACAGAGAGGATTAAAGGGAAGAGTTGTCTATTTGCCTCTAGATTTAAAGAAAAATATTGAAACAATTGGTGTAGAAAAAGTGGAAGAGGAACCTCTAGTTATTCTAGTTAATGGCGTTCCTACAAAGAGTAAGAAAATCTGGCAAGAATTAGTGGATGTTAGGAAAGTGAAAAAGGCAACGTTGTATTTGGTAAAAAACAATCAATACTACAAAAATGTATATGTAGGAGAAGAGGAAACAACTGTAGAAGAGGACAGTGATTTGTCAGCTTTGCAAATTGAAAAAGTGGATGTGTCCAGAAGTGAACACATTTATGAACATTATTGTGTTCATCCTTTGCATTCCAAAGAAGTAATGGGGAATGCTATCGAGGTATTCCAAATGAAAGAAGCAAAAGGAAGTCCCATTAGTGTATGGGAAGAAAGCTTGGAAGCTCGTTGTTTTCCTTAGTTATTTCCAACAGGTCAAGGTGGACGATATGATGACCAACCTGTGCAGATTCCTGCATCTGAATACCGGACATCAAGATTATATGCAGAAGATCCAAGGTTTCGCCAATGTATTCCATATTTGTTTCATCTTCTGTTTGAGAGTGACTTGTCTGGACTTTCGTATGCAGTGAACCATATACTAAAAAGTGCAGTACATCTGCAAAATGTTTCAGCAAGGGACTTTATGGATAAAGTCCAACAGAAAGATACTGTTTTGGAATCTCAGCTAATTAATCTCATGGCATGTCAGTGTGGTACTAACGAGTATTGGTACCGTCGTCATGGGGATTTGAAATGTATGCTAAGAAACGTAGGAACTCCTACATGGTTCCTTACTCTAAGCTGTGCTGAGTATGCTTGGGAAGATTTACTTCAATTTCTTCGAGAGGCAAATACAAACATAGAAAACATAGAATACAATACACCTGGAGAACTGTGCTCTTTGGATCCAGTTAATGTATGCAGGTATATCAATCATAGATTTGAAACTATGATGTCTTTTATCACAAACAAAAAAAATCCTTCTCTTGGAGAGGTTCTGGCTTTCTTTTGGAGAAAGGAGTATCAAGCAATAGATGCTCCTCACATACATATGCTGCTATGGATCAAAGATGCCCCCAAATTTGGAACTGATTCGGATGACACAGTGATGAGTTTTATTGAACAGTATTCTACATGTGCTGTTCCTAAAAGTACAGAACAAAAGAATTTAAAACATCAAGTCTTACGGTTCTAAACCCATCGTTGTGGAAAATACTGTTGTCGAAAGTACAAATCCAAGGAAAAGTTCTACACAAAATGTCGTTTTGGATTTCCCCGACCAGTAATATCAAAAGGAAGAGTGAACAATTTTATGTCATCTTTGCGACCTACTGTCACAAGAACATCACTGAAAAATACCTACAACTTAAGAAGAAATGAAGAGTCAAAATACATAAATGACTATAACCCAGTCATTTTGTCCATGTGGAATGCTAACATGGATATTCAATATGTTGCAGACAACTCCATTGCTGTGGCTTGATATGTAACATCTTACATTATGAAATCTGAAAAGACACAACTAAAGGAAATGTGGGAGGAAATTTCTAATGAAAAGAGCCTAAGTAAGAAATTGTACAGCTACAGTTTGAAGATGTTGTCTCATCGAGAAATTGGAGCATAAGAATGTTTAGATCGCTTATCATCTGCAAGTCTATATGCCAAATCTAGAACAATCATTTGGGTGAGTTTAGGTCTTGCAAGAACACAAAACCGAGTTTTGAAATCTGTACAAGAAATTGAGTATTTAGCAGAGAAAGAATCAAACAGTAAAGATATTTTGAAGACAAATATGTTGGATACATACTATCCAAATAGAAGTAATCATCTTGAGAACGTTTGTCTCTATGAAGTACTGCAAAGCTATTCTTTTAAGAGGAATATTACAGAAGATATCAATAAAGATGTGTATGCTGTGATTGGATCTGAAGGATGTCTGGTGAAACAAACAAAAGGACATTTGATTTATCATCTAACACTGAGTTGCGAAACTCCTGACAAAAGGGAGTTTTACTATTTAGCTCTTTTGCAACTCTTTAAGCTTAAGCCATGGCGTACAGGAGAGGAACTACTTGGAGATGTTCTCAGTTATAAGGATTCATTCAACGCAACCATAAATACTGTAGAATGTCCTGTTTTTACTAATTATCTACAAATGTTGAACGAGGAAATACAGCAAGAAGTTACAATTGCAGAAGAGATTGCTAGAGACAGTTCTCAAGACAGTCAAAGTTCTGCTTCTTTGAGTCAGGATCCACTAGGAGGGCCAATCATCCAAAATGAAGCAGCCACTGCCATGGATGAGGTGGAAAGAGCAATGGAACAAGCTCAGGAGGATGTAATAAACTTAGAAGAATTGGAAAAACAACTAAATGTTGAGCAAAAACAAATACAAGTTGAAGTGACAGAGCAGATTGAGCATGGTTTATGTCATGAGAAAAAAGAGTGCTCATGTATGTCATTTAAACCTGTCCGACTGTACGTGAGTGGAGAAGCAGGAACTGGAAAAAGTTTTCTAATTAAAGCAATTGCAACTTATCTACAGAAAAGAACTGAGTCGTCACTCTCTTGTGTTGTTACCGCTCCAACTGGGTTGGCAGCACATAACATTAAAGGGATTACTTTACATCGTTTATTGATGCTGCCAGTAGAGCACGAAAATAAATTAGAATACCACAAGCTATCTGGAGGAGCTTGTTGTAAAGTTTCCAGAGTCCTGAAAAAAATTAAACTTCTCATTATTGATGAGGTAAGCATGGTATCAAATTTAATGCTTGCTTTTGTGCATTTAAGAAGCAACAAATTCTTAAAACAGAGTATGATGTGTTATTTTGAGGCAAACACGTCATCATTTTTGGAGATCTACTACAGCTAACTCCTGTGAAAGGACAACCAGTGTTTAAAACTGTTACACATGAAGATACCAGAAAGTGCCTGGGAAGCATTGGAAATGTTAATATATGGTTATATTTCAAATATTCAGAACACATTCAAAATATGCGACAGGCAAAGGATGCTGATTATAAAAGTATTCTTCAAGATATAGGAATTGGAAAAGTGAGTGAAAATGGCAAAGAAGCTTTACAGGCACGGTTACTTTCAAATTTGTTTCCAAATGAAAATGTTGGTGCAGAGAATATATATAGAAAAATTGCAGAAAATAAATCAGTGATATGCTTGATGCCAACTCTGCAAGAATGTTCAATCTTCAATGAAAAAATGTTAAAGTTAGAAAATCAAGAAATTATAAAACTTGTTGAAAATCTTTTTGGCCTTTCTTATAAATGGCAGCATGACTGTGACAATTGTTCGTTTTCAAGTACTACTGAAATAGACACTGAAAGATTTATATATTTGACGTTACCAGACTGCAAATCAGTGTCTTTTAATAATCGAGTTAGAGAAGCAAATTAAAACATGGTCTGCACCCAATGTAACTCACAAATGTTATCAACATTATTTATACAAAGATATGGACAGTATGCAATTTTAATGCTCCAACCATGTAGATCTGATGGAACAAAATTGACAACTTTAATTAAAAATGTTGTGGCTTCTCAATTATCAATTTCAGGAAAAACGTTTGTAACTGTAGCAATTATTTTCCATGATGGTCCTTCTACAACATCAGGACATTACACAGCTTATTTAAAATGTCCAAAAGGCTGGACTCATTGTAATGATACTCAATTGACTGTTAAACAACGTTTGCCTTTTGACTTACCAAATTCTTACCTAGTGTTTTTACAACCCAAATTTTAGGGAAAATAATTGGCCTAGGAAGATTAGTGCTGTTAAAAAAGGTTAGTCTGCTGTTGAGAATTACTTTGTGAGAGAAGGTGATCAAGATGAAAAAAAACTTGTACTTGTCATAGAGGTAGTGTAAGTGTATCACATAGTGAGTGATATGAGTATTACAGGAAATGTTGATCATGAGTGAGGCAGAGGTGTTTTAGATTTGTTGTAGTTGTTGGAGATGTTGGTGACATTTTTTATTCCCTTGTAGAGGTTTCTTTTAATATTATACAGCTCCTTGCTAAGATAAAGGATGAGCAGAGTTTCATCAGCATACCACATGATGTTGAGATTCTGATAGCTTACTGGTTTTTTAGGGTTCTATGTACATGATAAATAGCATCGGGTGGAGATATAACTATTGTTAGATGATAGAAAAGACGTTGGAGCTTTTGATTCAGAAGGTCGGGAAAAGGAAGTTTAAGAGTACTATTAAGTACCTTCCAAACAAAGGACTTTCCATATACTATTTGGCATTGTGGAAAAGTATATCAATCAAAAATGAGTATTTCGGGTAAATGTTGTTAATATATATTTGTACATAACTTTACTTAGAGAGTATAAAAAAGAAGTAATAATGTTTTATTACTTTGTGATTGTTGATATTTACGTAAGAAATTGGTGTTTTGAAGAAAAACATTTAGGATATTTTTTTCTAATTTTTACATTATTTATTGAAACGTTGTATGGGTTTTTTAAACACAATCTTTTTGGTTGTGGTTTTTTTTTGCCTGCTGTCATATGATGAGTAGTATTGAAGTCACTGTTTTTTGTGAAATTGAATATATTCTAAGAACAGCAAAATAAAACATATAACATATTGTACAAATTATTTTGTATTGTGAAATATATATTTTAATTAAATTGTTTATTCTCTTCCACAGATATAATATTTATAAGGTAAGTACGACAAACAAAAACTACTTTCTCATCACTTTCTTACTTCTCTTTCTCTCTATCCTTTCTTCACTCTCTCTCTTACTCCTTTACCTTTCCTCATCTTACTCCTCTTCCCTCATTCTACTTACTCCCCTTCATTCACCTTTACACTCCTTCTCTCACCATCAGTACTCTTCCTTCACCCTCACTCATCTTGTCCAACTCCCTCTTTCCCCTGTCTGTCCCTCACTTACAACAACATATATATTGGAGAGTCTCAAACACAAACCTCGCTCGGTATACTCCAAAAAAACCAAAAATTAAAGTAAACTCAAACCAATGTATCTAACCAGGGTCATCCCTACAGTTGTCATGGAAGGATGCCCATCAGTCACCACACGGAACCGCCCTTCATCATTTGGGATTCCATCAAGACCATGCCAGAGACGGCCATTCAACTGTCACGGTCGGGGGCCCAGATGTTAAAAGGAGCTCCTCCGCCGGTCAGTAAGGTCCAACTACGGTCTTGCCACTCAGGTTTTGAGGATTGTAATATCAAAACCAGGGGGGGACTGATGTTAGCAGTGCTCAAAAAAGGTGAAAACTAAAAAATGATACTATGAAAAGTGATGGTAAAACAGGATGGAGAGGTTACTTATAACTTTATTCTGGTGTTCCCTGACCTCCTGATCTAAAAAAGTAGTCAAATGACAGTCACAGATTATAGACTGTCTGAATGTATTTCCTATCTTTCTCCTTCACTACCCTTGTCTTGCTGTATCGATCAGTCTCTTCTCACTGCCCCCTTACTCTCTTTCCTTCACATCATCCCTCAGTGACCTTCACTCGCTCCACTTCTTTCAATAACTCACTCCCTTTCGCTCACTCCCCTTTCCTCCATCCGTCTCTAAGTCTGTTCCTCTGTGTCAGTCACTATAACTGATTTACTCCCTCACAGTCCGTCACTCTCCCTCTGTTTCTCTCTTTTACTGTCTCCCTCTCTCTCCACCAGTCTTCCTTTTCTTTTCTCTCTCTTTCCATAAATCCTTCTCTCTAACTTACTTCTTTTTCCTTTCTCTTAATATGCGACTTTTTCCATCACTCCCCTCCCCTCACCCTTATATCCCTTCCCTCACTGTCACTGCCCTTCATTCAATCTGAGTCCTCTTCCTCCACTTCATGTTCTCTTCTCTCTGCATCATTCCATTTCCCCTGCACCCATTCCCTCACTCTCCCTCATACTTTTTCGCTCACTCCATCCGTCAATCCCCTTCCCTTATTCCCCGTATCTCAATCCCTTTTGGTAACTCTCATTCCTTTAGTCTCTCACTCCTTTCGCTCCATTTCTCTCTCCCTCTCTCCCTCTGTCTCACTCAGTCTAACCACTTAATTTCCTGTCAGTCACTTCCTCTCTCTCTCTTTCTCTCTCACTCTCTCCCTCTGTGTTTCTCCCTCAATTTTTTCTTGTCTTCCACAGACACTATATTTATATAAAAATATTCTATTGAGTTGTCATTATTTATAAGGTAAGTATGACTAACAGAAAATACTATTACTTCACTCTCTTACTTCTCTTTTTCTCTTTCCCATTCTTTAATCTCTCTCTTACTCACCTTCCTCTACTCATCTTAGTCTCCTTTTCTCATTCTCATTACTGCCCTTCATTCTCTTTTACAGTCTTTCTGTCACTATCAGTACTCTCTCTTCACCCTCACTCACCTTGTCCAACTCCCTCTTTCCCCTGTCTGTGTCTCACTTTTTTTCCTATCTTCTTCCATCACTACCCTTGTATTGCTGTATCGCTTAGTCTTTTCTCACTCCCCCTTACTCTCTTTCCATAACATCATCCCTCATTCACGTTCACTCACTCCACTTCTCTCACTCCCTCACTCTCTTTTGCTCAGTTCCCTTCCTTTATTCCCTCCCTCACTCTCTTTTCTTCCATCTGTGTCTAAATATCTTCCTCTGTCTCAGTCACTATAACTGATCTATTCCTTCACACTCCCTCACCCTCCTTCTGTTTGTCCCTTTCACTGTCTCCCTCTCTCTTCACTACTCTTCCTTTTATTTTATCTCTTTCTATAAAGATGCTTCTTTTTCAATCACTCCCTTTCCCTCAATCTTATATCCCTTCCCTCACTGTCACTGTCCTTCTTTCAATCTGAGTCCTCTTCCCCCACTTCATGTTCTCCTCACTAAGTATCAGTCCTATTCCCTTTCTCTTGCTTCTATTCCATCACTCACTCTCTTTCACTTACTCCATCCGACAATACCCTTCCCTTATTCCCCTTTCCTCATTCCCTTTTGCTAACTCTCATTCCTTTAGTCTCTCACTCCCTTCACTCCTTTTCTCTCTCCCTCTGTCTCACTCTGTCTAACCACTCGCTGTCACTCACTTGCTCTCCCTCTCTTCCTGCCTCACTCTTTCCCTCCCTCTCTCTCTCTCTCTCTCACCCTTCCTTTCTTTCCCTTTCTGTTTCTTTCAATTCTACTTTCTTTTGTATTGTGAATTATATATTATAACTCAATTTTTTCTTGTCTTCCACAGATACTATATTTATAATAAAAAGTACTAATAACTTGTCATTATTTATAGGGTAAGTATGACACACAAAAAATACCTTTTCATCCCTCTATTATTTCTCTATCTCTCATTCCCTTTCTTCACTCTCTCTTTTACTCACCTTCCTTTTCTTCATCTTACTCTCCTTTCCTCATTCTCCTTACTCCTCTTCATTCACCTTTACACTCCTTCTCTCACTATCAGTACTCTTCCTTCATCCTCACTCACCTTGTCCAACTTTGTCTTTTCCCTCTCTGTCCCTTACTTCTCTTTCCTATCTTCCTCCATCACTACCCTTGTCTTGCTGTATCGCTCAGTCTCTTCTCACTCTCCCCTTACTCTTTTCCCTTCATATCATCTCTCACTCTCTTTCACTCAATCCGCTTCTCTATCTCCCCCTCACTCTCTTTCCCTCACTCCATCCGTCAGTCCCTTTCCCTTACTCCTCTTTCCTCATTCACTTTTGCTAACTCCCATTCCTTTAGTCCCAGACTCCCCTTCACTCCATTTCTCTCTCCCTCTCTCCCTCTATCTCACTCAGTCTAACTGCCTTACTCCCTCTTAGTCACTTGCTCTCCCTCTCTTTCTCTCTCACTCTTTCTCTCCCTCACCTTTCCTGTTTTTCTCTTTCTGTTTCCTTCACTCCTACTTTATCCCTCAGTCCCCTTTCCTCTCTCTTAATCTCCTTCCTTCTCTCTCATTCCCTTAGCTCACCCTCATACACCTTCTCTAAGTGTCACTGCCCTTCACTCACCGCCACTACCCTTCCCCACTCCACTTTCTCCTGTCTGTATTTTTCA
This sequence comes from Lissotriton helveticus, assembly GCF_964261635.1. Lineage (NCBI taxonomy): Eukaryota > Metazoa > Chordata > Amphibia > Caudata > Salamandridae > Lissotriton > Lissotriton helveticus. The sequence goes on from NC_136059.1 coordinate 1,293,707,772, forward strand.
CCCTTTCACTTTCCTGTTCCCTTTTCCTCACTTCCCTTCGCTCTCCTTCTCTCACTCCATTCTTTACTCCCCTTCTCTCACTCCCCTTTTCTAAGTTCCTCCATTCCCTCACTCCACTTCTCTCTCCCTCACTTCCCATCTCTCACTTTCCATTAGCCCGTTCCCTCACCCTCATACCCCTTCCCTCACCGTCAGTCCACTTCTCTTACCTTCACTCCCTTCACTCTGCTCTACTTCTCCCTTTCCATCTCTTACTCCCCTTCCCTGTCTCCGTCCCCTGCTCCCATTTTCTCACTCTTCCTCCCTCACTTTCCTTTCCTTACTGCCCTTCCCTTACTCTTTCTCTCCACTTACCTCACTCCCCTACCCTTAGTCCCCTTGTTTCAGTCACTCTTTGATTCCCCTTTCCTCACTCACCATACTACCCTTTCCTCACTCATTCCATCAGTCCTTTCCTCCTTTTCACTCAGTCATTTCAGTCATTCATTTATACACTACACATTCATTCAAAAAAAGTATGACACAGTATATAAAAGATATAGGGGCCTATTACGATTGCGGATTTCCCGCATCCTCCGGGCCAGCGGAAGCCACCGCCGGCCCGGAGGATGCGGGAAAACCGCCACGGAGGCTTGAAAGACCCACCGCCAAATTAGGATGGCTGGTGGTTCTTGCAATCTGTCCTCCGCTTTTCCGCCGCGGTCGCCTTCCGACCGTGGCGGAAAAGCATTAACATGGCTGGCGGTGTCTATCAGACACCGCCAGCCATATTAGGATGGAGTAGAAAGTATGCTTTTCCACGGCGGCTTTTCCGCCGTGGAAAAGCATATGGACCTTCACTTCGGGGGCCTATTGCGGGCCCCCTGGTTGAAGGGGGGGTAGGGGGTGCACATGGGGGTACCTATGGTACCCCCCTGCATTTGCGTGAACAAAGCGGCAGGCACCGCGCGATGCCTGCTGCTTTGTGCACGCAAATGCCGTGCATGCATTTTTAACATTGCGGCGGGTGCAGCTTGAAGCTGCACCCGCCGCAATGTTAAAGATAGAGGATGTGACCGCCACCCTGGCGGTCACATCCTAATCTGCACGGAGGGACTGCCACTGCCCCTGCGGACGGTCCCTCCTACTCTATGGTGGCAGACGGACTCAGGTCCGTCCGCCATCATAATCGGCCCCATAGTTCTTCTTTGAGAAGTGAGGTTAGTTCTGAATAGAATTTTTTTTCTTTTTTGTTTTGTATTTTTTTTAGTTTTTATACAATTTTATATATATATATATTTTTATTTTTTTAAAGTACACAGGTAACAAAAAAATTGTTCAACTGGAACAAAAATAATAAATGAAAAAAATTAACTGCGGCGGCATATAAGCTGTGTGATCTTATTATCAATCAAGTCCACACTCTGCTCACCATAACTGAAAATTTCTTTGCAAACATTGCAAGAAATGTGAATTCTTGAAAAATTTGGACGGATGTCCAGCACTCTTGATGTTGGAGACTGTGCTGCCGAAGAGGTGGTGGGCACAGCAGGTGGAAGATCCCTGGCCAGGGCTCTAGTGGTCGCACGTGCATAATTATTTGGATGCATGTTCTTCACGTGCCGTAGCATTGTGTGAATACTAAAGGAGTACTTCTTCTTGCGGTCTCCCCTTGACAACACACTGCCACGTATGATACACTTTACCTTTGGAGCATTGACTTTCTTTTGCCCCTCCAGATAAGTAAAAAACTGCCAAATGAAGGAGTTCTTCACCTTTCTGGAACATGGCTCCTCTTCCACCACGACAATGTCTGAGTCAGATGAGCTCTGGGCCTGCTGTGCTGCCATTTTCAAGTAGCTGTACCAAAGCAGAGGGAGAGGGGATGGTACAGACAGAAAATGAGATAATGTAGGCAGAGACTAAACTGGTACAGGCAGAGGATAGATGGTGCAAGGCTGCAGACAGAGGGACAGATGATGCAGTCAGAGAAAAGATGATGCAGAGAGAGGGTGAGATGGTTCAATCAGAGACACAGATAGTGCAAGCAGACACAGACTTGGTACACATAGAGGATACAATGGTATAACAGAGAAGAAATGCTGGAAACAGTGAGACAAATGCTACATGCAGAGGCAAATTGGAGCACACAGAGGGGGAGATAGTGAAGACAGAGATAAAATCGTACAAGTAGAGGGTGCGAGACTACAGGCAGAGAAGGAAAAGATTTAACATGGTAGCGCTGTCTAATACGCACCAGCAACCATATCATAATAGGCCTCTGCAGATGCACATGGGACGGTGCAGGCAGAGGGTGCAGGCAGAGGGAGAGGGATGGTACAGACAGAAAATGAGATAATGCAGGCAGAGACTAAACTGGTACAGGCAGAAGATAGATGGTGCAGGGCTGCAGGCCAAGGGACAGATGGTGCAGTTAGAGAAAATATGATGTACACAGAGAGTGAGATAGTTCAAGCAGAGACACAGATAGTGCAAGCAGACCCAGACATGGTACACACAGAGGATAAAATGGTACAACACAGAAGAAATTCTGGAACCAATGAGACAAATGCTACATGCAGAGGCAAATTGGAGCACACAGAGGGGGAGATAGTGAAGACAGAGTTAAAATGGTACACGCAGAGGGTGCGAGACTACAGGTAGAGAAGGAAAAGATTTAACATGGTAGCGCTGTCTAATACACACCAGCAGCCATATCATAATAGGCCTCTGCAGATGCACATGAGAGGGTGCAGGCAGAGGGTGAGGGATGGTGCAGACAGAAAATTAGATATTGCAGGCAGAGACTAAACTGGTACAGGCAGAGGATAGAGGGAGGCTCTACCCTGCCCCCTTTTCACGTTCTCCACTTTCGTTTTTCACTCTCTTCTGAAACTACTCTATTTTTATGGAGCACACAGACGGGGAGATAGTGAAGACAGAGATAAAATCGTCCACATTTTTCAAGAGTTCACATTTCTTGCAATGTTATAGAGTTCATGTTCTCCTCTCTGTGCATTAGTCCCATTCCCTTTCCCCTGCTCCCATTCCTTCACTCCCCCTCACTCTCTTTCGCTCACTCCATCTGACAATACCCTTCCCTTATTCCCCTTTCCTCAATCCCTTTTGCTAACTCTCATTCCTTTAGTCTCTCACTCCCCTTCACTCCTTTTCTCTCTCCCTCTGTCTCACTCAGTCTAACCACTTCACTCCCTGTCACTCACTTGCTCTCCCTCTCTTTCTCTCACCCTTTCCCTCTCTCTCTCTCCCTCACTCTTCATTTCTTTCCCTTTCTGTTTCTTACACTTCCACTTTCTTTTGTATTGTGAATTATATATTATAACTCAATGTTTTCTTGTCTTCCACAGATACTATATTTATAATAAAAAGTACTAATAACTTGTCATTATTTATAGGGTAAGTATGACAAACAAATAATACCTTTCCATCACTCTATTATTTCTCTATCTCTCATTCCCTTTCTTCACTCTCTCTTTTACTCACCTTCCTTTCCTTCATCTTACTCACCTTTTCTCATTCTCCTGTCTCCTCTTCATTCACCTTGACACTCTTTCTCTCACTATCAGTACTCTTCCTTCATCCTCACTCACCTTGTCCAACTTTGTATTTTCCCTCTCTGTCCCTCACTTCTCTTTCCTATCTTCCTCCATCTATACCCTTGTCTTTCTGTACTGCTCAGTCTCTTCTCACTCTCCCCTTACTCTTTTTCCTTCATATCATCCCTCACTCTCTTTCACTCACTCCACTTCTCTCACTCCCCCTCACTCTTTCCCTCACTCCATCCATCAGTCCCTTTCCCTTACTCCTCTTTCCTCATTCACTTTTGCTAACTCCATTCCTTTAGTCCCACACTCCCCTTCACTCCATTTCTCTCTCCCTCTCTCCTTCTATCTCACTCAGTCTAACCGCCTCACTCCCTCTCAGTCACTTGCTCTCCCTTTCTTTCTCTCTCACTCTCTCTCTCTCTTTCTCTCCCTCACCCTTCCTGTCTTTCTCTTTCTGTTTCCTTCACTCCTACTTTATCCCTCAGTCCCCTTTCATCTCTCTTAATCTCCTACCTTCTCCCTCATTCCCCTTTCGTCACCCTCATACCCATTCTTTCACTGTTACTGCTTTCCACTCGCCCTCAGTACTTTTTCCTCACTCACCTTCCCTCACTCCTCTTCCTTCACTCCTCTTTCCTCACTCCCTCACTCCATCTCACTTACTCCCCTTTGTTTATCCCTTTCCCCCTCTGCACTTTATCCTATCTGTATTTCTCACCCCTTCACTTTCCTGCTCCCGTTTCCTCACTCCACCTCACTCTGCTTCTCTCACTCACCTTCCCTCACTCTTTTTCCTTTACTCCTCTTTCGTCACTCCATCACTCCTTCTCTGTTATTCCCCTACGTTCACTCCCTCCCTCACTATTTTTTCATCCATGTTGCTCTCCCTCTCTCCTTATGTCTCACTCATTCTAACTGCCTCACTTCTTCTCAGTTCCATGCTCTCTGTCTCTCTCACTCGCTCCCTCTGTCTCCCTTACCCTTGATCTCCTTAAGCTCTCTGTTTCTACCACTCCTCCTCTCTCCATCACTCACTTTCCCTCTGTGTTACATTTTTTACCTTCTCCGTCATTCCCCTTCCCTCACCTTCATACCCCCTCCCTAACTGTCAATATCCTTTACTAATAGTCACTCCCCTTCCCCCACTCCACTTCCTCCTGTCTGTATCTCACACCCCTTCTCTTTTTCGCATTCTTTCCCTCACTCTCCTTCCCTCATTGAAATCTTTACTCCCCTTCTCTCACTCCAGTGTCCTAACTCCCTCCATCCCCTCACTCCACTTCTCTCTCCCTTACTCCCTTACTCCCCATCTCTCACTTTCCCTTACCCCCCTTTTCTTATCCTCATACCCCTTCTCTCACCATCACTCCAGTTCTTTTACTTTTACTCCCTTTACCCTGCTCTACTTCTTCCTCTTCGTCTCTTACTCCCCTTTCCTGTCTCCGTCCCCAGCTCTCCTTTTCTCACTCCCCCTCCCTCACTCTCCTTTACTTACTGCCATTCCCTTACTCCTTCACTCCACTTAACTCTATTCACGGCCCTTAGTCCTCTTGTTTCAGTCACTCTTTGACTCCCCTTTCCTCACTCATCATACTCTCCTTTTCTCACTCATTCTCTCAGTCCTTTCCTCCTCTTCACTCAGTCATTTCAGTCATTCATTTATACACTACACATTCATTAAAAAAAATGATGGCACAGTATATTAGAAATATAGCTCTTCTTGGAGAAGTGAAGTTAGTTCTGAAAATAACTGGGGGTTTTTTGTTTTGTAGTTTTTTTGTACTTATTTAACAATTTTATATATTTTTTTATTTTTTTGAACAAAAAGAAAAAAGAGGTAACAAAAAATTGTTCAACTGGAACAAAAGTAATAAAACAAAAAAATTATCTCCTGGAACATGTGTGCTCCTCAATCTTCTTTTCAATTAAATTAACACTATATTCACCATAACACAGTATCTCGTAGCACATGTTGCAACGTATATGAACATTCATAAACAAAGGCCGGATATCCAAAGCTCTTGATGTTGGAGAAACTCCTGCCGAAGATGTGCTGGGCCCAGCAAGTGCAGGGTTGTCTGCAATGGCTCGAGTGGATGCCCGAGCATAGTTCACTGGATGGACATTCTTTACATGTCGTACCATGGTATGGATACTAAACGAGTAATGTTTTTTAGTATCCCCTCTAGATAAAACAGAGCCACAAATGTTACATTTGACTTTGGGGGCATTAACTTTTTTTTGTCCCTCTGGGAAAGAAAAAAATTGCCAAATAAAAGATTCTTTCTTTTTCTTCTTTGGAGGTTCCACAACAAAGGTCTCCACCTCACTGTCTGAAGAAGAACGCTGTTCTGCCATGTTGAAAATGGATTGGAGCACGATGTGTCTTCAGGTCCTTCTCTCAACAAAGTAAAAGAGATAGTGAGGGAAGTGGGTGGGGTGTTTGAAGATTCTGGAACAGAAACTACTATAAACCAATCAAAAGTGTTGTTTTCAAGTCACATGACTTTACGTGCGCACAACGTGCGCACACGCATGCGCGCACGGTGCACGCACGTGTCGCAAATGAATGACATTTTACCCGAATTTTGTAAATGATTTAAAAAATGTGAAAAGGAGGCAGAAAAGAGACTCCCTGACCCCCTAGGCCTTCTCAGGGGGTCCCTGAAGGACCCAGAGGGGCAAAAAAAACCATTAAAAAAAAAAATCGCGCGCACCCTCGAGGCTGAAGTTAGTCAAAAATAAAAGTGGAGAACGTGAAAATGGGGCAGGGTAGAGACTCCCTGACCCCCTAGACCTTCTCAGGGGGTCCCTGAAGGAACCCCAGGGGCAAAAAAACGTGTTTTTTTTTAAATCGCGAGGTGCGCGCTCGGTGCACGAACCCTTGAGGCAGAAGTCACTCAAAACCAATAGTTGAGAATGTGAAAAGGAGGCATTTTTTTTTCAATTTGCGAGGTGCGCGCACATTGAAAAAAATCACACAAAAAAGAGGTAAATAACAAATTTGAGTGCTTTTTGTTGATTGAAGATGTAGACTATACTGTTCAACTTTAACCAAATCATAAAAATTAGCTGTGCCATTGCATATTACTGGATAGAGTCAATCTATTATAATATACAAAGGCAGTTTGTGAAAAATAAATATATAAAAAATATACAAATTGATACAGAAATTAGCATGTTAAAAACTTTGGAAATTCACTGAAAAAACCATATGTTTCAGACCTAATATAGTTAGAAATTAGCATTTAAAAAAACCTTGCAAATTCACTGAAAAAACCATAGGTTTAACATACGTTATAGTTACAAATTAGCATTTAAAAAACCTTGCAAATTCACGGAAAAAACCATAGGTTTGACACAATGTTATAGTTAGAAATTAGCATTTAAAAAACCTTAGAAATTCACAGAAAAAACATAGGTTTGATACACGTTAAAGTTAGAAAGTAACATTTAAAAACCTTTGAAATTCACTGAAAAAACCATAGGTTTGACACACGTTATAGTTAGAAATTAGCATTTAAAAAACCTTAGAAATTCACTGAAAAAACCATAGGTTTTACACCAGTTGTAGTTAGCTGGACATTTTACTCATACAAAACCATTGAAATTCCCCCGTTATAGTTAGTTGTACTCACTATAACTCGCGCGCCCACAATCCACTGCTGATGATGTCACATATTGCATCATTCATGACATGGTCAGTGACATCACTGATGACATCACTGATGACATCTCAAATGACAACACTGATGACATCACTGATGACATCATCCAGTGAATGTGGTTTGCTTTGATATTTAAATATGTATTATTAATACACTACTTTGCATTGAAGAATGAGTGGATATTACCTACTGGCGGTCGCCAGTAGGTATATATAGTTAGGATTTTTTCTCTATGGGTTTTTTGAAAATTCTATGTCTAATAACTTTGGCGTTTGTGGACGGAATCGGCTGAAATTTTCAGGAAAATGGCACATTTTGTTTCTGAGCAGCCCTTGAAAATTTGGGGGGGGTTCGTCCAGTGGGGGCCGAGAAAAAAGGGGGGTCCCAAAACGTGTTTTTAACATTGAGTTTTCCATAGGGCGGTTGGCCTCACTTTTAGCCCGAACGGCTGAATGGATTTGCACGAAACTTGGCAAAATTGTAGGGACTGGTAGCCCGATGTGCCTTTTGTAGGTCTCAATATATGTGCTCCAGTGGATTTTGAGAAATTAACGTTTAAAAAAAGATATATATCTGTAACAGCGGACCGGTTAGCGCTCTGGTTCGCGGACTTTTCGCGCAACGGAGCTTTGTGAAGCGAAGCTGATTGGTTCTCCGGCGTCTGTCAACATTCCAAACAGTCCGTAGCGGCCGCCATCTTGTCTCTCGGTAGGATCGAGAGACAAGAGGAGGTCAAAACAAAGGGGGAAATAACTATAAGGGGGCATAGTAGATCCTCGCTGACCCCCTAGGTTTGATGTGGAGGTTTTAAAAGGGCCCCGCGGGGCAAAAAAAAATAATAATAATAATAATCGAACGGCTGAATGGATTTGCACGAAACTTGGCAAAATTGTAGGGACTGGTAGCCCGATGTGCCTTTGCTAGGTCTCAATATATGTGCTTCAGTGGATTTTGAGAAATTAACGTTCAAAAAAAGATATATATCTGTAACAGCGCACCGCTTCGCGTACTTTTCGCGTTACGGAGCTTTGCGAAGCGAAGCTGATTGGCTCTCCGGTGTCTGTAAACATTCCAAACAGTACGTAGCGGCCGCCATCTTGTCTCTCGGTAGGATCGAGAGACAAGAGGAGGCCAAAGCGAAGGGGCAAATGACCATAAGGGGGCATAGTAGATCCTCGCTGACCCCCTAGGTTTGATGTGGAGGTTTTAAAAGGGCCCCGCGGGGCAAAAAAAATAATAATAATAATAATCGAACGGCTGATGACCATAAGGGGGCATAGTAGATCCTCGCTGACCCCCTAGGTTTGATGTGGAGGTTTTAAAAGGGCCCCGCGGGGCAAAAAAAAATAATAATAATAATAATCGAACGGCTGAATGGATTTGCACGAAACTTGGTAAAATATTAGGGACTGGTAGCCCGATGTGCCTTTGCTATGTCTCAATATATGTGCTTCAGTGCATTTTGAGAAATTAACGTTCAAAAACAAGATATATATCTGTAACAGCGCTCCGCTTCGCGGAGATAAAATTATATGTGTATTACCTAGCTGTTGCTAACACCAGTTAGCGACGGCTAGTAGGAGATAGCGACCATCTTGGGTCCCACTTTGCATGTGAGTGATATTTATCACTAATGACATGCAAAGTGGGCATGCCAAGATGTTAGCGACTGGAAACAGTCGCTAACATCGCTATCTCCTATTATCAACTTTTGGAAATATTCGAGATAAGCGCGAATATCTCCAAAAAGTAACAGCTGCCCTGAGCAGTTCTTAGCCATGTTATCCAATGGGAGGTGGATAACATGGCTAAGAGCATTAGCTCGGTAATGCATGAATATCGCGGAGTTTTCAGCGACATTAATGCATTGCGCTCGTTTTTTATCGTATTTGCGATAAACCTTGATAATAGCAAGGTTTATCTGCGATAATTTCTGACGGTAAAAAAATCTTTGCAATGCATCGTTAGGGATAAATATCGCTTAACTTTGGTAATATGCCCCAACGTCTGTTAACGTTCGATTCGAAGGAAATCAGGAATTGTTGAAAAACATTGTATGCGCCATCTTGTCTTTTTTCAAATGCCACACTTTTGTCGTGCACGGCAGCCATTTTAGATGCCTTGACCAGATCCACTCTGTGAACGCTGTCGATCCTTAGCATGGCTCCCCACCCTCGCAAGCATCTCCCCCAGGCAGTGGTCACCCCCGCTCTCTGTTTTATGCATGGGTAATAAACCTCCCCCCATCTGCGCTGTTCTTCCCTGAGAATCACACCCTGTGCCCGCCCGACACCTCCCTTTCGCCCTATTCACTACCGCACCCTCTGACACTCCTTTTCCTCTGTGTCCGATTGTCCAGGCCGGTCCTAGGCTATCAGCTAGCCCTGCAGATGTAGTTTATGGCCACAGCTGTAAAGAATCACCCGTCTTCAAAGGAGTTATAGTAGATCAAGGCCCACACTCGATGAGATCCGTCACAGCAGAAGCGTTGCTATTATCTGAAAACCATTCTGTATTGTGATTGGGGAGGGGACCGAGCGTGAAGCGGAAGATTCCAGGGATGACTCTTTGTACATCAAAGTTTTTACAATTATGTGTCACATTAAAAATATATAGCACTCCGACAAAGTAGTAAGATTATAAAACTTTAATAATTTATAAATATATACAAGAAAACAAAAATAGTAATAACATATAAACATTTTTAGAGAAAAACAACGAAGTAGCGGTCGGCTGTGCGAATAGTCCCAACGCAGCACAACGTCCAGATTTCCGGCGTGGGGCGTCGCGGGGGGTGGGTGATCAGTAGCAAACTGTTGTGCGAATAGTTCCAAGGCAGCAGAACGCGCCGAAATCTAGATGACACAAAAGTGATGTCTAGTAAGTTGCCACCCAGCAAATAACGGCGTGGGGCGTCGCGGGGGGTGGGTCATCAGTAGCAAACTGTTGTGCGAATAGTTCCAAGGCAGCAGAACGATGGCACCAAGGTGATGTCCAGTAAGTTGCCGCACTGGTTTTGGTATCCTACAATGCTGCTCCGAATAACGGCGTGGAGCGCCCCGGGGGAGGCGGCGTGAACGGGCCTCTCCAGGTGGAGTCTCGTCTGTTGTAGTGGGGCGCCCCTTTACCGTTTCAGTTGCCATTCCGTCCGCTTTTGGTCCACTGTGTCAAAATCCGCCATTCAGCTGAGTTGCGCCCACTCTTGCGGTGCAGCGATAGGCGGCTGTCACAGGACTCTCAAAATGGCGGCAGGCTGTTTCCTTTTTGGGCCTGGTCCACTGAAATGGCCCTGGGACACCTTGGAAATCGGACGCTTGTCTGCTAGGTCTTGGACCCCATTCTCGAAAGCGTCCCCTCCGCCTTGAGAATTCATCAAAAGTTTTGGGGGCCCCGACTCCTGCAGGCTTCTGGTGGGGAGCGGCTGCCATGATTGCTCGCGGAATGACCACGACGGAGCTACGAGATGGTGGTGCTCTCATGGTGACGCCAGCTTCAGTCTGAAACATCCAGAAACAAGGTGGGGCTTTCATCGTTTGGGGGAAAAAAAAAGTTTTCATCCAATGAAAAGTGTTGTTTTTAGGTCATATGATCAAGCCTTCCATCATTAGGAAACCAAAAGTAAAATGAACCAATGAAAAGTTTTATAAACAAGTCACATGACCTGTTATGCGGCATAGGGTATAAAATGCGGAGAAAATACGTTGGCACGTGAGGCGGCGTCAGTAGCGGACCGATGTGCGAATAGGCCGAAGGCAATACAACGCGCCAAGATCCGGATGGCATCGAGGTGGTGTCATAGTTGAGAGTTCTGAGCAGCGGTTGTAACACTGTGTGAAGCTTATTTGCAGCTGCTGCAGCTTCACTACGCGCCAAGATCCGGATGGCACCGAGGTGGTGTGTAGGAAGTTGCCGCACTGGTGTGGCCATCCTACAATGCTGAAAGTCGGCGTGGGGCGCCCCGTTGGCCTGTGAGTTTGCGTCAGTAGCGGACCGATGTGTGAATAGGCCGAAGGCAGCACAACGCGCCAAGATCCGGATGGCACCGAGGTGGTGTCTAGTAAGTTGTCGCACTTCTGTGGCCATCCTACAATGTTGAAAGTCGGCGTGGGGCGCCCCGTTGGCCTGTGAGATGGTGTCAGTAGCGGACTGATGTGTGAATGGGGCCAAAGGCAGCGCAACAATATTTTCTACTATATTTCCGGTGTAGAAGAGACCACAAGGCGCTGAGATGCCAAGATCCGGATGGCACCGAGGTGGTGTCTTGCAAGTTGTGGTACTGGTGTGGCCATCCTACAATGCTGAAAGTCGGCGTGGGGCGCCCCGTTGGCCTGTGAGATGGCGTCAGTAGCGGACCGATGTGCGAATAGGCCGAAGGCAGCACAACAATATTTTCTGACTGACACCACAAGGCGCTGAGATGCCAAGATCCGGATGGCACCGAGGTGATGTCTAAGTTGCGGACTGATGTGCGAATGGGGCCAAAGGCAGCGTAACAATATTTTTTGTATGGAAGATACCACTAGGCGTTGAGATGCCAAGATTCGGATGGCACTGAGGTGATGTCTAGCAAGTTGGTGTGGTCATCCTACAATGCTGAAACTCGGCGTGGGTCACCCCATTAGCCTGTGAGATGGCGTCAGTAGCGGACCGATGTGCGAATAGGCCGAAGGCAGCACAACGCGCCAAGATCCGGATGTCACCGTGGTGGTTTCATAGTTGAGAGGCACTTCATCTGCAGTGGGGCGCCGAGATCCGGATGGCACCGAGGTGATGTCTAGCAAGTTGCTGTACTGGTGTGGTCATCCTACAATGCTGAAACTCGGCGTGGGTCGCCCCATTAGCCTGTGAGATGGCGTCAGTAGCGGACCGATGTGCGAATAGGCCGAAGGCAGCACAACGCGCCAAGATCCGGATGTCACCGTGGTGGTTTCATAGTTGAGAGGCACTTCATCTGCAGTGGGGCGCCGAGATCCGGATGGCACCGAGGTGATGTCTAGCAAGTTGCTGTACTGGTGTGGTCATCCTACAATGCTGAAACTCGGCGTGGGTCGCCCCATTAGCCTGTGAGATGGCGTCAGTAGCGGACCGATGTGCGAATAGGCCGAAGGCAGCACAACGCGCCAAGATCCGGATGTCACCGTGGTGGTTTCATAGTTGAGAGGCACTTCATCTGCAGTGGGGCGCCGAGATCCGGATGGCACCGAGGTGATGTCTAGCAAGTTGCTGTACTTGTGTGGTCATCCTACAATGCTGAAACTCGGCGTGGGTCGCCCCATTAGCCTGTGAGATAGCAGTTCTTTGGATTTGGGCCTGGCTCGTCTGCTGTAGTGGGGCGCCCCTTTACCGTTTCAGTTGCCATTCAGCTGAGTTTCGGCTGCTCTTGATGCTACAGCGACAGGCGGCTGCAACAGGACTCTCAAAATGGCGGCCTGTTCTTTGGATTTGGGCCTGGTCCACTAAAATGGCCCTGGGACACCTTAGAACTCGGACGCTCGATTTTTTTTTCCTTTCCTGTACATGCAAAAAAAGGTAAATGCCCGGTACGTTACACGCTTCATCTGCCACGATGAACTCTCTAGAGGAACCGAAAAAAAATATAGTTGTGGTAACTATACCATGCATCGTCATATGGAGAGGTGGCACCAATTAATTATAGTGCTGCATAAAAGAGAGATTTGGAGGAGAACCCCTGACCTGCTAGTACATTCATCAAAGAAGTGGCACTGAGAGCTTCAGAGGCAAGGGAAACGGTCCCAAATATTTAGAAGAACTTTGGAAAGATTAAAATGACATGTTTAGATTGTGGCAAATTTATTTCATGTGGACATCTGAGTGTTACTCTAATAAATACAGCATATGAACATCATCATAGTCGATGGTTGGTAGAGACATTTTGACTATATCCTGGACCTGCCCGTCCTCGCCCAAAATGGCGCCAGAATAAATGGGACTCGTAACTCCTTGTTGTGTACTGGTTGCAGAACCTTGAAATCACGAGATACGTATGCAGTTTTGAAGCACATGGCGGGCGGGGACGAGAATTGATTGAATATTTCGACATCCCTATTGATATTAAGTTCTGATGTGTTATTGATTACTGTACTGTTGAAAGTTCGAATTAACGTCACCCATGGTACTTGCCCGCAAATGTATATCTAGATAATTTTATTGTAACTGGCCCTGTCGTATTTTAATTATAAAATGTACGTCCACCGATTCCGTAACTGTTAGACACCTTAGTTCTTGCAACCTAATGGCCCGCCCGTTACGTTCCTCTACAGTGTAAATGTCTATTTATCATATACGATTACAGTTTGCTCCGTGGCCGGCCCACGTGGTTATAGGCTCGTATTTGTATAATGAAATTTTCACAATAAAGGTTTTTAAAAGAAAACATGGTAGTAGTATATACATTGGTAAAGTTTTTAATAATAGTCACTGTTTTAGAATCATTAAAAGGCAAGTGAAATAAAGCAGACCAATTACATGAAGGGTAAAAGGTATAATACGAAGGAACGCAGTAAAGATAAATGGTCAAGGGCTGTTGTGTTTTCTATTCCTGCAACATAAAGTGATCGATAAGAATCTCATATTCAGGCGTATCGGCGACTAAGACAGCAGGTCGACCCTCTTTTGCTCAACGGCTCCGTCATGGGACGAAGAAACGCTCTTTTTCTCGAAAAAAGAATATATTTTACTTGCAGGACAGTTGTAACATTTCCGGGAAAGTACATTAGCCTGGAACATTATAACATATATTTAAGAAAAAATAATGTTAGGAAGTAATGAAAAGCGTAATTTTTAGGTCATATGACCAAGCCTTTCATCATTACAATAAGAAAAGTAAAATGAACCAATGAAAAGTTTTATTAACAAGTCACATGACTTGTTATGCTTACGTTACGCGCTGCGCGCCCCGGATGACTTCCGGATGCGCTAACGCGGCGCGTCATATGACGCATTACGCGACAACGTAGGTACAGAATATAGTCAAAATGTCTCCACCAACCAGCGGTCGGAACACAACCCCTTTCAGCAGGCTAAATAGTTCTGTTAAATGACAACAGAAGGGACAGGCAACAAGAACCATCAGTCAAAGAGGGGAGGGCTAGTTCTTCTCTACCGGGTTACATTGGGGCGCTACCGGAACTGATCGAATTGGTAGTCTACAGTGTTTCTGGATGTTTCAGACTGAAGCTGGGGTTAGCATGAGAGCAGCACCATTTCGTAGCTCCGTCGTGGTCATTCCGCAACCAATCATGGCAGCCGTTCTTTATCGTTATTTTGGGCGGGGTGGGTGGCGGAGCAGAGCTGTTTTGCAGCCATCATTGTGTGGAGTTCAGTTCATCTCACTAGTTTTGTATTTGTCATGAGGGGTTGTTCCTAATGTTTCTATTTTAGCGAGGTCAAAAAGAGATCCCATTAGTGGCCTACTGATTTTGCTCGATTCCTTTTCTTTTTTTTTACACGATTTTTCGTTATCTGCAAAGACTAAACAGAGTATTGCGACTCTGTGTTTGTTTGTAAATAGAGAATGAACCAAAGAGAACTAATTCTAAAACAGTAAATACTTGGATAACAATGAATCAAATGGAGAGAGAAGCAGGCACGACGGATTACAATGGGGGCAAAGACCTGCGTTAACTACCTTTCACTATCTGCAAAGAGAGAGTACTCCTAATAGAAATGAGGGGGGGGGCACCATTCAAAGCAGATCAGTGTGCATAAACACGAAAATGTTTTCACTTACCACGTACTTGACATTCGACAGCTTATGATATTTGCTATTAAAAAACCATTGAAATTCACTGAAAAAACCATAGGTTATAGACCATATATAGTTAGGAATTAGCATTTACAAAACCTTGAAAATTCACTGAAAAAACCATAGGTTATAGACCATATATAGTTAGGAATTAGCATTTAAAAAACCTTATTTTACTCACACAAAACCATTGAAATTCCATATATAGTTAGTTGCACTAACTATATATCGCGCACCTGCAATCCACTGCTGATGATGTCACATATTACATCATTCATGACATGGTCAGTGACATCACTGATGACATCACTGATGACATCTCAAATGACATCACTGATGACATCACTGATGACAACATCCAGTGACTGTATGTTTCTGTAAAGTTAAAATGTGTCTTACATATTGAAGAATGAGTGGAAGTATAAGTGTCTGGACAAAGGATTTAGTAGGTGCATGACTGAATGCATGAGTGAGTGATTAAATGTGTCTCACTGAGTGCATGGGTTAGTGACTAAAGTGTCTTAATTTGTGCATCATTATGTCTGTTGTTCTGTAAACTGCTGCATGTTTTGATCAGTAGCTATATGATTAACTATATGGGTTACTGATTGATTGTCCAAGTATTTGTATGGGAGACTGAGTGTGTGTGTGGCTGGCTGGGAGGTGTGTGACTCTGTGCAGATCAATGTGTACTTGTATCAATGATTGTATAACAAGGTAAGTATGTGTTAGTATATGTTTGAAAATGTAAGGTGCTCTATGTTTAACTGTATAGACAAGAAAATGGAAGTGTCATTGATTCTTTACAGGACTGACTAGGTGTGTGAGTAACTCCATGGATGAGTGGCAGACTGTGAGTGTCTGTATAGGTGTATGAGTGCATATGATAGTGTTGTAAAGATGAGTGATTGTATGTATGAATGATAGTATGGGTGAATGAGTGAAGGTGTGTGTAGACGTAGGAATCAGTGAGTGCGTATGTAGTAACTAGTATTGGTGTGTCAATGGTTTCAAAAATTATATTCTGTATTTAACACTGGGTGAAACAGAGGTTATATTAAAATGTGAGGAGATGCATTGTATTGTCACATGAATGATATCATCAGTGATGTGGTCATTGATGTCAAATGAGATGTCATCAGTGATGTCATCAGTGATGTCATTTGAGATGTCATCAGTGATGTCATCAGTGATGTCACTGACCATGTCATGAATGATGTAATATGTGACATCATCAGCAGTGGATTGCAGGTGCGCGATATATAGTTAGTGCAACTAACTATATATGGAATTTCAATGGTTTTGTGTGAGTAAAATAAGGTTTTTTAAATGCTAATTCCTAACTATATATGGTCTATAACCTATGGTTTTTTCAGTGAATATAAATATAAATGTGTGAATGATGGATTTAGTAACAGTCTCATTGATTGTTTACTTGACTAATTTGTTGAGTCTCACTATGTATAATATGTAGTTATTTAACTGTGTTAAAGTCTTTATTGCTTTGACTTAATTGGTATATTAAAGACTATATTTCTTATTGGTTTCTTAACTGAGTATTTGTATGGGTAAATGAATGTCTATGTGGTTTGGTGGGGGGGTTTGTAATTGTCTAAAAATGTGTGAATAGTTCATTCAGTAGGTAAATGAGGTTAAGACTACATGTTATAACACTTGTTTCAGTGAGTGTATATGTTTATGGGTGTGGTGGTGATTAAATATGTCTCTCAATAGTATATCTCCATTAAATTCGCATAAAAAAGCAGTGTATGTTACAGTTATATCTAATTAAGTGAGCCTAAGACTTAGTGATTTAATGAGTCACTGTATGGAGAACTGTCATTTTATAAAACACCAAGTGTATAGATGAATAGAGGAAGTGTTGTTTGTAGAAGTGTGTAGGTGAGTAAATGTAAGTATTATGTTTGCATAAGTCAATAAGATGTCTTTATAAGTGAATACAATGTGTGCTGGTGTGTAATGTTGAAATAGGCGTATAAGTATATTTGTTAGTATTCTGTTAATTATTCACTGCATATAACACTGAATCTATAGGTAAATGATTAGATGTGCATATAGATCTATGATTCACTGAGTGGGTGTTTAGAAAATACTAGTGATGTGTCAATGGTTTGAAATAGGGCACTTTCTATTTTACAGTGAGTGAAAAATGTTATACTAGTGTGTGATGAGGTGTATTTCATTGTCACATGGATGATGTCATCAGTGATGTCATCAGTGATGTCATTTGAGATGTCATCAGTGATGTCATCAGTGATGTCACTGACCATGTCATGAATTATGTAATATGTGACATCATCAGCAGGGGATTGCGGGCGCGCGAGTTATAGTGAGTACAACTAACTATAACGGGGGAATTTCAATGGTTTTGTAAGAGTAAAATGTCCAGCTAACTATAACTGGTGTAAAACCTATGGTTTTTTCAGTGAATTTCTAAGGTTTTTTAAATGCTAATTTCTAACTATAACGTGTATCAAACCTATGGTTTTTGCAGTGAATATTTATATATATATATATATATATATATATTGGAAAAAGGATAGAACAGTGAATGGGGATCCCTCATTGACATACCTGAAGGAGAGTATATAGAGTTAAGGAAGACGCAGGAGAGACAATGTTCCAATGTGAATGACACCCCTGGGATACACCAACTAGAAGTAGGGCCTGCAATGTATGTTGTAAGGATTTTGTTCAAGAATGAAAAAGAGGAGGGGATGAAGCAGGGTCTAGTTTTTACTATATGGTGCCCCCGGCCCATTTTGTCCACTTCTGAAGCATAAGAGTCTAAATTCTCCCTGACAGCCCATAGACAGGGTTGTGTTAAAATTGTCCACACTGCATTGAGCGTCTAGGAGGCAGTAGGCCCCATGCTTCCGGGGACACTGGCCTTTCTGAACATCAAGATGTAGCAATAACAGATGTGTCTGTCATTTAGAAGAACAAAATTGGCCAAGAGTAAAAGTGGGGGCCAACTGGGACTTTCCACAGCTTTAGAAATTACGAGTTCTAACATGTTGTATTCTTCTGCTTTCTTATAAAACGCTTCCCAGAAGTGACTCAAATCTTTCTCGATAAATGTTCAATTTCATTATGATTTACGGTCAAACATCAAGTGACCTTTTGGTAAACTTTTGTAAAGTAGTGTCACTTCTGTTTTCCTAATATTTCCGAGAAGTGACCAAAGTGTTCCTCCTAATATTTCAGAGAAGTGGCCAAAGTGTATCATGTTCTGCCATCAAAGCACCTGATAATGTTGTGATTTTGTGGTCAATAGTTCCTCATTTAAAGAATGTAATGATCTGCTCTTTAGTCCATTCGACGGACTATCTCACACAAGTGATATCATGGATCATGACGTGTGTCTGTACACCCTCAGCCATCTTTTATAGCTCTTCGGCTGAGGCTATAATGCTTACTAGATTTTGAAAAGTATTTTCTCTCTTTGCATTCTTATGATTTTGAGCCTCGTTGCAATTGCATGTTTTTGCTCTCCATTTCAAAATATATATTTTGACACAGGTCTTTGCTAAAATTGTGTAACTTTATTGTCTAGCCAAGTCTATCTTAACATTCATTAATTGAAATTGTGTCTTCAAATAAATTGTAACTAGTCCTGATTCAGTTTCTGTATCTGACACGTGTATTTTCTTATATGATATAGACCACCCCTCCTCAAATTAAGGTGCCGTAAAATATCACCTTGCAATACATGTAAGTTGCATGCAGGAAGAAATGTTGCCTTGAAGTGGACAGTTTGAAAAAGTGAATAGAAGTAGATCTGAAGAAATATATGAGCATTACAGTTTCCATCCACTACATTCAAAAGAGTGTATGGTGAATGCCATTAAACTGTATCAGATGAAGCAAGCTAAAAGAACTCCAAAGAGTGTCTGGTGAAAAGTGTAGAGGCTCAGTGTTTTCCTCAACTACTTTGAACTGGAGTAGGCGGACGGTATGATGACTGACCTGTGCAAATTCTTGCAGCAGAGTACAGGCCAACGAGATTATATTCTGAGAACCTTAGATTTAATTTTCAATATGTATTCCATCTGTTGCTTGAAACAAGCATCTTGTTGCTTCTTCTTAGTACTCTTTAAGAAAAGAAAAAGTACTCTTTAAGAAAAGAAAAAGTATATAACTGTTAGAAACACCATCTTAAAAAATGACAATGTTTTTAACAAACATTTTGAAAGTACCCCACAAAATCCTCCCAGCGGTAGGGACACAGTTTTTGACTAACCCCAAATTTCAACCTGCACTCCTCTGGGGTTAATTCATACTTACTGACAAGGGCCTCCTTTATACTGGGATACTTCAACTTCTTCCACTTCTCTAGGGCCATTACCTTGTCCTTCTCATCACATGTGTATAACTTTAAAGGCACCTCTATAAACCTCCTCAGAGATCCTCTATAACTCTACAGCTACATCTTATGCCAGAAATACCCTGTCTATATCAACCTTCTCCTTAAAGTCAGTCACTAAGTCTCAGAATATATGAACTCTTGTATCTGCACTGGACACAGTAGTGATGCTCCCTCCATTTTTGCTAGATTCTTACAGCTACTTGGCCTTCAAATGCAACTCGTTGACACTCCAGCAAGCTAAACCAATTTCTCTGCCCAAGGCTCTCTTAGCCTCAGCTTTTCTCTTCTCTGCACCTAGTTTTACCAGCTACAGCCTCAGTGTCTAACCCAGCCTGTACGTCCTTGTGAACCCCATGGGCCTGGATTTGGAAGGAGATAGTATTTCCTGTACTGCATTCAATAGAGAAGTCACTCTCTGGGAATCCCCTCTCTCCACTGGAGACTTTATTCACTTGTTTCTCCTCTCTTCTCCCTCCTTCTGAAACCCACTACCCTTTGGGGCCCTGATTCTGAGGTCAACTGCAATCAGGGTTCTCCCTTGTTAAGAGTGCTGAAATAGTCCTTTTCAAACTCTTCTTGTGAGGTTGGTTGTAATCTATGGTTGTCCCTACAGGCTCTAATGGTAAACTAGGACTCAAACTTGAACATGCACATGAGTAAATGGGTGTGTGAATGGTCTTATGGGTTTGTGAGCTAGTATGGCAGTCAATGTCTGGTTATGTGATTGATGGGTACATACCTGCTTTTGTGAGAGGGTAACTGGGTCTGTTAGTAACTCCCTGACTGTGTGAGTATGTACAAATTGCATACTATTAAATTACATACTATAAGCAAACACCCACCTCTAATTTAAAGCACATTCACTTATACTAGTATAGTAAAACTAATTTACATTATAGTATACAAGCAACTTTTCAGCACCAGGGACTATTTCCTGAGATATGAAATGGCAGCTGCAACCTTTCTGTGAAGGTGCGGCCAGCCAATCAGAACTCTACTTTGGCACGTGGAGCCACGGATTCCCCAAGGATGGATCCACGAAGGGTCTGCATCCCTAGATATATAAATTTAGTTTTCCTTTAATATCTCTAAAACTACTTAATGGATTCACACCAAATCACAAAAGGCATGCTTTTTGGACCAAGCGCTAGCTTTCTGCCAACTTTGGCGTAATTCTGTTCAGTGGTTTGGGCTGTAGTTGTGTTTAAAACCCTTACGGGAAATTGCATGGTTAAATATGTTTTGGGAGCCCCTTTTTCTCAGCTTCGCTTGACGAATCACCCTGAAACTTTCAATACAGCAGCTAAAGTGATTACAAACTAGTTTGGAACATTTCGCGAGGAATCGCCAAACAATGCCAAAGTTATTGGCAAAATAAAAAACACTTTTCCTATAGCTTCTAGGTCTTACCTATAACTACCTACTGATTATCACCAGTAGGTAATACATATATAATTCATTTAGTGATGTCACAGACCATGTCATGAGTGATGTAATGTATGAGGTCATAAGCAGTACATTGCAGGGGCGTAATTTATAGTTAGCTTAAGTAACTGTAACTGCTGGATTTCTATGATTTTGCGCGAGTGAAATCTGAGTCTAACTATAACATCCCTGTAACCTATGGATTTTTGGGTGAATATCTAAGGTTTTTTTACATACTATTTCCTAACTATAACATCACAGTAACCTTTGTTTTTTTCAGATAATTACTTGCTTTTTTGACTTTATTACATAACTATATTGTCCCTGTAACCTATGTTTTTTTCAGCAAATTCTTAAGGTTTGATTTAAATTATATTACCTAATGATAACATCCCTGTAACCTTTGCTTTTTAGGTGAGTATATATGTGTATGTATCAAGAGGGAGAGCATGAGAGGTGTAAACACCTAGGTATATATGATAAGTATAATGTTACTTTAGCCTTTGATTTTTATACAGTAAATTTGTGAGTTTTTCCTGATTATAAAGTTACTTTAACCTTGATTTTTTCATGTAAAGTGATATTGTAGTACCACATATAACACCAACCCCACACCACGTACAGTCTTTGGCCGTGTGTGGAATGTGATTGGCTGAAGCAGGTAAGGAACCGCATCCACCCTGTCGCTGACAGCCAACCTCACACCGCATATGACCTTCTGGCATGCCGAGCATGTGGTTGGTCTTGCACATCCTGGCAACACTCACAACACCAAAACAGATAAAATGGACCCATTGGCTTTCTCATGAAAAATCAATATATATAAATCGGATCAATCATCTTTCTCCAAAAATCAAGAGCATTTCTAAACAAATGCATATTGCAGTATTTCACACAATTGAATGCTTGACATTAGTGATTATTATGAAAAAATATGCTTAATAAAGTTTTAATTAAAACAATTAACATGTCTCTGAGCCTTTTTTTACATAGTTTTTATTATTTTATTTTGTGGCCTAAAAATATGTTAAAAGAATAACTCTGAGACATGTTGTTTCTATTTTTAAATGAACATGTCTCTGAATCTTTCTTTTTGTCATATTTCTTTTTATTGCATTTTTCCATCAACAATTTTTGGGTACATTCAAAACATAAGCACCCTCATTTTGCCATACAATATTATTTCCGGAAACAGTTTCAGGCTCAGTGTCAATGGTTCCATTTGCTTATTAATCCCTATTATATCCCTTAACAAACCCTACCCCCTCCATGCCCCTCCCCATCCCTCTCTTCTCCCAACAGGTAATAAACCAAGAAATAAACAGGAATAAAACTAGAAACTCAATCGAGGTATCAAGAGTTTAGCAGTGTTACCAACATTTATCCGGATAACAGGGGGTGTATTGAGGCCAAAGGAGTTGATTGGATGTTTCAGGTGTTCCATGAGGGGCTATTCAAAATTGGAAGAGGTGTAGCGCTCGTGTTCTTGATGGGCATGTTATTAGCGCTAGGCCTTTTGAGAGTTAACTAGTCAAGGATCCCCATGTGTATTCATGGCTTTTAAAAACGTCCCTGAAACAGTTGTTCATCCTTTCCATAGTGATCGCTTGACCCAGTGTTTGGTCCCAAAAAGCGATATCACAGGGTTGCTGTGAGGGTATTGTACGTAGTAAGAGATCATACAGAATGGTAATAATGTCTTTAGTGCCTTTGACCCTCTTTGCAAAGCTCTCTAGTGGGGTGAGTTCTCTTGTTATGGAGTCTCTAGTGACTGGTTGTAGTGCCCAATGCTGTAGTTGTTGATAGTAATAGAATACCCCCCTTGAGGTTAAAAATCTCACTGGCAGTGTTCAAAGGTGAGTATGTCTGTATTGGGGAAGAGGCGTTATAAAATCAGACAGCCTTCCTCCTTCCATGCATCAACTGTCCCAGTTGTATTACTGGGGGGAGTGCTGGGTTTTAATGAATCGGGGTGAAGGGGGAGGGAAAGGTCATCCATGCTGTCTCCTGGAGGACCAAGTCTCATACCTTTAGGACAGTTCTAGATGGTGTGCTAAGGTAGGCATTGGTAGGGCAATCAGCTTTTGGTTTCCATAGTTGATCCAAGATGACCCTTTCAGCGAATGTCCTGTCCATATGTTGCCAGTGTTTATCTGACTCCCTCTGGGACCACTCTATGATGACCCTGAGTTGTGGCACCTTATAGTACAGATTTAAGTCTGGAAGGCCCAGCCCTCGCTCCGATCTGGGAGTAGCTTAAAGGCGAGGCAAGCCTGTTTAGTTTTCCAAATAATTGCATTGAGAGTAGTCTTGAGTGCCTTCAGATATCTAATCTCAAGTTCAATGGGTATGCTTTGGAACAGGTGAAAGAACCTAGGTAGCACTACCATTTTGATTGCATGAATCATGCCTTGCCATGATGGATATAGGTAAGCCCATCTCTTTAGGTCGGTCTTCAAATTATTCTGTAGAGGCGAATAATTAGCCTGAAATAAATGTGAGAGCTTAGGTGTTAATTTGATGCCTAGATATGTAAGGCATGTATTTGCCCATTGAAAGGGTGTTGTGTGGATGAGAGTCTCCATCTCTCCCTTAGGAAGAGGTATGTTGAGGAGGAAGAACTATGATGTATTTATACAAAATCCCACCACCCCTTCAAATAATCTCAGTTCATTTTGTAAGGTGTTCAGTGAGTTTTGAGGGTCTGTCAGGGGAAGCAATATGTCATTGGCAAATTGGGACATTTGTGGTTCTTACGCCCCAAAAGTGATCCCTTTGACTGACTGATTGGCTCCTATAATTGCTGCTAGGGGTTCAACGCTCAAGGCAAACAGGAGGGCTGAGAGTGGGCATCCCTGTCTGGTACCTCTTTCCAGTTGAAAAGTTTCCACACTTACACCACTTACCCAGACTCTCGAGCTAGGCAAAGCATAGTTTGCTTGGATCATAATGATAAACGTCTCACAAAAACCAAATCACCTGAGGGTAGAAAAGAGAAAAGCCTAATCTTCCAGTGTCAAATGCTTTCTCAGGGTCCAGACTGAGCATGACTGTTTTGATTCCCTTTTCATTTGCTTTCTCTGTGAGATGGAGGACTCTTCTTACACTGTCATGGGTCTGCATCCCCTTATGAACACCGATTGGTCTGAGTGAATTAACTCAGGCATTAAGTCTTCCAGTCGTGAGTCCAGAATCTTCAAGTAGAGCTTGGCATCAAGGTTCAGAAGCGCTATGGGGTGATATGAGCTACACTGGGTTTGGAATTTTCCATCATTGTGAATTACTGTGGTAACCGCTCTAATCATAGATGTTGTGACTTTCCCCACTTTAGTGATATTGTTTTACAGAGCGGTCAGGTGCATTATCAGTTCTGCACTGACTGAATGTTTTATAAAAGTGCACCGTCAGCCCATCTGGGCCAGGGAAATTAAAAGGTTTTAGGGAACCTATGACTTATCTTACCTCTTCCTCGCTTATGAATTCTTTTAACCTCTCCTTCTGTTCGGGTGTTACTTTTGGCACATCTGTTTTGTTGAGATATTCTGATTGGGAACCAGGGTCTGTGGGTTCAGCTGTATATAATAACTTGTAAAATTGCCCAATGATGCCCGCCTTTCAGTGATCTGACTTCTCTAATTCGCCCTTGGAGTTGTGTATATTGCTGATGTATTCTCTTTCTTATTTTATTCTGAGCTGGTGTGCCAAATCTGCTCTCACCGTGTTGCCCTGCGTGTATGATATTTGTTTTAGTCTTAGAAGCGTCAGCTTGATCCCGTTTGAATATATTGCATTTAGTTTTCCATTAGCCGTTGTGACTTTGCACTGAAGGCTTAGGAGTGGGGGCTATCTTGTGTGCCTGTTCAAGAGTGTGAAGTTCTGTCTCCAGTGTTAGGCGTTTAGTGGTCGGCTATCTAATTAATGCCGCCTTTGACCCAATACACTGACCCCTCAAAACTGTTTAAAGGCAGCCCAATTGTAAGAGGGAGATGTATCTTGAGGGTCATTCAATTGAAAATATTCTTTTATGGTTTTACCCAGGTTGTCTCTCACCAGTCCGTTGTGCAGTAGCACCTGGGAAAATAACCTGCATGTATATTTCGGGGTTGGGTCCCTCCACTCGAGACAAGTAACCACTGGGGCGTGGTCAGAAATGATAATAGGGTGAATGTCTGCCTATGTACTTTGCATGCTAGTGTACAAAGATTAACTCTAACCTTGAGTATGAGCGATGTATGTGGGAGAAAAATATGTAGTCCCTATCTGTCGGGTGCGTCTCTCTCCAAATATTAATTAAACCTAGGTCCCCTGTTGCATGTTTCACTGCTTTCGAAAAGCTCCCTGTTTGGGATCTTTGGGGGTGTGTGATGTCTGACCCTGAGTGCCACGTTAGATTAAAATCCCCCATGAGGATTATCTCCCCTTCCACAAAGCCTCCCAGAAGTGTCAATGTCTTCGTTATAAAGGCCAGCTGGTTAGAAGTCGGGCATAGATCGCTGCCACTGTGCACAGTTTTCCCCTTATGTATCCTTTTACCTTGACCACTCTCTCCTCTTTGTCTGTCTTATAACCTTCAGGTTGGAATTTCGATGATGTGTGGAACAGCAATGCAACACCCTTATGCTTGGTGGGACTGGAAGATTGATATATAAGGGGACAGTTTTTATGTCTATGGTCCTGCAACCTCTTTTGGTGCATTTCTTGCAGAGCGACTATATCATATTGATCATCTAGCAGGTATTTCCAAACTCTGTGATGTTTAGCCGGAGTGTTCAGACTTTTCACATTCCATGTTAGGGCCTGGACTACCATTTCTCCGGTTGGGGCTGACCCCCTCCTATTCTATGCCAGTGGCCATTTGTTGTTATGTTCCCCCTGTCCCCCAATTGCTCCTCCCTCTTGCCCCCTAATACTTCTCCTCCCTTCTTTTCATAAGTCCATTGTTTTCAGTGCCTTTCTGCCATTGAGTACCTAAAAAAACAAAAATGACCCCAAACTCAACCAGATCAAACTTTCAGGAACAACCAGTCCCTCTGTTTACATTAGAAGAGTGTTTGTTGCGGTTGTATGGGGAGAATCCGTCCATTACCACCTCGTTAGTCTTCCTCGCCACATGACTTAGCTCCACACCAGAACCAAAGCAAAAAAAGAGTCTACCTCCCATGCCTCCCATCCCTTCCCAATATGGCCAACCCATCACACCCATGACCTCTATAAGAGGCGGGCCGGCCCAACCCATCAGCCTGTTTTTTTAGTTCTGCGCTTCATTCCTCTCCAGATGCGTCTTCAGGTAAGGGGTTCCTGCTGTAGCGGGAGCATGGGACCTTGGTTGGTGGTCCTGCGCTAGCGGACTATGGGTCTTTTTGGACCTCCCCCCTTCCTTCCCCCGGTCCCTTTTTAGGGCCCGGTTAGGCCCTGCTTTAGCGGGCCATGGGTCAAATGGGGGGGTGGGCGGGGTCTCGGGCTCTGGTTTATGTGCCTTTTTTCTGCCCATCACCTTGCACAGTGTCAGAGTTATTGCTCTGTCTCACGCCCGTTCCTTCGCTCACAGTAGTGTTGGGGTCCTCCCGGGTTGCTGTGGCCTATTGTGTCCATACTTCTGGGATCTGTGACCTATGATGGCGCGGGTACACCTGTACTGTATCCCAAGGGAGGACTGGCACCTAGGTTTTGCCAGGTTGAAGAACCTGACCTTATGGGCCAAGCGGCGCAGGGCACGCCTAATATCTCCGGGTTCACCTGCCTTGACAGACAGAGACACGAGACACTCTGTTAGGCGTAGAATAACAGGTTTATTAGCTGCAGCTAAGCACAGTTGTCTAAGAAGTACCAAACGGGTATATTCTCAAGAGACTGCCACTTCATTCCGTGGCGTACAGTCTATTATACAGAACAAGTTTACAATGACAACTCCCAAAACACACAAAACTGACAAATAGGAATAGTTCGAAAACAAGCTATCGAATGTCTAAAACACACCCTTCTTTCAGACCCCATGTGCTCTCCTCCCCTCAAGTTAATCAACACTAGTGCCCGTAATTCAATTTGCAGGTGGTAAAACATGTGTAGAATGCTTCAAGGGATAGGCTATGTAACAAGAGAACACACGAAGAGAATAGTGAAGGCCAGTTAAACAAGATAAGGTTAAAGAAGAATGGTGGGACCCAAACAGTGGAGTAAGACATGGATTACTCAGTCTAGCCCTGGCTTTACGAACTCGGCCAGACCCTGACATCGGTTTTGTAAACATGGACAAGAGTTGCTCTTTAATCAGGAAAGCTGAAAAGGCAAAAACACCATGTTTACCCCGTTAGTCGTGCTGCCTGAGTGAGGCAACACAAAATGGCGGCTAAGCACAAAATGGTGGCTGAATACGAAGCGGAGTCGAAAACTACGTAACCTCAGACCCTCCTTTTGCCATACTCAGGCAAAGCACAAAAGGACTCATGTTAGTCTGAGTCGATATCGATGGTCATGAGGTCATTGAGTTGTTGCTGCAACATCATTCTAATATTCTCTGTTTTCTGTGCTACTGGCTTAGAAACACAGACAGTGGCACAAAGTCCACAAATAGCTGGTAAGGTAAGGTAAGCAGAGACAGCAAGAAAAGATGATTGCTAGATTCATTCCAAGGAAAGTTAGCACTTTCCATCCCCAAGTGGACAGTAGTCCCCAAAACCATCCCATCACAGACCAATCTCCAGTGTCCTGATGAATGGACTCAGAGATGACATGTAGCTTAGAGATGGCTTGATATACTGTAGGGGCATTATCTGGAATGTAAACGCAGCAACTAGACCCAATCAGTTTACAGACTCCTCTATCTGCAAGGACAATGTCTAGAACCATCTGGTTCTGTAAAGTCATAAGACGATCCGCCTGAAGTTCAGCTGTCAAATTGTTCAGTGCTCCAGAAGTTACATTTATTGTAGCATCGACCACACGAACTTAGTGTCTGATGTTTCTACTATTGACCATTGGACCCCAAAAGGGAAGAAACCCTTTCAGAAAACCTCCTCCCTCTTGTCCAGCTGTGTCTTCGGAACCTACAATTCCTCTACCAAATCTCTTTCTATGGTGATCAGCAGGAGCAGTATATGTAGGGGGAAGGAGAAAAGCTATATAACATGTTCCCGAGAAGTATGTGGGAAGCCATATATAAGCTCTATCATGACAAATGAAATATGTACCTTGAGATGGCACTAACGTTGTAGAAATCGGGGGTGTATAAACGTACGTATGGGAACAATTACTCTTCTCTTGCTTAATTTTGGTATTCTGGCCATTTATTTATAAACACAAATGACCTCTTTGGGGAAGAACCCAAATCGGTGCAAATTTCTTCTGTTTAACCTTATCAGAAAGGCTAGTAGCATACCGAGTCACATTCCATCAATCATATGCTCTTTTCTCATCTTTGGGAATTTTATTAATATCAGCAATCTTTGTCATAGTTACTATTCCCTTGATCAAAGGACTGTGACTGAAATCCACTCCACCATTATAGGACCCACCAGGTGGATATCGATGTGGATTCTGGTATGCATTAGAAAACATAGCCAGATAAGCCCAAGCAGAACCTTCATATGAAAATGGAAGGACTAAATACGGCATCCCTCTCTCTGTATTATGCGGTATGAGCCCACAAACCCAACAATCAGTAGTATTTACTATTAATTGATGCTGGTGTAACAATTGAATGAACGAATTGTTAAGATATTCCATTCTTCTCATTTGCTCGTGGTGTGGGAGTGAATAAAATTTATGCGGAGAAATAGTAGTAGAGGAAATGAAAGAGACAGAAGTAGGAACAGGTGTTATTTGTATAATATGTATAAGCCATCCTATGCATGCTAATAAACTGCATAAACATACTAAGACACATACTGCTACGCCACAATGACTGAATAATAATTTCTTAGAATGATTTATTTTCATTATTTTAATATTATCCCCTTTTCCTGCATTATCCATTACTCTAAAGGCGTTACTCATGATAATCTTCCTTAATCACTTGGCTGTGATTGTTAGCCGTCCTATGACACTGCAAGTCCTGTTGACCTAGTCACTTTTCAGGTCACAGCTCAAGACTCTTACCGTGACCCTGCAACTTGATGGATAAAGAAAAAGGAACGTTTCTCTTTTAATACAAACAGAATTATAAAACACAAAATTAACTGTCCTTAGGCAACCTTCTTCTTAGATTGTATCGTGTTTTGCCAGGTGCCGTTTGGTCCTTAAACAAAGTCTCTGGATCTGTTGTATTTAGTCTCAAAGGTGAAGGTACAGTTTCCTGTAAGACATTGTCGTCTTCTTTCTCTGAGCTAGTCCAATCCAGGCGTGCACTGCTGAATGGTATAAATCTGGGTAGTTTTTCACATTCGTTATCACCAACACCTTCTCGGACTTACTGGTCAAAAGGTAAAGGCAATGGTACCTTTTTGCAATGCACGCATCCAGTTCTTCTTTCCCACTACCTTCACAGCTGTACGAGTAGTCAGTAAAACTTGTCTCGGCGGCCCCCAACGAGGTTCCAAATTCTTCTTCCTCTGAAAGTTTTTAAGACAAACCCAGTCTCCAGGTTGAATGGAGTGTCCTGGATCTGAGGGGGCCTCCGGCAAAACGTTTTGGACCTGTTGACGAATAACACATAATTTAGTGGTGAGGTCATGCAAATAGTCAACCAACAATGGATACGGAATATATGAATATTTCTTGGGTCTGGGGACTCCCCAAACATTAGCTGGGCGTCCAAAAACAATCTCGTATGGGCTAAGCCCCAAACGAGAATGAACAGTCGTTCTTTTTGAGAGAAGTGCCAAAGGCAAGGCATCAGGCCAAGAAAGGCCTGTGCTAGCCTGAATCTTTGCTAACTTAAGTTTAAGAGTGCCATTATAGCACTCCACCAGACCCGCTGACTGAGGATGGTTTGCCGCATTAAATTTCTGTCTAATACCAAGGCCCACACACACCTTCTGCATAATTTGGCCTACGAATTCACTCCCATTTTCACTCCAGACAATGCGCGGCAAACCAAACCTTGGGAAAAATTCCTTCAGAAGGACCTTAGCAGTGGACAAGGCAGTGTTGTCCATTAGGGGGTAGGCCTCTATCCATCGGGAAAAGGCACAAACCACCACTAGGACATACTTAAGTTTGTTAAAACTTTCCATATGGATATAGTCTATTTGCAGTACCTCAAATAGATACGTAGGGGGAGCAAAGTGACCTGCTGGAGTTGGAGTTCCCTTTCCGGGATTGTGCATCAAACAAACAATGCAATGTTTCACCACATTTTCTGCACATTTAGGAATACCTTCATTTTGCCATACTGGAGCTAGAAGTTTACATATACCCCTTGCATAAATATGGGCTGGTCCATGAGCCATAGTAACTACAGGTAGTACATACGCATCTGGTAACAACCATCGCTGATGCTCTGACAATTCCGTCCAACATCCCATCGTGTCCAACATTCCCGTACTCTCTTTCCACTTACTCAATTCTTTCTCAGTGGCCTCCTTCTGAATCGCTTTCACGCTTTCTACTGTGTCTTCACACATACCATCTCCTGCGACCCACCTTGCAGGGCCTGCAACATACATATGACTTTCAAAGTTCTTCGCCGTCTCCCTCGCTATTTCATCCGCAAATGCATTTCCTTGACCCACGTCATCAGTAATCTTTTTATGCGCACTACACTTCACAATCGCTATTTGAGTAGGCAAAGCAAGTGATTCGAGAAGGTCAGTCACCAACTGACCATGCTGTATTTTAGTTTTGTGGGAGGTAAAGAATCCTCTTTCCCTCCACAAACGACCAAAACTATGGGCAACGCCAAACGCATATTGACTGTCTGTAAAAACAGTCACGCTTTTCCCTTTCGCCAACACACATGCTCTCGTCAATGCAATAAATTCTGCAGCTTGCGCTGAGTTCTGTGAAATGCGTGCACTTTCTACCACTGTGTGCAAAGTTGTAACAGCATAAGCAGCCGTCGTCTTGCCATTAGGAAGCTTGAAACAAGACCCATCTACCCACAGGATCCCATCCGAATTCATAAGCGGTGTATCTTTCAAATCAATTTGCCCTTTTGTTTCCTCTTCTGTACAAAGAAAACAATCATGCTGATCTTGTACATTTTTCTCATCCAAAACAGGCAACAATGTTGCTGGATTCAAAACATTACATCTTTTGATATGTATATGACTAGCTAAAAGTGACTCATATCCAGACAGACGGGCGCTTGTTAAGTGCTGAGTTTTTGTCCTGTAAAGAAGAGTATCTACTGCATGAGGCACCATAACATTAAGAGTGTGATCCAACACCAATCCAGCAGATCGACGAATAGAGATCGCCGCTGCTGCTGTTGCTCTGAGGCAACTGGGTAATGCCTTAGCTACCGGATCTAATGTAGCCGAAAAATAGGCACATGGCCTTTGTTTATCTCCGAATTGTTGTGTCAAGAATGATAATGCACAACCTTCCCTTTCATGAACATAGAGTGTAAAATGTTTACTGTAAATTGGAGTACCCAACACAGGAGCAGAAAACAAAGCAGTACGTAAATCAGAGAAACTCTTTTGACATTCATCAGTCCAAGGAAGAGGCTGAGGTGTATCTTTAAGAGTGAGTGCCAACAGAGGTTTAGCAAGTAGAGAAAAATTCGGAATCCATTGTCTACAATAAGAGGTAATGCCTAGGAAAGCACGCACCTCTCTTTGTGTGGATGGTACAGGCATCCGTGCAATTGCATGAATATGTTCTGGGGTCAATCGCCTTCCCTCCTTCGACAAGAGATGACTTAAATAGGTAACCTCTTGGCAACAATATTGCAACTTAGAAGGTGATACTTTATGGTGTAGATCAGACAAATGTTGCAAAAGCGACACAGTCACAGTTTTACAGACATCTTCTGAATCAGCAGCTACTAACAAATCATCTACGTATTGGATAAGAATAGCACCCGAGGGCAAAGAGAAGGTGTCGAGCTGGGATTTCAAAGCTTGACTATATATTGAAGGACTTTCACAATAGCCTTGGGGTGCGCGTTAAAATCGGAAACTTCGGCCTCCGAGAGAAAAGCCAAAGAGATCCCTACTATCCTCAGCAATAGGAATGCTAAAGAAATCATTTTTTAGATCAATAACCGAAAACCAAGCTGCTGAAGCAGGAATCATAGTGAGCAAAGCAGTGATGTCAGGCACAACAGGAAACTGAGGGACAAAAATGTTGTTGACCTCTCGAAGATCGATCACAAAACGGTACACAGGTGGCTAAGAAGGATCAGTACGCTTAAGAATAGGCAAAACAGAACTATTGCAACATTTCCTCTTGTCTCTTCGACCACACCTTTCTGAACCAAATCATGAACAATAGCCAACAAAGCTCTCTCACCATCGTTAGATATTTTGTATTGGGGAACATGTGGCAAATTAACGTCAGGCTTGACAGTAATCACATAAGGTGGAATCTGCAATAAACCAACATCATTCGGACCTGTAGCCCAAAGCGTAACAGGAAGTGAACGCAGTTCAAGTGGCAGCTGTTCTTTAGATACATACATCAGAGAAGTCAATTTATCACCCAATGTGGCATGCAAGCGTTTCAATAAATCCAAACCCAATAAATTCTCTCCACAACCCGTCGTTAAAAGAAGTGGAGCTTCCAAATCATACGGACCAATAGAAATGGGCAAAGGACAGGAAACCGGGTTAGTAACTGAGGCGCCAGAGAATCCCACGGAAACATTTGTTAAGCCAGACAAAGGTGCCCCAGGGAGTTTGGAATGCATTATAGAACTTCGCATTGCACCAGTATCCGAGAGAAATGGTTCTGTAGCACCCAATGCTACAACATTAACATAAGGTCTATCCTGATCCACTGGAACTGATACGACTCCCTTACTTTGTCTTTGGCTGTCCTAGCTAGTATGAAAATCAGCGTTCTCACTATCGAAACAAGGATGTATGACGTTACAACGCATACTTTTACTCCGCGTACCATTACAACGCGGTATTTACAACGAATACCGTTACAACGCATAGCGCTTTGGGGTGCTGGATAGTGGTAAGTATAATTTACTATTCTAACTCCAGTCCCCGTGGACCCTAGGGAAGGTGTTGGATAGTAAATTAAACTTACCTCTTATCCTAGAGCGCCCCCCAGCGCAATGCGTTGTAATGCCATGCGTTGTAATGCCCGCGTTGTAATGGTAGTGCGGAGTAAAAGTTGCGTCGTAACGGGTGTATACCTCGAAACAATAGTCATCGTTGTAATATTGTGCAGACTGAGAATTCTGCTGATCAAAATAATTTGTAGAGTCCTGAGGGGGAGAGGAACGTCGGTCCTGAGACGACGCACCACGTCCTCTACCCCTGGACACAGTCCGAGAATCACCACGGCCCCGTGGTGCTAATGATCCACCATAGCGCTGCAATAAAATCGGACAAGCATTCTTAAAATGACCTTCCTCTTTGCAATAGGCGCATTGATTAGGACCCAACGGAAATCGTGGAGCTGAAGATACCGTTTCTGTAACAACTTCTGGAACTGTGGGGGCTGTTGAAATTGGGGTTGAGCAGAACGAGGGGGATAAGCCTGTTGCAGAAGAACCTTTGTTTTTAATTCTTTAGTCTTTTTCTCCACTTTTTCCTTATCTTCCTTATCCCTTTTCTCATAATACTGAGCAGTAGCTAATATCTGGGCAGTTGAAGAAACGGCCAATGAACTCACTGATTGTTTCAATTTATGAGATAATTCTGGAAGTAAATTAAAGACAAATGTATCTACGAACAATCGCTGTCCACCTTCAGTACTCATATCTTGACCACTATGGTCGATGAAAGTCTCTTCAAAACGAGTAAAGAAATTGGAGACACTTTTATCAGTCTTTTGTTTGCACGCCGCTAACTTATCCCAGTTAACGCGTACAGCAGGCATCATCGTTTTCATAAGATCTATTATTCTACCAGGTAATTCCATAATTAAATCATCAGTTTTGGCACCACCTATTTGTCCTGCATCTACAGCTGTAATAGCAGCCCAATTACCACCTAAAGCTTGATCATGGTCTTGTTTACGAATCCTAGTCCAGATCGCTTGTGGGACTACATTTCCCATAAGTAAATCAATATCTGCCAAATTCATAATACATGCATCAACAGTCTGGGACAACTCTTTATAATACCCAGCAGGATTCTTACGAGGGTGTCAACACTTCTGATCTTTTCCAAGGATCATGTACCCATATACGCTGAAAATGAGGAAGGACAGGCGGACCAGCGTTTGGATCTCCATCTATCCATATCGGAGGAACTTCTCGCATCGGATATTGTGCCATTTTACGATGAACTGCAGGGTCAGGCTCAAGAGAATTTTGAGAGAAAAAGGAAGATCGGAGAGTAACAAGCTTATGAATAGCGCGTTCCACAGCAGGACCCACAATAAGTCCCTTATCAAATTGATCCTGCACTTCGAATAGATCCTGAGGAGGTGAATCCAGATCCACATCTCTCCATTCTTTAATAAGGGTATTGCACATAGTATTGAAAACATACCTCTGTGTAGGCGCATTCCATTGAAGAAAAGTATCTAAAATATCGCGCACACTATACTGTGGACCACTCATGATCCAATTACGAGCGAGAGAATCTAACTTAGTCCGTTCTTCCAAATCTGGAATCTGACTATGCGATTGTCTTCGAGCGCACGCCGGAGAAAAGTAAAGAGGCTCAAGAAAAGGCGACAGAAGACCCGAAACAGTTTCGACTAAACATTGTCGAGCTTTAGGGGAATCCGACACTAAAACAGAAGATAATGTATTCTGTAAAACAGGAGAAGAATCTGTAGCGAAAGAAACGACAGGTAAAGGAGACTGAGGCACAGAAAATTGGGGTACAGAAGTCGCTGGCAAAGGGGGCGGAGATAGGATCACGGGAATTGGAAATTGTGCAGGGACCAGAACAGCCGGAGTAGCAGCAGGTTGTAATGGGGGTGCATTAGCACCTAACACATAAGGTGGAGGTAACGTCAATAGATGGGACATAAAAGAATCTTCGTCAGGATTCTTACTCTTTGACGTAGGAGGTAACACAGGATAACATCTATCTATTGCCATACGATGCTGCCTTTCCGACACTTCAACCACCTGAGCAGCCTCATCATTTTTAAACTGTTGGGCAGCTTGTAAAATCGTCATACTCTGTTCTTTCTTATCTTTCTTCATTTGCTTAATTTCTTTCTGTTTGGCTTCCTTACCCCAGAGGCGGAAAGAGTCAAACATTGCCGGCCGGGCTTTTCTCTTAAATAGAATCGCTTCCAAATTATCTAGTATATCAGGCTCAAAAGAATCGTTTTGTGGCCACTGTAGCACACCATCTTTCTTCGTATATCGAATCCAGGTTTCGTTAAAAATAATAGGACCAAGACCATGTTTTGAATAGAGCTCGTAAGTGGGAGGAACTGGAGGAATCGGGTAAGAATCCTCTAGCCGGGAATCCCTAGAACAACCAAAACAACAAAATGTCCTAAACTTACTAAATCCAGGCATTTCGTAATGAACTGGACTTCCTTACAAACGTCAAGGGGGTTTAGACAATATAGTCACAGCACAAACGTACTTACCCCTTGGCTTTGGTTAGCGCGCTAATTGAATAACAAAAAATAAAAACAAAGAGTGGGCGCTACCCACGAATACTTAACTAAAGGTTTTCTCACGCCAACAGATGTCCATCTAACGTCTCGCAATACCAATCATCACCAGAGGGCCAAGGCAGGGCGACAGTCAGGGCAGCAGTCATCAGCCGCCGTCGGGATGGAGCAGCCGCGCTTCAAAAGACCTTCGGTCCACTTCGACATGCAGCGGTCGCTCACGTGGTTCGCGAAATCCTCCGGAATTTTCTTGCGAAGCTCCTCGCGACCTTCGGGCAAAAACTACTACCGCTGAAGTCGCCCACACGTTGGGCCGTCAATTAGAGAACCTGACCTTATGGGCCAAGCGGCGCAGGGCACGCCTAATATCTCAGGGTTTACCTGTCTTGACAGACAGAGACACGAGACACTCGGTTAGGCGTAGAATAACAGGTTTATTAGCTGCAGCTAAGCACAGTTGTCTAAGAAGTACCAAACGGGTATATTCTCAAGAGACTGCCACTTCATTCCGTGGTGTACAGTCTATTATACAGAACAAGTTTACAATGACAACTCCCAAAATACACAAAACTGACAAATAGGAATAGTTCGAAAACAAGCTATCGAATGTCTAAAACACACCCTTCTTTCAGACCCGTGTGCTCTCCTCCCCTCAAGTTAATCAACACTAGTGCCCGTAATTCAATTTGCAGGTGGTAAAACATGTGTAGAATGCGTCAAGGGATAGGCTATGTAACAAGAGAACACACGAAGAGAATAGTGAAGGCCAGTTAAACAAGATAAGGTCAAAGAAGAATGGTGGGACCCAAAGAGTGGAGTAAGACATGGATTAATCAGTCTAGACATAGCTTTACGAACTCTGCCAGACCCTGACATCGGTTTTGTAAACATGGACAAGAGTTACTCTTTAATCAGGAAAGACACGTAGCAGCTGAAAAGGCAAAAACACCATGTTTACCACGTTAGTTGTGCTGCCTGAGTGAGGCAACACAAAATGGCGGCTAAGCACAAAATGGCGGCTGAATACGAAGCAGAGTCGAAAACTACATAACCTCAGGGTACGGTTTGAATTTCGGACTACTCCTGCCACTGCTTCTGTATTTGAAGGGGTCAACGGGCGCTTGTTCTGCATCTCCTAATCATGCCATATGGCAGGGATGTCTGTGTACTTTTCGTATACTTGTTGTGAGATGGTAGTGCGTTAGTTTGTTGATCTTGTGGTCCACCAATACCGGGTTTCTGCACAGGTTAATTTTAACATATTTTATTCTGGACATGTAGTCTCCTGTTTCAGGTCCCCCTCTCACCACCCGTGGGGCTGACATCCCCGCTTCGGCTGAATCTCTGGCGGCGGCTCTGCTCCCCTGTTGCAAGGCTGTTAGTGCGTGTTCTCGCTCTCGCAGGCTTACCTTCAGCAGCCTGGGGATTCCGCGTGGCGGGAGTTGGCTGCCCCCGGCTCCGGGGGGCGGCTGGGCTCAGTTTCTAGTTCCGGACATGTTTCATGGGCACGGCCGTTGCTCTCCGGGCTGTGAGCCTCCATGTTTCCCTCGGTCTGGGGGCGGGGCCAGGCACCTCCGGCTTCCTTCGGGATTGGCGGAGTCAGCTTGGTTTCCTACGGCTGGATGCAACCGTTGCCAGGGCGGGACGAGGTCAGGTATGTTGACCTATACTTTTGTGATTTGACTGGAGATTTTGCTCCTGTGGGCTCGCTCAGCATGCTACATGTTCTTGCTGTGCATTTATAATAAGTAGGTGATACTTGTGCTGTTTTTATTTTTTCATGTATTGCGCTGGATGCTATGTACGGCGCTCTGATACCCGATTGGGGTTGCTTTCGCGCTATTTATGAAATTCTGATTGTCCCGGTTTTGCCTTCCGGTTTTCCTCCCTTCACGGGTAATTGGGTCATCAGATGGTTTCAGCCGTTGCCTGAGCAGGGTTTCGGTGTCGGGTGTGGTCTTGTCCGCTTGTGTGCTGTTTCTGTGTTTTGTTTGACATTACTTGCACACTGTACTGTAAATGATGTCACTGATGTGATTTCTCATTGGGGACATTTGTTTGTATTTTTCGTCGCCCGGGGTCTGTGTGTGTGTTTGTTTGCAGGTCCCGATTTTCCCTCCGTGTTTTTACGGGGGGGGACGTCCTTTGGGCTCCCTGATTCTGTTCAGCTGTCCTGCTCTCCCTGCGCTCACGGGTGTGGGCTGGAGCTATTGAGGTCCTTTGTTTGAGACCCGGGTTTCGACACAAGTTGAATTTCTGCTTTGCTTCTCACAAGGGCTGTTTGGAGTCGAGTCACATTGACTTTGTTCTTCATTTTCGACACTTTAGTTTGTGTTGTGGTGCGGATGTACTTAGTTGAGGCCTCTGTTCCACGCAGGTTCAGGTCTCGTCGGGGCCGTTCGGTTGAGCTGGGTCCTGTGGCTGTTCGCACCTGCGTGCCCTTTGGGGTTTTTGGTGCTCCTGGTGTTCCCTGTTTGGCGACGACTGCTTGTCGCGTTTTTTGATTCCTTCTGGATTATCACCGAGGGGATATTGCTCAGCGTTCTAATTCTGCTTTTCTTTCTAAAATATCCTAAGGGGAGTAATGTTTGGTCTGTGCTTTTGTCATACGTTCAGTGGAATGGTCGCCTGCTCTCCCTTTTGCGGAGGTGGAGTGATGCAGCGGCCGGTGCCCGGGGACTCACGGTTCGTTCCCCAATGGCGGCAGTTCAGCCCACCACTCACTTGGTCTTCCCCGGGGCCCCCGGCGCCTGGACACCTTTGTTTTTTTTTTAAGCCTGTAGTTTTGCCATCACTGGTCTGTTGGTTCTGTGTACAGTGGCGCTAGGGGGGGTGGCTCTGTGGGGGAACATTTGACTGCTGTTTCCTGCGCTTCCACAGGAGGTGATAATTGTTCTTACTGTGCATTTATTTTAAATCTTTTGGGTTCCTCAGTGCTCCTCTCCCGGCTGTTTGGGTTTCCCTCTCCCCTGGCCCCCGAGCGCATGTTCTGGCTCTTCTGCTTATACTCTTGGCTTGTTGGCTCACTGGTTTCTTGTTTCCATTCCAGTATTCTGTGGTTGACCTCGTAGTCACAGTGTTCACAGCTGGGCGGCTCCACTCGACTTTTTTAGGTCAATGTATTGAGTTGCGTTGGGTTGGGTGCCCATTTGCTTCTGTTATTCGGTGTGGAGGTCACTCAGTGGTTCAGAATGCTTCCAGTGTGTCGGTGTCCATGTGCCTATTGCTCAGTGGTGAGTCTGTTGTCACGGGCTCTCAGTCGACGAGGGTTCGAGTCCTGTCGAAGTGTCCATTTTTGTGCTACCCTTGGGTTCTGCGTGTGCTTTACGCATACTCACGTTATGTTAAACCCTACGGGGTGCTGTTAGGACTCAAGGGTGGCCACGTGGTTGGTCTCGGTGGACTACTGCATCCACTGCGGGGGTCTGTGATTCGGCCGCATGGTCGCAGGTTCAGATCCTGGTGGGTCTACTCAGCCTTTCATCCATCTAAGGTTGATGCGATGAGTATCCAGTGATGCGCCACGAGTACCCGATGGGGTTAACGTGTGCTTTGATTTACACAGGTTGTGCTTTGTTCCAGGTAATGCCTTATGGGAACGGTGGCCGGAATTCGTTGTCCGTCTTTCTCTGGGTCCTGCGGCTTTTACACCCTGATGGTCCCTGTTCTCGTCTGGTATCATGAGTTGGGCATGGTCAGGCCTGGTTGGTGCCTGGTTGGGTGCTTGCCCGGTCTGTCCGTTGGCGTCCGGATGGTCTCTGCCCTTTGGCCCTGCCTGGCCATTCCGGCTTCGCCTGTGCTGGAGGTGTTGTAAGTGTATTTTTTCTTCTGGTTGGCTGTTTTGTGGTGCTGCACCTTGCCGCTTGACCTCGTACCTTTGTTTGCCTCTATTCTCATCTGCTCTGGATAGTTGGCCGGGTCTGGACTGGTTTACACCTTGGGTCCTGGGTCTTCCTGGTGCTTTGGGATGTCTCTCCGGTGGGGTCGGTGTCTTGTGCTTCAGACGTTCCTTCTTGGCCCTGTGGTCTTTCTGTTCTTTCCACTTCCTGGTTGCTGGGGGCCTTCCCAGCCTTTGGGGCGGGGGTTTGGCCCCGATCGGCGTTGCTCGATTGGTCGGTTTTCTGTCACCCGTTCCTTGACACCTGCCCTGTGGGGGCTTCCTGTTGCCCTCCTGGGCTGTTTCTCCCCTGTTTTTTCTCACCAGGGTGTTTGCGGATTGTTGGCTTGGCACGGTTGTGCTGTCCTTCCACCGCTGTACTGTGGCTCATTGGTATGTCTGGTGCCTCTGGTGGCTCCTGCTTCCACTGGCCGAGGGCCTGCCTGTGTTTCGAGGTGTCACGATGTGGTACATGTTCATGGGGTCCTGAGTCGCTTCTCTTGGCTCCGGCCGTACCGCCCTGTCGGCTCGTGTTTTGCCTCTGTGTGCGCCGGGTTTGTGTTCTGCCCCGACTTCTCCTTGTGGGTGCCCGGGGTGCTGGCCGCCCGGTTTTTTTGTCTCCCTGGGTCAGTGGGCGGTCTTAGGTCCCTGTGCTTCAGTGCGTTTTCCCATCCTTCTGGTGTCTTGGCCTTGGGCCTGGCCCTTCCACCCTTCGGTGGGTAGGCGACCCTGGGTTTTCTTGGCGGGTCTCTTTGATGTCCTTCCGGCACTTCCCGGGTCTGTTGGCCCTGTGCCTTCCTGTTTTTTTTGTTGTGGGTGTCACATCCTTTCCGTGTGGGTCTTCCTTGTGGTGTTGTTTTGCTCACTTCTCACTTTTGGCCGCCTCTGGCCGGTCTTGGTGTGTTTTTGACCGGCTTATGACTTCTCTGGGGCCTGTTGGCTGTTGCTGTTGGCCCGTGCTGTCTGGTTCCATGCCTTCTCTGTCCTCTTTTGGCCTTTGGCCGGGGTAGTTTTTTCTCAGTCGGCACTTCGTCTCTCGGGAGTCCGAGTTTTCGGGCTTCCCTGTGTTTTTCTGTCCCGGGCTGATTTTTCCTGCTCGTGGTTGCCTCTCCCTTGGGTGGTTTTTCCACTCATCTGTTCTGTGGGTTTGCCCTCTTCCTGGGCATCCCCTTCTGTCCCGTTGGTACCTTGTGAGGTTCCATGAAGCCACTTGGCTTTGGTATGTGCTCACTTTGTAAGTCATGTGGCGAGGAAGACTAACGAGGTGGTAATGCCCCGATTACTTACCGGTAATCTTCATTACACCGAGTTAGTCTTCCTTGCCACATGAGTTCCCATCCCTCCCTCCCTGTCTGGCTATCGGCTTCATGTTTCTGCTTGGTAGTTTCAGGCTGATGGGTTGGGCCGGCCTGCCTCTTATAGAGGTCATGGGTGTGATGGGTCGGCCATATTGGGAAGGGATGGGAGGCATGGGAGGCTGACTCTTTTTTTGCTTTGGAGGGTTCTGGTGTGGAGCTGAACCTCACTTTGTAAGTCATGTGGCGAGGAAGACTAACTCGGTGTAATGAAGATTACCGGTTAGTAATCGGGGCATTATCGCTGCCCTGGCTATGTTGCCGCTGTTGTAGTGAGGGTCTATTTTCTGCTCCTTTGAGTTCAAAGTTATAGGCGGCCCAGTCACAGTCCACCTATCCATCAAGTTTGAGAAGTCTATGGTGCATCACAGTAGTCGTTGTGTGTCTTTGTTATCTATGGTTGCTTGAGCACTGTAGGATATCAGCCTTCCTTGCTCCTTGTATGCCACGTCTCTCGTCCCGGCGTTTGCATGACATTGTATAGCAAAGAGTGGCCAAGCCAGTACTGTCTGCCATTTTAACGTTTCCTCTGCTGTTTGAATAGTCTCTGGGTGAGCTATGGCGAGGTATCATCCCTTCCCCCATCCTTGTTCTCAAAGTTTCTAGGCCGCCTGTTGCCTGTCCAATTGTTATGCTTCTTTCAACTCGGTAAGGTGGTGGGCTCTATTGTGATAATTAAAGGCCAGTCCGAAGGGAAATGTCCATCTGTAACAGATGTTTTCCAGGCGCAATTTGTCGGTGACTGGTAGTAACTGTTGCTGGCACACCAGAGCTGCTGTACAATGTCCTGAAATAGAGTGCATGAAGCTTCCTGGAAAGCCACTTTGTCAACTTTCCTTGCTGCTTGTAGTATGTCGCTTTCATTTTAAAAGGAGTGTAGCTTGGCCAGTATGTTTCGTGGCCTCTGGTTGTCTCCTGTTGTGGTTTCCACACTTTGTGCACCTGGTCTATTTTAACTTTAGCTGCACCTAGACCCAGGGTTTCACTGAACAGGCCCACTATGAATGCTTCTAAG
This sequence comes from Lissotriton helveticus, assembly GCF_964261635.1. Taxonomy (NCBI): domain Eukaryota; kingdom Metazoa; phylum Chordata; class Amphibia; order Caudata; family Salamandridae; genus Lissotriton; species Lissotriton helveticus. The sequence continues at coordinate 1,293,749,461 of NC_136059.1, forward strand.
TCTGGCCCCTCTACGCCTTCTTCCAGATTCCAGATTCAGATGTTATTCCTTTGGACCAGTTTTCAATATCTTTGGTTTTCATCATAGCTGCTTGTAATTGTGTCTGGAGTGTTTGTGTCGTGTTCTTCAGCTGGTCGGAACTCTGCTCAAATTCCTCCATATCAATCAGTCTTCTCCCTACTGAATACACGTCTTGCCTCAGCGCTATAAATTGTTCATTGACGTCCGTCTCCAGGGAGGTTACCCAGTCTGTTTTAAGCTCTTCCCGTAATTCCTTTTTGAAATAGCGAAGGGAGGCCAAGAAATGCTCTTTTGTGAGTGCCATAGTATCTTCTCTTCTCGTTGATTGGCGCTTACTGCTAGCTTCTGTAGTGCCAGTGTAGATAGATACTCTATTGTTTTGTTGTTTCTTTGGCGCCATAAGGAAAGGCTCTGCCCCCCGCCGACATGAGGGAAAAGGCTCTGCCAGTAGGCGCTATTGTTTTTCTCTGTTTTGGGGGTATCCATGTGGGCTGGTATCCAGTTGTGATCAGTTTGTATGTATCAGATTGCTTCAGGGGAACCAGTTTCTTTTTCCACGCTCTGCCCTTATATTTTGGCAATGTGGAATCTCCTTTGTTACTCTCAAATGACTAGTTTATGCTGTAGAGGCCTGCCCTGGCTAAGGAAGATCATTAATTCATCTCCTATCTGCCATCCTAAGGGCGGGCAGCACTGTTCAGCATTTCGTTACTCTCCTCTTCAGGACTGGCATACTTATAGCTTTCAGTGGCGATTGTATTTTACCCCCTATAGCCCATCTCACTCAGGAGTCCTCTACTACCCATTTCCGCTTTTGGGTGCTTACTGCCATCTCGGTCAGGCGAACCACTGGAGTCTCTACTTATGACTCGTTTTTCGAGTTGACTTCTGGGCGATGCTCCCTCCGCCCGCCTCCCCCAGGGAATAGTGCGTGGACCCTCTTGTGGAACTATCGGATTTCATCCGCTGGAGCCGAGGGTCCTGTGGCTGCTTCCTCCTTTCTGACTGCAGGCTACCAGATTCCATGTTTATTGCAGGCACACACTGTGAGGCAAACGATTTGAGGGTTTCCCTTCTCTCTGGCATCGAGGGTTATTCTCAGTTAGCTCAGTATGCACCACACCGATCTGATAGTTTTCCACAGCATTCCTCCTTCTCATCACAGTGGCCCCTTCTCAATTGTTACGTAGGCCCCGGCCCATCCGAGCTCCTTGTGGCACATTCTACTCTCGGTGATGGTGATGGAGCGAGGTGGCAAACGCAACATTTTGTGTACCCCTCTCAAAGTTAATGTCCCATAACATTAATATGTACTGATTGCATGTTTTGCTAAATTAACCAACCATAGAGTAAAGTGCACACATTATTTTTTATTGTTACACAGTGGAAAACTAACTTTGCTTGCATTTTGCAATAAACCCAGCTAATATGTATTGTTATTGTGTTGTGAATTCATGTGCAGCTTAATTGTAAACAAATGCAATTTGATGTGCTTATTTTATACGTTTCTGTGTGGTGGAGAGGTCGAAAATGTAAGTATAAAATGCATTTATATGGCTTATCTGCTAGGTAACAACTAATTGGGAAACATTAGTAAGGTGGGAGGTAAACAGAATGGGTTAAAATTCAATAATTAACATTAATCTGTGTTTGTTTTTACGATAGTTCCAAAAGTGGCCTTCGTGGCCTCTGCAAAGATGGCTGCTCGGGGTAAACTGTGAGCAAGAGCTGAACTGCGCAGGCGCGCCAAAAACCTGCAAGTCAGAGTGCACTATTTGTGCTCATGGAGGTTCAAGGCTGATGTGGCCCGGAACCCAGGATGGGTGCCAAACCTGGACGACTGAACGTTGAGATCATGAGAATTTTGCTTGATGTTGCCACTCAAGGAAATGGCTAGGCCAAAGACTGTCCTAAACAAAGACCCTTTATATCTTACTGAACCATCGAGAAAATGATGTCGTAAGGGTGAGATGATGCTCACCCACCCCGAAATTGTCCAATGAAATTTTGAATAAGAGATGTTAGATACAATTTAGATAGATTAAGTTGGAGAAATAGGGTATAAAAACCCCTCGTTTTAGCTAGAAGGGGTCGCCTTTTCAATTTCTTTCGGAGATGCTGCCCGATTGCTGACCGATTCCTGGATGTAAGAACTTTAATGTTTTTTACTTGTTTGCTTTGCAGGATTGAAGGATAAGATTAGAGTGTTAGTTAGGGATGTTATGAGAGAATGAATTTGGAACTATCTGATCTTTGCTAAACTTTAACTGTTTTCTGAAAAAAAGCAATTTTCTTTGAGCTCTAAATAAAATGATCATTTTGAAATAAAGTTTAAGATTTTACTGAATAAAGATTTACTAATGCATAAATGTCAGACATGATAAAGTTTTGCTTTGAATAAAAATTAGATAAATGAAGAAGTAAAAGCTGGTCTTTGATTCTTCCTACGCCTAATTTTCATTCTAGTAGATCCATTGCCACTATGGTGGTGCGTCTGAATAATTAAAGTCTGAATAAACCCACGGTAAAAATGTTAAATCTGCAGGTGTAAATAATGAATAGTTAAATAGGTTTAGACGCTCCACCAAATGTTACAGCACTTCTCCATTGCGATTCACCAAAGCCGTGAAGCCAAGTGTAAACAGGGTAAATGAGCAGTGTTATGGGGGGCTGATGCATGATTTGTGTGTTTCAAAGTTTCAGGGAAATTGTGAGTATTGAATAGAAATTATTTCTGGTGCCGCGCTGTAGCAATGGCAGGGGTTGTTAAATGTAGCCCCCAGTATTCCGTCCTTCTCTTTTTGCTGTTGTTAGGAAGGTACATGCAGCAGTTTCCTTGCATACTCTCCCGGTGGCAGCGGAGTCAAGGTGGATCACGTCCGCTCTGCCATCTTGGCTGGCCACGTCCCCCTGCGTCTTTCTTTTAACGTTTTTCAGCCCATGAAAGGGAATGACAAACACAACTGCAAGAGGCCTTGCACTCCAGCTTAAGAGCAAGAGCTCCAGCTATGAGTGTTTTTTAAAAGAATTGTATGTTCTCCTGAGGTCATGGATTCAATTACCCAGAAAGCAGTGAATAAAAAATGAGTGGCTCCTGATGCCAATATATTCTTCTTTTTTTATTTTTACTTTGGGTGTCTCAGTGTCCATCTGGAAAAAATACGGTCCCAAATACCTCTTCCCCATGTAATGTTCCATAGGAAAATTGAACAGCGATACCACAAAAATGGCTGTACAGAATTACACCAAATTTTGTAGAAAGACAGATCTTGATACAGAGAGTGTGCTGTTTGTGATATGGTGTCAATCCGTTCAACAGTTTTTGAGAAATTAAGGTTCAAGATTCCTGTATTCATGATGTGGAGCATCTGCAGACCTAACAATCTGAAGAAAAAATCTGATTTTACCCTCACATATTACATCACTCGTGACATATTCAATGACTGCACCAATAGCATCTTTAATGAGATCTGAAATTACATCATTGATAACAACACTGTGCATGATGAGGCACAAGTTTCAGTTATTTTACAGCATCATATATAGTTACTTGAGCTAGCTATAATTGGTGAATTTTAGTGTTACATTTTTGTTTAAAGCATTACTTTTTCACTGATATTTTCACCCTGCAATAATGCCCCTTTTTTGTATATTTATATATACATTCACTAAAAAAACGAAGATTAAAGCAAAGGCATAGCTGGGTGAAGTGTTCAGTAACACTGTAATTCATCAGTTATAGGTATAGTCAACTCAAGTAACTATACCTCGTGCCCTAAGATAACTATTACTTATGCCCTCACCAAGCACAGTTTTCTCATCAATCCTTTCACTGCAAATTTTGCAGTGCTTATCAATGATTTCATAGAAGTTGCCATGAGTGATATAATATGTGAGGTGATTAGCCTGATGAAACGGACCTGGATCAACCTGTAGCCTTCATCAATAGAAGGTTACTGTCCATGGATTAGAGATGGCGGGCAATAGAAAGGGAAGCCTTTGCAGAGCTCTAGACACTGAAGATGTTGAGACTGCTCACTTCCAATTTCTGAGAGACCACAGAGCCCTCAGATGGCTAATGCAGATGAGGGGTGAGAATCCCAAACTATTGAAGAATTCCATGTCCGTACACGGAAAGGACTTTACAATGGAACACCTCCCTGGAACAGACCATGCCGATGCGTATTGTCTCTACAGATTTTTCCACCCTAGTGATGAGAAATTCCAGATGGTTGGGGAGTTCTCCACCCTTTCAGCTGGGGGGACATGAGTTAGACCTGGCATTCATGGCGTGGTTCTACCCTAATGTTTTTCCGTCAACCCTCCTGTTTAACTGACTTTGTTTTTGCTGTCTTGCTGCTAACCAGTGCAGAAGTGCTTGTGCTCTTTTCATAAAATATGGTAGAAATGGCTTGCACCCAAGTGGAACATTTAATTAACCCGTAAGTCCCTGGTAAAGTGGTACTTCCTGTACCTAGGTCCTGTCAATTAAATACTACTGGTGAACCTGCAGCACTGATTGTGCCACTCACTTCAGTCGCCCTTTCAACATGTCTCAGGCCTTCTATTAAAACATATATGTGCAGATTTTTAACTGCTCCCAGCCAGTGACACAACTATGAGTTAACGAGGAGGGAGGAGCTGGCACCTACCACACTTGAACATCACCAAGGCAATGCATGAGAACTCTCACAGTGGAGTAGTGTGGCTCACTGGTTAGAGGCGGCAGGCCTGAGAGCAGAAGTCAGCCTGGGACCAGGGTTCACTTCCCGACGCGGCAGGGTCGTGGACCTTGGTCAGCGGACTCGATAATTCTCGCTTCGGTGCTTACTCTAATCAGGGGTTCCACTCGGCAACTCTGGGCATTAGCTTGCCTAATCTCCACAACGGCCCCACCAATTCCGGGGATGCCTGGCTCCACCTTGGGGACTCCCAGCAAGGGACCATCCCACAGGGAAAGCCAGGACGGGTTCCCCAGAGTTATACAGCGCCGGGACGCCCCGTTGCTGGGGCAGCTGTGCGCTTTACAAGTGTACTACATTTACATTTACATTTACATTTACAAAGGGACTGTCTCTAGTTTAAACTGACCCCAGAGAAAATGGGGTCAGGGAGGAAGGGGATGCCTGACACCTTAGGCAGGTGTAAACATCTAGACGTTTCCTCCACTTCAAGGTGCTACCCCAGTCCTGGACCCTTAGAAATAGGACTTAGAAATCTGCCAGCCCGTTTGTGGATCCAGCAGAGCTGGTGCATCTCTTCTGCTGTGTGGTGCAACCCTGAGCAGAACTGGTGCATCGCCTCTCCTGCGTTGACTTCACTGATACAAGGACTTCACATCACACCCCACAGTCCCATTGGATCCACCACTGTACAAGGCATCACTGATACAGGCCCTCATTTTGCAGGCCTGTCATCAATGGCAGCCTCAATGACAACACAGGACTCCACATCGCAAGTGCAGCAGCCAGTGCACAAGGCATCCTCAACGCAGCACTTTGCATCACAATTTCCCTCATCGATGGCCTCCTCTACGATGACACAGGACCTCACATTGCAGCCTAACAGCTGCTCAGAACCGATGCTGTGTGACACATCTGTGACCAGGACCTTGCAGCGAACCTTCTCAGCCAGGATTTAAGGCACTCTTTTTCAGCTGGGTCCCTGTAGCTGGCCCATGGACCATTGGTGTTGGCCTGAACTTGTGACTTTGACCCGGTGTAGTGTGACTAGCTATCCACAGGTGGTGCTTTGTGCTTTTCAAGCTATTTCCACTTATATCTTTTGACTTTTACTGTTTTGGCCTTGATTCATTTGTTAAAATGTCCTCTATTTTTCTAAGTAGGTGTGGGATTTTCCTGTGTTGTGTTTTCACTTTATTACTATTTGAAGTGCTGCATACATTCCTTACACATTGCCTCTCAGTTAAGCCTACCTGCTCTGTGCCAAGCTACCAGAGGGTTTAGCACAGGTTAATTTGGGGTTTGCTTATGCCTCATCCTGAACAGGATTGTGGTTTCTGCTGAGCAGCGGCCCATGCACGTAAGAGCGGTGGGGTGGTGAGGCTGGATGGGGGTAATTTCGATGGTCAACGATGAGGGAAAATTATTTATTTATTTAATTTTCTCTGATGGTAGTCTGTTGAATGCCCCCTGAACTCGGCCGCATCATCCCTCCGCTCTTACCTGCATGGGCCACAGCTGCTTCTGCTTCAGTAGGGTTTAACACCCCTTAACCAGTAACCCAGTTTTATACAGTGACCAACCTCAAAAATACAAAATTGTTTAGCACAAGGGGGCAAAACACCTAGCATTAAAGTTGTTAAATAGGTGCTCCACGTAACATTCAAAAAGGGCTTAGCACAAGGGGGGGGAATCCTAATACTACAAAGATTAAATAGGGTCTTGGGGTTGTCTTGTTGAGACATCAGCGCTCTCTGTACTGCCCAGCTGGTATTCGTTTTGCATGAGATCTGATTGGCTTGCTCCAACCAAGAGAAAAATGCTGTGGTCTCCATTTTAGGATTCGGGGACTCAGTCCCTGTGTCCTGTATTTGTTTTCAAGAGGTTATATAAGTGGGAAGGGTAGGTACACTCAACCCTGACACTTGTGGGGGGAACCAGAGCGAGCACACTGATGGTGCCAAAAAACAATAAATACAATGTAGGGTGGGTGTCTGCAGGGGGAATGGCATTGGTGGGGATTGGGAGTAGGGCATGGGTGGAGCCATGGCCAGCTGCCAAGCCCCTGCCACAGGTGCAGTGGAGGGTTGGCCTCCCACAAGAGGATTAACCACCTGCATCACCACTCAAGCCTCACCCTATTGTACCCCAGGATCGTGCAAGTTTATTTGGTTAAAGTTTGTATGGTCTGATTGCACCATACAGGTGATGCTGGAGCAGAGCCGGACTGGTTGCCGGGCGTTTTGGAATGCTGCTGAGCTGGGGGCTGATTTCGTTGATGGGGACATGCGTGTGCTGAACGAAATTCGTTTTGCTTTGTTTATTTCAAAGCACATGCAGGTCTCCACCAGCAAAATCAGCCCCCACCACAGTGAAATCAGCCCCCAGCTCGGCAGCATTCCAAAATGCCTGGTAGTCAGTCAGTCCCTGTGCTTGAGCGTTGATACCGTAGAAGTACCGAGGTCCAGCAAAAAAAATTGAAAGCAAAATAAATACAATTTAGGTCGGGTGTCTGAAGGGGGATTGGCATTGCTGAAATTTAGAAGTAAGACCTGCCTGGAGGCTATGACATGTGGCCAGCCCCGTCTCCCAGCTGAACGTATAGCGGGTACGTTAGCCTCGTTCAGGGGGATTGTCCACATGCATCATGGGGTTGGGAGCCCACAAAGGTGCTGGTCATAGACAGCGGGATGTTGGGCAAGTGGCCTAGCTTCTGGGCAGGTACTGCCACCAACTCCTACTGCTCACAGCATTCAGCTGTGTGCATTGGGGTTGTGATTGGCATAGGGAGTTGTGCGCAGGCTTGATCTGAGGTCAGGCCCTGCCAGATGCAGCAAGGGGTAGTCCCCTGCGGGGGCTGGTCTCAAGCAGCAGGGGAGGCCGCAGGGCCTGGACTCAGGGCAGGTCCTGTGGACAAGTGCCTGCTGTGCTTGGCCTATGGCTATGCACTGTGGGGGGGTGGCCTCCTATATACTTTTCATCACATATTCTCCATCCTGTAATGTTTGAATCCTTCACTGGAAAGGTAAATATCGTTGTGTATGGTTCAACAACAACCTTAATACAAATAACAATTTTTGGTTCTTGTCTCATTCTGCATTGCTTGCTAAGAATGTTTAGGAAGTCCTGTGGATATTGACCAACTTAGCGGTCTTCAATGTTAATCCGTGGGTGTGAGCGTGGGTTTGAATTTTGTAGGAGGTTTATTTCATGTGGGAACTTTGTTTAAGCCATATTTTATCTAGATTCTCTAAGAAAATTCATTGACTTCATCTCCTACTTTTGACATCTATGTACATTCCAAAGATTACAGGTTCCCAGTGCCGCCCTTTGACGGCATCTTATTTTTCAGTGCTGTGTAATGCAATTCCTTAGAGGTACTGTGTGAACTGTTTGTGAATTTGCCCGTTAGTGCTAAAACGTTGCTTAATTCGCCTATATGTATTACCCTGCTCGTTGGGCTACATCTCTTCCATGGATTTCCTCAGCATCTGTGAGTTCACCTTGAGCTGTAGCTATATGTAATATCCAGTGACCCTTAATTCGTGGTTAGCATGTTTACAAAAGATCTTATCACGCAGAGAATTAAATGCAATTTGCTGTCCTGACAAAGAGATATATGAGCTGTACGCCATTGGGGCAGGCATCACATCTGTTGTAAAATCTTTTCATTCAAACTCAGCACGCTGTATCATTTCCGCAACCTTCTGTGTGACATTGAGATATGGGGAGGGCTGCACATCCCAAGAAAAAGAACAAATTGAAGAAGACGTCGAATGATTAGTGTTGCAGAAAACAGAGAAGTTTGAAAGGACAGCAGCTTCCGTATTTTAAGAAGTCAGTAAAAAGGTTTGTCTTTAAAAACTGTCAGAAAATAATTACCTTAGGCATTAAGTTCAAGATGCCATTCTCATGCAATAGAATTTTAAAATGTTCATGTGTTGGAAATTTTTCAAGACAAATAAACTTTCTGATATTTCCTTCTTCACTTCACTGATTATTGATCAACAAAAAACGTACACAGCAGCAAAAATAATTTCAGATGCTTTATCCCCATTGTAAAAATTCAGAAGCCTGCATCCATAGTCATTTGCACAATTTTGTTGGATTCACATGAGAAAATAGTTTTGATCACAATCATGGGGAAATTCTCGTTTTGGGTGCAGTCTTCCACTTTATACAATTTAAAAAGATGAATCCCAATCTATCTTCCACTTTCCTGCAAGAAAACAAAACTGAGAGGCACATTTCTTGTTATGAGTGCTGCAGAATTCAGCACGCATTGTAGTGTAGCTCCTATTTTCCCAATAGGCTCTGCGCATTGGAATAATACCTACAGCAGTAAAGGCCTAGACCAGACGTTAACTAGGTCTACTACTGTCGATACTAGACTTAATTTTTGGGTTTGCCAGCGTAGCTCAGAGTTCGCTAGAAACTTTCTCGAATGTTCAGGAAAGAATTAACTCCCCTGATTAGACAAGAAGGGATTTAGTTTCTGACAACCATAGAACATGACAACTTTGCTCTCCCCTAATCAAGAGTCAATCTCGAGAGTCGTGTGAGCACAAGCCAATTATTTTACTCAGTCAGTACGTGCATTCTTAGTCTCATCAGATTGTAGAGAAAAGGAAGAGACGGGCGTGTTCAATAAAAAGGTGTTATTTATTGATCAGTCTCTTTTCTCGTACAAGAGACATGGATCGATATTATTGCAATACTTATAGTTAAGTAAAGTGCATACATTAAAAGCAATAGTATAAAATAATACTGTAAAAACATTGATATGGTTTCTGAGCCATATGATGTTTAAAATGATTAAAATATATTTACATACACATATACATTTGACTAAACGTACTCAACTGGTGTTTCTAAATACGCCTACCCCGTGTACCTGACCTAAGTCTAATGCGTTGGCGGGAATAGAAAGTTACAGTTTAAGTTAAGTTTGTTTTTGCCAAGTAAATAACTAAATAATTCTCTGTGAGGGGTTATTCAGTTCTGTACCTGGAAGTTAGGATGAATGGGGAATGGTGTCTCTTTCTCTGCTCTCGATATTCCAGGCTGCCTGCGAGGGCTACCCGGAAGCGCCGGTGCTGGGTCTCTCGGCTTGAGATAGCAGCGCGTCTCTCAGCGCGTCAGGAAGGCGGGGCTGCGCCAGCGGGGTCTGCTTCTGCTCTCGGCTTCGGCAAGTATGGCTGCTCCGTCTTGTCACCACGCGTGTGTTTGCATAGGGCAAGATCGGCAATATTTATACCTTAAAGGTGCCGAGATTGACGTAAGGATGGACATAGATACGTCAATAAAGATGTCATACGACTTGCTCGTTAGCACATTCTTTTACTGAAGTTCTCTGTGAAATCAAAACAATGGCCGCACGGATTTTCCAGGTTGTCATAGGTTTGATTTGTTATGAGAACGTCGTATGCCTTATCAGGGGCTGGAGGAATGTTGCTTGTCTAATTAGATCTCAAGCGTTATGACCTAATCAGATAACACGTTCCTGTGCCGTAGTGTGACTGCGTCAGATAACGGTATCTGCATCATGGGGGCTGTTCTTGCCTCATGGGTTGACTGTTAGTTAACTTGATAGTTAGTTTAACCAGAATAGGGTCAGGAATAGGGGGATCGATTCAGAACCTATAGGAATACATGACACCCACTCCACGCTAACTATGGTCATATTTACTAATCTATGCATAGTATAACATAGTACAACATACTATAGAGTATAGTGTATACCTTACCACCCCAAAATACATAAATGCATTTTGAAATTTTCAAATATACTGAAAAATTGCAGTCATATATATTGTATGCACTTAAGCTATGAATTAAATGCAAAAGTAAACACGCATTTGTATGCATTATTGCTTATTTGGTATATGAGAAATACACATGAAATGGCTCTTAATATGGCTATACAGAAAGGAAGTTCGAGACCATCTCATCACATAATAAAATATTTGTGAACATCCCAGCGGGCAACTAAAGTTTATAAAGTTTCTAAAAATAGAAATCTTAGTTCTCTAGGAATAGTTTCTTACTTTAAGCAGAAGATAAGTGTCCCGAAAAATTTGTGAAAAATAATTGGGGCTGCTAAAAATTGTTGTCCGTGAACTGGTGGGAAGAATTGTTCATGTGACTTTATTTTTAAAGTTGAAGGCCGAATTCAGGGAACGCCGTGTGCGAGTTTACTCAAAAGTCTCTATTTCTGTTCTGGAGAGAACATCATATCATTCAGGCTTTCGAAAAAACTGTCAACAGCTTCATGGGAAAGTTCCACTAAGTCGGAAATAGGGTAACCATGCATTCGTGCGCATGATTGTCTCCATTGACATTCTGATTCGCATTGCTGACAGAAGGTCGTACCTGTTCAATGCTGCTCTCATCTTGAACTTCACTACTCTTCAATCGTAGTGGTGAAGATTCCAGGAATGCCGTCATCAGGATTGGTAGCCTTTGAGGGCAGCACAAAGTGTGAACCTTGGTAGGAACCAACAGTGTATCTGCATCCACTGGCGCATCCGATTGTAGCGTCAGACAGGTGTCTAACACGCATTCTTCTCCGCATAGCAGACATCTCAATACAGGTAAAACACATCTTTGCCACATTGGTCGAAATGATAGAAACCAAGTCATGTTCAGGTCTCTAAGCCGGGATAGTCCCAGGATTTTTGATATCCGGTCCCGGTATCCAATGGCTAGGATCGTGTCTTCCATTGTCGCGAGAGTTTGATCTGTGACATGGGTTGCCATAACGAAAAATAAGGACTAAGAATAGGATTCCTGCAATTAGTCCCAGGATCAGGGGAAGTCCGCCAAAAATCGAATGGACGAAATCTGGAAAAATACCCAGTATGGCTTTGAATGGTGTTAATGCCATCGAAAATACTGTCTTAAATACCCCTGAGATCCCATTGGTATCAGAAATATTTAAGATTTCGCTCAGGATTTCCGCGAAATGTACGGGGGAATTAGTTGATAATAATGTATGTATCTCTGCAGTCGTCCTTGCGACTTGTAGATCATACGTTTCTTTTGATGACGTGAGCCTTGTAGGCGTCTGAAGAAGCACTGTTTTCATTCTGCTTAAAGTATCTATTCGAATAGAAGTAATTTTCAAACTGGGCCATGCCCTTGCCTCCCTGTCTGGAAAGGAGCTGGGGAATAAAGAGCGTCCACAGCACTTGACCTTCGCCGTCGTAGTGACTAGATAAGGAGTCCCGGGCATAAGACTACAACATCTGCGGTCTACAATAAGAATGTAACTCCCATTATAGAGTCTTTGAAAGAATGGTTCTATTTCAGTTGCAGGTGCGCCTTGCTGGTGACATGAAAGGTTGTATGAATTCCCTTCACAGGCTCCGTGCAAACTAATACCGTTACACAGAAGCGTGCCGCTTAGTGACATAGCACAATTGTTGCCACTAAGAAACACTTTCTGTCCTTTATTACTGACACATGCATGTGAATAGGGCAGGTTCCAAGTTGTTTTAAGGTACCCCTTTCCCAATTTCTCGTACATGCCAGCCTGTATATATTTTTGGCAGTATTGAAACCTGAAGGTTGAGATTGGAATATTTATGATTCCGTGTATTATCCATTCACTGACAGGTCGTTCTGACATTGTCATTGGTAATCTTTCTAGTTTTTCAATGCTCAAGATTGTATAATCAGCACCCTTTTGCGCCATACCGATTTGTCTATCAGTAAGGTTAAAGATTTGGAATAGTGACGTTGTGTTGATTAAACGCCAAGGCACATAGCCTGAACGCAGATTTTGTAACGTCCAGCCAAGCTGTACAATAGAACGCAATTGTGACTGACCATGTTGTAATAACAGTAAGTCTTGCGATAATATATCGATTGCTGAAGACACAATGCTGTCCAATGAAAAAATTCTGGAGGACAGAGTCATTAACCCATTGTCCACTACAGAAAGTGATTTTTCCAAATTAATACGGTCAATTTCCCGTATTCTTTCTGCTGTCTCAATTTGAGTAACCTTCCAGGCCTCATTGTATGCTGCATATACAGAGGCTGCTATGAAACGCTTTTGACGCTGTTTGCGTGGTCCCATTATGAAATCACGCAAGTCAGCACCATCAGTAAGTAAAGTTAGGTGTTGCTTAATTTCAGGCAGTGTGGAAGTTTGTAGCCATTGAAGGCATAATTTGCCCACACTGTAGGTTGTTATTATCCCTGGGTGATGTCTTTGGGGATATCTAGGGTCTGGCCTGGTCATTTTGAAACCCTGTGTTTTATTCAGGAATCTATCTTGACAGTTATTTGTATCTGTGGGCCAGATCAACCATTGTTTCCAATCAGGATGTGTTCTGTTTTGGTTTAATATATGGTTTACGTCTATTTCTTCATCTGTATCAGAGTTATTGCTAAACATTGTTGGCTTTGGAATAGACGGTTTAATTAAATCTTTGATTTTGGCTAAGCCAAGACAGGTGGTTTGTTGAACAGTGTCATTTAAAAATATCATTTGTTCTGGGATCATGCAGGCTCTAAACAAAGCTTCTATACCCTGTACTTGCCAATCTTTTGTACCCCAAACACTTTTCAAATCAACATTTTTGTCCCAATAATCAAATCCAAAAGTATTCATTTTTTCAAAGAATGAATCTGAATATATCAATTTTGTGTTGGTTATCATGGTTTTCATCCCTGTCTTGTTTGACAATTTAAAATAAAATGTTTCAGCATTACTTGTGTTAAAACCTGAAAAATATGAATATTTGTCATACACGGTTCTAGAGCTCCCTTTTGGAGGTGTAGCACAATGTTCCCATTGATTATAATTTAAAACATTTCTAGGTTGTGCAGATTTATGTAAAAAATGGTTACCATAATGGTTTTAGCAATACATACTATCATAATTTGTAGAACCTTGCAAATAATCATGTTTTGTAAATTTAGCAGACATTACTAAGTCAGACATCATGTTGTTAATGCTTTCGAAGTCCCAATCATCAGCAAATGAGTTTGGTTTTGCAAAGTCACTCAAGGAGATCTTGATTTGGTGTGGATATTTCAGGATCTCGACCGGACCATAAATTTCATAGTCAGTGTTGTTCCAGGCTACCCCACCAGGTATCGGATTGGCTGTGAAGTTGGCTGAAGAAAGTTCTGAAGAAAGTTCTCTTTTCTCGACGTGTGAAGATGTGTGTGGTTTGAGGATCAAGTTGATGTTCTGACTTGCTGTGTCCATTTTAGCATATTTTCCTTCAATGAAGCGTCCCAAAGTAAATACCATGATGAGCCAAAGTATGAGGATAAATGCACCAAAACCCACCCAAAATTCAATCCATGGAGAAACCAGATATGTTTCTTTCAGTTGTTTCAAAAGTTCCTTCTCTTTATCTTTAAAGGATTTTGATGATGGCTGTGTCTTTGATTCACTGAAGCCGTCAGAGGAATCATCGAAGTTGATGAAGTAACCGAATGCAGTTCTGTCAATTGTTCCAATTGGTTCAGGATTTTTGTTTTTTGCATTTTCACTTGGTACTTCAGTATAGATTGGTGTGTCTCTGCTAAATGTCTTTATTTGGGTTTTCAGAGGTCTGAGTTCTATTGCATTGTTGCATAGTCCTTCTTGTTCTTCTGCAGGCGTTTCGAATGTGATGAGCCTTTTTCATAGGACCTCTGTGCTGGTAGCAAACCTTGGTGTTCTGCTACTTATTGGGAGTCCACTTGGCCTACTGTTTGTTATCGGCCACATGTTGTGGTTTTACCAGGTCGATGGATACAACTCGGTTCTCCTTTTTTCCAGCAAGTGGCGGTAGTACAACTGATCTTGTCCCGTTGACAGACAAGACAGGAACTGCTTTTCTGTAGGAAGGCCCAAATTCCTTCTTTACCGCGATCTTCTCCCTGACTAGATCCCCGACTTTTGGAATCCAGACAGGTCTTGCTGGGACAGGTGGTGATTCTTCAGTGGTCGTTGGCTGTTGTTTCAACTGTATGTTGCTCAGGTCTTTTCTTGTTTTGTTTAAGTCCTGCAAAATAGCCAAACGGTCTTTGACATCAAAGGTTTTTTCTTTCACCACTGAAGTCTGACTATCAAGGTCAGAGATCATCATCCTAGTTCCAAATAATAATTCGTACGGACTGAATCCCTTCAGAGAATTTCTTGGCAAGTTATTTAGACTACGTTGGACACTTATTAGATGTTTGACCCACCCAGCTCCCGAACCTAATATCCTTTCCATTATAGATTGCTTTCTGCCTTGGTTTTTTCTTTACACCATCCCGTACCCTCAGGAAGGAAGTGAGAAGATTCCCGCTGGACTGTGCTCATTTGGCCATGTTTCCCCCCAGGCTGGTATGTCTGAGTGAAAACAATGGTCAAACGTAACATGCTCTTAGCGTATATGCCATTTAGACTCGCAAATCTTGTATAATAGTCCGGACGTCAGCCGAGTGCTGGTGATCTACATTATAAGTGGAAACTAGCCTGTATATGTTAATCGCAAGCCATTCTTTTTGCTGGTAATGTTATCTGCCTTGATACGACGAGGTATTAAACTGTTTCTCTCCCCACTGCGATCTCTGTTACAGTTTGGGCAGTTTTTTACAAACATGGTGTAGTGCAGGCTCATGCCTGGCCACCAGTACCGTGATTGTAATTCTTCCAGAGAATCTTTTAATTTAAGGTGTCTGAGACCCTCGCCCATGTGTGCGTCTGCGATTAACAAGCTTCTCCTGTCCATGTTTGGAATCACTCTATCCCCCACTCCAGGGATTCGAGCAAAAGGGACGGAGTTTGCATCGATTATGTACGTATAATTGAGTGGATAGTTGATCGGTAGAGCTGAGCAGTCGCCGTTTGATGACGTTTTCACCGCCAGCAATGTTTCACCGTCAATGTATTTTAATGTACGCTTTTTTCGATCTACGGGAGCCGGTTTAGTGGCTGCCGCTGCGGCTGCTTCAGCCAATGAATTCCCCACAACGTGAACGCCATCACGCTGATGACTCAGTGAGTGTGTCACGTGAGTCTTTGGTAGTTCTTTTTGTAAAAGAGCTACTTGTTCCCAGAGCAGTTTCTGCTTTATTGGTGCGTCTGTGTCATCTTTGTAACCGTTCTGAATCCATGTCTGCAAATCCTTGTTATATGCTTTGACGCAGTAATATGAATCTGACACTATAAGTGTCGGGAATTCGCGATCCGCATTATCTAGCGCCATTTTCAAAGCTATTATTTCAGTTTGTAGTTCTGAATTAGTTTCTACTGAGTGTGATTTTGTTAATAGAGGTCTTAGTTTACCTCCGCGCCACACTTCTTTTGTAATCTCACATGTGGGGTTGTATGCATGTTCTCCCCAAACGGAGGGTTGAGCATGTCCGTCTGTATAGATTACACAGGCGTAATGTCGTAGAGGCAGAATGTCGATTGGCAGAGGATACGTCTTTTCATATTTTAGATTTTTTAATTCTTCTAGTTCTGGATCAAAGTAGTAGTATACTTTGTCCGTTGTGATTGAATTCACCCATTGTATCCATTCCGGATTCAATGTTGTTGTTGGTAAATTACAAGGTGTTGTTAGTGCCTCAAAGGCTGATTCTGCTGTTCTGACTGTGATATGTCTACCGTCAGCTATGTCTTTTTCTCTAGCTATTGCGGTTTGAACTGCACGAATGATTTTTTCTGTATTACTGAATTTCTGTTCAGCTTCTGTGTACAAGTGTGATTTGAATGCAATTGGTACCTTTTCTCCTTCATTAGAAGTCAGGTATGTGAATCCGCATCTCCCTGGGATGACTCGAATCACAAGATTGTGTGTGTTATCACGTGTTTCTAATTTTGTTTTAATTAGCATGTCTGTTTGTAAGGATCTCAAAATTTCTGTGTGTGTTTGAGTCCAATTGGATCTTTTAAAGTCTGGTTTAATTAGATCATAAAGGGGTTTGACCCTTTCTGCGTAATTTGCAATGTATGTTCTTCCGAAATTTAGGAAGCCTAGAATTGACTGTAGGTTTTTTAGTGTTTTAGGAGCTTGGATTACGGCACATTTCTCTAGGAAATTGTCAGCCAGGCTTTTGCCTTCACTTGATAATTCATATCCTAAGAATAGGACCGTCAGATGGGCAATTCTGGACTTTTAAAAGTTGAATTTGTAACCCTCTGCAGCGAACCCAAGTATTATGGTGTTCACTCTTTTCAAGTGAGTCTCCAAGTCATCATCTGTTAAGTAAATGTCATCGACATAAGATAATGCTTCATCATCATATAGTTGTAGTAATTCTGTTACTCTCGCTGAGAATACCCCCGGGCTGTTCTTGTACCCCTGGGCTAACTGACAGAATTGTTTTTGAGTGCCATTTACTGAAAATGCAGTTAAATATCTGCTCTCTGGTGCTATGTTTTGACAAAAGAATCCATTGGAGATGTCCAAGGTTGTTTTGTATTTTTTGCGCACTATGTTATTCATTAGTGCAGCACTGTGTGAGTTTTGCACTGCAAAAGTTTTGCAACATGTGTTAAGGTGTCGGTAATCCAAAACTAGACGATATGAATTGTCTGGTTTGGAGACCGGAAACAAAGGGTTGTTCATTTGTGAGGTGCAAGTTTCAATCACCCCCTGGTATTCTAGCTGATCTAGTATTTCATTTAGTTGTTTTTTAGCTTCTTGCTTAATTGGGTACTACCTTTGTGCAGTAGGTTGTGATTTTAACTGGATTTTGTGAGGAGGAGAATCCTCATCCCATCCTACATGATTTTTATATAAAGCAGGTGCTAAGGCCACTGCCCACTTTCTAGCAAGTGTGTATTTTTTATGAATCGGGATTTGATTCGAGAAGGCAGGCATAATTACTTCTTCGCCATGAGGGCACTCCCTGACAAACTCTGGTGGCCAGTCTTTTTCAGCTAGAAGGATATCATAGCCCTTGGAGAGATTATCCCAAAATAGTCCCCTTATTTTCCTAGTCTTATCTCCCTCTATACGTAATGTTATCTCGTATATCTTGTGGGGCTTGCTAACTCTGGTGTCTGCAGTTTCCACTTGAAGGTATTCATTCGTGTCCACTGTCTCCAGATGATTCATAAGGACTTTGCGAGCTATGCTCACCTCTGCTGCGCTGTCTAGCATTGTCTGAGCCCATTCTCCGTTTTTCAGTTGTGTCCTCAGTATTCTCGGCATTTTTAACTACCTTGATACTGGCTACCTTCTTTTTTGGAAATTGTAATTTCTTTTTTAGCTGAGCAGGTTCCTTGTCTTTGGACTTGGCGTGCTCTTCTGATCGTCCTCTTCTTTCCGATTTCTGCGAGGAAGTCTGAAAAGATTGAGAGGGACGTGTATCAATGTCTTGATATCTATCAGGTTTTTTAATATTATCCCTATTTCTAAGGTTATATCTATTCCCAGAGGGGTCACTCTGCGGTGACCTCTGTCTTTGGTTTGGAGATTTCTCTCTTCGCCTGGGAGACCTCCCTCGGGACTGGAATTTCTTTTCTTTAGGATTGGATTGTTTGTTTCCATCCCAGTTCTTTTTTGGTGAATTATTATTAAAAAATATTTTTTCTGGACTTGTAGTCAGTTGCGGTTTTACTGGTATTCCACCTAGACTATCTCTGCCTAGTTCTTCATAGGATTTTTCTATGATTCTGGCAATTTCAGCTGGTTGGTCTGCTATATCTGTCTCGTTTAACCTCTGGCGGATCGCCACGTTTGCTGCTTCACCTTTTATATTGGCTAGTAATATAGCCGAGACCTGCTTGAAGTCTTTCAGTAATTTCATACCAAGAGTTAAAGCTGGTTCTGGACCGTATTCATCTTGAATTTGTTTTAGCACATCTGGTATTACCGAAATGGATGGAACACCGTGCGTTTTTGTGTAGATTGAAGCAAAGACTGTACCCCAAGTGTCACAGTCCTCTATGTGTGGTGCGATTCCCATTGGGAGACATATAGTCAGAATCCTGTGTTTTTCTAGCGGGGTGGTGTCAGGAAACACCGCCTCTATTTGGGTGATTTTCTGTGCCAACCAGAATGGTATCTGTTCCCGTTTAGCCGGAACTTTACCTAGGCAGGATTGGATGTTCTGTGGTGTGATTTTATTTGTGTTCCCCTGGTGAGGGGTCAGCTGTGGATGTTTAATCGCTGGCTGAATTGTTGAAGTCCGCATTACATACTGGACTAATTGTCTATGAATTTTTAGTAATTGTTTTAGCTGTATTAACAGCTCAGCTGCAGGCATCCTATCGATGTCTGGATGTGGTGTGTATCCGGCTAAGACCGGCCACGTTGCTCCTGGTCTACCTAAAGGACCGAGCCTTGTAATGTGATTGTTATGTATTAGGGCGCCATCAAATAAGAGCAAATGCTCTTGGAATTTGAGTGGTACTTCCACCTCCTCGAATGGAGTGTACGTTTCAGGAGGTTCCTCTACTTTGTAATAGTGGAAGTACTTTGTTACAGCATTTGCTGCTGGAAAATGTATCCATGAATAGTATACCTCTGTCTGCCGATATTCGTGTGCCTCGATTACGAATATGACTGTGCCACCTCTAGGTGTCAGTCCATTTTCTATAAGTTTTAAGGTTATAGATCTCCTTTTAATGACCGGAATGAGTGTTATATTCGGGTTTGCTGCTTGCATGGTAGCATCAGCATCTGCGAGTTCAGTTGCTAATCTAACTGCCTCTCTTTCATCATCACTCTCTGCCATTTTACAGACAGGATGGTATTATGTTTGTTTGCAGATCAGGTTTCTTTATGGAAACAGAGATTAGATGCACAATATTTTGGGACTGTTTTTATCCTTCAACGTTGACTATACCAAGAACCATACATAGGAGTTCCCTCCTGCGAGGTTTTGGAGGATATTACCTTTCACCCACTCCAGACGTCTTTGGAGTATAATGGGAAAAGGGGTCTGAGTGAGAAAGCACGACTGAGTTACTCTAAATGTCTTACGTTAGTTTTATCGCCCTTTCCAAACGCGTTGGGCGCCATGTAGTGTAGCTCCTATTTTCCCAATAGGCTCTGCGCATTGGAATAATACCTACAGCAGTAAAGGCCTAGACCAGACGTTAACTAGGTCTACTACTGTCGATACTAGACTTAATTTTTGGGTTTGCCAGCGTAGCTCAGAGTTCGCTAGAAACTTTCTCGAATGTTCAGGAAAGAATTAACTCCCCTGATTAGACAAGAAGGGATTTAGTTTCTGACAACCATAGAACATGACAACTTTGCTCTCCCCTAATCAAGAGTCAATCTCGAGAGTCGTGTGAGCACAAGGCAATTATTTTACTCAGTCAGTACGTGCATTCTTAGTCTCATCAGATTGTAGAGAAAAGGAAGAGACGGGCGTGTTCAATAAAAAGGTGTTATTTATTGATCAGTCTCTTTTCTCGTACAAGAGAAATGGATCGATATTATTGCAATACTTATAGTTAAGTAAAGTGCATACATTAAAAGCAATAGTATAAAATAATACTGTAAAAACATTGATATGGTTTCTGAGCCATATGATGTTTAAAATGATTAAAATATATTTACATACACATATACATTTGACTAAACGTACTCAACTGGTGTTTCTAAATACGCCTACCCCGTGTACCTGACCTAAGTCTAATGCGTGGGCGGGAATAGAAAGTTACAGTTTAAGTTAAGTTTGTTTTTGCCAAGTGAATAACTAAAGAATTCTCTGTGAGGGGTTATTCAGTTCTGTACCTGGAAGTTAGGATGAATGAGGAATGGTGTCTCTTTCTCTGCTCTCGATATTCCAGGCTGCCTGCGAGGGCTACCCGGAAGCGCCGGTGCTGGGTCTCTCGGCTTGAGATAGCAGCGCGTCTCTCAGCGCGTCAGGAAGGCGGGGCTGCGCCAGCGGGGTCTGCTTCTGCTCTCGGCTTCGGCAAGTATGGCTGCTCCGTCTTGTCACCACGCGTGTGTTTGCATAGGGCAAGATCGGCAATATTTATACCTTATAGGTGCCGAGATTGACGTAAGGATGGACATAGATACGTCAATAAAGATGTCATACGACATGCTCGTTAGCACATTCTTTTACTGAAGTTCTCTGTGAAATCAAAACAATGGCCGCACGGATTTTCCAGGTTGTCATAGGTTTGATTTGTTATGAGAACGTCGTATGCCTTATCAGGGGCTGGAGGAATGTCGCTTGTCTAATTAGATCTCAAGCGTTATGACCTAATCAGATAACACGTTCCTGTGCCGTAGTGTGACTGCGTCAGATAACGGTATCTGCATCATGGGGGCTGTTCTTGCCTCATGGGCTGACTGTTAGTTAACTTGATAGTTAGTTTAACCAGAATAGGGTCAGGAATAGGGGGATCGATTCAGAACCTATAGGAATACATGACAGCATATAAAGAGAAAGAAACAAGGAGAAATAAAGATATTTCTCCTTGTTAAACCCCCCCTGAGAAGGTGTGAGATTGTGGCTCATTATTGTAAATGAGGGAATACGTCAAAAACCATTGGAGTTGCACAATGCCCTCCAGGGCAGAGTAATGCAACTTTGCACTACGTTGCGTTACCCCAGATTTTTGGACCCATTCAGAGCCATGCCAAATGGCTTCGCGTGGCTTAAAAAATCTGAGTTAGAGGTATGCGTCACGCATGTCCAATGTTGCATGATGCCAACGTGATGCAAGCCTCTCATAAATATGCCCCACAGCTTTTAATGTAGTTTTTGGTCGTAGTTGGTGACCAATGCAGTTGCTTTGTAAAATTGGTGATGCTAAAACAGTTTTATGTTCCCCAATCAGGAACCAACTACAGAATATTGAATCCTCTGAAGCTAAAATAGTGATTCTTTGGTAAGCTCCAAATACAAGAAATTGTTTGCTGTAGGCTGGGCCCGATACTACTGTGCACCCCCGTAATATTATGAGGTATGATGCCAAAAACAGAACGGAATCAACTTGGACCTGCAAATGGGCAACATATCTCTGGAGCCAAAAGAAAGATTCTAGAAATCCTCCTTTACCACTGTCACCACCTTCGCCGTAGTCTTGTCTTTATTTAATGTGAGCCCCTGACCATCCATCCAAACACTGATACCCCGATTCCACTTACAGAACATCGAAGCTGCAATGCCCAGGCCCCTATCCATCTGTATATATTGAAATGTATATTACATACGCTGGTTTATAATGTAGACCCTTAAGGCAGGGGTGGCTCCTTCGGTTTGAGGGGAGGAGCGTCGCCCGACCTCAGAGAGGAAATTAAAATGGAAATGAAGTCAATTCATTACCATTTTATTTTTCCGTCAACCCATCCTGAAGAAAGTGCCTTAGAGGAGGCCCACTTGCATGTTTGTTTGCTTTTTGTGGTGCCCCCAGGAGGACGTGGCCACCGCCAACAAACCTAGGAAGTATTAGGGGGGCTGTAAGAGTTACTGCAGGCGGCCTGAAGTAATTTTTAAAGTTACTAATCCTTTGTTTGAGACAGGGCAGAAAAAGCAAGACCCCTCTGGGTCCCGAAGCTGGAGCTTCTGCTGGGCGTGTAGTCCTCTCAAGGGGCTAGGTCTATGGTTGCATTTAAATGCTTTATTTAGATAATAATGTTGACAATGATTATTGATCACAAGGAATATGCTTTACTAACAGGGGGGTCAAAGGTGAATGTTTTATAATGTGATCTGTGGTATGTTCCATCTGCCTATGTACACATTTGTGAATTATTGCATAGTATTTAGTAGTTTGCGTCCAATTAATATACTTTTTCTTTCTTTAAAGAAAATACACTGATGGGACAACATTTTGTGAGTGTTATTATTGCTTCTCAGTGATTAGTAGGCCACCCCAACTCACCTGATTTGGCCTTGGACCTATCTGTTTCGCTATCCTGAGAAAGTCAAGCACTACGTTGGGGTGCTTGGTTCCTAGCAAGGGCACATTGTGAGCCTAGTAGCTGTGCAGACCACAGAACTAGTAAACCAATTTAATACAGCTATTATTTAAGGGTTTTAGTCCTGAGTTGATTTGCCTCATGTATAAAGGAAGACAAAGCTACTGAAAAATACCAATGTGGCCACATACAACAGCTACACCAGTTTTTATAACGGGACTACAGCCTTTGTATTTGCCAAATAGCTTTATTAAGGTGAAACAATGTAACTGTTCAGTTGCCTTTGTCAAAGTGGCAACAAATGCTAGTTGTTGTACTGGTTTCCATGTATGTCACCTTCAAATAGGTCTAAATACATTTTAAACAATTGAAATGTTACCTCCTTTTGCCTTTTTGTACCCTAGAGGCACTTCCGCTGCAACGTAGTGGTCTAGCGCCTAGGGCAGATCAGCTGCTGCACTAGCGGGGGGAGGAGCCAACACGATATCTACTGCGCTGGAGCAAGCACGCAGGTAGAGAAACTTGTGCTAACCTCCATAGGTTGTTTGTTTAAGAGCGCTGCAACTGAGACCGGCGATTCTATTTAACACTTATTTTAAACTTATTGTGTGACATGACTTGGAAACTTACTTGCATTATTGATGTGCGGATTTTTTAACTGATGTTGTAAATTTGAATCTGCACTCACTTCGTGAGCAGCTCATTATTCTCACTTCCCTTACCCTAGAGGCACTTTCGCTGCAACGTAGCAGTCTAGTGCTTAGGGAGGTATACAACCTTTACAACGCAACTTTTACAACGACCTACCATTACCACGCATTTTTTACAACGCAGGATCCATTACAACGCATACCATTACAACGCATGTATTTACAACGCAGGTACCTTTACCACGCATACCATTACAACGTAAGTATTGGTAAGTATATCATTTTATTAAAAATATTATAAGTTTGGGTTTTTGGGTAAAGGGGTATTTTTAGGGTTCAGGGTCAGTTTTCAGTTTTTGGGTAAAGGGGTATTTTTAGGGTTCAGGGTCAGTTTTCAGTTTTTGGGTAAAGGGGTATTTTTAGGGTTCAGGGTCAGTTTTCAGTTTTTGGGTAAAAGGGTATTTTTAGGGTTCAGAGTCAGTTTTCAGTTTTTGGGTAAAGGGGTATTTTTAGGGTTCAGGGTCAGTTTTCAGTTTTTGGGTAAAAGGGTATTTTTAGGGTTCAGGGTCAGTTTTCAGTTTTTGGGTAAAGGGGTATTTTTAGGGTTCAGGGTCAGTTTTCAGTTTTTGGGTAAAGGGGTATTTTTAGGGTTCAGGGTCAGTTTTCAGTTTTTGGGTAAAGGGGTATTTTTAGGGTTCAGGGTCAGTTTTCAGTTTTTGGGTAAAGGGGTATTTTTAGGGTTCAGGGTTAGTTTTGGGTTTTTGGGGTACAGGGGTATTTTTAGGGTTCAGGGTCAGTTTTGGGTTTCTGGGTAAAGGGGTATTTTTAGGGTTCAGGGTCAGTTTTGGGTTTTTGGGTAAAGGGGTACACGGTAAAAAGTAAATATAATTAAATTTAAATTACATTAAATTAAATTGATTAAATTAAATTAAATTACATTAATTAAATTAAATTAAATTAAATTAAATTAAATTAAATTAAATTACATTATATTAATTTTAATTAAATTACATTTTAAAAAATATTATATACTTACCAATACTTACGTTGTAATGGTATGCGTTGTAAAGGTACCTGCGTTGTAAATACATGCGTTGAAATGGTATGCGTTGTAATGGATCCTGCGTTGTAAAAAATGCGTGGTAATGGTAGGCGTGGTAAAAGTATGCGTTGTAACGTCATACATCCGCTTAGGGACGATCAGCTGCTGCACTGCAGGGCTGACTAGCGGTGGGTAGGAGCCAACACGATATCTACCACGCTGGAGCAAGAGCACAGGTAGAGAGACTCGTGCTAACCAACTCGTAGGTTGTTTGTTTAAGGGCGCTGCAACTGAAACCAGCGATTCTTTTTAAAACGTATTTTAAACTTGTTGTGTGACATGACTTGGAAACTTACTTGCATAATTGATGTGCTGATTTTTTAACCAATGTTGTGAATTTGAATCTGCACTCGCTTCGTGAGCAGCTCATTATCCTCACTTCCCTTACCCTAGAGGCACTTCCGCTGCAACGTAGCGGTCGAGCGCTTAGGGACGATCAGCTGCTGCACAGCAGTGCTGACTAGCAGGGGGAAGAAGCCAACACTAAATCTACCATGCTGGAGCAAGCACGCAGCGTGCACACGCAGGGGTGCACCACAGGCGCGCCGAAGGCGCGCCTAAGGCAAGCCCGTCTGTGCCCGTCCGTGCCCGTCCGTGCCCGTCCTTGCCCGTCGGCGCCCGTCCACGTCCTTCCGGGTCCAGGGGCCAGAACCCCTCGCCCGCGCAGTGTTTATCCAGCAGATTATCTTTAGCTTTAGCCCATGGTTCTGCCTCCCTAAACACTAACATAGCACTATTTCCCCTCCTCTTTAATGCTTTCCTTCAGCCCTTGGTGCCAGCAGTGGCTGGTATGGAGTGCCAGGTCTTCAACTACGTGGACGACACCCAAATCCTGATCCAGATGGACAACTCCCCTGCGGCACATGTACGGATGCAGAATGTCCTGGAATTTACAGTCAACTGGATGACAGCCAATCAACTCAAAATCAATCCTGATAAAACTGAGGTTTTACCTGTCACCACGAATACCAACCCTTGGAGTAATCTCTTCTGGCCACCAGATCTGGGCCCCTCCCCGAGCCCTCCCCAGTGGTAAAGAGTCTGGGTATAAAAATGAATGCCAAACTCTCCATGTCTCACCAGGTTACGACCGTGGTGGGGACATGTGTGGGCCTGTTGAGATTGCTGCGGAAACTCACCCCGTTCTCTCTTTTACGGCACTCCGTATGGCAGTGTCAGCATTGATTATCTCCCGTCTAGACTACGGGAATTCGCTGTATGTGGGCCTCCCCGGAAAACTCTTGTCTAGACTTCAGGTAGGCATGAACGATGCTGCTAGACTGGTGTTCGGGCTCCCTAGACGAGCCCACGCCAACCCCTTACTGCAGCAGCTGCATTGGCTTCCGATCAAGGAGAGAACAAGATTCAAGGGGCTATGTATAGCCCACAAAGCCATGCATGGTCAATCTCTAGCATATATTAAGGAACGCCTGGAAAATTATAGGCCAGGGCGGTCCCTGCGTTCCTCTGATGCTGGCCGGCTGGTCTGCCCCTGTTTTTGACCTCCTCCATGGGGGGGTAGAGCTTTCTCCTCTTAGATTCCTCAACTCTGGAATGAGATGCCAGAGGAGCTCCGCAAGGAGCCCGCTCTCCACCCATTTAGGAAAAAAATAAAAACCCTCATTATTGTAATTTGGCAGTGATCGGGGTTAGCATCTAGCTAAAGCCATGTTGGATTGATCCCATCGGACTGCCGTATTCGCCATAGCGCTCCGGCCATCACAAATTGAGCCATCACGCTCCTTTCCTGGCAAATCCATACAAACCTGATGGAAGCCCTGGACTTGATGTGAAAGAAAACACATCTATCAGCGTTTACTCATCAGTATTCCTGAACCTACGAGGAAACCAAAATTAATGCGATAATAGGCATTGTGTTAATAAATGTTGTACAAAACAATAATGTTGATAATTCTTGTCCTGATGATGATGTCACAAATGTAAAAAGGCATCGAAACGTCGTCGACTAAAAAACCCCATATGCAATATGATAATGCTATATTATTTGATGCAATGGTGTGGTTATGTTTAAGAGATTGAGTCTGTAGAACTGACCACAAGTATACAGACAGATTTTCGCTTTGCCCTTTTGGCCATTTCTTTGTTGTTTTGTCTTGATTGTTGTGGGTCACGGCTGTGCCCACTTGTTATCTTTTTTGGTTCTTAAAATTCACTTTATCAACCAGAACATTTAAAATACATTTTCTTGTCCGGCTGGACAAAAGACATACTACTTATCAGGTGTATGATTAATGATTTTTGTATGTTATCTTGTCCACATGTAAGGACCACTGTTTTTTGTAAATTGATACTGCCCAAGGTCCCTATGGCATACCTTTCGGGTTCCCTTGTCTTTGTGAAAACACACATGTTGGATTTGGCAGCCATTTTGCATGCCATGTGCTACCACGTGCTCACAACGTGCTTTGTCCTACCTTTCTGTCATTTGTTCTTGTACACTGCCTAGTGACAAGATATATTTAGCCTCTTCTGCTTTTTGCTTATGCTCAGTTCAGCTTGCAGCTGTCTATGCAGCTGCTATTAGTCTGTAACTGTCAGGATGTGTTTACTAGAATTAGCAACTGTTAGCTCCTCCCACTTGTTGATTGTGCATTTTCTATACGGCCTTATATGTACCTAAAACCTTCTTTCTGTTCTTATACCGCCTTCTCTTGAGCCCCTGTGTGGCTATAAAAGGTCCATGTTCCTACTGTTCGGTGTGCTACTTCATACACTACCGAAGGGTGTTGTGTGAATGTAGTTCCACCTCATGAGGTTAATAAATACTTTGTATTTTATATTCCAGTTTCCGTGCAAACTTCTTCCTATTGGTCTAAGGACTTTGTGCAGAGAAGGGCGAACCCCTAGCACTGGTAGGACTAGCTGAGTCTCAGCACAACATCCTTTTTATCGAAGCTTGGGGAATAATGTAGGCCAATCCTGGGCACATTTCCAACTGAGGTACCAAAGTTGAGCATTCTCTCAAGCGCTTAGAGACCAGTGGTGATAATGCGCTATAGAAATCCCAATTAACATTAACATTAAAATTAACATTAACAATTTACCAGGTGTTGATAAATAAGCAAAGTTTTGTTGGCTTGCAGTCTTGTTAACAATTTCCAAAGGAAAAGCTAATATAATTGCATTGTATTTAGTGATTCAAAAGCAATAAATAAGTTTTCACTGAGGTGTAATGTAAATCATTAAACACATTCACTTTTCTAAGAAAGTTAACCGCTTTCAGATTCTTAGTTACTCATTAACCCATAAAATATATATATACTGGCACAATTCCCATGAAACTGATTCACCTCTATCATCATTTTTACAATGAATACAATACATATATTTTCACAAAACAAACGTTTCATAAATGCCTAAGCTAGAATAGGGTCTATTACTAATCAATTAAGGGCATATTTATTCAAAAATAATGCAGCGCAGCAAGTCACCTCGCTGCATGATAGGGAATGTGCAGGAATGTGCTGTATCTAACATTATATGAATTATTCCAATCTTGCCGTCTCACAAAGTGCTGTCTAGCACCAATGCAGGCACCCTTGCACCTTGGTGCAAGAGTGCCTGCTTTGTAAGCAGGATTAGTTTTGCCCATGACAGGACACCTTCCTGCACACAAACAATCCTTTGAGGCATTTTCCTGCAAAGTGCAAAACACATAGAAAGTGGGAGTAATGAGGATTTATTTCTCCTCGTTACACCTCACATGGGAAGGCAACAATTCTGACGTATTGACAGGTCGCCAAGTAATGGTAAATCAATAGTTGGATGCGTGGCAACACCAAAGCTCAACCCATGGAATGCCTCCCTGGGATAGAGTAAGGTAACACAGTGATTCGCTCTGCATTGCGTTACTCTAGATTTATCAAGCCACACAAGCCCACCCAAGGTGGCTGTGCATGGCTGAAAATTCTTACTTAAAAGTTGTGTTGCCCTGGTGCCCCATTGTGTAGTACTTGATAAATATACCCCACAGAATTTACATGCAATTGGATTTGTAGGTGTCAATCCCTGTTTGCCTTCAATGAGTGTAGTGGTATGGTGGTAGAGTCTTAATCGGGGAAGTATCCTGAAGTAAAGATTTTTCCATAATAGGCTCTGCTATAGAAATCACAGTCCCCAAACTGAGCAGAAGAGTAGATGTTTGAAGGTCAATTATTCATAGTTTAAAATGAATCTAAAAATGTATTTATCACTGAATCAATTAGGAATTGGGTTCTCATCCTAATCCATGCCCAGTAGTCAGTCTACTCCATTTCTTTCTAAATATTTATATTTAGAGGCACATGTGGGTCCACATTCTTGGCAGCTGGTGATAGGACTGCCTGATTCCTCCATGTCCGCAATGCAACTTGCCTACCATCTTGAGTTTATATGTGCTAATCAAATGCATTATGGTCCTTAGTGTCTTGGTTCACTCAAATTGTAAGGCACACCTGATAACAGTGACTTATTAAAGAAACACATATTGTCTTAGTGATATAAAGTAAAATGATAGCATCAATAACACAGTAATCATGAACACATGACAAAGTGTTCCTTGTTCCTTGAATAAGTGTGTGGCAAAAACCAACGTGTAGACATAGCAGATGGCACATGTGCTGTACTGATCTCTCAAAGATTCACAATACAGAGAGCCACCAGTGAGCTGCTTTACAGTGCATATTCAAGAGGAATTTCTGCAATGATAGTACATAGCTGTAAAGAGGCAAGCATGTCAGGTTTTGAAGGCCCATATGTACAATTATAAATGCTAAACTACAAGTAAAGTAAGGCTTCAAGCTAGTCTGCATTTACTGTGTAATTGTTTAAACGGATTTCATGATGAAGAAATATAAGAAAAGCTGAGTGTCCAATGAAATAGAGTTAGAAATATGTCTCTATGAAGGGAAGGGAACACCACACCCCTGCACACTGCTGACAAAAACTAGTGCTTTTTTATGTGTAAGCTGGAATACTGAGGTAAGGCAAAGCAAATATATGAAATGCTGCTATATTAAATTATGTTACCTATTATATAAATAAGACGCATCAACCCTGCCAGCAGTTATTGTTTGGGGAGAGCGGGGAACGCAGCAGGACTACCTGTCCCAGGAGGCTGCGAGCAGCGGACCGGCAGCCCCACACCTGAACACCGGGGACCTTGAAATACTTCTCGCGCCTCCCGCTTCGCGGGACACGCATCGACCCTGCCAGCAGTTGTTGTTTGGGGAGAGCGGGGGACGCAGCAGGACTACCTGTCCCAGGAGGCTGCGAGCAGGGACCGGCAGCCCCACCCCCTGGACACCGGGGACCTTGAAATACTTCTTGCGCCTCCCGCTTCGCGGGAAACGCATCGACCCTGCCAGCAGTTGTTGTTTGGGGAGAGCGGGGGACGCAGCAGGACTACCTGTCCCAGGCGGCTGCGAGCAGCGGACCGGCAGCCCCACCCTCTGGACACCGGGGACCTTGAAATACTTCTCGCGCCTCCTCTTCACGGGAAACGCATCAACCCTGCCAGTAGTTGTTGTTTGGGGAGAGCGGGGGATGCAGCAGGACTACCTGTCCCAGGAGGCTGCGAGCAGCGGACTGGCAGCCCCACCCCCAGGATACCGTGGAGGATATATTCAACGCCTCATTTCCGGCCCGCGGGATGCGTGCGGGCGGCGCCGGGCTAAACCCGGGCCAAGGGCGGGCCCGTCAGAGCCAAGGAAGAGACAGGGCAGGGCTTGGTCCCTTTGATTTTGCCCAGGACTCTTAAAAGAGAGAGGTACTGTTTCGTGGTGAACTTGTTTCCTTTTATGATAATACCTAAGTTGTCCATACCTATGGTTCTGAGTTGATATTCGGGAGTAAAATTGTGGTCCTTAGATTTCTACTTGAAGTATACTTGTTTCTGTCGTCTCTCCTTAACAGTACTCTTTTTGCACTATGGGGAAAAGGAAAGTGATGGAGGGAGCGGGGAGTAACAATGGGCAGGCAATAGAGCAAAGGAAAAGGAAAAGGCTGAAGAAAATTGGTAAACATGCAGCTGCTAACTGTGTAATGGACAGGATAGATACTCTGATCGAAGAATGCGAGGATATGTTAGTCGGGGACTCCACCGCCCCCGCCGATGAAGTTTTACTTATCTCGCCTAGGAGACCAGCACCTCCTTCGAAAAAGACAGTAATTCCTTCTATCTTCCAAAAAACTACTCGTGAGAAAAGAAAGGGGTCTGTGAGCCCACCCTGCCTAGAAGTGATTCCCGTTAGCCACCCTACAGCCCCGCATAATGCTTCCCATAGCGGGGCGACACCTAGGGCGATCCCTTCTGTTCCATGCTCCAATAGATTTGCCCTGCTTACGTCGCCTAGCGAAACCGCTGATCCAATTACACCCTCCTCTAATCCTGACACACTTAGGATACCACTTAGCTGCCCTTGCAGCCACACGAATGAGGATCTGTTGGTGGTAATAAGGGCACTTAGAGATGAAATTGACCAGATGAAAGGAATGATATCTGACCTTCGCGCAACAGTCACCTCCGCACTAAATACTAATAACTAGTCTGTGAGAGCGATTTCTCATGCTGCTAAGGATTATAGTTTAAACAGGGGGGGGTCAACTACGAACACCCTAGATAGTAAAAGAGCCATGCCTGATTCAATCCAGGCGACAGGATGTCCCCGCGAGCCAATACATAATACTCCCCTCCAATCTTGCACGAGTGCTGGCAGAACAAGCTCTTCAATATTGAATCCTCCTCCATTACCAAAAATGTGTACAAGTAGAGACTTGGCTCCTGTAACACTTAAGGATCAAAGAAACTTCAGGAATGAAAACGTACCCCTAAATGTAGTCCATATGGTTAATGTCCCCAAAATTACCGATACTAGAAAT
Organism: Lissotriton helveticus; assembly: GCF_964261635.1. NCBI lineage: Eukaryota > Metazoa > Chordata > Amphibia > Caudata > Salamandridae > Lissotriton > Lissotriton helveticus. Next base: position 1,293,780,632 of record NC_136059.1, read on the forward strand.
TCCGAATCAAAGGAGTCTCTGATTAATAAATCGATTTATTGGCTCCGCCATGTGCGGGGATGTCGTTCTATCATTAGGGAAGACATAGTTAATGCCAGAAGACGTATGTCCCTTAACTCTGCTCTAGATAACATTGAATTACCCTTAGCAGATGCCAGTCTGGCCGAAAATTTAGTGGCGCTAGAGTATCGCACGTTCTCCCCTGATTCCTCGTGCATTCAAATTAGGTGCTTTCCTATTGTACTAGCAAGAAGAGGGGGGAATGACTCTGTCCAGAGAACTATTGGGGCCACTTCAACTCTGGATGCAAATGATTGACTGCACCAGAAATCAGTAGTAGAGGGTGCAAGGCGTGGTAATTTACCCAGTGTTAGCTCCCACAAATTATCTACCCAGTTGCTCCCCTCGGTCTCTTCTATGCCCAACTTCCCAGAAAATGTTCTTTATACAGATACAGATAATGCCATCCCAATTTCAAATGGCCTGGTCCCACTAAAAATCATTTCATGGAACATAGCTGGGTTAAAGAGAAATTTGTCTGTACCCTCCTGGAACAGGCTTGTAGAGGCTTACGACATATGTTTGTTCCAGGAGACTTGGAGTCTAACCATGTTGTGTAAATCCAGATACAATACTTTTCATATTCCAGCAGTTCATAAGGGTAAGGCTAGACCGTCAGGAGGTATAACCACATGGATTAGATTAGATCTGGGCTGTTCAGCCTTTCAACATGATACAGATAGTCCCGATATCATGTGGCTGTCAATAAAAGGCCCGAGGGGGGTAGATTCACTGGAGCTTTTTAATGTCTACATAAGAGGGACTGGAAATGGCAAGTCCTCATCCATCGTAAGGCAGCTGGAAGAATGTTTATCCAAGTGTCACCCCTCCGCAAAGGTCATCGTTGCTGGTGACTTTAATTGCACGTTCGAGCCTTTAGGCTGTGAAGACCCGGTAGGGACTCAGGAAGAGGATTCCTCTTGGAAAGTGCCCCTTTGTCACTCCCCCCAGTAAAAAGATGGTCCGAGATTATAATACAGATTAATGCTCTAGTCTCAGAATATGGCCTTAGAGCTGTAAATGGCAGAACTATCTCTGACACACAGGGGGCTAATACTTTAACAAACTTGCTTGCCCATCCCGAATAGATTATCTATTGGTGGACCTACGCCTTTGGCCGGCTGTTATAGATATGGAAGTGGGAAAGACCATTGATAGTGACCACAACCCTCTATTGTTAAAAATAGAGAACTGATGGGCCCCACCTGATCATAACATAACTAATGCCCCCCTTGTTACCAAGGAGCTAATCCTTTCTAATTGTGGTAGGCGCTTAAGGTGGTCCAAGGTGGTAGTGGAGAATTCTACACTCTCACATATTGCTGCAATTTTGGAGGCCAACACACTAGAATTAGAGGAAGCCTCCGCAGCAATGTTGGGGCATGAGAAGATTCTTTTCATTCACCAAGACACAATTGGGCTGATAAGTTCCCATTTTATCTGCAAACCCTATAAAGCACACAGAAAAAGCCAAACAAGAAGTACAAATTTATGGTTTACAGAGACTTGCAGGGAGAAAAGGAATGCACTAATTCTAGCAGTAAAGGGGGAAAATCCCATAATGTTTAAAACTGCTAGAAAGGAATATAATTCTTCCCTGAAGCAAGCTAAGCATGACAGGGATGAGGCACACAGAGAGGAACTAAAGGAGGCTAGCTCAAAGAGAGATTCTACCGCCTTTTGGGCCCTACTAAAGAATAGAGAAAGGCAAGATAATATTCCCATTCCGAACCACATTCATAATAAAGTTTGGTGGGAACATTTTTCCAAACTGTATATGGAGGAAGTAGTAGGGTCCGATCCTATACAGCCCTATGAAATCCAGGACATAGCGGTACCTGAAGCTCTATATCATTTCGAGCTGGATGAGATTGTGAATGCAATCAAGTTTATTATACCTGCAAAAGCGGCAGGACCAGATGGTATCCCGGGCGATTTGTTTTTAAAGGAATGGATGTCCCAAAGTCATGGAAAGAAGCAGAGGTCATGCCCATATACAAAAAGGGAGACCGCCAAGACCCTGCTAATGACAGGCCTATTAGTTTACTAGATTCCATGCAGAAAGTGGTTGGTGGATCTATCTTAAATAGGATTCAAACGTGGATGGAAGAAGAAGGCATCCTTTCCAAGTACCAGGCAGGCTTCAGAAAAGCCGCTAGCACAATAGATCAAGTGTTTAGGTTACTCTTCCTCCATTGGAAAGTTGTCACTCTAGGGAAGGGTAGTCTCTACTTAGCATTCATAGATCTTAAGACCGCCTTTGATCTAGTTCCCCGAGAAAAGTTATGGTCAGTACTACACGAAATGGGCATACCCTCCTATATTGTATATTTCCTAATATGTCTCCATGAGGACACTTTTGCACACGTTAGATGGGGGCATCAAGGGCAAACTACTGAGAAGATAAAGGTTAACAGGGGGGTCCGCCAGGGATGTGTAATGGCCCCTACCCTCTTTTCACTTTTTGTGAATAGAGTGGTGAGTTTTCTGAGCCAATATCCAGCTGATGCCCCATGCCTGGCGGGCGAAAAAATAGTAACCCTCCTATTTGCAGACGATACCCTCTTAATCTCTAAATCCCCGATGGGTTTGCAAAAACTCCTCACCTGTTTTCAAGAGTTCTGCACATTAAGAGGCCTAGTAATAAACATTTCAAAAACCAAGTTTATGGCTTTTAACCCTGGGAAACATTTTAGAAATAACCTAACTCTCAACGGCTCTCCACTAGAGAGAGTCCATTCTTTTGACTACTTGGGCATTAGATTAACGGACAAACCGGCACTGGGGGGCCCATCTGAATTAGATGCTATTGAACCATAAGCAGGTGGCGGGAGCTATTGCTAGAGATCAGCGCACTTCATATTCAAGATTGATAGGCCCGGCATTGGCAGTTTATGAAGGAAAAGCAGTGAGTTCCGCAACTTATGGAGCGGAACTATGGGGCGTTGAAAAGACAACAGAGATAGGAAGATCTGAGACCAAATTCTTAAGGGAACTTGCATCCGTCCCTACCAACACACCACTCAAGCCTTTGTTCTGTGATATGGGTAGATGCACATTTAGCGATGTGGCTAAACTTCGTCCTCTCCTCTATTGGGCAAGATTAAGACGCACTCCAGAACTTCATGACTACGCGACTGGCCTCGCTGAACTGATTGTCCTGGACACCAACAAAAGGATCAAATGGATCAGGGACATGAAAGGTCTGTTGTCCGAATTGGGATAGGCCGAGTCTTGGGCAACTCAGATCCCCACGCCCAAGAACGAGCTAAAAAAGATCTATTGGAATTGGGTCTACCATCAGTCCCTAGTTAATATCAGACAAGGGAGACTAACTGAGGAATTCCTTCAACATAAGCCAGCTTGTTCTTTGGAACCCTATTTGGACTTCATTAGGAAACCCAGAGATAGGGCACTATATATGCAGTTCAGATTTGGTTCCCTTAGGGTAAACTAGACCAGGGCAAAATGGGACACCACAAATTCTTTCCCATCCAACTGTCCTTGCTGCGATGCTGAGCGGGAAACTTTATTACATCAATTGTTTGTCTGCTCAGCATACAGACAGGCCAGGCTTCGATGGCTTAAGCCAATATGCACAAAATTGGGTACAAGAAGCCACCTAGAGGCTTTACGTATTTTGAAAACAGATTCCTCTAGGCCTTTGTTTGTTTGCGGTGTTACCAAGTTTCTGCGTTGCGCGTGGATTATCCGCACTAAAGCAATAAATAAGAAAGTTGTGTAAAACTAGCTACTGAGGCGCCAGAGCGCGTATATTGATACAGGAATGCTTTTAGAAAAAAAGAAAGAAAAAACAAATCATTGTTGTAAATCGCCATCTTGGAGACATTTGTAATAGCAAAACAATATATTTTACCTGATGGTGTAGTGTTGTCCCGGATGTGCTGTTTGTACCTTTTTATATTTTTAACTATGTCATTATCGATAGCAAGGTTTTTATCTCTTTTTGTAATACTCTTTTTTAACTCTAATATTATGATGAATTAATAATTTTTTGCTTGCTGTGAATTGCTTTTATGATACTTGCTGTCGAATAAAGCTAATTTGAATGAATGAATATAAATAATTATTGTAATCCAGTGCATTGCAAGTCTCAATGTCTATGACAACAGGAGTAGTAGTGTTTATCAGTGGCGGCTGGTGGAATTTTAAAGTGGTGAGGCGTATGCAGAATGAATCAACACATGCGAGCGCAGGGAGTGAGTCCAATGGCAATGAGGGGGGTTCAGGGGGAGGTTCTCCCCAGTGAAGAAATTTTTTAAAAATGGGCATCTTTTTGGTGTGATTTTCAGCACTGTTTCTGTGATAAATGGACTAAAAATTCAGTTCTTCTAGGCATTCATAACAGAAAACTCATACATTATGTCAGAGAATTTCTGGGTTGCCAACCAAGTCTGACTTCTGAAGAGGGCTAGGGTACTAAGTAAGACTGCTTTGGCTCTACCCTTGTCAATAGAAAACACTAGTTAGCGATGTGAACAAGTTCAATGGACAAACCTGGGGTCTAGGGACAGTCCCTCTCCTGAGAAAGAAATTTAAAAAACATTGGCAACTGGTGCATTTTAAAGCAAATGAATGCAGCCATGAAGCAGGGCTTATTACGCAGTGGGAACGTACAGTCTTGAAATATTGAACACATTAAAAACTGCCCCGTATCTTCTTGCATTCATTTGTTCAACAGTTACTGTAATATGGAAATTGTTCTGCATGACAACTTTAGCCCTTTAAAATGTATGCTTTTCCCAGTGTCTTGCACTGCATGCAGCATTAACTTTGGAAAAATATCCTCTAACCAAACTTCGGGAAGCACCCACAGCTGCTGGTTGTAACCAGTCATTTAGAAATATGTGCAGACAGGTCTTTAAGTAAGATGAAAAAAGTGGGTGCTCCCTGTAAAGGAACATGCCAAATACATTTCTGTGATTCCCATAGTGTGCCATCAGACCGGTATTTTGGTTTCTCTCTGAGATGTAATTTTCTCCAGAAAAATAACACAGCAACTGACATATGCCTAAAGCCTATCAGTATGATTGGCTTTGTCACTGGGTGTTAGATGTTTAAGATAAATGAGCAACAACAATGATTTCTTATAAACAATTAACATTGACAATGTTTGAATTCTGAAATTATGAAGTAGTGAGTCCGTGAATTAAATAGCATTGAGGCCTGTGGAAGGAGTTTTGGCCTTCAATAATGTGTGCTTTATGTTATATATATACCCTCTTTTTCTCTGCATATCTTGTCCATCTACTCATCTTCAACAACCCTCTCTTTCCTCTTCAGCATCCTCTTTTCACTCTTCCCCGAATGCCCTTCCTCACATCTCTGTCACTTCACCGCCCCTAACATGCACTGCAATCCCTCAAATATAAGCACGTTAATTTCTCTTACTTTTGCCTTGCAAATATTTTGACATCAATGTACCCCCTTCACACACATTTCCACAGAATCTCAGTTGCAAATGGAATACACAAACATTGTTCTGTGTGCTCTGCAGTCAGAGAGGCCAACCCACTGACAGGCACTTTGTTTGGCTTTAGCCTTAGCGCCTCGTGCTCAATCAAAGCCCCTCATAAACACCTGGCATGGCTCAAGCCTCAAGGTACGCACAGAAAAAATTACAGAAAAACAACAACATTATAAAATAGCTCACTCGTGGGAATGCAAGAGCAAGTAAACATGAAAAATAAAAGATTGTACTTACGGAGCGCTGTAAATATCAGGAGTTTGTGCTAGTATTACTCGATTGACCTACTACATTTACAATTTCGGGATGAATGGTTGAGTTCGACATGCAGGCATTAGAATCATTGCATTGATCGTTGATCTGTACAACAGGTGCATTAACCGACTTGTATGCATTTCTGGCTTGTTTTTTGCTCTATTTTCCGGTGCTAAATGTGTTCTCGGGACCAAGACTGTCGCGAGAATGGAATTTGCCATAAAAATATAAAATGCCCAAAAACAGAGAACAAGAGTCAGTCGCATTCGCTCCCTTTGCATTGTTTTTGTGCTCCTGCTATACGATTCTTTTTATCCAAAGCAATCATCTATTACAACACATGGCATCATTTTACTCAAAAGCAGAACACAAACAACGTCAGCGTAAATGTCTGACAGGCTGCCTATGATGTCCACGTGTGAAGTAAGGTCGGAAACTGGGTCAGCAATGCAGGAATACGTGATCTGCAAATCACCACATTGCTCAGTGGAAAGCGTTTAACTAACCAACGGTTACGGGAGAATATCATGTACTCGAACATTTATGAATCTGTGTTAAAAAGGAGTTTCGACCAAAGCCTTAAATACTTTCGGGAGACGTGAATCTTAGAAGAAGCATCGTAAACAATATATATATATGAAACAGACGGTTCCTGGTTTTTAAATGAGCCATCCAGTGAATGATGTGGCAGAGGTCAAAACCCAACTGACATCTTCAAACATTCGGGAAAGCCTACTAGGACTGGGAAAAGAGCATATTTTTATGCACACTGGATGGACCATTTAAAAGTCCGCATAGAAGCAGGTGTGTTTGCTCAGCAGGTGGTGATCAACACTGCAGACTTTTCTTTCCTGGTCTGTAAACTCCACGCACACATGTCAAGATAAGGAAACTCGCCCCCACCCTTGCAACAGAAATGGGGAGGAGTTGTTCCCCTCCCAAATTCCCCTGGCCACCTCTTGAGTTGAAGCATATCACGGAAGGATGAAAGTTTTAAGAAGTTTAAGAATATAGTAAATCCTATGGCGCTCAGTGATCGGCCTGAGTGATTGTGCTGTAATAACAGAAGGCCTGGCATCAAAGTGTAGGCTCCAACAGTGCAACAGGCGCAGTGACACCGAGGTATAAGTATTGGAATGGCCAATTACACCATCATCTTTGTTGTTTTCTTTTACCACTAAACCAGGTCATGGATGTCCCATTTCCCCTGCTTGCATGAGGGCCCAGGGCACCCTTGCCATGCCACCATATGAGGTGAGTTTACGCACAGTTTCGGTGAGATAGGCGTGAAGTGACAAGGATAGTGTGCGGGTATTGTTTGGTAATTGTTTTCTACCTGGTTTCATTTTTCTTTTTTTTAGAGTAACAGTATGTGGTAGCAATGAGCACGAGCAGGGGCATGAGGAGGCACTCCCGCCGAGAGCAGGCTGCTGGAATCACCTTTAACACCACAACTGTTGGGATCATTAGAGTGGGAATAGGAGCCTGCATGCCGAGATCTCAGATTGTGTTATTACACACCCATAATTCATCTTCATTTCTCTCTGCTTTGCTCTTAACCGGGGCCTACATCTGTGCGCGAACTGCAGGCAGCATAGAAGCTGCAGGCAGATTCCATAACAGCAGAGCTACCTCTAAGGTTATGCAAGCCGCTTAATGGAGCTGACCTTTCCATCTGTATTTATAAAACAATCAAAGCTAGTTGCTTTAGTAACTCCTATATTCTTAGCCCGGACGTACCAAGTCTTTGATGTCCTTCATTCAAATGTTACCAAAACAGGTGACCTGGCACTTTGGCACCGAGATGGCTGAGAGTTTGCACACTGCACACCTACGTGCCGGTGGCAAAATATGGGCCGTGTGAACGTCCAAAATTCAAAAGTAGGCCACGGCACTCCTCACGGTAGAAAAATTAGGTTTATTAGCGATGCCAACGATAACTAGTACTTGGTTCACACGCTAATCCGCATGGGCACATTGTGGTGAGATTTCAGGTGCGCTCACGCAGGAATGGTATTCAGCTCTCTCTGACATCATGACAGCGTGCAGATATCCCGATCTCATATAACTAAAGATAACACTGTAAGCCTTTGGCACATGACGTGAAGCACATTATGCGGTCCTTTTGCACCGAAAACCTTTCATTAATTGTCGTAAACATGTGCTTTTTAACAATTTCTTATAAATATTATAAAATATAATGTTTTTAAACAGCTTCAACTATCACCCAAAACAATCCTGGCAATATACACCCCCTCCTTTGCAAAGTACAAATCGTCGCAAACACTGATGATAATTTGCGCCCACATGCATCAAGCGATTTTGGAGTCGCAAACGGTGCGAATCGGAAAATTCGTCCGTTTGCGATTCCAAAATCACTTTTTGGGATGCATTATATAATTTTTCAAAAATCCTTAAATGCAATGCATGAATGTTTCAAAAAATGCGAATTCGGAAATAGGAGGAGCAAATTAACACGAGGTTGACCCTCGTGTTAATTTGCGAAATCTTTCAAAAATGCTCAAAAAAGCATTTATGAAAGTGTCATGTTACACACACACACATGTCCTTTGGACATGTGTGTGAAACTTGCACTTAAAAAAACATTTCAAGGGTGCAGGGGGGGTCCTTTGGACCCCCTCAGCACCCTTGAAATGCATTAACAAATTGCGATTGGCAAAATGAAATTCGCAAATCGTTAATGCCTTCCCATTGATTCCTATAGGCCTCTAGGCCCATAGGAATCAATGTAATGCCATTCCTTAATTGCGATTCGCAATTAAGGAATCGCAAATACAGAAAATTAAGAAATCGCAAAAACTGTTGAGATTTCTTGATGCATAGGATTTTGCAATTCCTAAATTGCGATTCCTTAATTTTCGCAATTTAGGAATCGCAAAATCCTACAATGATGCATGTGGCCGCTGGACTTTTAAGAAAAATATATTGAAAATGCTGCTTTTTTGTATACGTGGCATTAATGCCAAATACATTATTTAAATAGCAAATATAAAAATACGCTCCTGCACTGGATGCCGAAAAGCTGTGTCCTGAAAGTTACAGTTTTCCTCAATGGGGGGCTGCGTTAACAGTGACCTCTGACTGCATGAAGGCGGCCTTTTTTATTATTATTTTTTTCCTTTTTGGACGGTGTGGAAAATGATCAGAGTACATATAAAAAGAAAAAATACATTTATTACTTCATGCCCTACGTGCCCCTAGTTTTACCAGCTGTTTGCGGCAGCCATTCCTTGCAGCATTTTTGAAGAAGGAAACACTGTTCATTATAAAGAAATGGGCTGTGAAAACTGCTGTGCAACACTTTACACAGTGTCCGCTATCACTGCTCGAATTGTCTGATAATGGGCAGCACTCCCTTCTTTTGCACAATTACTGTTTTGCAGCCAGTTGCGGCAAACAATTCTCGGGGGTGGGGGGGTGTAATTTCAAATAAAAAACTTGATTTAGTTGATCCCGGTCGCGCGCGCGCCGCCTCTGTGCCCAGTTTCTGGGCCCGATTGGACTCCGGAGCAGGAACAGGTCTAGGCAGGTCCGTCCGCAGCAGGAACAACTTCAGACTGTGCAGCCGGTGTCTACAGCGTCTGGATTTGCTGAAACTCAGTCTCAGCCAATCCAGATGCTGCTGCATTAACAGCGCCACTGGATTCATTGGCTAGGGCACAGATACGGCCCACCCTCTAGGATACCGGGGTGCTGCGACGGCCTCTTGGGTCCCCCCCCCTTGCTCTCCTACTGAAGCTATACTAGTGGCTGACAGTGCGCATGTTCGGGCTGGTCATAAAAATGATCAGCCCAAATCTGAGTATGCCCATCAGCCCAAACCTGAGCATGAAACAGTCTGACTGTCACTCAAACCTTGTTGAGTGCTGCCGCAGGCCCGCCCCCACCCCTTTCAGCGGCCTATTGCCGCGCATGTTAATAGTGTCTGACGTCTTTTTTCAGCAGCAGCGCGAGAATGGTGCTTGCACGAGTTAGGGCGATGTGGCTAGTGGGGTAATGCCCCAGTGCCCCGATGGACGCACCGCCACTGGTGTTTATACAGTATTGTCAAATGTGATTTATGTTTAGTACATGGACTGAAAACATAAAATAACATGTATTGATTATAAAAAAGTAAAAATAAACATGAGTTCTAATTTATACTTTGGCAGATGCAGGATATCTAATAAAAGGCAGCAGATATCCCATATGATCTATTTAGAATGTATGGACAACCAATGTAAATTAAATAGGGTGAATTTGGACATCCTGTACTTATTGGTGAATGTCCTGCACCAGAAGACAAACTTTGAATCCTCACCTAAATCAGCACTTGGAAGGAACCAAATTCAACATTATAGGAAAGAGATACCACTGAGGTCATGCAAACTTTGATTATAGTGCCAAAAAATAGAGGAGCGACCTATTATCCCTAGTAACCTAGGTCCTATTTATTTTTATTTTTATTTATAAACAAACAATAGTTCTCACCTGCTCATTTAGTTCAAAGTGACAAATTTAGGGCAATCAAATTGCAAACCATGGGAAAGAGGTCTCAAAAACAATAACCAACAAAACGTAAATAATGTAACACATACGTATGTTAGCAATATTAGCAAACATGAATGTGAAAGTAATCATTCACAGAGGGTGCTACCAATGTGAATAAGGGAAACTGCAGTGTACACTTGATGGATATGTGCAAAAGGTATGTATAAAAAGAGTGCATGAAAGAGAAATACGCTGACTCTCACAATTAGCAACAGCTAATGGAGAAGATAGAATATTCACTAGTTCTCTGCTAGATCCTTAGAGGTGGTGAATGGGCAAGCCCAACCTGTATTATTAAATGGTTTGACCCCATAGAACATAATTCAGAGGGCAGGTTAATCGTACAGTGTGATATCCTTATGAAAGAAATGAAAACATTAAATTGACAATCCCAGTAAGAGGAATGGCTACATATTAGCATACCTGGGGGTTCTTCTTAGGGAAAGGCTTTTGCAATCTAACTGCAGAAAACCTGGCACTAAAGGGAGGATTTTTGTATTGAACATCCTGTCCATAGAATATTCCCAAGCCTGGGTACCTGTACGGAACTTCGCCACACACTGAGCTTAGTAATACACATCTTTATTCTTCTGCGTGTAATTGCTAACCCAACATTCTGAACCAGCCTTCACTGCATTCTGTCTAACATTTAAGTCACAGTTCTACGGAGTCCATATGGAGCCAAAAGTGTTCCATCATTTCTAATTTGCAAAACACTTCATCTCCCCCTCTATTAAATAAAAAGCTTTTTTTTTTACAATATATTTATATAGATAGACATATACAATCAAATCTCTTCAATCAATCTTCTTGGCACTTTAATTGTTAGACTTGATCTTGTTTTGGCAAACTGGGAGGTGTCATCACTGACATTCAGGATCTACATCTAAGGTGTAGAAGCAACATCAGTTGCTGATGTTTCACATCCAGTCTCTGTTTGAACTATTAGATCTAATGAGCGATTGGTCGAGTACCTGAAATGAGAAGTCTTGAGCAATAGACTTCCCAGGGTGCTGGGTAATCACTATGTTTCCTGTAGTAGACACCATTGGAAAGGTTCTGCATCTAAAGTATTACATTTTTTTTTAATCATTTGCGTATGATCACAGGATCTCCTCTCTTAAAGACATTGTTCTTTGCAGGTTGTCTTTTGTCAGCATATACTTTCATATTTTGTTTGTTAACAAGTCCTTTTCATAAGTTATTGTCTCATCTTCTCATTAGTTATCATCTCATCTTTCTATCTCTGATTGGTCCATTGAGGTAACTTGGTATTCATTGCTCTCCTGAACATTAAAGTCATGGGAATTTCACCTGTTGTCGAGTGGAGTGTTGAACGATAAGCTCTCACGGTAGAATTCAATACAGTTTTCAAATTGAGCATTTCAAGAGTGGCACTCTGCCCTGATTTCTTTAGTGTACTCATAAAATGCTCAACAAGTCTATTGGCTTTTAGCTATAGAGGTGTGTTCTTTTGATGCTTTATTTTCAAATGCTTCAAAAAACTCAGAACTCTCGACTATGGAAAGGCAGGCCATTGTTAGACTTCACTATGGCTGGAACACCTCATGTCGCAAAGATACCATCTATTCTTTCAATGACTTGTTCTTGAGTTGCAGATGGAAGATCTTCAATTAATGGAGATTGTGAGTACTCATCTATAATCAACAATAGAAGTTGACCATTGTCGGGTGAGGGCAAGATGGCCTCTGAGGAGTTGTGCTGAGAAGTCGCACCACTTCCCTCTCCTGCTTATGCTCGATATGGTATGCCTAAGACGCTGTGGACCCTAGATGGCTGGTGAACACTGGTGGCAGCAAGGACTGAAAGAATATATACGGCTTATAAAGCAGTTAACCAGGGTTGGACTAAGCTGGGACTGGTTGAGAAAGAAGCTTGTACGGTGGGCTGGCGTTGTAGACTGCGAAAAGAATCAAGGGTTGGTCTTCAAGATGCCCCCTCGGCCTGCTAAGCAGGACAAACTGAAAGAAATGTCGGATTTATCGACACCAAAGAAGACAGTGACGGCGGCTACACCGAGCACCGAAGCAGGCATTGGAAAGGCTGGGAAGGCTCTGGGGGCGATACGGAAGGTCCCGGCTATCCCGGCTCCCCCGGCAAAAAGAAAGACAGAGCTTCGCGGCAAGATAGCGGAGACGGCGGGAAGCACTCTGGCTAATACGGCAGAATATCGAAACCAAAAAGTGGTCAAAGCAGCTAAAACAGCGAAAGGAGCAGATGCCCCGAAAACTACTTAGGGATGCGACAACCTACCCTCAATGAAGTGTTCTCCGCGAAGGTCCCCGGGCAGTCCGAAGGAGTACAGGAGCAGTTGGAAGCCGGTGGAAGCGTCCTCGAGGACGCTGCGGAAGCAGCAGTAAACGCGGGGCATCAGGTTGCTAGGCAACGCTTGGATCCCGTGGATCCCGTGCGAGGTTCAGAAGCGGCGCAGACACCCGGGCAACAGGTTGCTAATGGTAATGGCTCGCGGATAGAGGAAGCACCAGAGGCTCGCACGGCAGGATTAACACCCAAGATGGTGCAAATAACGGTAGGAGGTACCGACGAGACTCTGGGGGACACAGACCAGGGGAATGCGCCTATGCTGGGGGCTTTCCTGTTAATGGAAGCGGAGATGATTTCCCAGAAGCAGACAAACAATATCTGGGGCAGCAGGGATAGTTTGACTGGCAAACGCAATCAGGGGAGAACCAGGATTAAGAATCAAACAGAATGGGGTGAAGGTGGCTCAATAGAGGGGGAGTGCTTTTTTTCTGTGAATGAGGACACAGAATTCCAATCTATAACTTCAGGAAGCCTAGAGGAGGAGGAGGAGGAGAAGGGAACAGATTCAGGCTCTGATACTTCTGGAAAAGACTCCACGCAACGAAAAAAATCCCCAGATCAAGGAGGCGTGCTTCTGGGTCTCCATCTCAACCAACCTGAAAGACGTTTAGTATGGGACTATTCGGCTACATCACAGGTATACCAGGATAATGGTGCAGCTGGGGGCCTCTCTTCTGAGGCCCCATTTCGAAGTGACTCTTTTGAAATTCTATTCACCATCCATAAGCAGATGCAAGCCGAAGCAAGATCAGATAGCCGCAGAGCAAGGCAGGCCACTAAGAAAATTCAAGGATCCCTTAGGAAAGTAAATAAACTGTATAAAGAAGTTGTGGGCAGGGTAACGGAGGTAGAAGAGCGTACAGGATAATTGGAGGACGATGTTGGGAGCTGGCAATCATTTAAAACCGAACATGAGAAGATGGCGGAGGACCTGCGCTGGAAGACGGAAGATTTTGAGAATAGGCAGAGGCGGAACAATGTCAGAATTTTGGTTGTGGCAGAAGGGACAGAAGGGCAGGATGTAAGGCAATTTGTTGTAGACCTTTTAAAGGGGGCCTTTCCAGAATCCCAGTGGCAGTGAGAAAGAGAGGTGCAGAGGGCACATCGGTTCCCCTTTGTGTTAAAGAAAGGGCAGGCCGCAGGAGGTCAGGGTGCATTACCTAGGGCAATTCTTGTCAACGTATGGAATTTTTTGTTAAGGCAAGAGATCATAGATAAAGCAAGGCCAGACAGTAGGCGTTCATTTCAGGGTGTCACGTTTTTTTACTAGGCCCGACTTTTGCCACACCACTGTCGAGCGCAGATGGAAATTGAGGCAAATGATAACACCCTTTCAGGCCATATGGACAGAAGCATATCTCCTGTGTCCTTCAAGGCTTAAGGTAGTGGTAAAAGGGAAGGTCTGGATGTTTTCTTCAGAGATCAAAGCCCAGCACTTTCTAGATGAGATTAAGAAGCAGAAGGCTGGATCAGGGGTAGGACTGACGAATCCTTGATACTAGTTGTAGGGTTTAAGTGTTCTCTTTTCTTTGTGTTTTTTCTGGTTGTGGTAAACTTTGAAAATGGAGTAACACAACACAGCATTGGATAGAATGAAGCAGTGGAGGGAAGCGACTTGCACAATTTTATGCAGCCACACATAGGTCTCATGACCTATTTGCCTGTAAGGGGGCGGGGGGTAGGGGTGTGAGGGGAGGTAAAAGAGGGGGAAGGGTTGGGGAGGGCAGAGGGGGGAAGAAAGGGTTCACGAATGTATGGTGATTTGAGCTTGGCAAAGCACACTTGGGTAGGAAATATGGCAACATATGTACAAGATATACAGGACACGGAAGGAAATGCATGGTATCAACAGTCGTATTCTGTACCTAGCGGATCAGTAGGGGTACTTGCTGGTTACAGAATCAACCCAGATGGTGTGTAGAATAGCTTCAATAAATGTATGCGGGCTGAACGAAATAAATAAAGGACATAGAGTGGCTGCACTTCTGAACACTTTGCAGTTGGACCTGGTTTGTTTACAAGAGACTCACGTAGAAGGTAACAAGGCATATCTTATGGAGCAGCTGGGGTTTGTAGTCTTAGCAAAAACTAACCAAGGGACAAAAACTAGAGGGGTGCTAGTGTTGGGTAGAAATAAAGACACAGTGGTGAAAAGGAAAAAAGAAGACCAATGGGGGAGGTGGGTACTGCTCGAAATAGTAAAGGGGAGACAATTACGCTGGTTTCAATCTATGGGTCCACAGAGGATGACCCGGATGTGGAATTGGCACAATGGCCTGAACCAATCATATGCTGTGGTGATTTTAATTTGCATGACCCAGTTAGTTCATTTTCGCAACCTGGGAGCCAATATTTAGGTAGGAAGAAAAAAAAACATAGAGCACTGTCAGAGTTGGTGTTAAATAATGCTTTGGTGGATCCATGGGTAAAATGGCACCCGAATTTAGATGGTAGCACTTTTTTTTCAGCTCCCCAGCAGGTTCTGGTTAGACTGGATTATTTTTTAATTTCAAATAGTTTGGTAACAGGGTCAAAAACACAAAGGCACCCACGCATCATATCGGATCACAGCCCGTTAGTATTAACAGTTAAACTGGGTCAGGTTCAAAGGAAAGAAATACAATGGACGTTTGAAAGGGCGTTGCTGCAGGACCAGGAATATAGAGGAGCCATGGAAAGCTGGATCAAGAGCTTTTGGGATATAAACAGGGAGACAGCATCCCCAGGGGTAGTGTGGGATACGTTTAAGGCCGGGGTCAGAGGGGAGACAATGAGTTTTGTTTTTTCAAGACAGAGGAGGGAGAAGCTGAAGGCAGAAGAGATGCGTAACAGCATTTTGAGAGTTGATGAAGAGTTAGCAATTGCTATTAGACAACATTCCCCGTTATATCAGATACTGCTTACGGGTATAGCACTCAGGGCAGAGGCGCTGGAAGGGATCGCCAAGAAAACAACTGAAAAGTATTTGGCCAAAAAGGAGAGCGCGTATGAGCTTAGCGAACGGGTGGGCCATATCTTAGCTGTTCGGACTAGGCAGAGAGGAGCGGCAGCAGATATTAAGGAGATCATAGATGCACGAGGAAACACTGTTCGAGAACCAGATCAGATAAGGGAAATATTCAGACAATTTTATTCAGATCTGTATGCTGCAGATAACACGCGGGGGTGGTGGACATAGAAGGATATCTGAGTGAGGTACTCCCTTCAAAGCTCTCTCTGGATGACAAGGCTCAACTAGATGCTACACTTCAGCTAGAGGAGTTTGTTTCGGCGCTAGGCAGCCTACCTTCGGGGAAGGCTGCAGGTCCGGACCAGATTCCTCTGGAATTCTTTAAGACATTTCAAACAATCCTTATGGGGGACATGTTTAATATCATGCTATTGGCACAGAAGGGGGAATCGGTACCTGAATCCTGGGGAGGGGCCGACATCATAGTAATTGCAAAGAAAGGGAAACCGGCGACTGCCCCAGGCTCATACCGCCCGATCACTCTGATGAATTCGGATGTGAAGATATACTCAAAAATGCTGGCTAAAAGATTATCAAGGGTTGTTGAAAGTTTGGTTTGCCCTTCCCAGCATGGGTTCATCCCGGGAAAAGGGACAACACAGCATGTCAGACAAGTAATAACTATGTTTGACGCAGCAAGTACCCTAGAAGACCCTATGGCAGCGCTGTTTTTAGACGCAGAGAAAGCGTTTGATAGGGTCTCCTGGGGTTACTTATGGTCGGTCATGAGCTGGAGTGGCATAGGGGAAGGCTTCAGAAGAGCTATACAGACTCTATACAAAAATCCAACGGCCAAGATTAGAGTTAATAGGAGACATTCGACAGCTGTTAGAATCAGCAGAGGGACCAGGCAGCGTTGTCCATCATCTCCCCTACTATTCGCGCTATATTTGGACCTCTATCTGCGCAGATTAGAAAGAAATCCAGGGATACCGGCAATGAACATAAATGGCTGCAGGGTAAAAACACTGGCATACGCGGATGATGTGGCCATTTTGACACCCAATCCCATAGCTGCAATTAGGGCGACGGAAGCAGAGGCTTATTGTCTTGGACAGGTTTCCGGATACAGCTTGAATAGGTCTAAAACGCAGATTGTTCAGAATAGTTATTTGAACTGTAATGATGATAGGGTTGTCAGTTCAGCAATATACTTGGGGGTGGCAATATCAGCAAATTTGGATCAGGTGGTGGGAAACAATATGACCTCCTTAATGACGCAAGTAAAAGCAGATTTGGAGAGGATGAATAATTTGCATTTGTCGTTGGTGGGTTGCACCAATGTAATTAAGATGATGATCCTTCCCAAGTTTCTTTATTTTTTTAGATCAATCCCCTTATTTTTTTGAGGCCAGCTGGTTCAACACTCTGGAGGCTATTTGTAATAGGTTCATCTGGGCGCAGGGTAAGACACGCAGGGCTTACAGATTTCTGTCCCTACCTAGAGAGAGGGGTGGGTGGGGTGCCCCGGATTTTAGACTCTACTAGATGGCAGCCGCTTTGCAATATATGCAGGGGTTAATAGGCGGAAATGATTGTGATCCAAGAGTTAATAGTTTCTCCACGAAAGTATATACAGCTGTAGTAGGGTTGGATGTTGGAAATTGTTTTTTAAACTGCATAGACTATGGATACTTCAAAAGAACGAGGTTTAAGACAATTTTGGCTGCTGTTAAAGTATGGAATGTTTTTCTGAAAAAGTCCAAATTGGGGAGATACAATCGGTATGTTAGATTGTATAAAAACAGATCATTCCCTCTGGAAATATTTGGAGATCAAATAATGTTGGATTGGGCGGAAAGAGGTATTGTACAAATTGGCGATGTATTGAACTCGGAGGGGATGGTACAGTTTGCGGACCTTAGAAATAAATATGATATGAGCAATAGAGATTTTTTTAAGTATCTCCAGATCAGGAGTTTTCTAGCCAGTAAACAAGGAGGACCAGCAGGATTTAACAAAAAATGAAATTTTGGAAAAAATAAGAATAGCGCTCTCTTTATGCAAGCCTGGTAAATGAGAAAAACGATGATTTAGAAAAATATAGTCATAGATGGGTGGAGAAAACAGGTGGGGAAAAGGGGTGGTTCCAGGAATCATTAGATTTAGGTTGAACGATATTGTGTGCATCCCCCTCCAATCTCAGCACTACAAAACCATATATTCACTTTACTTTACTCCAGCCAAGATAGCACAATGGGGAGGTACCACGGGTACTACCTGTCCTAGGTGTAATGCCGCTGAAGCTGATAGTATACATATATTTGCAACCTGTCCGCAACTCCACACGTTGGTCAGAGATATTGAGGGGTTTCTGGGTAGAGCATTAGGGATCCAAATCAAGCTTACTCCGTCTTGGATTTTATTAGGGTTTGGCATGGATAAGGATGGTGTACAGCGGGAGTTCATGTTTGTTGCAATGGCGGTATACAGATTAACAATAGCTAGGGCCTGGCTGGATAAGAACCCACCGTCAATGCAGTGCTGGCTGGCTAACTTAATAGCGGCATACAATATGGAGAAGAATATATATGCCCGAAAAGGAAGGAGAGGGAAAACGATGGGCTTGAGAATATGGGATCCTATAAGGAGATGGAAGGAGGGACTAGGTTGAAGTGGAAGTTGAAATTGCTAGGGGTATGGCGTTTCTTTTATATAATTATAACTAAGATAACGAAATGTATTGGATACTGTATATCTGTGATTGACATGAATTAATGGAAATGTAATTAATGATGAAAAATGTATAATGTTTAAAGTGTGCGTAAATTGAAAAATAAAAAATATATACAAAAAAAAAAAGAAGTTGACCATTGTCAAGTGGACCAAAAAAAGCAATGAATTTTCTTCCCCATGCGCCTTTTGCAGATCTGACACTTTCAAAGGGTGGTGAATAGTTTTTGTAGAAAGGCAGTTACAAAACATCACAGGCCTTTCATTCTGTTTGAAGCCTGTCATCAAGGTAAGACAACTAAACTCAGTCTTTGAGAACTCATTTTGTGGCAACACTTCCATGATGTCCTTCATTGTCTGCTTCAATTAGTTTCTGTCTCAGGCTCTCCAGAATCAGGATTCCTGACCCTCACATTATAACTGCTTCCTAAGCAATGAGCAATTCATCCTTGACATTTTTGTACTTTTGATATTTACCATCACTGTTGAGCGATCAAGTTTGTTGGTTCCATGACTGATGTATACTTATATCTTTCAGATTTAACATGTCACTAACATGGCTCATTGCACTGACCATACGGGCAAGCAAAATGGTAGCTGGTGTGTTGAATTTTACAATAAAGCTGATATGGGGCTCAGCTGTCTTGGATGGAGTACCATGACCTTGTATAGGCACTCTGGAAAAGTAGTCAGCAGGGTTCTGATCCTTCCCTGGGTGATGCAGAATGGTTTTATCACACTCTTGTAACCGTATCTTCCATCGTTCAATGCAAGGATGCATTTTGGTCTTCGCATATCCAAATAGAGTCAGTAAAGCATGATGACCAGTTACCATCGCTAAAAGGTTTTCCATACAGGAATACATGGAAATGTTCACAAGCCCAAACCACAGCTAAGCTTTCTTTCTCAGATTGTGAGTAAGCACATTCTGTCTGGGACAAACTTTTACTTTCATTTGCTACAATATGCCTTCAAGCATTTGGGTGTCCACTGTGCTGTGTAAGGATAATGCCCAATCTGACTGGGCAAGCATTATCAATAACCTCTGTTTGAAGCTTTGAATTGAAATATACAAATGCAGTAGCATTCTCAAGGGCTTGTTTAATTTTCTTGGAACTTTCTTCAAATTCATGTAATCAAATGAAATGAAACATTCTTTTTCGTCAAGTCTCTCAACAACGCACTTATATTGCCAAAGTCTTGTATGTATCTGGAACGGTAACTGGCCATGCCAAGAAATGAACCCACCATGGAAACATCTTGTGGGGATCAGCAATTAACAGCACTTTTACTTTAGCCGGTTCTAGTGCCATACACCATAAGAAAAGATATGGCCTAAGAATTCTTTGCCAGGTAAACCACATACTTGGGTAAGTGCTTTATCATGTTTTTTTTGTGTAGCCCTGAAAACCAATATGTCATCACTGTAATTGAAGGCATTTTCTACAGGCTGCATGATACATCAAATGACATCTTGAAATGGTTCTGGAATGTATGACACACCAAAACGTAGTCTTTTGCATTGAAACAGACCAACATATGTAGAAAAGGTTGTAATGACCCTGTAATCTTCTTCAACTTCTAACTGATGATAATGATTTTTTAAATAAAGATGAGAGAAGTTTGCACCATTTGATAGCGCTATAATGTCAGCAATGGGTGGACCTGGATGTCGTTTTAGTTCAATTGCCTTATTAGCTTGATGCATGTCCATGCAGATGTGTACATCTCCTTTATTGTCCATTTTGGGTACTACTATTACTATGGAAGAAACCACGGCATTGAACTAGTGGAACGATCAATAATATCATACTTAAGTAACAATTCAAGTTCTTTCTCAACAGCTTCTTGCAAATGAAAAATAATTCATCTATGTCTCTGATCAATAGGATGATGACCTCTGTAATATCAACTTCACTTTCATGGTCTTAAGTTTTCCTAAACCAATAAATAACAAAGGGAACTGACTTACTATTTTGTGATGAGCATTCATGTTGTAATTCACAGAAGTCATTCCCATATCAGCAGCTGTGCTGACACCTAGTAGACTTGCAAAGGGAGCTGTGCTTTGAAGCACATGGATGGGTACATGTACCTTCATTTTCTAGTGTTTCATTGTCGCTACAAATGAACCTTGACTTTTGAAGGGTGTCAATGCAGCCCATGTATACACTGTGGTTTTCTATGGCAGAAGTTGCAGTAATGGAGATAATTCATGGTATTTCTCCTCAGGCATAATGTTTATCGATGCACCACTATTGATAAAGAAAGGCATTGCACAACCTTTTACTTTCAGTGTAATTTTAGGACAATTTTTTAATGAGTGGTGTTTGGCATGTCGATTTTTCTTTGCCCGACATTTTTCTTCTCAAGCTCCAGCCCAACTTGTGCATGCTTTCCTGAGGTAAACATCAACATGACACAATCATTTTCTTCACTACCACTTGACATTGATTCAAACAAGCTGTTGATGAGGATTTAGATGATGAATGATGTGGCTGAGTGTTGATTTGTCTTAACTGATATCACCGCATGGATTTATGGGTCCGCACCAAGCATTGCTTCTTGAAATTTTCAGTAGCCTTTTTGTTTTCACACTGTGACACACTAAAATTTCTCTTGGCTTTGTAAACTGTAAGAACATGGTTCTCCTACCCGCAGCCTTTACAAATCTGTCAGACAGCGAGACATTTACCTTCATGTGGAAATACAAATCCATATCTAAAACAATACTCCTTTTTACAGGCAAACATCTCCTTGTGTCCTTCAGTTTTGGCTTCTGCTTACTTTTTACACTCATGACTGTTTCATTCTGGCCACCTGCAGTCTCCATGTCGGCAGTTTGTCTGTCAGCACACTCCAGCTCTGGCAGCCATTTACACTAACTCCATAAGGACCATATTCTTGAGTACGGCGGTCCATTGTACTCTGTACTCAATGTGGTTGTCCAACCAACAACACATTGTGGGCCCGCAAATAGAATTATGGACTCTTGGACCGCCACAAGACCTCTGCATCTGCTTCAGATCCTTGATCCCCTGGCTGTCAGGAAGAGGTCATGAGCAGGAATCCGCTGGCGGGTCCAAGCATATTCTGAGTTGCCCTTTTACAATCTTTTTCATGGCAGTGAGCTCGACATAAAAAGGGTGATGGAGAGGCACCTAAGGGGGCCTAGCAGGGTCTGTGCCACTCTTTGGCCTGGGAGTACATTCAGGAGGGCACATGTTGTGCTCTCTGAAATAGCACCCCTTTTCATGCACTCCAGGCACTGTCACAGCAGCAGGCTGCAATTTAGGCTCTCCTATGAGCTTAACAGCTCCCCGCTGTGAGATCACCACAGCCCCACCCACCCGCCCTACCAGAATTAAACTCCTAATGAGACGGGCTGGTGCACCACAGCTTTGGTGGTCATTTAGCGGATGGCACCTAGCAGCATCAGTATTTGACATCTGAATGAATCTGACACTCATCCATCAATAAATCTCAGACACATAGTTTCTTCATCATTAAACTCATTAAACTTACAATATCTGATGAGAGTGTCAATTCTCTCCATATATTCATCAGTGGTTTCACCAGCTTTTTGCTATTCATGGTTGAAGATATATCTTTCCTAATCAATGTTTGGCATTAGATCAAACTTGAGATTCAACAGTTGTTTAATTTGACAATATGTGACTTCTTCATTGGTTTGTGGCTTTCTCATTATTACTTATTTTCCACCGTCACCAACAAGAACTTTGAGATACTTGATAATCTTTTTGTTATCAGTCTCTTCAAGTGCATCAATGAAATCATCAAATGTCTCTATTCAAGCAGTTCATCTATCACCAATATTTAGCTTCTTAGTGGTATCGGCTGGCAGTGGTGGTTTAAGGAAAGCACCAGCTTTGTAGAAAAGTGTGGAACTTACAGACACTGCAGGTGGATCTCTGCAGCTTGGTTTATGTGTCTCAGCAAGGAGGCCATGTGATGTGCTGGACTTGTGATCATCTTTAATGATAGCTGGAAATGGGATTTCCTTCTCTTCCAGTGGAAACATGTCGTTATTTCAAAGGTATTTCGAGGCTGTGGTGATCATATGCCACCTGTCAAACACAATCCCTGTACTTAACCTGGGTTGCAGCACCTCGTGCTGATGTTGTACTGGCTCACTTTACTCAGCTTCTGGTGAGTAAATAACTATTTTATTTTTAGGTGTCTCTTTGAACGCTCTTTATTATCACCTCTTTTTACTTGTAATTGTATCCTGCACTTTGTGATTATCAAATACTGCTCTTTGAAAACATGGTTGTATCTGCCTTTTGCATTTACTCTCCAGATTACATATGACTGTATATTGCCTTTACGTATTGTCTGACCAGCAGGTTCTCAGTCACTGATAGAAAGATTTCTTTGCAATGTTTTCATAATTTTTCACTTCTTTACAGCCTGTTAGAGTTGAACCCACTTGTGTGAAGCATCGATTTCTCACTTTGACTTCAAAACACGTGGGGTGCAAGAGCAGTTTGCCTGGACCTCTGCACACTGGGAGAGTACTGTCGATTTTTGGGTTACTTATCCCCTAATTCATCGCAGGTTATAGCGTCCTCCGCAGTCTGGGTCTTTATTCTTCTCAGTGTAACCGCTAATCTAACATTTTGAACCAGCCTTCAGCGCATTACGCTATTACACACATTTCAGTTCTAGGTATTAGGGAGTCCATCCAGAGCTAATTCGCAAGACACTACACTGCCCGGTACAAAGATCTGCAGACCTAATGAAATGTGTCCCTCACTGTCATGGGGGTGGTGGTTAGAAATGTTAAGTATTAATGTTTATACAGAACTCATGCTAAATAGTTATGGTTGGAGTGAGGAGAAATAAAGAATTCATCACTCACCAATGCACTCAGAGATGCACATAGTTAACCACCATCAGTGTCCAGAGAGAAAGGCATTAGGTCATTCAGAATGTTGCCATAATATCATCACCATGCCAGGTAGATGACATCCGCTCAATTACATACCAATACATCTTTCGTATTTCATGATGGATTTTTAACTAATGTCACACTGCATCTGAACCAATCAAACACTCACACCCAGTCAACGGATTGGTTTTGTTTCCGCTCCAGGGAAGGCATGGCTTGGCAGTTCGGGCTGGACTGTTCCCATGAGGCACAGGGTCAGACTGATTTGCATATGGCCATGTCTGAACTGGACTGGCAGAGTGGGCTAAAGAACGTGATGGATTAAACCCAGATCTTTTGACTGGGTGTGAGTGTTTGTTTGGTTCAGATGCTCCGTCCATCGCCACCCCCTTTTGTACCACTTTGTTCGCCATCAGTTGGCAGGGTATGCTCAGACGTGAGTCCTTTGCTCACTTTGCCACTGGATTCAAGCAAGCCGGGCTGAAGACGGCTGTAATGCCAGAAGCCAGTCCTCTGAAGCTTTTTTCCCCTCCAGGGAAGGCATGGCTTGGCAGTTTGGGCTGGAGTGTTCCCATGAGGCACAGGGTCAGACTGATTTGCATGTGGCCATATCTGAACTGGAGTGGCAGAGTGGGCTAAAGAACGGTGATGGATTAAACCCAGATCTTTTGACTGGGTGTGAGTGTTTGATTAGTTCAGATGCTCCGTCCATCGCCACCCCCTTTGTACCACAAAGGGTCCTGGGCTTGCATCACGATTGATGGTGAGTCCCCATTCCTTTTTTGATGTCACTATTTAAACTGTGATGCCGGGTCTGTCACTTGTCAATTGTCACAAGACAGGACATAAGATAAGCATAAATGCATGAGGCTGGCCTACTTGCCTAAGTTGCTGGTGGCGAGACATACACCTGTTGTAAGGAAATGCCTCTTGTTGCATGTTCCCCCCCATTTCTCGACTGATGCTGCTGGGTTTTTGACTCTGAGAGTGCACTGAGGCCTCCTAACCAGACCTCAGTGCAGTGCCCTAACCCTATACAAAAGATACTTTAAATTGGATACACCCAATCGGCAAGTACTGGCTTACTTATAAGTCCCTAGTATATAGTACCCAGGGCATGTAACACAGAGTGTTCACCCAGGGCTTCAGCACTGGTTATGCCACCCTGAACATGACAAGGACAAAATGGACCCCAGCCTGCTACTGCAGACTGAAAGTGATAGTTCAATGTTACCATTACAACTAATTGCAAAGCCCTCACTTCCCTTAGTGATATATGTAAATATCCCTTAAGGAAGGCCTGTGGAGCCCTATTGCAGTGAGCTAAATATTATTAAGTAGGACATGCATTTTAGATGTGTCTTTACAATAGCACTTCTAAATTGTTGTTTTACTGTGGAAAGGTTAGTAGCCCTATTTGCTAACACATAGTTACTGACTGGCATCCCAGCCTGGCTAACGTCTAAATAGGACTACCTAACACCGTCGAGTAAGGTATCAAATTGATCATGGCATTAATACCGACCTGATGCCTATGTCAAATTTGAGGTCACTGTTAAAGTCAGCAACTCACTAAGGCCCTGGTGCACAGATAGGTTTCTGACCATCAGGGGAGATGTATGTATGATCAGCAACCAACCAACGCAAGCCACAACCGCAACAACGCCACCCACCACCACCCTCCGCACCTGGACTCCGATCAGCACCGAAGACACCATCCACACAATGAACTCCATCCATTCCGGATCTCCGACTGACCCCTGCCCTCACCACGTCTTCAACAAGGCCGACGCTGTCATCGCACCCCATCTGCGGGACATCATCAACACCTCCTTCGACACCGCCACCTTCCCTGAGAGCTGGAAGCACGCCGAACTCAGCGCTCTTCTCAAGAAACCCACAGCAGACCCCACCGACCTCAAGAACTACCGTCCCATCTCGCTCCTCCCGTTCCCGGCCAAAGTCATCGAGAAGACCGTCAACAAACAGCTGGCCGCCTTCCTCGAGACGAATGGATCCCTCGACCCCTCACAGTCTGGCTTCCGAGCGAACCACAGCACCGAGACCGCCCTCATCGCTGCCACCGATGACATACGAACTCTGATGGACAACGGAGAAACAGCGGCCCTCATCCTCCTGGACCTCTCCGCGGCTTTCGACACTGTCTGCCACCGCACCCTAGCACAGCGCCTTGGCAACATCGGAATCCAGGACAAGGCACTGAAATGGATCACCTCCTTCCTCGACGGAAGAACACAGAGAGTCCGCCTACCACCGTACAAGTCAGAGGCCACCAAAGTCATCTGCGGCGTCCCTCAAGGATCCTCACTGAGTCCCACCCTCTTCAACGTCTACATGAGCCCCCTCGCGGCCATCGCACGCCAACACAACCTCAACATCATCTCCTACGCCGACGACACCCAGCTGATCCTCTCCCTGACCAACGACCCCGCCACCGCCAGAGCCAACCTGCACGAAGGGATGAGAGAGGTAGCCGAATGGATGACGACCAGCCGCCTGAAACTGAACTCGGACAAGACGGAGGTCCTCATCCTGGGCTCCTCGCCCTCCGCCTGGGACGACTCCTGGTGGCCCCCCGCCCTGGGCACCGCACCCAAACCGACGGACCACGCACGTAACCTGGGCTTCGTCCTGGACTCCTCCCTCTCCATGACCAGACAAGTAAACGCCGTCTCCTCGTCTTGCTTCAACATCCTGCGCATGCTACGTAAGATCTTCCGGTGGATCCCCACCGAGACGAGGAAGACGGTCACCCAGGCCCTCGTCACCAGCCGACTGGACTACGGCAACGCCCTTTACGCCGGAACCACCGCCAAGCTCCAGAAGAGACTCCAGCGGATCCAGAACGCCTCGGCCAGACTCATCCTCGACATCCCCCGACGCAGCCACATCTCCGGACACCTGAGAGATCTGCATTGGCTCCCGGTCAACAAGAGAATCACCTTCCGTCTCCTCACCCACGCGCACAAAGCCCTACACGACCAAGGCCCGAGCTACCTCAACAACCGGATCAACTTCTACACTCCCAAGCGCCTCCTCAGATCAACCAGCCACGCCCTCGCCGCCGTCCCCCGCATCCGAAGAGCGACAACAGGAGGAAGGTCCTTCTCCTACCTGGCCGCCAAGACCTGGAACTCACTCCTGACCGACCTGCGCCTGACCCAAGACCACCTCTCCTTCAGGAAGAAGCTCAAGACCTGGCTGTTCGAGCAGTAACGGCACCCCCCCCAACCCAGCGCCTTGAGACCCTACGGGTGAGTAGTGCGCTCTATAAATGACCTGATTGATTGATTGATTGAATAGCTCCCATGCCCAGGATAAAAGGCAGTTATCGTAGAGCAAGGTGAGACCTCCTCTCCCAGGATCGCTACTCAGGATATTAGCGAAAAAGGGGAGCTTTAAAGGGAAGCCGCCTTTGAAGGGCCGACAATGAGAACAACCCTGAGCAGAATGCCTTTTGTTCCTGCAGACAGTTAGGAGCCAGAGAGGGAAATCTTGTCCCCAAATCGGTTTTCCAGTGGACGTGTAGCCCACTATTAGCCACATCTCTAGGGTAGGCTACCATGCTCCTAATGACCAAGAGGGCTGTGCCATTTTGAAAGGGGCAAAAATGGGGCACTCTGGGATAGCTAGATGCCACACATTGCAGGAAACACATCTTTACAAGGGAGAGGCCTAGTAGCCCAATTGTAAGTGATCACATGGTCACCTCAAGGCGCTTTTCTGGAATAAATGTGACCACCCCTGGCACCCTGCCCCTCAGATCATGCTGGATACAGAGAGAGGACCAAAGAAGGACTTCCCTGCTGCACTTGGAAGTGTAGAAAGAGAGGCTGCACTGTTGGAAGGACTTCATCGAATGCGCTATGGGCTATCGAAGCTTGGAATGTGCCTGTGGCTCCTGGATTGGGGAAAAGTTGATTCCCATCCGTAATCTACAGTAGTGACTCCAAGGATCAGTTGGCTAATCCCCTGGAACCAGCTCCAGGGACACAAGAACTGAAAAGGCCCAAACTGACAAGCTACTGTAGTAGTTTTGTCAATACCAGTTGCTGGGTAGTTGACACAATATTATGCTATTGGTTTGACACAAATGACAAACCACTAGCATAATATAATTAAGTTCTTTCATTCAAATTAACACATTTAAAAAGTTCTTTTAATTATCAACGAGCAGAACAAATGTAATACAGTTATGTAGAACAACACACTTATCACAAATTATTTATTAAAAATGAAAAAACAAAAAACAAAAATGTTTCATATAAATATTCAAATTTTACACAATTAGAAAAAAAACCATCAAAAGAATATAAAAAATATGTTAAAAATGCATTATAATGTTAAAAATGAAAAATTAACTCAATTTTATATATCACAACCTTAAAAAACTTTACATTTTAAATTATAAGCCACACTTTTCTGCTATAAAGCATGCATCCCACTCCTATACAAAAAACACACACACATAAAAAATAATATGATAACTGTAGACAAAAAATACACCAAATACTTTGTTTTAGCATACAGGAATGTTACCAATACTAAAAAAACTAAATAATTTTACCTGTGAAGTTCTAACCAGCAATATTTTTAATGTCACAAAATGTAAGACAAGATATTTATGCATCACAATATACTTTCCAAAGCTAGAAAATGCTGAAGGCTCCGCGACCAAACAGTTTTGCTCCTTTT
Source organism: Lissotriton helveticus (assembly GCF_964261635.1). Lineage (NCBI taxonomy): Eukaryota > Metazoa > Chordata > Amphibia > Caudata > Salamandridae > Lissotriton > Lissotriton helveticus. The sequence goes on from NC_136059.1 coordinate 1,293,808,643, forward strand.
TTGGAAGGAACTGAATTTAGGACACTACCTTTTTAAAAAAAAAATGTTTTATTGCAATACAATCTAGGTTTAAAAAACTGATATATCTTTCTAATAAAAAAGTAATAAGTAGAGTAAGAAAGAAGGGGAAAGAAAAAATAAGGGAAAGGAAAGGAAAAAAGAATAAAAGAGAAGAGAAGGGAAATAGAGTGGAAAGGAAAAAAAAAAATTATACCTAAGTTGAAAGTGATGGAGACTAGATATATGTAGTGAAAGGTAGCCAACATAACTCAGATTTAATTTTCTGCTGAACAAAAAAGGATGAAAATGGGGTGTTTCTATGGTCATGACAAAGAAAATTCCACCTTTTTAATATAGACAACTTAGAAGTATCTTACAAACAATAAAGAATAACTTGAAGAGCAGGTGCAAGGAAAAGGTCATATAGCATAGTTTTGGGAGAATGATGATCAAAGTCACTGACATTGTTCCAAAGAAAACATTTGAATTGATAATCAAACATTACATTGAAAACTCTTTAATTATTTCCACCAAATTATTTCCCAAAAGATGTAAACAGAAGGACCACAGTAAAGTAAATGAGTTAAAGTACCTGTAAATGTAGAACAAGATAACATAATGGAGAAAAGTTGAAGCAAATTTAGAAATACATTCTTGGGTAATTACATAAAAAAATTGAGATTGGGTGCTACGTGCAGTGTTGAATAATTTATCAAGTTTAGGTCATATTTTATCCCAAATGTAAATAGGGAATGCAATGGGAAGGGAAGCTTCACATGGTAATGCATTAGAAGTGTTGAGTGTTATAGTAGTAGGAGATAATAACTTGTTATTTAAATAAGCAGCATTGGGTATGGAGTTGTGCAGGGTATTATATTATGGTGTTCAGGTTGTGAGTAATATAATATCAGAAGGGTAATTATTAGTTGTTAAAAGGGATTGAAGAGCAGAAGCTATTAGATTGTATTCCTGTAAAAATTAGGTTGGTAGATTACGTTTTGTTTATGAGGGAAAGGAATAACGGGGTTACACTGTACAAGTTGCAGAACAAACAAAATACCTTTCTCCTTGCAATGTTTAAAATAAAAGTATTTACATCTAATGTTATACATTTGTTAAACTAAATACAAGAGGCAAGAAAACAATGATCAAAATCAAAAGCTGCAAAAATATTGTATCCAACAAATGCAGGGAATATTTTAGAATAGGTTTTGTAGAAATAAAGGTGCAATTGCTCATATAAATTACATCAGTAAATAAGAAATCCTTCGATAAAAAACATTCAATACAATCCATCATGGTATGGATTGTATTGTATGGTATGGGAGTATCCTGAAAATCATGAGTTAGAGAAAAAAAGTTGTCTTATTAACAGTTGAATGATAGAATCTAAAGTCATGAAAGCAGACACACCCTTAATTTTATGGAGGTTTAAGTTTTTGTTAAGGCAATATGTGCATGTTTATTATTCCAGAGAAATTGGGTACGGATGGAATTGATCTGCGAAAAGTGGGAAATAGGAGTTTAAAAATATATCATCCGCAATATGTAAAGGACATGAAGTACAATCATCATCTTGATGGTGTGTAGTCTACCTCACTATGAGAAGTTGAGAGGAGACCATTATGAAAGTCATTTCTGAGGTTTAAGTTTTAAAGTAGTAAAGGTATAACTGATTGTGATTGGAATGGTAGAGAAAAGCCAATACCAAGGTACTTGATTTTGGAAGGGCACCAGGTACAATTAGTGTCTGCAAACAAGTTTTAATAATCAGGGGGATTTAGTAGCAGAGTTTCAGTGTTGGAGAAATTAAGTTTATAACCTGAGATGTTAGAGTTTTATTTTATTTCTTGTAAAAAAGGATTTAAAGACCAGAGAGGATTAGACAGATATAATAAAATATCATCAGCATAAGCCGAAAGCTTAGTTTCAAGGGAGTTAAGTTTGAAGCCTGATGGTGGGTTGCAATGGATACATTTCAGAAGAGGTTCTAGACAAAGAAAAAAGCAAAGGAGACAAGGAGAAACCTTGTCGTGTATTTCTAAGTAAATGAAAACAAGGGGGAAAGCATGCATTAACCAAAACCCCAGTAAAAGGGTCTGAATTTAATAATTTTAGAAAAGAAATACATTTAGGGCCTAAACCAAAGCAATGGAGAGTTGTGAACATAATTTGTAATTGATGTGGTCAAAAGCCTTTTTGGCATCAAGAGACAACACCACAACAGGAGGATTACATTTTTACCAAATGCAAGAATATTAGAGTACATTCTATCATTATCTGCAGCAAGTCTACCCTTAACAAAGCCAAATTGTAAATGTGGGCCAAAAATTCGTTCTGCTCGCGTAATTTGCGGATTTTCTGCAATTTCGCGATCGGCGAATCTCGCATAAAAATCAGCGAATCCGCGAGCGGCGCCTCGTTGCCTACTTGCAACTATTCTCTGAGCCTGCTCTGATCCTCGAAGCACGGTCAGAGAATAGTTACAATTAGGCAACGAGGCTCCTGTCACAAAAATTAAACCTCAGCAGGAACCACTTACAGATATAAATAAAGCAGGTGCCGGACTTGAAGCTCAAATTCAGTAACGCATTATAATCAGCCCAAGAATCTAGTGAGCACGGTCGATGCTAGGCAGGTGTGCTTTCTCCTCAAATCTACCATCTACAAATAGCTGTAATCCGTGATGGAGGTCTAGGCATCTGACCCTTTATAAACAAGAGGCATGTGAACTCACACAGAAGCCCGGCCCCACACACACTAGGCTATGCAACCTCTTCCCCCCCTTTCCCCCACTGTGATGGACAGCTCACTCGAGGGACCTCGGCGTCTATGGGCGCGGTGGCAAAGTTACAGACACACGTGGTGACTGGACAAATCTTCTGGGCCTTTACGCAGCTGTAGTGTAGGAAAAGCATGATACATTTACCCAACGAGTTAGCACTTACTGCTTTCTCCTCATCTGCTGCTCTGATCGGTGTCTGACCCTTTATAAACAAGAGGCATGTGAACTCGCACAGAAGCCCGGCCCCACACACACTAGGCTATGCAACCTCTTCCCGCCCTTTCCCCCACTGTGATGAACAGCTCACTCAAGGGACCTCGGCGCCTAAGGGCGCGGTGGCAAAGTTACAGACACACTTGGTGACTGGACAACTCTTCTGGGCCTTTACGCAGCTGTAGTGTAGGAAAAGCACGATACATTTACCCAACGAGGTAGCACTTACTGATTAGCCAGTAGAAAGTACTCCAGTTGAGTATAGTGCAATTGCAAAAAAATCTGCAATTTTGCGGGGAAATCCGGGAATTCGCAGATTGTTTTGCGAATTCGCGAACCGCGGATTCGCAAAATTCACCCATACTTACCAGATTGGTCAGATTGAACAAGTAGGGGAAATATATTTTGCAACCATAATTAATTCATGAAATAGGACGATCATTCTTACCCAGCTTTGATCTTTATCAGGTTTAGGAATAATAACAGTCAATGCTTCTAAAAAAAAAACAGTGACCTTAGAATCTGAAGGAAAAAGAATAACATTTCTAGTAATTTGGGGGCAATAATAGAGGAAAAAGAAGAAAGTAGTTCAATAGAAAAACCAATCAGGCCGGGAACTTTAGTTTTAGATTTAAGTGCGGATTACAATGCAGCTCGAAAAGACTCCGACCAGCAGTTGGAGCCTTTACAGCCGCATCGAAATAGGCTGTTCGGTTTCCTTTCAGGCTGCCTCATTACGATGGAGGAAGTTGAACAGGAAACTGGATGGTTATCTCGGCTGACTGCCGATGGGCACAGAGAGCCTGTCCTCCAGTCTGATTGAGGCCTGTAATCTCAAGTGTGGCTCTTTCCGCCCTTGAGAGTACGATGACGGTTTCCGACATGGTTTCCATGCCGGTCTCTCCGACTTGGAATCTATGTTGGAAAATGTCTTAGGAGGCCTAAAGCAGGGTCACCTTCAGTGCACGGCCTCCTCTTGGAGGCTGATGAGGCACATATGGGGCCTCCCTTTTGATCCCTGCACTTTGTGGCAGGCACCCTGAGGTGCCGTCCACGGAGTGCAAGGATTAACCGTACCTTCAATTTCACAATGGGAGAATGCATTGCAGCCGGTTTATGGCTGGAATGCATGCTTCCATAGTAAAATGTAGTAATGAGACCAAGCAGTGTTCAGTCTCATCCTAATGAAGTGGTCGGGACCGCCGACCGAGTGTTGGATGGTTCCATGACTGATGCTTCCGCCCAAGATCGTAATGACTTCCTGTTTGGCCTCTATAATCTCCTAAAGAGGTATGTCATCTTCTAAGGATTTAAATGTAACTGACGTTGAAGGGGGCTTAGGCATAAAATCAAAAAAAGCATGCATATTGTATTCTAAAGAGTTGGTGCTGTCTGAATATAATGATGTATAGTACTTTCGGAAGATATTAGAAATATCAGTATCTGAAGATGCAATTTGTTTTTAAGTTCATTTGAATAGGCCCAAAACTTTGACATTCAGATTTATTTTTCATATAATTAGTCAATATTTTACAAGGTTTATTTTGACATCCATGGCTTTAATCAATTTACGTATGACTGAAGAAGATTTAGAGGTATAACAAGGCAATGTATTGGGCATTTGATTTTTTCTGTTTAGCTAACTAGGCTATAGTATAGGATCAAAAAGAGGCCTTGAAAGCATCCAATTGTTTGAAACTGATGTTTCAAGATATTAGTTAAATTTTAAAAATCATTGATGAATGCAGTGGCTTCTGTAATACAAGTATTGTCAGAGAGAAGAAAAGAATTACATTTCCAATTACCAGCTTTAGAGCTAGTGAGAGAAAAAACAAAAGAAGATAAATCAGAAACATGGTCTGAAATAAAAATGGAGCCCATTTCTGAGGACGAAATGGAGGGCCGTAAGGGCTTAGTAACAAAAGTATAATCCATTCTAGAGCTGAATGATGCACATTGGGAAAAAATGTAAATTCGCAAATATCAGGATTAAAGTTTTCCAAACGTCAAATAATGGATGAGTTCCAATGGAGGATTGAAAATTCCTTATGGGATTTATCCGGATTACATTTACATTTAGATTTTGTATCAGTATAGGTTTAAACAGACCATAAATATTAAGTAGGGAAATCTGTGTGCTATGGATAACAACCATAACCAGTACCCATTGTGCATTAGTGTCACATTCAGTTTATACCGGTTGTGCATGTAATGATTTATGAAAAAGGATAGCAACACCACCTTTACAGTTAAAGGCTGGTGAGTTGATGGCCAACCCATTGACGTTATCATTTGATTGATTCAGTATCATTACAAAGAGTGCCCTTTAAAAACTAACATGTGAATTAAATTTAGACAAATGAGAAAGTACATTTTGCCTTTTGACAGGCCACAAACTTTCCATGAGGCAACGTTGAAACATATTGGGGATTGGGAGGAGGGAGACAGGAACATGGGTTAAAAGCTGCATAAACATAAATGGAAATAAAAAGACACTATTTATTAACGACAGTAAAACAAGTAACCAATAAAGGATGTAAGATGTCATAGTGAATGTTCAACTGTCTCATTTGAAGGCGAAGGGCAAAAAGTTCTTTGCGTCTGACATTTTTGGCATTGGAAAAGTCTTAAGATATGAAAATAGTATGGCCGGACTATACATCATGTAATTTTTCTTCAACTGCCCTCAAAACACGCATCAGATCAGTGAATTACCAAAATAACATTATGATGCCTCTAGGTCTAGTAGAATGGGGTTGTAGCCGACCAAGGCAATGTGCTGGCTGAAGGTTCAGAAGAGGGGCATGCCAAAGATCCAGAAGCTCAGACAAGATTTTCATCAAGAAGATAAGAACCCTCCAAATTTCCTGGCAGTCCATAAAAACAAAGTTTATTATGCCTGTTTCTGTTTTTCAGGTCTTCGTGGTAGCTTAAGCTTTTTGACTTCCTGATCCAGCAAAGGAATCCTAGCGGTAACATCTTGGAGATCACTTATATACTGTTCCATAGCAAATATCTCACTTTCCATAGCAACTCATTGATCTTTAATTTGTTGAAGTTTTTCATTAGTGGCACTCATGAAAGGTTTCAGACACCTCACCCCATCAAATATATTATCTAAAACAAGCTGAAATTAAATAAAAAGGTGCACCATATATTGATTCAATCATTTCATTCACAAATATTCAAAAGTCCAAATTGAGTTTTCAAGAAATGTGTATATTTCTTCTTTTATTCTGTTGGTGATTGTATGTACATTAGTCATCAGAAAGGGGGTAGTTCCTCCTAAGCCGAGTGGATACAACCAGTTTGATAAAAGTGACTTTTGTATGAGTCACTGGGAGATCTGAAAATCAGATCTTGGTGCCCTCACACACCTGTTAGGGTTTCATGCTTCATCATTGGGTGCTCCTTGTCTGGCCGGCACTGCAATGCCTGAAAGGCCTGGTGGCTTCTTTATCGGAGATCTTTTGATCTGGAGATGGCATATAGATGAATGCGAGTGAGGGGAGAAAGGGTAGTGAGTGAGTGTTAACTAAAATAGACTCTGTTGCCTTAAAACGTTATGAATGATTGAAGAAGGTTACCAGGACTAACGTAAAAACAAAGGTGCTATCATGTGGTCTTCAGGTACCGGGATAGCTACTGTACTAGTGCGATCACTAGTGTGGTGTGGTCAACATGTTTTGTACCTTAGATGCCCCAAAGTCATGCGGCACTTCAACAGGACCTAGGAAAAAATCAATATGAGCCCCCTATAGAGTGCTAGGGCCCTCCATTCCAACAAGGATGGCCTATTGTGTTAACCGGTGACCCCAAGGTGGGTGCCAATCAGTGATTCCACCTGGAGACAGGAGACCCAAGTGGAAAAATACCAGCAACATAGTTTAGATAAAACGAGGCAAGGTGTGACTTATACGTTCAGTGAACTATTGAAGTTCAATAGTTTATACATTCAAGTATCAAGGTGGTGTATGTATGTTGGTTAAGCATGGGCGTAAAATCTGTTCCGCTCGCGGATTTTGCGGATTTTCTGCAAATTCGCAATCCGCGAACTCTCGCGAACTTGCCGAAAATTCGTAAATCCGTGCGAAGCGGATTTTTTGCTTGGTCGCACTTGCCAACTAGAATACTATACAATTTCGCGGGAGTAAACACTTGCGAACACGTAGATGCGGCGGGCAGCGACACTCTCGCAATTGCGAGATTGCAAAATTTGCAATTTCGCAAAAGAAATCCACCAGCAGGCAGCATAAACCTTGAAAATTATGATTTTTATCAGAATAACTCCTCAGGTTGACATTTGCCTGCACTTTTTTTTTGCAAGGAGTCCATTTTAGGGGGGGGGGTGGGAGGAAGGAAGTGCCCCACAGTCTACAACTTACTGTTCCTGTCCAGCAGGCTCCTCCCAGTGCTTTCTTCATGTGCTGGTCACTTTGATTTGGATCTTGACCTGGAAGGATTACTTTTTGTGGATGCTGCTGGATATTTGGATTTTTGCAAAACTGAAAGCACTCAGCAGGTGCAAAAGTTCAATCTTATCATTAGTAACCATTCCCTGTAGTGCCTGGAAGGATTATTTTTTGTGGATGCTGCTGGATATTTGGATTTTTGCAAAACTGAAAGCACTCAGCAGGTGCAAAAGTTCAATCTTATCATTAGTAACCATTCCCTGTAGTGCTTCCTGAGGGGCCCCTTCAGAGTTTAGTTGCCTACTTGCAACTATTCTATGACCCTGCTCTGACCCTCACAGCAGACTCAGAGAATAGCTACAAGTAAACAACAAAGGTCCTGTTAAAAAAATTACACTGCAACAGAAAGCAATTACAGTTAAGGAAGCAGGTGCCAGCCTGGAAGTTCAAATTCAGTGACACATTAATCAGCCCCTAATTCATTCATGTCAGTTGAGGCAGGGCAGGTGTGCTTTTCCCCCGATAATCTACAGTGATGAACTAGAGGGTGGCATGGGTGAGCCAGAGGGTGGCATGGGTGAGCCAGAGGTTGGCAGTGGTGAAACAGAGGGTGCTGTGATGAACCAGACGTAGAAACAACATGGTCGCGACCATTGCTACCCGACAAGTAAGTTCGCGTTTGCGAACTGGTAAAAAACCCTTGCGAAATGGCAGAAACACTTGCGAACACACAAAAAAAGGAATCCGCAAAGTTCGCGAGAGTTCGCGGATTTTGCGGATTGCGAATCCGTAAATACGCAAGTTCTCGGATTGCCAATTCGCAAAATCCACCCATGCTTAATGTTGGTTTATCTAGTGAGTATCCTTTCCTCACTGTCCAGAAGGTAACAGACATTATGATTAACATTCTATCAAATTCTACAGTAAAACACTTAAAGTAAGTACATCTGTTAGGTTGTGAGATATAGTGTAGGGCTACCAATGTTCGGTTGACTCATTAAAAACATTGTACTGACTTACCTCAATTGAGGTTAGGTAGTGCTTCATAGGCGTAATGGAAGGTCCTGACCAATATGAGGGACACCTTCATGGGAGGAAAAAAGTGGTTCTTTTTTCTCTCACCAGTTAAAAATCATCCTATTTTATAGTTTGAGGGTATATCCACTAAAAAGGTTTTGAGAGTACTCATGTTTATCGTGCACTAGACACCTGTAGTGTTCATTCTGTGTAGTCAGATTAAATGGAGATAGCATACTAATCGTTGGCCGCCTGTGTTGGTGCATCAGGTTTTTGAACATTGAAACCCTCTGATGGCCTCAGCAGGGGAAGGAAAGCATGCTCAGAAAGTAATCTGTCATGTTCCCCAGATCATGATTCCGTCGAGGGCTGGGCGATCATTCCATCCTGTTGTATAGGCTATCGGATCGTAGTTACTACAGGGTTCTGCTAAAAACTTGTAGACCTCTCCAGTAAATGATGAAAGTATGTGTTTAAGCAGTCGCAAAATTACTCCAGCGATTCTGTGGTAATTAAGGCCTTACCCGTGAAAGCTATGCACAAGCCGGGGAGGCCAAATTGATTGTGACTTATGGTGTCGCATATTTAAGTGCTGTCTATAACCCCAAACACCAGTACACTTACTTTGTGGCTGGTCCGGACAGTGCCGTTCAACCTACACACCTCCATACGACCTGGAACGGTGGGAAAGGTGAGGTGTCATAGTGGACTATTTCGTATTGCTACGTTGATAATGTGATACATGTGGGACGTTACTGGTTATTTGGGAATAATATAGGAGGTGAGATGGCCATCTTGGAGTGGGGGCCTCAAAATCTCTTCTAATATAGTAAGGAGGAATGTGGGAAATGTGCTTGTTAATTGTAAAAACGCGAGTTTAAAAGGGTATTTACCATATTGTCTTCCTTGGTTTATTAGTACTCCTGGGCATTTTTAATGTGTGAGGGAGGGTTCAATGTATCCCTCTGTGGTGAGTGGTATGGTAATGTCGGATAGGTTTGCGGACATCTTAAAAATATATTGTAAGGTTGCAGTGGAACAAATGGGATTCTCTTGTAGTCACTTTGTAAGGCCCCTCTAGGAGACTGTATCCTAGTGTAAAGTCCATTGTCTCTGCCTATGCTTGTGTGTAACCAGTATGTACAGCATAAACACAGTCAAAACACGTTTCGTCCTAAACATAAGACTTCTTCAGGGCAAAAATTCCAAATATATAATTACTGCAGTCCTATAGGTGCACTTATCCAATATACAGATCAACCTAAATTCCTGGTGCATTGTCTGATAAATCCATCAGCTGGATGATTGATGTCATCTCTGCGGACAGAAGATGAAGTGGAAGCGATAAACGTGTTTACTCCAAAAAGTTCCAAAGTATTAAAAAAGATGGGATGTTGGGTCCATCAACCCCAACGTGGGCACCGGAATCCCCATTTGGGGGCCGGCTGTCATTTCGTTTGTACAATTTATCTAAAACAGAGTACTAAGATGACAGATTGAGTGATGGAGAATAATTGTTTGGCCTTTTGGGGTTTGTGCCAGAGGAGGAGGGTTTTGAACACACTAGAAGTTCATTGGCCATTTTAACGTAATGCATAGGATGATATGAAATCTTTTGGACTGGTCTGAGACTGCCCATACCCAATTCTCATAGAATAGCAAAGTATGTTGGTATAGTAAAAGAAAGTGCAAGACATCCAAAACGTAAGTAAGTATTGATGACTCAAAGTTCAGTTGAGAAAATTTGCCACAGGACCTAAGAAGGCTCTTGGAGATATTCAAATCAACATTAAAAGTATAAAACCTGGGCAAAATGGGTGAAGCAGCCACAAAAAGAATAAAGAGGAAGATTGTACCATATAAAGAGTCACTCTGTTATATTATGGAATGAGAAGAGCACCATTGGAAATAATGGACTACCAGTGGTATGCTTAAAACAGAGATGACATATTGAGGAGAGAGCTGTGATGATTGAGTGGTGTGCAAAAAAAATGTCGGCTGCTAATTTAAACTATTAAGTCATAACAGTAAAGAAGTCATATTTGGCAGCAGCCCTCATGAAGTATTTAAAGAAATAGAAAGCTGAAATTGTTGCAAATTCTTACTAGACATCATGAGCATCTGTTGAAATTCAGCAACAGGAGGCAGTCTGGTGTAGAGAATGCAAGAGGCACGCTGATAAGATGGCTAATGCTTGCGTCTGACAGTGACTCACCAAAGCGGCACCAGGATGAAAATAATGCACCAATACGGCTTTAAAATGGCTCAAGATGCTGCGGGGACAAAGCATGCCTCCAAAGAAATGCCAACATAATGTTGCACTCAGGAAATGCCTGATAAAAGTGAAAGTAGCTCCGCACTGAAACTCAATCTTTCACCGCCATCTTGTACAGCGCGGGAACTACGCCTTTAGGACAATACCTGATCTGATGTTTGTTATCATAACCACACTGATTTACTATGTTGGCAGTAGTAAATTAACTTCACCAGGATGTTGACAAGCGTGGACTGAATCCACTGCTCCTTTTGTATCTGTTGGCAACATTTGATGCTGTGTTCCTCTTACGACATCTTCCACCTCTGCATAAGAGATAAAAGGGGTCATTAGGATGGCAGAAGGACCGCCACCACAGGGCTGGCGGGTCTTCTGCCATCACTAAGCGTTTTACCCATCGCCCAATTAGGATGGCGGTGGGTACCGCTGCGGATGCAAAGTCTGTCCGCCACTACACTGCTAAAGGCAATCATGCCAATTGCCTGGCAGATGGGGCGGGTGGCCATGGAACGGCTGGCGGAGATGGGGTTTGGGGGCCCATTACGGGCCCCCCTTGTCCCAGAGGGGTGTTGCTGCACTGGGGGGGGGGGGGGGTTACCCATGGTACCACTGTGCATTTCCTTGCACTGCATGGCAGGTACCACGTGGTGCCTGCCACACAGTGCAGGGAAATGCAGTCTGTGCCATTTTAACATTGCAGACGGTGCTGCATCCGCAATGTTAATGGCCAGAGATGCGCCCGCCATACAGGTGGGCGCATCATAATTTGTGTGGTGGGACCGCCGCATTACTAGAGGGTGGTCCCTACCACCGCAATGATGGCGGGTGGACTCATATCTGCTCGCCATCATAATGAGCCCCAAAGTTTGGACTTTTTCACTACCTTTTTTACGTGACAGAACACAACAATTGGTCAAGGACCACATTTTTCTGCCACTACTACTGTACCACATGGAGTCCCACATGGGTACATGGGTACATCCAATACAATTACTTGTTTAATTTGAGCATAAAGCCTGATGGTTATCATCTATTCTTTTATGTTTAAACAAGTCTGAACATATGAATTATTTTATAGACTGTCTAATTCATCCAATGACATCTCTCCACTGAGAGACTGCTTCTTGTCAGGACATACCTGAATGGGACAACACTGGCTAAAGCTCCATGCCAATCAGATGAAACTGCTTTTAACCAGAAGTAAGCCCAAACCCTGGCACTTCTCTCTTCGGAAATCAGATTTCGCACTGTCAACAACATGTTAAATATGTCAAGAGCCTAGGCACATCATAGATTGCTCTTTTCAGATGGAAAATCAAGTTTCCTCAATTATCTCAGCTTGCATTCAATAGGCACGTTCTTTCCCACATGCATTCTCTGCAGTCAGCCGAAAGTAGGTTGATTTGCATGGCCTCTTTCATAAACTACAGGCTATACTATTGTAATACTCTTTATTTTGGTATTAAAAATTGACTACTTACTAAGCTCTGTACAGTTTATAAATAGGGAGTTTGCCTGATAGTCAGTGCCTCTATGGTACAATCATGCTAAGCACATGTTAAAGAACTTACATTGGCTTTCTGTTCTCCAACACATTTCATTTATAGTCTCCAAGATACATTGTATGTCATATGTAAATTCTCCCCAATAAACGATTCTTAAAATAGGTTTCATCTAGAAAAGTCTGATCCTATTCTTCTCTATATATTCCACGCTATCATGAAGACCTTCTGTGTGGTTGGTCCTTGCCATTCTTAGCAGCAATAACCTGGAACTCTCTGCGAAAACATATACAACTTGTATTCAACCATATGGCATTTAGGAAAGCTCTCAAAACTTGGCTTTTCCCCAATTGGTGTACTCATGTCCTTTCAGGACACATATAAGAGACCTTTGGGTGCAAGTGCACTTAATAAATTATAATACAAATACGGCTTCACAATAGGATGAGCATGCCACATAATGAATGATGTCACTAATTGATTTGGAGAAGCTATCAAATAAAACACTTTGCTGATCCTTAAGTACACCAATAAGGATTGTACTTGAGCAACACATTTGGAGAAACAACCAGAACTTAACAAGTATCCATCAAATACATTGACAATGGCAAACTGGTCTTTATTACAGCTCTTACTACTTCTTTGGAGGCCAATGACATTTTGACAGAAAAACTATCTCAAATGAAAAAGGCATACTGGCTACCTCAATTTGACGAGTGCAGAGAGAATTTGCTCCTCCCCACTCACTACTCAGAGGAGAGTTTCTCTGAGTTGAGTTTCCCTGTACATTCATGTACTTTGCCAGGAAAAGAGGACAATAGCAAATTGATGTAATCTTTTCTACTGAATAAAAGTTAGAAACACAAAGTTCTTGATCCTATTCTTTTGTTGGCATAGCGTTGTCCTCAAGTATTACAAAACAGCATTGTTCTTCACTCTCATCCTTAGGGAGCAGATATTTGAGTACTAAAGGTTGAAGTAAAGATAAGATTGCTAGTGACTGAGTTCTTTTCTAATGCCCTATTTTTCCTGACTGTGAATAATGATCAAATCTGGAGAACAGCATATTTCTAACTGACTCCTTCAACCCTTTTTGATAGGAAAACCTCAAAATTCTTGTGGCAGAACATGACTAGCCAATCCCACAAGGTAGAATTAACATAAGGGATCAGGTTAGCATATTTTTTTTACCAAGAAAAAAAACCAAGCATTTACAATGCAATAGGTCTAGCTAAATAATGCAACTCCAATAGCTCAAACTTTAATAATGTGAGACCTATTGCATTGCAAATACTTGTTTGAGAATGCGTGTTATTTAACTTGGATTCTCAAAGTATGGCCTGGGGTTCACTTTTAGCCCTTCTGACCTTAATATGCGGCCCCACTTTGAACAGCAGCACTGGGCTGCTGTTTACTTGACAAAGCGCTAAAATTACCTAGCAGCACTAAGGTGTTCATCCTTCCGAGGTCGATAAACTGAGCACAATTCTTCATCTATAAAAACACTTTTCTACTTATAGTCGTTGCTTACGAGAACCAAGGATGGTAACTGCGCCTCGTTTACTGTCAGACTTGCTTGTCATAAGCAAGGACTATAAGTCCAAAGTGCTTATTTACGCACCACTTCCAGGTTTTCAAAACACATAAATAAAAGGTATTGTCATTTTTAATGCAAATAGCTCAAACTCTCACAAATGCGAGACCTATTGCATTGCAAATGCTTGTTACACTTATTCCTACTGCTCTCTCTTTCCTTCTCACCAAGTGACGCTGGTATTTCTGTTTGATTATTGGGTCATGTGCATCTGGAGCCAAATCTGCAGCATGTCCTAGAGAATACTGGACTGTCCATTGGCTGTGCAGACTGTCCATTCCCTGTGTAGAATGTCCATTCCCAGTGCAGCCTGTCCATTCCCTGTGCAGGCTGTCCATTATGTCCTAGAGAAGCATAAACTGTCCATTCCCTGTGCAGACTGCCCATTCCCAGTGCAGCCTGTCCATTCCCTGTATAGAATGTCCATTCCTAGTGCTGCCTGTTCATTCCCTGTGCAGACTGTCCATTATGTCCTAGAGAAGCATGGACTGTCCATTTCCTGTGCAGACTGTCCGTTCCCAGGGCAGCCTGTATATTCCATGTGCAGACTGTCCATTATGTCCTATAGAAACATGGACTGTCCATTCCCTGTGCAGACTGTCCATTCCCAGTGCAGCCTGTGCATTCCCTGTGTAGAATGTCCATTCCCAGTGCAGCCTGTCCATTCCATGTGCAGACTGTCCATTATGTCCTAGAGAAACATGGACTGTCCATTCCCTGTGCAGACTCTCCATTCCCAGTGCAGCTTATCCATTCCCTGTACAGACTGTCCATTATGTCCTAGAGAAACATGGACTGTCCATTCCCTGTGTAGAATGTCCATTTCAAGTGCAGCCTGTCCATTCCCTGTGTAGAATGTCCATTCCCAGTGCAGCCTGTCCTTTCCCTGTGCAGACTGTCCATTATGCCCTAGAGAAGCATGGACTGTCCATTCCCTGTGTAGAATGTCCATTCCGACTGTAGCCTGTCCATTCCCTGTGCCCACTGTCCATTATGTCCTTGAGAAACATGGACTGTCCATTCCCTGTGCAGCCTGTCCATTCCCTGTGCACACTGTCCATTATGTCCTTGAGAAACATGGACTGTCCATTCCCTGTGCAGATTGTCCATTCCCAGTGCAGCCTGTCCATTCCCTGTACAGACTGTCCATTATGTCCTAGAGAAGCATGGACTGTCCATTCCCTGTGTAGAATGTGCATTCCCAGTACAGCTTGTCCATTCCTGTGTAGAATGTCCATGTTCAGTGCAGTCTGTCCATACCCTGTGCAGACTGGCCATTATGTCATAGATAAGCATGGACTAATCCCTGTGCAGACTGTCCATTCCCAGTGCAGCCTGCCCATTCCCTGTGTAGAATGTCCATTCCGAGTGCTGCCAGTCCATTTCCTGTGCAGACTGTCCGTTACGTCTTAGAGAAAAATGGACTGTTCATTCCCTGTGCAGCCTGTCCATTCCCAGTGCAGCCTGTCCATTCCATGTGCACACTGTCCATTATGTCCTAGAGAAGCATGGACTGTCCATTCCCTGTGCAGACTGTCCATTGGCTGTGCAGACTGTCCATTCCCTGTTTAGAATGTCCATTCCCAGTGCAGCCTGTCCACTCCCTGTGTACTGTCCATTATGTCCTAGAGAAGCATGGACTATTCCCTGTGCAGACTGTTCATTCCCAGGGCAGCCTGTCCATTCCCTGTGCAGACTGTCCATTATGTTCTAGAGAAGCATGGTCTGTCCATTCCCTGTGCGGAGTGTCCATTGGCTGTGCAGACTGTCCATTCCCTGTGTAGAATGTCCAGTCCCAGTACAGCCTGTCCATTCTCTGTGCAGACTGTCCAGTATGTCCTAGAGAAGCATGGACTGTCCATTTTCATGCAGTCTGTCCATTCCCTGTGTAGAATGTCCATTCCCGGTGCAGCCTGTCCATTCCCTGTGCAGACTGTCCATTATTTCCTAGAGAAACATGGACTGTCCATTCCCTGTGCAGACTGTCCACTCCCAGTGCAGCCTCTCCATTTCTTGTACAGACTGTCCATTAGGTCCTAGAGAAGCATGGACTGCCCATTCCGTGTAGAATGTCCATTCCCAGTGCAGCCTGTCCATTCCCTGTGTAGAATGTCCATTATCAGTGCAGCCTGTCCAATCCCTGTGCAGACTGTCCATTATGTCCTACAGAAGCATGGGCTGTCCATTCCCTGTGCAGACTGTCCATTCCTAGTGCAGCCTCCATTCCCTGTGTAGAATGTCCATTCCTAGTGCTGCCTGTCCATTCCCTGTGCAGACTGTCCATTATGTCTTAGAGAAACATGGACTGTCCATTCCCTGATCAGACTGTCCATTCCCAGTGCAGCCTGTCCATTCCCTGTGCAGACTGTCCATTATGTCCTAGAGCAGCATGGACTGTCCATCCCCTGTGCAGACTGTCCATTGTGTCCTAAAGAAGCATGGACTGTCCATTCTCTTTGCAGACTGTCCATTCCCTGTGCAGACTGTCCATTAGGTCCTAGAGAAACATGGACTGTCCATTCCCTGTGCAGCCTGTCCATTCCCTGTACAGACTGTGCAGCTCCCAAAGCACGCATGCATCCTCCCACCCTCCCACACACAATTAAACGTGAGTCAGGAAGGCCAGCACTGTGAAACAAGGTCCACCGGCTGCTCCCACTGGGAGTGCATATGGGGTGAGCCCGGGGCTTCCTTTGCGACGGATGATGAGGTATGAAACTGCCCTACTGGGTGGGGGATCTCAGAGTACCTGTTTTTGGGCATGTTGTTTGTGTGATTTCAAACGCGACATCTGCCAGCCTTAGGACCATGCAGAGGAGGACAGCGCCTGGCACACTTGTAGGTTTCTCAGGTGCCATCTATCTCTGTGCATCTGGCACCTGCAGTGGTGCTTCGAGGAGCCCAGATACCCTGTGCAGGGCCTTGCTGTGGTCACTGGGCCTGGCACGGCGGTGCAGATCTGCAGGGGGCGCTGTCCACAGCAAGGATGTGTGGAAGAGGTCAGTGTGACACATCCACGCGTGTCTAGAGTCACCCATCTTAGCGCCTGCTGCTCTGGTGAACAGGCGCCTGCCTGAGGGGCATGGATATTACCCCAGGTCAAGGCCTGGTTGCGGATTCCCAGCTCATGTAGCTGCCCTCCAGAGGGGTGAGCGAACAAGGTGGTCATATATCGCAGCGAATCCAGCTACACACGCTAGAGTTGGTCCCAATAGCAATGCCAGCCTTAGTGTGGGCATTAAACCCAGAGTTTTATTATTAATGCCAGCATTACTGCGGGCACCCCTTCCGCAGCTCTATTGTCAATGCCACCTTTGCTGGGAGCATGGGCCTGTGATCAATAATCAGTGTGTGCATCAGCTCTGACGTTCTATTATGAATGCCAGAGTGTGGGCGTACAGGCGCGCACTATTCAATAACCGACCGTTTCAGTGCCCTTATCTATTTCATATAAATCCTCAATTGGGTGTCTAGGTGCATCAATGCAAAACTTCTTTTGAGCCTCCACTTCATAGCACTGTGACCCATACCACCTTCACTGCACCCGTCCAATGGTGCCCTGCTGTAAAGGGCAAACTTAGTCTGAACATCTTCCCAGGCATCCTTCTCACTTCCAGCAAGGGGGAGCGCGCGGACATGGGAGGGGTGCGAGGAGGGGCTGGAGGTGAGGAGACCAAAGGGGAGTATGGAGGGAGGAGAAAGGCGCTCCATATGCTTTCAATTATCGCACCCGTGTCTGGGCATGATAATTGAAAGCATGTGGCAGAAATGCGCGTAATAGACCAGGAGCAGAGTTATGCGCCCGCCTCTGGCCTACTGTGTGCTATCTTTAAAACAACCTCGCTGGCAAAGACCAATAACAGGCCAATAACAGGCCGCAAAACTAAAATAACACACACAAGCGTGTTCAATTCCTGGGTCCATTTCGAAAACCCAGACAAAATGACTCTCGCTGTGCGAACACTGCTGCACAGTGTATCGCTAGGCGCGAGACCTAAAAAGAAAATACCCCTTCCGCACTTTTAATGATAAATCAGTGAAATAAGGATTGTGTATTTAGAGGGCATTGGTACACTGCATTGTGTGCAGTGCTACTTCAATTAGGATGTCTTTGGGTTTATATATTGTTCCCTTTCACACATAAGTGTTTTCAGCATCTAGTATGCTAAATTAATTACTTTTTTTTGATTTCAAGAAAATTTTATTGATGAGAATAATGGTAAGAATAATGAATATAAAATACAATACAAGTGATACAATCGATGCAATAGACATATGCAAAAAGGGCTAAAATTGAGAGGTAAACCAAGAGATTATATATATATAAGGAACATTAGCCTGTGGGAGATATAGATTTCATTCAAGTAAAAGCCACTATCAAGGCAATAAAACAAACGTATCACTATCAAAATGTGGAGAAGGGGATAGGGGAGGAAACAGAAAAGAAGAAGAGAGGAGAAAAGAGAAAGAGTAAAGAGAGGACGAGTAGGAAGAGAAGACAGGAAAGAGAGAAGAGAAAAAAGAGAAAAGAAGGATTCCCACAGGACTAACCCAGCCTAGAGACCAAATAGCAGACAACAATTAGACAAACACATCAAAAGGAAACTGAGGAACCAACCCTTTGGAAGACAACTCCATATAATCATCCAAAGCTTTCCAAACCCCACTAGAAATAGATGGAGAGAGGTGAGCTTGATCAACCGAAGTGTGTGCACTGCGTAAAAAGGAGACCCAAGCCCACCACGTATGATAGGAAACCGATGAGAAGGATTTCCACTCCATAAGAATAATTTTCACCGCTACAGTCAGGAGAAGATCCAACAACTGTAACTCCAATGGATCTAAAGGGAGAGGAGTAGGGGCAGCCAGTGGGCCTAATAAAATTACGGGGAAGGAAAGTTGGAGCTCAATACCAAAAATAAGAGAAAGATGTTTCTGAATGAGGTTCCAAAAAGGTTGAAGCAAGGAACAATGAAAAAACATATGAGGAAAGTCGCCTGCCATCAGACCACAGCTCCAGCATAAGTTGTCCTCTTTAAGGTTAAGTGAGTGAAGACGCACAGGCGTCCAGTGGAGGAGATTAATAGAAAAAAACTTCGACTGCATTAAAGAAGGTGCGATTTTATTACGAAGAGAGAATTTACCAATTGATTGCCACGTTTCAGAGGAAATATGCTCCGTAATGGCATGATCAAAATGATGTAACCATTTTTGGTGAGCAACCGTCCGTTCAGGGAGTGAAGCAGAGGACACAAATTTATAAATTTTGGAGGCAACATGACCAGACTTGATCCAAATATGAAAAAGTGAGATGGTAGAAGAAGTAGGATGAAGCCGAACTTTGGCAATGGCCACCTTAATTTTAAGAAAAGTATAAAAATCAAGATTTGTTAAGGAATGCTTCTGAGCCAAGGTAGAGAAGGGTAATGGTTCGTCAGAAGCACCATAGAGATGTTTAACAAGAGAGATTCCTTTGTCTGCCCAATAGGAGATGAGGGTAAGAGAAATGATAAGCTTAAATTTGGAGTTCCGCCAGATAGATGTCCACCTGGTTTTATGCAACGGAATTGCCATCTTCTTGTCTATTTTCCTGACCGCCGCAATTGTATCAAGAATGATAGACCGGGAAAATAGGATATGCAAAGTAGAGGCAGTGCAAAAAGAGGCAGTAGGCAAAGGAGATGCTAAATGCTGTTCTATGAGCAGCCAAGAAGGAACATGAAGAGATGGCGGAGAAAACCATAAAGCACCTTGAGACGCCAAAAAAGCAGTCTGATATTTCTCCCAATCAGGAAAATTACAACCTCCCATATCACAAGGACGACGCAGAAATTTGTATGCAAGTCGAGCACGTTTGTCATTCCACAAAAATTTAGAAGTCAGAATATCGATTTCGCGAAAAAAGGAATCTGACAATTTAATCGGCAGCATGGAGGAAACAAAATTAATAATCGGCGTGATCATCATTTTGAGAGTTTGGAGGCGACCCCACCAAGAAATATGTTTCGGAGACCATGTATCCAAAAGACGACGCACTTTAAGTATAGTCTGAGATTCATTATAAGCAATAGTGGTAGATAAAGTAGAACAAAAATAAATTCCTAAGTATTTCAAGTGTGTAGACTGCCACTTAAAACCCGCTGAGCCCATATGCGAGGGGAAACAATAGGCATTCAAAGGGAACAGTTCCGTCTTGTCTTTATTTAGGGTATACCCTGAAACCGAAGAGAATAGGGAAATGATGTTAGAAATAGCCGGGATTGCCAGAGCGATATCATCTGAAAAAATAAGAACATCATCTGCGTATGCAGCAGTTTTAATACAGTGAGGGCCAAAAGAGAAACCCTTGATATCAGGATGTAGGTCAATCAACCGAAGAAGAGGATCAATGGATAATAAAAATAAGAGCGGGGATAAGGGACAACCCTGTCGAGTGCCCTGACTAAGATTGAAAAAAGAGGACGTACCACCATTAACTCTAATGTTAGCTTTGGGTTGAGAATATAAGGACATAATCATATTAATGAAAGAGTCGCCAAGATTGTGTGCGCATAAAACAGCACGAAGAAACGGCCAAGAGACCTTGTCGAAAGCCTTTTCCGCATCAAGGGCCAAGGCCGCGGCAGGAAGTTGAGACCGTTTGGCAGCACCGAGAACATGACAGAAAGTGCGTATATTGTCTCGCGCAAGACGGCCTTTCACAAAACCAGTTTGGGAAGGATGAACAAGAAGAGGGACAAAGGATTCTAGTCTTTTGGCCAGGATTTTAGCAAAAATCTTTGCTTCCATGTTAAGGAGAGAGATAGGTCGGAAGTTTTTAGGATCCGAATGATCTTTCCCCTCTTTCGGGATCACTACTATAGTAGCTTCAGCAGCCGTACCAGAGACAGACCCACCTTTAATAAAAGAGTCAAAGACAGATTTTAATTTGGGGACAAGTGTAGAGAGAAAAGTTTTATAAAATAAGATTGGATACCCATCAGGGCCTGGAGCTTTGCCAGACCGAGTAGCTTTAATCGCAGATTCAATTTCGTCAGGGGAAATAGGTTTATTTAAAAAAGAGCGATCAGCATCAGAGACCGACTGAATCGGAACCGATTTTAAAAAAACTTGACACTGGTCAAAAGAGGACTGATTAGAAGGAGTATACAACTTATTATAAAAGTCACGAAAAACTTCAAGTATTTCTTGTGTTTGGAATTTTTTAGAACCGGCGTGGTCAGTAATAGAAGAGATCTGCGAGG
The DNA here is from genome assembly GCF_964261635.1 of Lissotriton helveticus. Lineage (NCBI taxonomy): Eukaryota > Metazoa > Chordata > Amphibia > Caudata > Salamandridae > Lissotriton > Lissotriton helveticus. The sequence goes on from NC_136059.1 coordinate 1,293,829,685, forward strand.
ATTTAAAAGAGAAGTCCTGAAATTTTAATGTAGCAGCCAAGATTTTCCCAGCTCGATTTTTTAACAGCAACTTCTTTGATTTTTGAGTTTGTACCCCAATATAGGCTCTTTTAGTAACAATGGTATTATATTTGTATTTAAGTAACTTTATTTGCTGTAAACAAGTTGGGTCCTTAGAATGTCTGAAGGAAGCTTCCAAAGTCTTTATTTCAGATGACAAGTCCGTAAGTTCTTTTTTAATATCTGAATTACGTTTGGACATACATTTAATGACCTGACCACGAAAAGTACATTTAAAGGAATCCCATAGAACAATTGGGGAAGAGACAGAGCCTTCGTTCTCATGAAAAAAGGTATCTATAGCTTTAGAGAATTCATCAACCTGAGAAGAATCATGTAAAACTTCGGTATTCAATCTCCACGAGCGAGCGCGTGATTTAGGGGCAAACGATGATAAAGTAAAAGTGACCGCAGCATGATCAGAGACTAAAATAGGATGTATAAGCAGAGAAGAAGAAGATGAAACAAGAGAAGAATGAACTAAGAGATAGTCAATACGAGAGAAGGAAGAGTGAGGCGAAGAGAAGAAAGAGAAATCACTACCAGTGGGGTTATGAAGACGCCAAATGTCTTGGAGATGAGTAATGGAGCACATGTTAAGCAGTTGTTTGTGGGATTTAGGAGGACGAAACTGGAATGCAGAATTCCTGTCTAAAAAAGGGTCCATTGGTAAATTAAAATCACCACCAACAATAAGATTGCCAGAGTGCGGGGTGTCATTTAGTTTTTTGGTAACCGATTTCCAAAAGGACGGATCATCAACATTAGGTGCATAAATATTCATCACATACAACTCATGCTGGCCATCCGATAATTTAAAATGAAATCATCAGTAAACCAATATACATTCCGTAATGCGAATCAATCTGCATTTATCAAGACTAAATCTGTATGGGAGAAAAAAGACTTTTTTTATAAGCTCTCTGTTATGGCCTACAGAGACAGTACCCACGTGCAATAGGGTCGAAACGTCGACGCCCAATTTGTAAATCGCCTGTATCATAGTTTCTCCCAACCCCCCCCCCCCTTCCATTATTCTTCCTGGAAGGAAGTGAACAGGCTTTTTTGTTTGTATTATTAATTGCGGAAAGCTATCGCTTGTGTATATTGTTGTAAATATTGGAACTGTTTTTTAGCATGATTTCTTCATTTCTCACTTAAAACACTTGAGCACCCCTTTTTCTCTCCTTCTTTTCTAGCACTTGCGCCGGATATCAACAGCACTGTCCCTGTTGGTACTGTAAATAAATGTGATTGTTAGTTTTTTTGCTGATAAAATTTGAAATTGAGACTATACCATTATTGTTTGGTCCATTTCCTTGTAAATTTAGTTGTTCCCCTTGGGTACTGTCTCTGTAGGCCATAACAGAGAGCTTATAAAAAAAGTCTTTTTTCTCCCATACAGATTTAGTCTTGATAAATGCAGATTGATTCGCATTACGGAATGTATATTGGTTTACTGATGATTTCATTTTAAATCTATAGTCAAGGACCACTGTTATTATACCATAAATACCCAGGTCCTTTTTGATTTTGTGGGTGAACACCCCATTAATCTAATCATCCGATAATTTAGATAACAACCAACGACCCTCAGAGTCATGCTCAGAAGAAAGTAGCGATAAACCAGAATTCTTTGAGACTAAGGTAATAACTCCATTTCGTTTACCCAGGGCATCAGAGCAGCAAACACCCGAAACCCATTCCTTCCTCAAAAACAACGCTTCTTTGTTAGTGACCTTGGTCTCTTGAAAAAGAACCAAATCAGACGACAAGGATTTACAATAATCTAAAATTTTTGATCTCTTCACCGGATGATTTAACCCCTTAACATTAAGGGATAATACATTTAAACCCGGCATGGAAAAACATAAAAATCAAAAAACGACAACATGGATGACAGAAAGAAGACCAACGGCAGAACTACAAGGAGCCAATCATCAATCAAAAGAAACATTGTGGGAAGGTCCAATTGGGGAACCCAAGAAAAAGAGAAAGGAAGAAGAGAAGAAAAGAGAAAAGAAAGTAGGGAGAGAAGAAGCAGGAGGGAAGGCCTAAAAAAGACCAACATCATACTAGGGAGAACGTGGAAAGGCGAGTAAGGGACCCGTACTAGGCGAATAAATAATTAATAGCAATAGCCCCAAAGAAATATGGTAACCAGATAGCAGGAATAGGGGAACTGGTAAGAAACAAAAGCAGCATCGCACAACATCTTAATAATGTAAATAGGCAAACTATAGCTAAGAAAATATATAAACCCATTCAGCTAACAGTCTAATGATGAGAAACATAGTTATAGTACCAAATAGAATAGAACAAATTCTAAGAAACAATCAGCATGAGGTAAATCATGAGCACTAGATTACAGCATGACAAACAAAATGTATATCCTACAAAAAATAACTGTATATTTAATAATCAATTTATAACTGTATATATTAACACTATGAAGTCGACGTGGAAAAAAGAGGAATATACGGAAATGTGAGAAAAGAAAGGTAATACAACATCCGAAAGGAAGAAAAAAGAATGAAAGAAGATGATGCACAGCAGAAAAAGCAATATAACGAATTAAGAGAAAGGGCAAGAGAGAAGAAAAGTTATACGAAGAAAAAAATGGCAAAAGACAGAAATAAAAAAAGGTAGAGTTAAATTATAGAGACAAAATAGAAGGCATGGTGCAAAAGAAGAATAATAAAGAAAGGAGGAAAGACAACGAGCGGAATAAAAAAGAAGAGTAATAGAACCATATAAAAATAAGAAGAAGTACTTGTAAGAGCAGAAGTATAGAAAGAACGAACAAGTATAAATGTAAGGAAGAAGGTGAGAACAGAAATGAGAATGGACATATGAAGAACAGAAACATACCATTAACAATCTTGGAAGTTAAGACCGACATATAAGCACACCAAGAGGGAGCAGAGAACCAGGCATACAGAAAAATATATCAATAGAAAAAGAAGGAGATAGTTCAAGTGCCCGAGGCACCAGGAGTCTGCGAGGTCGCTTTCTGAATCTCCATCTCTATTTCCAGCTGGTTGTCCAGGAAAGTAGCTAGGTCAGCCGGCTCATCGAAAATTCTGGAACGACCTTTGTAGGTAATGCGGAACTTCGATGGACCAGAAAACGAAAAGGGAATACCCATCTCAGAAAGACGTTTCCGAAGATTTAGGAAGCCTTTCCTCCTTATAACGGTATCTCTGGCAAAGTCCTGAGAAATTGAGATCCGGTGTCCGTCCCAGATGACTTGTTTAGCTTTCCGCATATGAGAGAGAATCAGTTCAGTATGTTGATGCCGCAATGGCTTAAATATGATTGCTCTTGGCTGGGCAGCCGTCTTAGATCGAAACGTTGGAACACGGTGTGCTCTTTCTATCTCAAAGACTCTGTTGAATGAGATTTGTAAGGTGTCTGGAATCCAATGGGATAAGAACTCTATCATAGAGGAAGATGATTTCTCTGAATCTTCCGGCAAACCAAAAATACGTAGGTTAGATCTACGATTACGGTCCTCCTGCTCAGTGAGGTCTCTGCGCAATGCCGCCATTGAGCGCTCTAAGTGGTTGAGGGATTTGGATTGTTTTTGTATACCATCTTCAGCACAACTGATTCGTGATTCAGTAACAGAAACACGAAGAGAGAGGGCTTTAAAATCATTCCTGATAGCAGACATCTCTACTTGTAATAAGTCCGTGTTAGTTTTTGTTGACTGCGCAATATCATGTACTTCATTGAGGCGCGCAAGTATTGTGTCCAACGTGGAAGTGGTGTCTGACTGAGAAGACTCAGGTGTAGGAGACACTGACTTAAGTCTTTTTAGCGACGAAGCAGTATCTTTGGAGTCTTTGTTGCTCGAGGAACGCCCCATATTTGCAGCCATGAAGAAACAGCCTCCAAAAGAGAGTATACAACCACTTGAAAAGAGGAGTAGCTGCGCAGCCTGTATCAGAAAAGATATAGCACACTGAGCTCAATGGACGCTACTTATTAATAGCGGCGGACTTATATGCAGGGCAAGCACGTAGCAAAATAGTAAATAGCTACAATAACGCAGGGGAGCACAGTAATAAGTTCGTAGAAAAAAAGAACTACACCTACATGAGAGAATCGCACTGAAAGAAACAGCGCGTGGACAGCTGAATTCCCAGCCAAGCAGCAAGAAAATAACAGAAAAAAGTAATAAATGTTACCAACTGCAGGCATCAAAGGCGAAACACCCTGGACAGCCACTTCCAACTGTAATATGGTAGCAAAAGCGGCGCTTCTGAGGAGAAACTGCAGCAGCGTCAAGAGCGGTAAAATGGCGGCTGTCCGTGAGGAAAAACGAGCTTCTCAGGAGCGTGAAATAGAAGTCATGCAGCCGTTGTCCAAAACATCAGAAAAACCCCATCAAGCAGCTGCCTGCATGTTCCGCTGCTGAAGTCTGCCTTTTCCGCTACTAGGGGCAGGTAATAACGGAGAAATTAGCTCGACGGGCCGAACTCGCCTCGGAGCTCAAGCGCGACACGCCATGCAGAAGCGGCGCGCAAGCCACGCCCCCATGCTAAATTAATTACTAAACTATTATAATACACAATGTATTTTTAGGACATTCACAGTGTTTGTGAAATCATGATAGCATCCCAAATCCCTTCTGGGGATATTTTACCATGAATCCTTAACTGCTATCTATTTGTGTCACCAATCAGATTTTGCAGGACATTGTCCCTAAGACATGTAAGAGATGAACATTGGTGTATATAATATGTGTCCCTTGCATAACCTACATCTCCACTATACTCAATCAGGCACAAGTAGAGCGTGATCCAGGATCAAAGACCCTTGATGACTGCCCTTATCCCAGAGGAGCTTCACAATAAGCAGATGCATGTGGACCATAGATGACATGAAGAGTCCCAGTTAACCTTCTTTTTAAAATTTAGCAGCAGCTGTGAACCAGTAAAAGTGTTGTTTTTCATACCTTGTCAAAATTAAAACCTGATTGGTCTCACCCAAGTGAAAGAGAAACAAACACAGCATTGTCAAGGCAGTGGTTATACCTGTAAACACATCTCTTTTGGAACCAGCTGGGGACACAGGAATCCTGCCATGGTGAGAACCGGACCCCATGATGAAATTTGCCCTCTTAGTTTGATTAGTGTCTTCGGTCTTTTTAATTCAGTGATTTGATGTAACACAGTTGGATCATTTTTCTCCTGTTGTGCTGGGCAGCTGGTCCACTCAATTGGGTTCCTAACATCATTGAGGAAGGTGAGCCAGTCAATCATGCATCATGTCAAATTGGTTCATCTTTCAATGATGTTAGCAAACCTCATAGAAATCCTCTTTACCCTTACAATAATAACCTCCAAAGATCTCATCTCTACCATATGGAAAACCATCACAGGAGACCTTCTGAAATTAATCACTAGAACCCTAGTGGAAGGCATTTTATTGGTGTTGCATAAAAACAAGAAAGGTCCTCCCTAAAAAATAATCCCAGGCCCAGATCAGTAATTCCACTAGAACCCCATTATATACATTTCTGCTATTAAGTAACTATCATAGAAACACAGTTGCCATCCAACTAGATAATAAGGTTGACAGAGGGATTTGTCTGAGCACCTAATACTCAGGATGCATATCAGGCTATTAGGAGAGTTGACTACAATCCAAGTGGTGGACAATGTGTTACAAATACAGTGGAGGCCACTACTGCCTCATTCAACATTGCATCTCAGCAGCCTTCCCCAATATCCCTTTGTTAATTCTGGGGATATTGCGATTAAACTTTGTAGATTCTTGTCCTACTTTTCCAACCATTCCCAATTGATCAGGCATGCACCCCACTTGACATTGGCTCCAATAAAACCTGAAGTGTCACAGAAGTATCCATCGCCCTCCTGGTAACTGGAATTCATCATTATTGCTGAAAGCATTTACCACACACATGTCCAGAAATAATACTTTAACACAAAATCGAACAGTTTCACTGCACAGTTTACCACATATACAAAATCACTCAGCTTTACAATACATTCTGCCAACTTCACCATAATACACAGATGTCTTTCCCTTTTTTGCCCCTATGCAAATCACACTTCCAAACCACTTTATAAGACATGGGTTTCTACCATGTGCATTGGTGCTGATTTCATCCTGGCCCCACTTAATGGCACCCTTAAGCCTCAAGCTGCTGCTTGTCTAATCAAGAACTGAAGGCTTTTAATCATATTTCTTTCACTATGATGGATACTCACTGGCTGCACATCAAAGTTTCCATTGCCTCTGAAACATGTTGCATCACATACAAAATATTAGAACATTGGAAGGTTGGAAGCTCCATTAAAAACAATTTTATATTTGGAAAGCCCAATATTTAAATTAAAATTCGATATTCTTGTACTATACCTGCAACTCTACTGACTGAAGGACCTTTTCATCGAGGATTTCAGTGGAAACGGCTCGCTTGCGCCCCAACTAAGTTTCCGCTGTTTACATTTCAATTTACCACACGTACATAAATCGACTCTGCAGATTACCAGGCAGATGAAATCTACTGTACATGATGATGACGCCATCAACTGGATCGCAGGGTACACCTTGTTGCATCTTTTTTTAATAAGAACATTCTTTTGCCGAGTAAAACCTTCACGAAAAATCACCCTTTCTCGGCTGATGCACACCAACGAAAAGACAATCCTAAGGGTCATAGCATATGATTCAAACTTTAAAATACATTACGCATAACACACCAAGGCGACCGATAGCTGCGCCCATTCCTTATTAGGCCTTTGATTTTTTTTAGGCTTATGTGTAGAGATAAATGTCGAGAGAACATTTTGCAAAACGGTGAGTATATCTGCTCGTTACCGGTGCAGACAATAGCTGGTGAGGATAATATAAAATGACTTTATGGTATATGAGTTTTCATTCCAGACGTTCCCTACGTAACCAACAGTGATATTACAGGGCCAACCTGAACATTACAACATTGAACTAGAAAGATTTAATAAAGTTTCCAATTTATTGTTCACCTCCAGATGTTTAGTGGTGAGATGTAACTCCTCGACACAAAAAACAGCTGATTCCCTGTCATTCTTATTGTATTGATCTTTTTTATTGTGTTATATGTTTCTGCTTTTCGGCCTGCGGCCCCTTGTCATTGGTATAAGAAAGTTCACAGTATGGTTAGGACTTTCACTGTTTTTAATACCGAGACGCTCTGCTAATCCAGATTTTCAGAACAGCATTTCCTTGAGCTATTGTTTCAAAATAATGTATTTAGGTGCGATTGAGTCATTTTTTCTATGTCTCAGAATACACCATTGATTTGCAAATTGTGCATGCATTTCTTGCTCTCGGCGAAACAAGACAGAAATGAAGTCAGGCAAATGCAGACCAGCAAAGATATAAATGCAGACACATATAACAAAGAATCAGTAATTAGAAAATAAACATAAATACAACACATGAAAATATAATGATCGAAAAGCAAACACATAATTAGAGACAAGCAAGCACAGAAATAGAAACTATGATTAAAAATCATAAACAAACATGCTGAGAAAGACACATAAAGAAATAAGTGTATGTGTATATATTTGAATGAGAAAAAAGAACAAGACAACGATGAATACACTTTTGTTAATAGAAGTAAAGACAGCCAGCCAAAGAAATCATGTCACAGACAGCAGGATAAATCCTATTAACAGTCTGGTGGTCTGAAGACTCTGCTGGAGAGGCAGTGGTGGATCCAGCCACTGCCACACCAGTCGTCCAACCACATGATTACGACTCTAGCAGTCACACTGCCATGGGATCGCCAGCTCAGCAAGGGAACCATCGTTCATTGACGTAACAGCAGTATTCAGAGGCCACAAAATACTTGGCGGGACTGCCTGGCAGAGGTGCCCCCTGTGCCTCAAACATATGTGGCTGCACACAAGGGGGCATAACATGTGCCCTCTTGTGTGCATGCACATAGGTTCCTGCACAGCATGGACGTTTGAGTCCATGCCATGCAGGAACCTTGTAGTGTGGCCCCATTGTGTTGCCTTTTTCAATGGCACGGCTGCCTTTAATGAGGCACTGCCATGGGACTGCCATGCCGCCCTCCTTCCAGACTACGAAACGTCTTAATCTGGTGGTAGGGCGGCACGAGCAATGGCGGAGCGGTGGTGCTGTGGCCACCCCTCCACTTAAAACTCATAACCAGGGCCTAAATGTATTCATAGAAAGACAGCCAATCAATCAATGGTCATAGTGTCTCATTTTGATCCTCGGGACAGAACTATACCCACGCTCAGGTGGATGAGGAGTGAGTGCAAAGCCATCTATAGAGCTCTTTGTCCACATTATTTGTGCAGGATACCTTTCCCCTTCTGGTACTCTTTGGAATACGAAGAATCATTTTCCTTCAAAATATGTGACAAACAATGCACATTAAAACACTCTGAGCCAGTAACATGTTGTAAGAATAGATCAAAGATAATCTTGTGGTGAACGATTTTGTTGAAAAAATATTGTGTCAAAAACAGTTTATCACAATATTGTGATACTAAACTGATAAAGGAAATTTTAACAAATATAGGAAAAAATATTGTGGACATTAATATAGTCAAAAAAGCATACAAAAATATTGTTTTTGTACTGTATATAAACAGTTTAAATTGTTAACTATTACAAATCTTAAAATAATATCAATATAATGGATAATGTAAATTAAATATATTCCTGTTATAGTTAGCTCAACTAACTATAACAGGCGAATTTCTCTGGTTTTATATGAGTCAAATGTTCAACTAACTGTAACGTCCCCGAAACCTATGTATTTTTTAGTGAATTTCTAAGGTTTTCTAAATGCTAATTCCTAACTATAACTTGCGAAAAACCTATGTTTTTTTCAGTGATTTTCTAAGGTTTTTAAATGTTAATTTTATATTTTACTGTTTCTAAAACCTGTATTTTTCTTATTTTTTTTAATATTTTGCAACTCTTATACTTCTTTTTGTTTAACTTGAAAAATTAAGTCATGTTTAATATCTTCCCCAAAAAATATGTATATATTTTTTATTTCTCGTAGAAAACTGCACTCCCACACGGTAGCGTACTAAGCTCCATCAACACGCAAATCCTATCCGCCATATTGCTGAACTCATAATTGATGCACATTTCGTATCCGTGGACTTCGTGGCACCGCATCCCGCTTAACATCATATACGCATGAAGTCACCCCAGCTGCTACTTTGGTATCCGTCGGGTACACAGTACCAAGCATCACGTTACATCATGTACGTACGGGGTCGCGCCCGCTGCGCGTTGCGTATGCGACTAGTATACACCGCTAGGCCCTGTGTTACATCACAGACGTATGGTGTCACGCCAAGTAAGCCATTCCCTCTGTTTTTTTTTTTTTACTCAAAAGTATATCTAAATACCTTTAAACAGTATATGAGAGCAAGGGATAATCTAAAATATTTCAAACATTTATATATTTCTAACTGTAATAAACTTATATTATGATAAATATATTTTGTCAAAATCGCGTCGGGTGCGGCCTCCTTGCGCGCTTGGTGCGCGATTGCCATGTGACCTTAAAAAAAGCATTTGATTGCATCATAACATTTCCCATTGTAACCGTTGAACACCCCCACCCATTTTACTAATTCTCTCTACAGCATTTGATGAGAGACACCTCTTCTGCTTAGAAAGCTTTTTTGATACTGTTTTTGTTGTGTACACATATCTTATACTACACACAACATGCAACGATCATCTTGATCAATATTGATGGTCTGTACATTAGCCTTCCAGTTGTGATTGCCATGCATCTCAAACGTTCCATTAAAAAACAAATATGTGCAGAGTGCACATCTTAGATCACAAGTGACAAACAGTAAACAGCAATGTGTAGATTTATTTTGCTGTACGCTCTGTTGTCAGGCTTTACCAATATACTAATGTGCTATATGTGAGACTTTCAGATTCACATTTGACATCTTGACTGTAATGAGTGTTATCACTGCTGATCCTCCCTCCATCCGACCACATTCACATGTGTATGCTTCGCGATAGCAACACTATCAATAATACGGCACACCATTGACATGTGTGTCTGTGCATATCCACAACCTTGACAACGACATGTAATGTTCACTATTCAATCTTTTCAAACACTATCTCATTAACGATAGTTTTCGCCCTCCCAACACATGCTATACTAATGTAAATTGCACACTCTGTGAGGTAAAAACTAAAAAAGGAACACATAAGTACACTTCCTGGCCAGACAGGAACTGACTAACGCCCAGGAACCCGGCATAATTATTCACACCCCTACGCTGGCCTGGCGTACGCAAGCCCAGCCCACTTTGCGTACATATAAATAGGATAACCACTACGACGTACGTCCCTCTTTTTCCACACTGCCTCAGGTGACATGGCCGCATCCACCTCGCATATCACAATGCACAAATAAAAAAAAAATGGATCCTTGAGGTGTACACCATCCTGGCAATCAACACGGGCTCTACTGCCCGTTGTCTACAAAAGGGATCCATGAGGTGTACACCATCCTGCAAACATCAATCCACCTGAATTGTGAGCACTGCTGCCCATAGTGTTTGCTCACACAACAATGACAGCAGGTTAGCCGAGCGGCCTGGGTGCACAGGGCCTCCAATTGACCGCGGTGCAGCGGGACGGGTGGGGTGCATCACCCTGGCTGCGCAAGTGCGAACAAACGATGTTGCTGTGCGTAATGATGTGATCTCTGACCTGATTCAGTCTCATCTCTGTCTCATTTTAAAGACCTGCTGGACCATACTCTAGCCCTGAGCCAGCGGGCAGCGCTGCCCTACAGACACCACTTGAGCGCCGTGCTGCGGAAGGGGTGGGATGAATCACCTTGAGTGCGCACGTGCTAATAAGCGATGTTGCCTTGTGTAATGATGGGATCTCTGACGTCATTCAGTCACATCTCTGTCTCATTTTAAGGACCGGCTGTACCACACTGTAGGCCTGAGCCAGCGGGCAGCGCTGTTCTGCAGACACATGGCGTTGACTTTTAGGGCACTGTAGTGAGCTCATTACTAAGTGTACATGCACACAGCCTTCTGCCACTACATTACACACGCACATTATGTTTCTATCATGCGCTCTGTTTCTTTCCATATAAAGCTACGTATAATGTATTATTTAACCTTGTGAATTCTCGAGCACTCCAACTCCTCTTTGAACCACGATTACCACTAACAGTTGGTAGATTGTACTTCAAAAACGAAGGATGCACCCAACTCCGGTTTTCTATCAAGCTTGAAATAAACCTTCATTTACCTCCAGACGTTTCCACCATTAAATTATTTATCCCTTTTCAGAAATTCAATTGATTGCCTCAATAAGGTTGGAGTGGGAGCTGACCCCACAATGATGTCTTGGGCCTTCTGACACCTTCCCTTGTGGTATCAAGGTACTGTCCCTGACCGCAGACTTGGTCTACCGTACAAACGTACCCCGGACTTGGAGCTTGCACTAACACGTCGTGGGACACACCGGTGGTGGCCGGTGTGCAGTGAAGCCTCGGTGTGCAAGACCTACAATTGAGCACAGTGCAGGGTAAGGGGCTGAGGTGCAGCACCCTGGGTGCACAGGTGCATGCAAGCGATTTTCCCAAAGCTAATAAGGTAGGACTATATTATCAAAGAACGGCGATAACATTATCGCCGCTGTAGTGGCAGGAAACTGCTGCTGAAGCGGCAATAATGGGCTTCATGATATGCCTTGTGAATTCCCATAGAAGCCCATGTTCACACCAGAACCTGGGCTTCCATGGGAATTCTCAAGAGCATATTATCAATCCCTTATTGCTGCATTAGCAGCAGTTTTCTGCCGCTAAAGCAGCGATAATGTCATCGCTTCTCACTCCCTGTATGGTATAAACACCTACTAACACTACTTGAACATTTATACTACAGCGCCCAGAGCCCATCCTTTTACAGCAATCACCTCGGTTTCATCCCCAAGCCTTCACACCGGTAGGCATAACTACTTTGCTTCCCGCTTCCGGTATACTATCACCGCACAGTAGCAGTCAGTAGTTCGCTTCCCACTCCCTGTATGGTATAAATGCCTACTAACACTACTTGCACACATATTCTACAAACACCAGACCACATCACTTTACAGCAATGACCTCACGGTTTAGACTCTCGTTTTCATACCTGAGTGTAGCACCATTTCATATCAGCATCATGTCACTCTGAGCAACACCGCACTTTCAGACCGGTAACAGTGACTACTTCGCTTCGCACTCCCCCACAAAGCTTACAGTGCTCCTATCCTCCTTTCCTACTTTTTTTCCCTTTTTTCCCCTTACTCACTTCAATGGAATCACAAAATGGCGGCCAACACTTCCTAGTTGCAACGCCATCACAGCCAATAAGCAGCAAGCTCCTGCTCGTGACGCCTCAGCCAATCAGATGGCAGAATTCCCAAATATCGATATCTGTAAATTTCAATATTTCTCAAAAACTACTAAACGGATTTACACCAAATAAACAAAAGTGTGCTTTCTACACCAAGACCCTTCTCCCTACCAAATTTGGGGTAGTTCCGTTGACCCATTTCGACCTGTAGCCTTGTCTAAACTTTCCTATGGAAATTACCATGGAGAAAACACATTTTGGGACCCCCCTTTTATCTCGGCCCCCCTTATAAGCAAAACAAAAAATGCTCTTCCTAAGGAAACTTGGTCCTAACTCTATAACTACCTACTGGCGACCACCGGTAGGTAATAAAGAACACATTAGAATAGTTCCCTGATTTTTTCAGCTTTCAAATCTTCTCTCTATTACTATCTTTCAAATTTTCCATATAAACAATTTTATTAATATTCAAGTACACATAGAAGTCAGAAATGCAATGTATTCTATCAACACACTTTCTAAAACATTCTACAACAAGTGGATGTTAAAAGTCCATACATTTTGATACAATATTTGTTTGCAACTTTTTCTCAAACATTTAACGGCACATGCAGCATAAAATTCACAATTGTTTTAAGTTTGAACACTGCATTCCAAATGCAAGTAGCAGGTGAGGTTGAGTTGATCAAATTGTATCCTATAATATGTACTCCACATTCAAACTTGTTTTTCTTAACCAATCATAAAGATGCTTTTTCTCAAAACAAATGTGCCACCTACTTTTAAAAAACAATGCTTTTCATCTCCCAATCAGGTACCATTTTGTATGCGAAAACAAACTTGTTCCCCATCTTTAAACATATCTCTTATTCTACAAAGGAACGGCATGAGCTACAGGCATCTTTCCATACCTTCCAGCCATATCTTCAAAATGCTAGTGTGGATCGTAGGACATAGCTATGTTTTCTGGTGCAAGAAGTATTCAGAACAGAGACGTATTGACTTAGACCTGGGTTTACAAAATGTGGACATTAAATGGTGTGAACAGGGAGGATTGAAGTGGCACCAATTGTTGCCTTTAGTTAAGTTTCCATCTCCAACACCTTGACCTCATGATTTTGCACTGTGGTGGAAACGACCTAGGCACATTGACTGGGTAGGTTTGGAAATACTTATGAACTACACTTTTGGCCAATTGGTGTTACTTTTGCCTCAAACTGTCTTTGTATATTCCAATATATGCCAAAGACAGAAGTGGAAGTGGTCCAAAAATGTTTTCCTCAGAATCCAAAATATTGGAAGAAAGTCAACAAAGCAGTGTCTGTATACCTCAGAGACCACAAAATCGGCTCCATCTACAACAACAACATACATTTTTGATATGGCGGATATATACAGAAGTGATGGAGTACACTTCATAGATCAGGGAAACCGAGTTTTCCTAAATAACTTGAAGCTGTGCATTTGCACTTATATGTAGCTCCAACTAATGAACACAAGGGCTCTTTTTAGAGCCACCCTATAACTTACAACGTAGGCCCGCTATAGGGGTGAGTAGTTTGCACTTTACAAATACCGTATTGATTTACCTTTGCACTCCCTATACAACACCACCTAAGCACCATATACAAGTTGAACACGTGTGGCACAGTGCCCAGAGCACATAACTTCACAGCACAGCACACTCAGTTTAGGCTCATGGTTTCATCCCAGAGTCCAGCAGCAGCTCAATTTAACAGTTTCACACTCTAGGCAATACCTCACTTAATTTCTGACTCAGCACTTTCAGACTGGTAGGCGTCAGTAGTTCAACGGCTTTACCCAGAGTCCATCAGCATCTCAGCTTATGCCTCCAGCATCACCAGACCCGTAGGAGTGAGTAGTTAGCACTTCACAAATACTAAATTGATTTGATATGCAGAAATGTACCTTTGCACTCCCTCTACAACACCCCCTAAACACCATACACAAGCTACAATGTTCAAAACAAAAGTTTATCCAAGTAGCTATAACTACATGCTGATACTACTTGGACAGATGGGGCACAGCGGTCAGAGCACATGACTACACAGCATATGCCACACAGTTTGGACTCACGCTTTCATCCCCGAGGCCGGCAGCAGCTCAGCTTAGCAGCATGAGACTCTAGACAGTAACTCACATATTTTCCGTCCCCAGGACTTTCAGACCAGTACGGTCAGTAGTTTGTCCTAGTAGTTATAAACACATGCTGACACTATTTCCACAAGTGTAGTGCAGCGTCCATGGCACATGACTTCACAGCATAAGACACACAATTTGGGCTCACGCTTTAATCCCTGAGTCCCGCACCGGCTCACCTTAGCAGCATTAGACTCTAGGCAATACCTCATTTAATTTCCGTAGCTCACCACTTTCACACCAGTAGAGGTGAATACTTTACATCGCACCCCCTTTATAGCACACCTTAAACACCCTACAGAGGTCACAGTGCTCCTACCCTTCTCTTTCCCACTTTTTTCACCCTTTTTTCCCCTTACTTGCTTCAACGAAATCACAAAATGGCGTCCAACACTTCCTAGTTGCAACCGCATGCACCGCTCGCAGCCAATCAGCAGCAAGCTCGTGCTTGTAACGCCTAAGCCAATCAGATGGCAGAATTCCCAAATCTTGATATCTGTAAATTTAGATATTTCGCCAAAACCACTGAATGAATTTACACCAAATAAACAAAAGTGTGCTGTCTAGACCAAGACCCTTGTCCCTGCCAAATTTGGGGTAATTCCGTTTACCTGTTCGACCTGTAGCCTTGGCCTAAGGATTCCTATGGAAATTAACATGGAGAAAACATGTTTTGGAAACCCCCTTTTTTCTCGGCCCTCCCTTGATGAATCACCCCCAAACTTTTAACATAGAGGCTGATATCAACAAATAATTAGTTTGGAAAATTTCATGAAGATTGGTAAATCGGTGCCAAAGTTATTGGGAATAGAATGTCGACATTTTCCTATAGTAACTAGGTCCTAACTATAACTACCTACTGGCGACAGCCAGTAGGTAATATAGAACCATGAAAAAAGGTTGCACTCTGGGGATTATCGTGCCTCACAGCAATTCATTTAAACAAGCAATCGCTTCTCAGCAACACACAGATGCGTTGTTAACTTCAAGACAGTCTTGCTCATGGTAAGTGAGTCTTTTTTTTATTGCAGCTTTCATATAGAAGCCCAAATTGGCCATTATGCAGCATTGCAGAAGAAGTAGGTCATGAAATAAATTAAAACAATACAATGTGAAAGTTTTTTTTGTGCCATAAGTGAGTGCGATCAGGCACGAGCAATCGTGGCTGCAACCTGTAGTGCCCCAGGATTCCCAGACACTTTGCAGAGTGGTTGAGAAAGCTGGCTAGGCCTTCCATGACTTCTCAGCAATCCGGCTGTGGGGGACTTACTTGTGGCAATAATAGGGGTACTTGGTCTCCAACAACCTTCAGCAGCCAAGGGGACTTCATTCCACCACCAGTAGTGTGCCAGGAGGACCCTGTGCAGGGTGGATGAGAAAGGGGGTGGGTATTAAATGAGGCATCGGCAATTCTCAGCAGGCTCATGTCTGACCTTTATTTTGCCTCTTTCTGCTAGTTCCTGACCTGTATTTGCTACTTTCTGCTAGTTTCAGACCTATATTCAGCCCCTTCCTGCTATATGCAATTCCCGGGGAACGCGGGGGAGCCTCAAATCCACTGTGGTTCCAGCCGGTCCATGCAGCTACCTGGGTGTGAAAGCAATTCCTCTGTTTCCTTACTCACTTGGCCGCAGGCAGAGAAATATACAAATGCTCTGCTTTCAGAGAGCAAGAGAATTTCTCCTCTCTCGCTTGCTAAAAGTGGAGTGTTTGGTGCGGCTTGGCAAGAGCGGTTAAAGCTCTCGCCAAACCACAGAAAAGCTATGTCTTGGGGTTGGGCACCTGGGACACAGCAGAAGCCAGCCCTGGGGTTGGCGGTCCCCAGGGCCATTATTGGCTCCAGAATGGAGGCCATGTAGACCCCGCCTTTGATTCAGAATGGCTTTCCCTGGGGAGGTGGTGGTCCCCACGGCTGAGAACAGCCCATGAGAGGTGTCACACAGCTCCTCTGCCATTATCAAAAAACTATTTGGCCCCAGGAGGTGATTATTCCCCAGGGCATGGCAGGTCCCTGAGACCCCACATTTTTTTTATTAGCCCTGGGGAGGTAGCGGTTCCCGGGGCTCGGGTCAGAAAGGCCCCTCATTTAATTTGAATTAGCCCCAGGGAGGTGCTGGTCCTGGAGACCTGGGGAGTCTGTGCACCCCCTGCAACACACTATAAGCCTTGAGGAGGTGGTGGATATGGCCCAACATTTAACCCCCGGGTAGTGGTGGTCCCTGGGGGCTGGGGAGGTCTGTAAGGCCCCTACAATGCATGAAATTCATCCTCAGGGAGGTGGTGGTCCCCAGGGGCAAGGGGGTCCACAAATCCCCCTATTGCTTTTAAATTGGCCCCTGTGAGGTTTTGTCCCGTGGGCTCAGGAAGTGGGACCCGATGCACCCCCCCTTACATTTCATTTATGGCCATAGCCGCCAGGACCTTGGCCACCTGGGGGATAAATAATAGAGAAGCACAGGAGCTCAGCTTCTTATGTTAGAAATCTCAATGGGAGCCTTGGCTCCAGCGTGGCTCCCACTGAAAAAATTAAAAAAACATGTATTTTTAAGCATGGGCTGAAAATTCGTACCGCTCGCGGAATTTGCGGATTTTTCGCGATTTCACGATCCTCGAATCTCGCGAAATCGCGGTAAAATCCGCGAATCAGCGGGGGACGGATTTTCAACCAAACACTTACAGGGTTACAGCAGCAGGTGCAAAAATTGAAGCTAATTTTTTGTAACCTTTTGCAAAAGGGTTACAAAGAAATTAACTTCAATTTGGGCACCTGCTGCTGTAAGCCTGTAAGTGCTTCCTGGCTTGCCTACTTGCAACTATTCTCTGACCCTGCTCCGACCCTTGAAGCAGGGTCAGAGAATAGTTACAAGTATCCCAGCGGGACACTCACACGCCGAGGGCTTACCGGCGTCTTTCCCAAGTTTGCTGCCAAGTCTGTTGTAGCTGTATCTGCTTCTGCTACAGCTAGCCGCACCCGCTGCGCGGGTGCCGCGTCGCAGTTTTGGAGAGTGAGGCTGTTGGGAGCACGTTTGCTCACAGCCCCAAGGAAGGACTCGAGGGAGCAGGGTCGCGCTCTACACACCTGCGCTGCCGCTGCAGGGACTCAACTTACCAGGAGCCCCTGCGCCTCGGCACACCTGCAGACCTCTTGCCCCTCCCATCCCTCGCTTCACGCCCCCATAAAGGACCGCCCCCTCCCCGCTGTGCGGGAGCACGCGGGAGAAGCCCGGGACAAGGGCGGGACCATCCTAGGCCATCAGGGGCCAGAAGAGGCCGGGCAGGGCCACATCTCTTGGCTCCATAAAGTGGGTACGTAAATAACTGGAGTATGGCTTCAGGCACTAGAGCAAGTAAAACAAGGAAAGCTGCTGGAGACGTTGTCTTAGGTACTATGGACCAATTCATAACTCGAGCTGTCTCCATAGTGGAAAAGGAGATAATCCTGGCAGAACGAAGATTATCCCGGGATTCTATGGACTTAACTCACAAGCGCTCGTCCTTGGGCGCCCTTGCCCTAGCCCCCAGTCCAGTATATGTTTCTCCAACTCCACTGGTGATAATAGATTCCCCGAACATTGATGAGAGAGTGAGTAGGATTAGGGCAAGTCTAGAAAGGGTCACTACCACCGCACCAAGCATTGTTCTTGACCCAACACACTCTAGTTCACTCGTCCAAATTGACTATTCGCCGGGGGAGCGAAATCAGGACCTTGATTCTGAAATCAACAAAGCTCTTAGCCCCCCTGCGTTGTCCAACGAAGCCTCAAACCCTCCCCTCGCAGTTGTTCATACTGAAGTTAGCACTTCCACAGTAGTTGCCCATCAAAGCACCCCCGTAGGGGAATTAGCTTTAGGACTAGTCGCACAAAAGAGAAAGCGTCCTGCTAGCCCCCGTAGGGGGGGCTCTCAAAAGCCGCATAGTAAAGTAAGTAGGCATATTGTGACCAAAGGGGGTACCAGCACTAACCAAGTCCCACACCCTAAACCCTCTACGACCCACACTAGAGACATCGCGTCTGAGGACGTATTAGGTCCGTTGGCTTCTTTAGATACCACCATATTCCCACAAGTTGAGAGCATAATTAAGTCTGTGGTGATGCCTCTCGTAGACAAGATTGACAGTCTCACACGCAAACTAGCTACTCTTGAGCAGTCAATGCTGGATAACTTTTATGCTGTGAAATCACTGGTCAAATTCCACGCCAAGGCGCAGGTTGAAGAAAATGGAGGGTTAATGAGTGGTGCTGTTTCCCTAGCTCCCTCTGTCACCTTAGCTCCGTCTGAGTTAATATCTCGACAAAAAACGCCTGTACCGGGGAAGGCTCCCCAATTACACCAACTTAATAGTGGAACCACACCCGCCCCACAAACCCTTATTCTTGAGCCCAGTTCGAGTTGCCCAAGGAATAAATCCAGTACTCAGGTACCTAAAGCCCCCATGGTTAACCTTGCCCCAACCCCTAAGTCCTTAGTGCCTATTTCTAAAGTAGCAGGAAATACACCGACCACATCGAATGGTAACATAACTCCATCTTTTCCTGCTCCTGCCAAACAGGCTGCGCCCAAACCCCCAGCGAAAACCGTATCTAAATTTCCGGCTAAAACACCA
Organism: Lissotriton helveticus; assembly: GCF_964261635.1. Lineage (NCBI taxonomy): Eukaryota > Metazoa > Chordata > Amphibia > Caudata > Salamandridae > Lissotriton > Lissotriton helveticus. Next base: position 1,293,848,918 of record NC_136059.1, read on the forward strand.
AAAGATAGGGTAAGAAAGCACACTCCAAATGCTAGCCTCCCCCCTGGTTGTAAGCCGTATGTGGTAATTCTAACGGGGGTTCCGGAGCTTGAAGAGGGTTCTCGTGAGTTGTACTCTGATCTTAAACACAAGACGCTCTCCTGGCTCAAAGCTAATAGACCCCTCCCAGGGCATATCGATGGCAGAATAGCCTTCGTTCGCCGTGTGGGGTGGATTGGAAATAGACGTAAGGATTTAACTGGGGACTGCGTGCTGATCAACTTTAACGATCCTAGAGCAGCAGGTATGATTTGCAGTCAGCAGTCGCATTATAATTTCTGCGACATTCAAACTAGGGACCTGGGGTACTTTTATCATCCCCCTGCTTTAATGGGGTATAAGAAATTCTCACAGGACGGGGGCAGAGTCGCATGGTTCCCGCATTACCCAACCTTGGATGTTGGAGCAAGGGCATGGACACCCACCCAAGCAGCCCCATCCCAGGGCTGGGGCTGGTGACTTGGCGATAAAGGGGTAATAAATGCCCCCTTCCTAAGGGTTATTACACCATGCATAGCTGGGCGGGCACCCCCGTCTAACTTTTCTGTGCCCCAACCCACGCCTAACCCAATTACTCCCTCTCTCTCAGGCTATCGGATTGAGACTATTGAGTCTGTGGATGGAGTACAAGCTTCGGGTACACAGGGTGGGGAAGCTGGACGCGTTGAGCCCTTGTATCGTCCTACCCTGAAAGCCATCAGTTGGAATGTGGCAGGCTTAAATAACAAGCTGGATGTTCCGGACTGGGTGGCGCTCGTTGAGCCCCACTCAGTCTGTGCATTCCAAGAAACGTGGTGTGTGGAACCAAGGCACAGAGTGGGTCATGCCACCTTCTTTGTCCCGGCAGGTATTCCAGCATCGGGAAGAGGTTGCCCATTTGGAGGCCTCTTAGTCTGGGTAGATATATCTCTAGGTTGGAGAGTATACCACCATCCCCAAAAATCTCCGGACCTGATGCGCCTTACTGTAACATGCCCAAGGAAAGCTGAAAAGCTGGAGATTATTAATATTTACACACGCGGGGCTTCAGGGAGAGCTTTGTCACCAACTCTATTGGCTTTGGAGGTAGCCTTAGGGGAGTGCCGTGGAGACTCTCTAATTATGGTCATGGGAGACTTTAATAGTACATTCGAGCCCCTGTTGACCGATGAATCTTTGGACTTGTATGACGAAGATTCAAGGAGAGGTGTCCCGTCACTCGATCTTCCAATTGTAAATAGATGGACCCCCAGAATTATTCAATTAAATTCCCTTACACTTGAGCACGGCCTGAGAGCAACTAACGGGAGAACACGCTCAGACCTAGCGGGGGCACACACATATAATAGGGTAGGTCACTCATCCAGGATAGATTATATCCTTTTAAACTTTCTTCTGTGGGCCCACATGAAGGATATGATAGTTCTACCTTCCCTGGATAGTGACCACAACGCACTTTCATTATCCCTAACATGTTGGTGGAGGGAGAGTGGCCCATCTTGTGGAGATCATGATATACCTGAGCTAAGGTCATCGGGAGGGGTGGTTCCCTCAAACTGCCTAAGACGCTAAAAATGGGACAAAGTGGCAATCGATGAAGAAAAACTATCATGTATTAGAGCTATTACCACTGCAGCCTGTGAGCTTCTGGAAAATGAGCCTGTCAGCCCAAATAAAATCTCAGCAATGTTTAGTGAGGTCTCGACGTCGATTGGGGACCTATTCAAGGTAAAAAAAAAAAAGGGAAACAACAACCTTGATAAGCGACAGGGCAAATTTGGCTGGTACTCGACGGAGTGTCGCGCTGGAAAGAGAGCACTAATATTGGCAGTAAAAAGCGGAGACGCATCATTAATAGCCATCAAACGCAAGAGCTACAAATCTGAGTTAAAGGCAGCAAGGAGAGACTGGGAAGATGCATTTTGGCAGGAACTCCGTGTCGCCAGTGTAGAAAAAAATGCAAAAGGCTTTTGGGACTTATTACGAAAGAAAAACAGACCCCTAGACACTGTCATCACATGCAATATAACTGAGAATCTGTGGTATTCACACTTCTCAAAACTGTATACAGCATCTGTAGCAGAAGCGATGGATTTTCCACTACCACAGATCTCTCGAAGCGATGGGAGTTTCGAGGAAAGTCTGTTTACTAGGAAAGAAGCGGAAGGTGCTATAAAATCTCTTGTTCCGCGTAAAGCGGCTGGTCCCGATGGCCTTCCTGGCGACCTGCTTCGCGCAGACTTAGGTGATTGGGGTATGCTAATCGCATCAGTATTAAACGCGGCTATGGCAGGTGCCCCCCTGCCCGACTCATGGATGGCCGCCGAGGTGGTCCCCCTGCACAAGAAAGGCTCAAGAGACGACCCAGCAAACTACAGGCCGATTAGCCTGATAGATTGTTCACAAAAAGTAGCGGGCAAGGTCCTTTTAGCCAGAGTTCAGCAGTGGGCAGACGAAAATAAGATTCTCTCGGATTTCCAGGCTGGGTTCCGAGCTGGCACAGGAACAATAGAACAATCGTTAAGGCTGCTCATGATCCACTGGAAGGTCGTTACGATTGGGAAGGGTACCTTATATCTGCCCTTCATCGACCTTCGTACGGGCTTTGATTTGGTTCCCAGAAACAACCTATGGAAGGTTTTGTGTGACCTTGGCATGCCACCCTACTTGCTTCATTTGATCATGAGGTTCCATGAAAAGAACTATGCCCAAATACGCTGGGGGCCGAATGGTCAAAAGACCCCAAGAATAGATGTGAATAGAGGTGTGCGGCAAGGTTGCGTACTTGCCCCAACTCTATTCTCTCTTTATGTAAATGGGGTGGTGGACTACTTGACCAGGATACCAGCAGATGCACCCCGCTTGGCAGGCCGCTTAATTCCCACTCTGCTTTTTGCGGATGATACTTTACTTCTGTCAAAATCTCCAATGGGCCTTCAGCAGCTTCTCTCTGGTTTTGACGATTTTTGCAAGCAGAGAGGACTCTGTATAAATACAGATAAAACAAAGTATCTCATCCTGAACCCCCCGCAAAAACTTGGCCCTCCTCCAACACTGGGGTCCGTTCCACTAGAAAGGACCAAGACGTTTGACTATCTGGGTATCCGGCTGGTGGACTCCATGAAATGGGACTATCACTTGACCAAAATGTTGTTGAGTTTGAAAAGAGTGACCGGGGCTCTGCTGAAAGAGCAGAGAGCAGCTTCCACAAAACCAATAGCAGCAGTAATGGACATTTACTCGGCCAGAGGCGTAAGTGCCGCTCTTTATGGGGCGGAACTCTGGGGAATGTCAAACATGAAAGAGCTTACTCGAGCTGAGAACATCTTCTTGAGAAGTTTGATGTCTCTCGGTCCGTCTGTCCCCATTCTACCATTGCAATTGGACATGGGCTGTCGGGCGATTGAAGACCAAGCAAAGTTACGCCCCTTGCTTCTGTGGGCCCGCATCTGGAGAGTGCCTGAGCTCTCAAGTTATGCGGATGGCCTGCGGGAGATAATCAAATCTACAGGTTGGGCAAAAATAAAATGGCTGAGAGACATTAAAGCACTACTTGCCAATCTGGGGCTGGAAGAAGCATGGCATCAACAGACAGCCCTGCCCAAATCAATGTTAAAACAACTTTACTGGACATGGGTGGCAAACAAAAGAAACTCTTCTGCAACGATTTGCAAAACGACTAGAAATTTTGTGGAGTTCAAAGATGTCCCCATTAGAGAATTGTATTTGGATATTATCTCAGCCCCATGGGAAAGATCCCTATATTTTAAATTTAGAATAGGTCTTCTCCCTGTAATGGAACTCACATGCCACTGGAAAATTCCGTACCAGACTGCTCCATGGTGCCCCTTCTGTCCACAGCGTCGTGAATCTGTCCCTCATTTGTTATTCGAGTGCCCTGCCTATAAGGTTCCACGGATGAAATGGTTAAAACCCATGTGTCTAACCTTGGGCACAAGACATTGCAATGTGGCACTAAGGATATTACTTTCAGACACTCGCACTTTTTTTGCATGCGCCACATCGAAGTATCTTGGGTGGGCATGGCGGATTCGGTCAAAAAGACTTAGGCAAATTGTTTAATCATGTTTTATTTTCTTGGTCTGTTTCTTAAACATACCTCTTTTAGGTAATTTATATAATTCTTCCCCTAAAAATTATAGTAAAAATTGCTGATTTTTATCAGGCAAGGGGTTTTTACACTTTTTATTTTCAATGCTACAAAAAGAATTTTATATGTATGTATGCTTTTTAAGATATTTTTTATGTCGAAATAAAGCCTATTTGACTTGACTTGAGTTACAAGTAGGCAATGAGGTGCGAAAATTAAACCTCAACAGGAAGCACTGACAGATATAAAAACAAGCATTTGCAATGCAATAGGTCTCGCATTAGGAAAGTTTGAGCTATTGGTCTTGTAAATGACAATTTTTTTTATTTATGTGTTGGTTTTGAAAATAGCTAAATTAATAGCTTTGTCATTTACAATGCCAATAGTTATAACTTTCACAAATGTGACACCTATAGCATTTGTAATGCAACATGTTTTGTATTTACGTGACTTAGCTGTATTGATATTACAAATTACAATGGCTTTTAATTTTTAACAGAGGGCAGAAGGGCACAAAAAACCAGTCTAACAGAGGACAGAAGGGCAGAAAAACAAGGGAAAAACTAGTCTAACAGAGTGCGGAAGTGCACAAAAAACGAGTCTAACGGGGCAGAAAGGCACAAAAACGAGTCTAACAGAGGGCAGAAGGGCACAAAAAACGAGTCTAACAGAGGGCAGAAGGGCACAAAAACAAGGGAATAACAGAGGGCAAAAGGGCACAAAAAACGAGCCTAACAGAGGGCAGAAGGGCAGACAATCAATGGAAAAATGAGTCTAACAGGTGGCAGAAGGGCACAAAAAACGAGTCTAACAGGGGGCAGAAGGGCAGAAATATAAGGGAAAAACGAGTCTAACAGAGGGCAGAAGGGCAGAAAAAAAAGGGAAAAACGAGTCTAACAGAGGGCAGAAGGGCACAAAAAACGAGTCTAACAGGGGGCAGAATGAATCCCACCCTGCGTGTTTGTCCACGAAGATGCCACCTTTTTGTGCAATACCTCTACTCTACTGGAGTACTTTCTACTGTCTAATCAGTAAGTGCTTCCTCGTTGGCTAAATGTATAGGGGCAGGTTTACGATAACTGGAGCATCCCCAGGGATGCGCCAGTTATTGTGCGCCGCAGCTCCGCCACCCATGGTGCGCCGCATTTACAATGCGGCGCACCATGTGGCAAAAACGGCACAGATGCGTCATGCATTTGTGCCGTAAAAGCAGCGCATTGCTGGAGCTGCGTCGCGCTTGCGACACAGCTCCAGCAATGCTCTGGGGGGCCCTATCTCCCCGATGCTGCATCAAGCCTTGTCCCTGCTTCAAGCAGGCGCAGGGTTTTGACGTAGCATTGGCCTACAAGTGACAGAGTGAAATCTTGTAGATTTCACTCAGCCACTATTAGGAGGCGTTCTTGCGCAGGAACGCCCTCCCTGCGCCGGAACACCTCCTGATGGCGCAGGGCTTTACAACGTGACGTATCTCTCAGATGCGTCACGTTGTTAATACCCAGCACCATGGCGCATCTTTTGTGCTGCCGCTGCGTCACAAAAGGTCTCGGTAGAGGGTTGCAGTGGTGAACCAGAGGGTGGCAGTGATGAACCAGAGGGTGACAGTGATGAACCAGAGGGTGACAGGGGTGAACCAAAGGGTGACAGTGCTGAACCAGAGGGTGGCAGTGCTGAGCCAGAGAGTGGCAGGGGTGAACCAGAGGGTGGTAGTGATGAACCAGATGGTGGCAGGGGTGAACCAGAGAGTGGCATGGGTGAACCAGAGGGTGGCAGTGGTGAACCAGAGAGTGGCAGTGGTGAACCAGAGGGTGGCAGTGCTGAACCAGAGGTTGACAGTGGTTAACCAGAGGATGGCAGTGGTGAACAAGAAGTGCTGTGATGAACCAGAGGGTGGCAGTTGTTAACCAGAGGGTGGCAGTGGTGAACCAGAGGGTGACAGTCCTGTACCAGAGGGTAGCTGGGGTGAACCAGAGGGTGCTGTGATGAACCAGACTGTGGCAGTGGTGAACCAGAGGGTGGCAGGGGTGAACCAGAGGGTGGCAGTGGTGAATCAAAGGGTGGCAGTGCTGAACCAGAGGGTGACAGTGGTTAACCAGAGGGTGGCAGTGGTGAACCAGAGGTGCTGTGATGAACCAGAGGGTGGCAGTCGTGAACCAGAGGGTAGCAGTGGTGAACCAGAGGGTGACAGTGCTGTACCAGAGGGTGGCAGGGGTGAACCAGAGGTGCTGTGATGAACCAGAGGGTGGCAGTCGTGAACCACAGGGTGGCAGTGGTGAACCAGAGGGTGACAGTGCAGTACCAGGGGGTGGCAGGGGTGAACCAGAGGGTGCTGTGATGAACCAGAGGGTGGCAGTGGTGAACCAGAGGGTGGCAGTGGTGAACCAGAGGGTGGCAGTGGTGAACCAGAGGGTGGCAGTGGTGAACCAGAGGGTGGCAGTGCTGAAACAGAGGGTGACAGTGGTTAACCAGAGGGTGGCAGTGGTGAACCAGAGGTGCTGTGATGAACCAGAGGGTGGCAGTCGTGAACCAGAGGGTGGCAGTCGTGAACCAGAGGGTGGCAGTGGTGAACCAGAGTGGCAGTGGTGAACCAGAGGGTGGCAGGGGTGAACCAGAGGGTGGCAGGGGTGAACCAGAGGGTGGCTGGGGTGAACCAGAGGGTGGCAGGGGTGAACCAGAGGGTTGGCAGTGATGAACCAGAGGGTGGCAGTGGTGAACCAGAGGGTGGCACGACCGCATGGGTAACTTCGCCATGCAAGCGGCCCGCGAACACGCAAAAAGCCCCGCGAACACGCAAAAACCCCGCGAACACGCAAAAATCCCCGCGAACATGCAAAAAACCAAACATCCACAAATTCGCACAAATACGCGGATTTTGCGGATTGCGAATTCGATTTCGCGCGAATTCGCGGAAAGTGAATTTGCAAATTTTGCCCATACTTAGCATTTTACCCTGGTGGGTCACTTCTGGGACCCCCCAGAGGTCTACGGTGTCAGGGTATTCCTACCCATCCCTCCGCACATCCGGCTTGTCAATCCTCCATGGATGCCTCCACATTGAGACTCTGTGATTCGGAGCTCCGTGGCCCCAAATTTCCGGGTGGTGCGAGTGGAGGCCCATTGGTGGACCTGAAACATCTCAGACAGCGGCACATAACTGAAGCACACACCACAAGACCCACAAACCAACGCAGACTCATTTGAGTCGCCCATTGGAGGGCTCATATTTTTAAGTGGGAGGTGTGGCCTCTATGCCAAATTGACTGTTGCGCCGCTGAAGAGTGCAATGAGCACGAAACGTGTCTAGCATGAAGCGACATTATTGTGTGGGCCGAAAATTCGTTCCGCTCGCGGAATTTGCGGATTTTCTGCGATTTCGCGATCCGCAAATCTCGCTAAATCGCAGAAAAATCAGCGAATCCGCGAGCGGGACGAATTTTCCATGAAGCACTTACAGGGTTACAGCAGCAGGTGCCCAAGTTGAAGCTAATCTCTTTGTAACCATTTACAAAAGGGTTACAAAGAAATTAACTTCAACTTGGGCACCTGCTGTAACCCTGTAAGTGCTTCCTGAACTATTCTCTGACCCTGCTCTGACCCTCGAAGCATTGTCGTGTATTTCTATAGGTTCTGAATCGATCCCCCTATTCCTGACCATATTCTGGTTAACCTACCTAGCTAGTTAACTAACAGTCAGCCCATGAGGCAAGAAATCCCCCATGATGCAGATACCGTTATCTGACGCAGTCACACTACGGCACAGGAACGTGTTATCTGATTAGGTCATAACGCTTGAGATCTAATTAGACAAGCGACATTCCTCCAGCCCCTGATAAGGCATACGACGTTCTCATAACAAATCAAACCTATGACAACCTGGATAATCCGTGCGGCCATTGTTTTGATTTCACAGAGAACTTTAGTAAAGAATGTGCTAACGAGCAAGTCGTATGACATCTTTATTGACGTACCTATGTCCATCCTTACGTCAATCCCGGCACCTTTAAGGTATAAATATTGCCGACCTTGCCCTATGCAAACACACGCGTGGTGACAAGACGGAGCAGCCATACTTGCCGAAGCAGAGAGCAGAAGCAGACCCCGCAGGCAACAGCCCCGCCTTCCTGACGCGCTGAGAGACGCGCTGCTATCTCAAGCCGAGAGACCCAGCACCGGCGCTTCCGGGCAGCCCTCGCAGGCAGCCTGGAATATCGAGAGCAGAGAAAGAGATACCATTCCTCATTCATCCTAAATTCCAGGTACAGAACTGAATAACCCCTCCTAGAGAATTCTTTAGTTATTCACTTGGCAAAAACAAACTTAACTTAAACTGTAACTTTCTATTCCCGCCCACGCATTAGACTTAGGTCAGGTACACGGGGTAGGCGTATTTAGAAACACCAGTTGAGTACGTTTAGTCAAATGTATATGTGTATGTAAATATATTTTAATCATTTTAAACATCATATGGCTCAGAAACCATATCAATGTTTTTACAGTATTATTTTATACTATTGCTTTTAATGTATGCACTTTACTTAACTATAAGTATTGCAATAATATCGATCCATTTCTCTTGTACGAGAAAAGAGACTGATCAATAAATAACATCTTTTATTGAACACGCCCGTCTCTTCCTTTTCTCTACATTCTGATGAGACTAAGAATGCACGTACTGACTGAGTAAAATAATTGCCTTGTGCTCACACGACTCTTGAGATTGACTCTTGATTAGGGGAGAGCAAAGTTGTCATGTTCTATGGTTGTCAGAAACTAAATCCCTTCTTGTCTAATCAGGGGAGTTAATCCTTCCTTGAACATTCGAGAAAGTTTCTAGCGAACTCTGAGCTTAGCTGGCAAACCCAAAAATTAAGTCTAGTATCGACAGTAGTAGACCTAGTTAACGTCTGGTCTAGGCCTTTACTGCTGTAGGTACTATTCCAATGCGCAGAGCCTATTGGGAAAATAGGAGCTACACTACATGGCGCCCAACGCGTTTGGAAAGGGCGATAAAACTAACGTAAGACATTTAGAGTAACTCAGTCGTGCTTTCTCACTCAGACCCCTTTTCCCAAATACTCCAAGGACGTCTGGAGTGGGTGAAAGGTTATTATATCCTCCAAAAACCTCGCAGGAGGGAACTCCTATGTATGGTTCTTGGTCTAGTCAACGTTGAAGGATAAAACAGTTCCAGAATATTGTGCATCTAATCTCTGTTTCCATAAAGAAACCTGATCTGCAAATAAACATAATACCATCCTGTCAGCAAAATGGACAGCGATGAAGAACGAGAGGTTACTAGATTAGCTACTGAAATAGCAGATGCTGATGCTACCATGCAAGCAGCAGACGCGGATATAATACTCATTCCGGTCGCCAAAAGGAGATCTATAACCTTAAAACTTATAGAAAATGGACTGACACCTAGAGGTGGCACAGTCATATTCGTAATCGAGGCACACGAATATCGGCAGACAGAGGTATACTATACATGGATACATTTTCCAGCAGCTAATACTATAACAAAGTACTTCCACTATTACAAAGTAGAGGAACCTCCTAATGAGTACACTCCTTTCGAGGAGGTGGAAGTACCACTCAAATTCCAAGAGCATTTGCTCTTATTTGATGGCGCCCTAAAACATAATAATCACATTACAAGGCTCGGTCCTTTAGGAAGACCAGGAGCAACGTGGCCGGTCTTAGCCGGATACACACCATATCCAGACATCGAAAGAATGCCTGCAGCAGAGCTGTTAATACAGCTAAAACAACTACTAAAAATTCACAGACAATTAGTTCAGTATGTAATGCGGACTTCAACAATTCAGCCAGCGATTAAACTTCCACAACTGACCCCTCACCAGGGGAACACAAATAAAATTACACCACAGAACATCCAATCCTGCCTAGGTAAAGTTCCAGCTAAACGGGAACAGATACCATTCTGGTTGGCACAGAAAATTACCCAAATAGAGGCGGTGTTTCCTGACACCACCCCGCTGGAAAAACACAGGATTCTGACTATATGTCTCCCAATGGGAATCGCACCACACATTGAGGACTGTGACACTTGGGGTACAGTCTTTGCTTCCATCTACACAAAAACGCACGGTGTTCCATCCATTTCGGTAATACCAGATGTGCTAAAACAAATTCAAGATGAATACGGTCCAGAACCTGCTTTAACTCTTGGTATGAAATTACTAAAAGACTTCAAGCAGGTCTCGGCTATATTACTAGCCAACATAAAGGGTGAAGCAGCAAACGTGGCGATCCGCCAGAGGTTAAAAGAGACAGATATAGCAGACCAACCAGCTGAAATTGCCAGAATCATAGAAAAATCCTATGAAGAACTAGGCAGAGATAGTCTAGGTGGAATACCAGTAAAACCGCAACTGACTACAAGTCCAGAAAAAATGTTTTTTAATAATAATAATAATTCACCAAAAAAGAACTGGGATGGGAACAAACAATCCAATCCAAAAGAAAAGAAATTCCAGTCCAGAGGAAGGTCTCCTAGGCGAAGAGAGAAATCTCCAAACCCGAGACAAAGGTCACCTCAGAGTGAACCCTCTGGGAATAGATATAACCTTAGAAATAGGGATAATATTAAAAAACCTGATAGATATCAAGACATTGATACACGTCCCTCTCAATCTTTTCAGAATTCCTCGCAGAAATCGGAAAGAAGAGGACGATCAGAAGAGCACGCCAAGTCCAAAGACAAGGAACCTGCTCAACTGAAAAAGAAATCACAATTTCCAAAAAAGAAGGTAGCCA